>NW_028262358.1:102935610-103569610 GCF_047370975.1 Nipponia nippon | reverse complement strand
GCGCATGGTTACAAAAGGTGGAGTGAGCGAATACAGTGCATACCTGTTTGTCAGAGGTAAACTTTTCATCTGTTTCTTGGGAAGAAATTAAAAAGAGCAGTAGAAAGGTTAGTTTTATTAAACAATCCCATGTATTGACTGAAGTACAAAAGAAATCCAGCCTTGTGGTATTTCATAGTAATTTGATTTATATAGTGGTCTGTGCCAGAAAAAATAGTAACCTTACATGAATGGGGAGCTTCAAGAGGAGTATGCTCCTGAGGACATTTTCTTTCCTGAAGAACCAGAGAAATCATTCTTGTGAAGAAACAGCTTGTTTCTTTCTTTGCCATCTTCTTTCTTGGTAGGAAATAAACATCTTTGCATACAACCAGTCTTCACTCTGATGGTTTTAGCTCTAGAGATTGCTAGCTGGGGATGAGCATTGTGGGGCATTCTCATATCCTGTGCCTGGCCTTAGGAGGAGGCACAGAAGAAAGCAAAAGAAATATTCCCATCACTATACCAGTCACAGTCATCTCAATAATCAGAGAAAAGAAGCAAAGTAAGAAGTTAACTCACTGAAGAACTTTTCTGTAAGAAAGTAAGAAATTTAGCTCACTGAAGAAGTTTTCACAAGGGACATAGATAAAAGGAGGTAAATGTATTAAAACAGAATAAAGGTCAGAATTTTCCCTGACATTTGCATGCACAACTCTCAGTGAAGTGAGAATGAGCTTCCACATGCACCTGTGAGCAGAACTTAGTTTTCACTTTTTTATTTTTTTCATTGAAAATATCTCTGGCTGAGCAGTTCTTTCACTCTCTCAAATACATTGGACAACATCCTTGATGGTGGCAAGATGGAGCAGCCCCACTGAAGCTATTGGAGCTGTATTAATTTTAAACCTTGTTCTTCTTGGAAATGTATTGGAATACATGTATCTGTCTTGCAGAATTGTTGCCCAGAGAGGGGTGGAGGGATATGAATGTTTTTTCAGAGGATTAAGATCCATCTTCTTCACGGGACTAGTGCAAGTGCTTCATCAGCTTTGCAATACGTCCTGAACAAGCCACTCTGCCACCCTAATCTAATTGGAAACAATTTGCTAAAGCTTTCTATTTCCCAATTACCTTCTAAGAAATAAAGTACCCAGGTGAAAAAGGCCCACTAAAGTATAATAACTTTTCTAAAAGTTTTTGTTGTAGTGGTGGGTCAATTTTAGGTACCTCTATTGTCCATTTTATACTATGTCTGATCCCTTTGCATGCACAGGACCCTAGGTTTGAGCTATGGCCTCTGGAGTCTCTAGTGTCCTCTGTTGGCCTTCCTCTTGCCTTTTTTCATGTAGGCTGTGATTGGATACTGAGCACCAGCCACCTCACAACTGACTGTGATGCGACTGTATAAATTTAGACTCTATACAGGATGTTTTTGTGTTAGAGAAACCTTTCTTTGAAGAGAGAGAACTTTACCCATTAGGAGACTTCATTAGGAGTTGTGGGTCCACATCAGTCAACACCTCCCAAAATGAAGTCACAGAAGGGCATCTTAATGGTGGAACATTGATTACTTATGCCTGTTGGTATTGTAAGACTTCAAATAAAAAGTAGCCTTAGAAATGTAGCAGGAGTTTGCAAATTTTTTATTCCTCAGGAGATTTATCTTCCTCAGCTACATGTTCTTTACTGAGTACCTTGGTCAGTAACCCACCAAGCTTCAGCTTTCCGTGGGAAAGAGCATCAAAAAACCATGGGGTAGTTGGGCTTTTAATTCTCATGAGAAGTAATGGGTGTTTGACGCCTAAACTGCTTTTCTGCCCTCAAAATTATCCCTGAACTTTTTTATCTATGTGGAGATATAGACATTATGGGCCTGGTTCGTTAGTGCAGTGAATTGGTGTGTAATGAAATCTTCGGGCTCCCATTCATATAAACAAATAGCACAGTGAACTGGAAATCTTCCCTTTTGTCTTTGTGGTAGATTTCAGAGGAGTTAGGGTCAAAACTGATTTATTTTTATTTTTGGTCCAGATGCTGATGCATTGATCGCAGGAGCACCAGGGGCGCCGATGGATGTTAAATGCCATGATGCTAACAGAGACTATGTTATTGTTACCTGGAAACCACCAAACACAACCAGTGGAAGCCCAGTCATTGGATATTTTGTTGACAAGTATGTAGACATTGGAATTTATTTAATTTTGTTCATTGCCAAAAACGTATATACTGAAGAAAAAAAAATTATCATTATATCCTTCAATACATGGGTTCTTTAGATATATTTTTACAGACCCTAGGCACTGGAACTCAGTTGCCTACTGTGTTAAATTACTAGATTGTTCCTTGGCAAACTTTTAGCCAGGAGTTAGCAAGGGCCAGGGACCTTTTCCGGTAGCCATTTGCAGGCAAGCCACACTTTATCAGACACTAAAAAAGTGCAATAGTATGGATGTGTCCAAATCAGAGAAAGAGCCCTGGCAACATTTAATTTATAGAAGCCAGAATTCATGGGTACCTTGAATTAGATTTAGTCTCTTTAATCTGTATATTGCAAAAGCTGAAATCGAGGAATTATTAGATTATCTTTTTATTTCTGCCTTAGCTGTGGTACACCAGGAGCTCAAGGCATGGGTTCCCAGGAGCTGGTAGTTTAAATCAGAATGGCAATCCTCTCTCCTCCAGTCTGCTTTGCACTTTGCTGGGGTTTCAGCTCAGTGCAAGCAGCCCAGGATCAGGGGATCCAAGCACTATTTTGCATGTCTCTTCCACTGAAGTGCATCCTTGCCCCTTGTAGCCAGAGCAGAACATCTGATCCTTAGTGTCTGAAACTGTCAGTCAGCAAAAACACTACTGAAATGATTTTATAATGTATACTGCTCTACACTTAAAAGCAACATTTGCAGCTCATTACTATTTGCTACCCTGTAATTTGGGCTAGTTGAGCGACAACTGTCTGGGAATTGCTGGAAAATGTTGGCTTATGAATGGCCGTCAGTATGAGGAAATTAACTTAAGCCCTGAGGACTCTACCATTTATATCCAATTTGTGCAGTGCATAGATCATGGGAGTATTTCACCTATTTTGTGTATAATCTAGTCAGCTGTGCCTTTTGATATTTAGCTTGGATTACTGCAGTACCAGGGAGCCCTTGATCATGACCCTATTTTTCCTGGTACTGTCAGGGCAAAAGGCAGTCTTCTCCACAAAAGTTTACAGTAGTGGAACACAAACCAGATGTGTACACACAAAGGAGCCAGTATGAGGACATCACTCCGCTTCTTGATGACTCCTGCACTCTGTAGCCCAATCATTGTTGGAGAGAAAAACACAAAGATGCTTGCTTAAAAATATGACAAGAAAGAGACGGAAAAGATTAGGTGAATGTTGCAATTTCAGCATGTTCTGTGGAGATGCATGTTAAAAGTAAAAGTGAATAACTTATTCTTCAGATGACAAGGAAGAGAATCAAATGGAAGGGAAGCAGAGAGAGTTGAAAAGGCCAAAAACCATGCAAGAAAAATTACCTTTGCAATTGCATTATGAATAAACATGAGCAAGGTGGGAGTTGGTTGTCTGATCAGAGGAAAGAGTGTATAAAGTGTGTGACTTTCATTAATGAGGTGTATGGTTTAGTTCCTCAACTTAGTGAGGATGACTTCTGTGATTCTGACTTGATGTGTGTAGGGTGGTGTATATTTATTGTGGGATAATACTGACAAATGCTGTCTTCTGCTACTCCAAGATGTGAAGTAGGTTTGGAAAACTGGGTCCAGTGCAATGATGCTCCTGTAAAAATCTGCAAGTATCCTGTGACTGGTCTTTACGAGGGACGGTCTTACATATTCCGTGTGAGAGCAGTGAACAGTGCTGGCATTAGCAGGCCTTCTCGAGTCTCTGAACCAGTTGCAGCTCTTGACCCTGTTGACCTGGAAAGAACACAAAGTAGGTTATGCAAGGCTAAAATAGATGTTGAATATTTGATCTTATTCTTTTTCAGATTCTGTTTTCTTAGTTAACCTAAAAAGCAGAGTTTATATCTTCCTTTGATTGAATATCTCACTAATTTCAAGGTGGGGGTATATAGCTGGAATGGCAAGGTCCATACAGACAATTTGGCAGGACCTGGGGACTCCATCTCAGTTATGGCTGGTTTTACTTAGCTTTAAATATAGACACTCATTATCACAAGGAGCAATGTGTTCAAAAGAGCTAATATGCTCTGGAATCTTGTATCATTTGCACTGGGAGATGAGTCCTCAGATCCCATCTACATTTGCTGGTAGTAACTTTTGAAAAAGCTATTGAATATGTCTGATTTAGTTAAAGGAAAAATAAAAATTGTCATATGAATTCACTGTCCCACAGGCTGTTTTATTTTTCCACATCTTTTTTTCTCAGTGAAACGTCAGTACTGGCACAAAGCCCCCATGCTACAGGCTGGGGGGACTCTGATATTGTGACTTTTCCGGCAGGTGGAAAAAGTCAATCTAATGAAAAAGCTCTTTCTGAAAGCTGGTCTTGCACTCAAGGCCACTGCAGACTGCAAAGGAGCCTTATGAGAGCTTCTCCATGAATAGAGTAAGCTGGCTTGCTCTGGGGAGTAGTTTTATTGATTTAGCCATGTCCTAAACCCCTGTGCAGATTCTGTATATTGTGTGCTTGCACACCTTCTGTTTTGTGTGCTCCTTTTACTCAGAGGGGAATCGAACTCATTATGAAAACTGTAGAGCACTGCCCCAATGTTGCTTGTAAAATTTGAGTTGAACATGCTATGTTTCCATTAGCTTTATGTTTAATTCCTATAACAAAAGTCCAATTCATGATACAATTGTTTACTAATCTGCCACTGAATTGAATCCATCTACTGTATGATTCTTACTTTTTACTACTGTCTTACCATGCTGTTTTCTTATGAAAATGAACAAAGCAGTGTATGACTTTGAGTTGACTCCATCTGTGGAAAGATTTAATAGCAGAGTTATAAAAATAGAGGTATACAGGCTTTTGAACAGCTGATGAACAATAATTTGCAAAATTTGTGAATATACTAAACTGGTTCAAGAAACTAATTAAATATTTTGATTAACAGCTATTCATGTGGATGAAGGGCGAAAGATTGTGATCAGTAAGGATGACCTTGAAGGTATGTAGCATTTCTATGATATCAGTCCATCTGTTTATATCCCAGGAATTTAGCATTACAGAAACATAGCTTGAAAAGAAATCCACCTAGTGAATAAACTCTTTATAATGATAAATAAAGACAGATATTCTGGCTTGCAAGGCTGAGAGAACACAAGTGAAAGGTGGGGTCTAAAAGGACAGAGAACACCACACCCTCAACAGCACTACTTTCATTATGTGCTGACAGCATCTCCTCACCTTTTTGCTTTGGCTAGTGCTAAGCTGAGTTTAAACAGCTGAACGTTGCATTTGATTGCTCATATTTCCCTTCCTCCTGTCCTTCTGGGAGCTAAATATAGCTTTTTAGACTGAATTTGATGATCTGAGCAAGTTATTTCTATTTTCATAAAAACTTATGAAATCTATCCCAGTTCTCTAATTAATATATCTGTCTGAATAGAGAGGTTGTTCTTAACGTTAAGTTTATACACTAAATATTGTTTTTCCTCAAGAGAACTGGAGACATCACCACCAACTTTTGAGATAAAGCTTGAATTTCTTCTGTCATTGGTTTTTTCTATATGTAGTGATTTTTTGGGGGGCTTGAATAATGGTCTTCTTTTCACTTAAACTGTCAAAAATGTTAACTATAATGGCTAAGTAGTAAAAAACCCTCTCTGCCTACTCTCTTCCACAAAGGTTATAAAGCTATAACTTGAATAATAACACAGTAAAAGAAAAACCACCTGAAAACAGGTGTAGTTCAGAGGAGAATTAGACATTAAATGTTTTCTCCAGTGCACAAGTGGGACAGATGAAGTTTCTCTATTTTTACAATGGTACCCTAAATGAATTGATATGGATATTATATGATCAGAATCACATTATAGGATCAGAATACATTTGTCTTACTTGTTTGGCTTCCAAGAACATATTCCTGCTCTCAGGATTGCCTGAGAATGATCGGAAATGTTAAGTGGCTACTCTGGCATAAGCATGAATGATGATATTTAGATTTCTGTTTCATGAAGGTGCGTATTTAATAAAGGAATATGAATATCCAAATACCATTGTTTATATAGATCATTACTTTCATCTGCAAGATTGGAGACCATTTCTGAAAAAGTGATCTCATAGATCACAAATGGATTTCCTTTTTAGTGCCGGATGACCTTCCATTCTGACAGAGCAGGATGTACCATCATGTTATATCATTAGAAATAATGTAAGCTTTAGATTTTCAACTATGTAAGAAAACATGTTGAGATTTAGTTATGTGAAACCAATTGGAAACATTTTGACTTTATATGTTCTGCTGTGAAGTATTATTGTAATTTTCTTGACTGTATGTCGGCAACTTTGTCTTAAACTCAGCTGATTCATGTGCCTTTCTTAAAGAAAAAGTGTATTTGTAGGAAATCTAATACAGAAAGCATTGAGGAAAAATAAATTTTCTTTGGATATGTCAGTTTTCTTTTAAAAAAGTCTGGTTTTGATTGGGAAACGTGATGAAATAACTTCAGTGTACATTTTGAGCCTGGTTGGTTCTACAGATGTTTATAAACTGTTAAAACATCACTTCCATGATTTAGAGATTATTATTGAAACATTTTTCTCTCTTCTAATGTCAAATCCTGAGCATTTAGAGGATATATGCTCCTTGCTAACCTGAGAAGCGGCAAAACATACCTTAAAAGAATGAAACTCTTTGCTTTCTCTATTGCAAGCCATAAAAATAAAATATTTGTAGATATCTATCTGCTGAGTTGCTATTTATGACCTGTTACCAAGAGGAAGTTTCTTCAGGGCTGTGTAGCTATGCCTGAAGCTGTCCGTCATAGGTCCGAGCCTCTCCTATCTAGTGCTGTTTTACACCATTGTAATCCCTCAGATAGCAAAACCGGCTTCTTCTCAAGCTGCGGTGGGTGAGCGTGACCATAAAGGCCCACGCTTATTTCCTCCAGCCTGGCTCAGGGTATGCAGGCCCTGCCTCACATTCCTAGTAACCCTGCAGGGTGAGTGGGGAGAGGGGTTTGATCAGGCTACACCAACTGGCAGAGTCACCAGAGGGCTGGTGACATATTGTTTATGTCTCTGATCCACAGTTTTTAGAAGTGCTTTAGACTATATGGCTGGTAATACCATCACATTACAGGATACATTGCCAATAGGTTCTTCTTCCTTTTCTGCTTTCTGCTTTGATTTAAGCTGCTTTTCTCCTTACTGTACTTCCCTTCCAGATACCTTCTTCTAGTCTAATTTCTTGTAATAACTCTTTGGACTTCAGTCTTTGATCAAAAAATACCTCTTATTTGCATACAGTGAGTAGGTTTTTTCCAAGGCATTCTGCCCAGCAGATAGAAGTAATTCAAATGTAATCAAAGAAAAAAAAGTGTGACAAATGCACAGGTTTTCAGGGGCATATTTAACTTTTGCTGAAAAAGTAAATAAATAACTTTTAATACTGATGCTTCATTTGTCAAAATTTAATTGAAGTGAGCAAGTGAACTGCACAGATGATGTCATAGCCCCTAATAGCTGAGCATTGCACTACAGGGTGGGAGTTCAGAAAGATGAGCTGTAGCATGAGTGCTGACCCAGGGGTTAATCTGCTGTCTAACACTCGCTACGTTTATTACTCTTCCAGGCGATATTCAGATTCCAGGCCCTCCCACCAATGTACATGCTTCAGAAATCAGCAAAACATATGTTGTACTCAGCTGGGATCCACCTGTTCCCCGTGGCAGGGAGCCACTGACGTATTTCATTGAGAAGGTACTGTACTGTACAGTGGCATTTGGCTGTAAGGTATTTCATTGCTGTGTGCAATTACATTCAACTCATTTTTAGAACTACAGAATGAACAGTAAAACTAACACTTTCTGAGGTCTCACAGGATTTGGTAACAGGATGTTAGAGAATCATGGACAACCAAATGTCTTATTACATGATTTAATGAGTATTGAAATGCAAGGTCTGGGGAAAAGGATGCCCCTGTGTTATTTGCTTACTGCTGTCTAAAATGAGAACAAACTACATGTGTAAGGTAACGATTTAATGGAAAAAAAAATCTTAAGATTTTGCAATCTTACAGGCAAGACTGGAAGTTTGCAGTCTGCCTATATTAAAGGAAAGTTTCTGGTAGTCCTGTGGTAGAGCAAGGAATAAACAGTGACTCATAATTTGATCCTCACTTTCCTTTTTGCAGGCTTACGGCACCCTCTGCTATACCCTGACATTTCCAATTTATTCCCTGTAAGGTCAGTGGAGAGGCAGATGCCTGTCTCAGGTTCACTGCTCACTGGTAGTCTTCATGGCTGCCTTCTTCTTCCCTTTGACTTGACAGGGGACTTCAGTGATCACAGTAAGGGAGGTTTGTTCTTCTCCCATCTAAGCTACTAAGATTTAAATACATCTGTCCCTGAGCCAGGTTTCTAAATTAAGTATGGATTACAGCCAGAGGTCATAATCTTTCCTCCTTGCTACAAAGTTTCCCCAGTAGGTAAATTGGGCCTCATACCTGACCTCTGAAACACTTACATGCCAAGCTATACTTAGTTTTTATGAATTATGCCTCTAGCATATGCCCCCTCTTAATGATCCACAAACACTAAAACTGTCCATAAAACTGCCACACATTCAATTTGCATCTTGAATATTGTGACAGCCTTTTCTCAGGCCCTTACCATACAATTTTTTTCTTCTCACATCTGTTCAGCACATTCCTCCAAAGTTCATTTCCCAGCCAGTCATTCTGTTCACATCACTCCTCTTTTTGCAGCCCCCATCTTCTCTTTTTCTTCTCAGTCACATCAAAATCTCCACTTCAAAAGACCTTTATAACCCATGTCTACATTCTTCATCACCCATTACCTGCTGGTTGAACCAATAGGTGTAAAGCGAAGTCCAGTCACTAGTTAAATTTTCCAGCAGCCATGTCCATGATTTCTCCTATTCTGCCGTTCACGTTCAAAAGAAGTAATGAAAATTTCCATAGAAATAAGTATCTAGTTTTCTTTCTATGCAATAAAATAGCCTGTCCTCCTTGTACTTATTCCCAGTTGCATACATTTGCTCTTATCTATAAATTTCAAGCATGCTGACTTAAGGATTTTGAACCAGCTCTTGGCATGAAAATACCTCGTTGTTTCCAGAATATGCAGAAATAGCCCAGATAAAAAGCTCAGATGTAGATTTCCATTGAGTGGACACCTACACTTGGTTAGTTGAATTTCATTCTAAGTATGAATTGGAAAATAAATTTATCTGCTTGTTTTACAGAAATAGCTTTATATAGCTCCAGAAACAGTATAGAACAATGACAATGATCAACAAACAAGTCTTAATTAAATGCCAAACTTGGTGAGGGAAAGTGAGAATGAGGACTAAAAGGCTATTATTAGAAAAAAAAGGTTCATTATACTAATTAATACCTGAATCTAAAATCTTTTTGCATATAAATAATTTATATATATATGAATAGCTCAGTCAGCTCATAGGTGAATGTTTGTTTTTTGCTTTCCACAGTCATCTGTTAATTTAGAAAAGCACAATTTCTAATTAATTTATTTCAAATAAAGAAGACTCAGTCCTGAAGAATAAAAATGAATTTCTAAAGGCTTCAAGAAACACAAAATGGAAATGAGTTCTCTATGCTGTATAGCAATGTTCCTTTAAAATCATTATTTAACAGATAAATCAAATCAAACTACAGAATAAAATGTGATGTAGATTGTTTCCTCTGTGAAAATGAAATGCAACAATTAATGTTTTTCATGCCAGATAGTAAAATATATGGCAAAATAATGTTTATTTCATATTTTCTATCTTTTTATTATGAAGAAAATGGATGTTATATTTCTTTCTTCTGTTGAGAACACTAGGTGGTTTCAGTATCTATGAAAAAGATTTTGATATATGGGCCCTAGATGTTTAAATTTTTATTATTTATTTAGAGTAGGCCTCATTATATACAGAGTAGTTTCCAAGCTCCGAGGAAACACTGTTCTTCCTCTAAGAAGTTCACAGTCTATTGGGTTTTGTTTCCAGACTCTCTGTTCCAAAATTTTATAAACATTTAAGTTGTACGCACCTTCCTATGCTTGAAGAAAATTTTATTTAAGCTATTTACTGGGCACTTGGGTTTTACTAAAATTGCTGAAAGATTCCATGACTAATTTTTGCTTTGGGTCAACAGCTTACCTGGGGAACCTAATGGACAGCAGACTTCTCTCAGAATGCTGGTTTGCTGTCTCTCTTCCATGTGCAGTTGTGATGATGATTAGCTCAGCTGCTGCATTGAGAATATTCAAAAGTAATTATTTCATTTGATGAATGTTTTTAGGGACATGACCTTACTCAACAAAATACATAAAGCTAAAGCAGTGAGTAAATTAACATCCCCTTTCCCAGCTTTCTGCAGAGTTTGGATTAGGATTTGCTTCCTTTATAGAGAATCTTTGGGTGTTCAAGTGAGTTTTGCAGGACATGAGAGTAATTGTTTCGGGATCAATCACAGTTGACAGTCATGGCCCTAACTGAAGGCTAGCTGTATGTACAAATGTGCATATATTGAAGTCTAGACAGGCAAGGAGACAGTGAGGTATTCAGGCCTTTTTGTAGAGTAATGGAATGCATGAGCTATGAGAATTTGCATGTGTTAAAGTGAGGGATTTGAGAGTGATCCTTCACTTATAGCTCTTAAATAAATTCATGACAGGATGCAATACAGCAATATGTTCATTTTTTGACAGTTCACAGAAGTGATTCACAGCTTTTTTTTCTTTTTTTTTTTTTTTATTTGTAGTCCATGGTTGGCAGTGGGAGCTGGCAAAGAGTCAATGCACAGGTTGCAGTAAAATCTCCTCGCTATGCAGTGTTTGACCTTGCAGAAGGAAAATCATATGTTTTCCGCGTCTTGTCAGCAAACAAGCATGGCATCAGTGATCCATCTGAAATCACAGAACCTATTCAACCACAAGATACCACTGGTAAGGCATTAATTGTAAGGAATTAATATTAAATACAATTGATATTTTACAAAATGGAAATAGACAACTCATTATAATTAGATTAGTATAATTGCAATAATAGTAATCAAATCAATTTGTGTTCAATACTTGAAGGATTTAAAAAAGACCAAGGTGCTAAATTTTAGAAACATTCAAAAATTTTCCTAATGATCACAAGCCTCCTTGCTGAGACCAATAACTGTTAAAAAGTTATATTAATTTTAGTTATTCATTCTTCAATGCGCTCTATTAATGTGGCTTGTCAAAAAATAGGATAATACAGGTTAATCGCTAACTTAGATAACTATATTGTCTGGCTCAGGTAATTATATGCTACCTAATTCCCTACAGTTTCAGCTGGATAAGGTAGCCTTTTGTTTCTTTCTTAGTATTCTGAGTTGCAAATTACTGCTGGTGTGGAATTCCTTTGGCATGCAGATGAGTAGATTTCAGGGATAGGGGAAGATACATCTACATATTCAGTGGTAACTTTCCAAATGAAAATGAAGTGTTTATCTTGGGGCCACATTCAAAAACACAAGTGAAAATTTAGGGAATGTTTATTCATCTTGTTGCTCAAATATTTGGTTTGCTCTTGTGGTTTTGCAGAGGTCACATATAACAGCCCCATGTATTGACAGTTGTGACCTTAAAAGCACATACCTTACAAGTACACTTGCTAGAAATATAAGAAATATTTGCAGTATCTGATATACCATAGTTCACTAAATGTTGAAAGATACAGCATTCTTAATGTTTACCATAATTTTAAAAAATATAACCCACCACCTTTTGCTTGATATGTAACTATACATGATGAAATAAAAACATCTTTTGCTTTTATGTATTCTTGATTTGATGCCTCATTAATGCATATAAATTATTTAAACCATTCAACATTCCCCAAGGTAGGGAAGAAAAATACTGTATTTATTTCACTTAGTACAGAAAATAGACTATCCCTTAGGGGCTAATACAAGACATTCTGAATAAATCAAGCAGAAAGCAGAAGATGCTATATCAAAGAGAAAGTGCAGGAGTATTTTCAGAGATGGAGTTTACCACCTGAGCTAAAATACATCAGACACACATGGCTCCTTTTAGTTGCCTGCACATAGCACCATTTGACATTCCTGAGGATAGCTGAGACAACTTCATGGGGATGGCAATCATTACACAGGAATTATGGGTAGCTTGCTTTCTTAAGCAGAAACTAGACAATGGATGGGGTATCCTAGGCCATCCAAAATGACACTTAATATTATGTAATTGAATTGAGTGGTAAAAGAGTATTCAGTCTGAGATTAACATCTAAATTTAGGCGTTTCCATGTAAGCATCTACAGGTGCTTTAGATATCTCTGCTCTCACTGTGGCAATTGGAGTTGGCTGATGTTGGCATAAGTTGCCCCATGGCACCCAGCTATGGAGTGTCTACAATGGGGTGAGATGAATCATTTTCAGGACTCCACCAACCACTGATCAGAGGCTCAGTTTGACTGGCCAAACAGACATCTAGTACCTTTTCAAATGCTTTCAGTTTGCCATTTCAGAGGAGTGTAGATATTCAGTATCTCCTGAGTCATATCTGGCAGCTCCATGAAGTCTCAGATGCTCTAAAATGGCCCTAAATGAATTTGTTTGGGTAACTGAATTACGCCCTAACTCTTTGACTATAATGGCAGCTTAAGAATATGTGCATGCACAGTTACACATAAACTCCTAACTGTAGATACCTTTATCTCAAACTAAACCCATTTGATCTTACAGACTTACTGCATGAAGTACAATAGTGTGTATTATTTTTTATTTTGAGAATGAAAGACTAAATGAAAAAAATGCTGCCTTTCTTTGGTTTCATGCTGCTTGCAGTTGTCCTCAATATATCAATCTGAGGAAACTGAAATGCCTTTAATTGGCAAGTGCTGGATGCCTCTCTTAACCTATCATGAAAGGCTGAGACACTGCCTTAGTTCCTTACATTCTGAAAGCTCAGATAGATATTTTATAGTGTACAGACTGCATGTTGATCCTTATTAAGATTTTTTTTTCCATTTAGATCTTGATGTTTCTGGTTCTATTTATGCACATTCAGGGTGTTTAGATCAATATAAACCAACAGTGAACTTTCATTGCATGTAAAGTGAACTGTATATTATGCTCCCTTGGGAGAACTATAGTCAACAGATTGAAGGAAGCTTTACCCACTTCTGTTTGGTGCTGCTGAAGTTGATCTTGGATATTGATTCCAGTTCTGGCTCCCTTAGTCTAGAGGGATGGATGTAGAGGAACTGGAGAGGTCCACTGGATGGCAGCCAAGATGGCCAGGGGCCTAGAGGCTGTGACTTGTGAAGAGAGGTGGATGTAGATGGGCTCGTTTAGTTTGGTGACTTACAAAGATGATGGTGCTGAACTGTTCTCAGCAATGCCAGATGACAAAAAAAAGAGGCAACAGCCACAAATTTTAGCTTAGTAAATTGAGATTGAACATACTTTCTTAGTGAAAAAGGTACAAGAGTGCAATGCTGGAAGAGGTTGTGTAGGGCAGCTGTGAAATCTCCATTATCAGAAGTTTTCAAGAATCAGACAAACCCATGACTGACAATCCAGTTTAGTGTTGGTGATAATCCCACTCTCAGTGAGAGGCTGGACCAGATGATCCCCAGACATCCCTTCCAACTAACGTTCCTGTGCTTCTGTGAAATCCATCTAGCTAAGTTCGGATAAACACTTAGCATTCAAACATATGCTTAAAGTTGTCCTGAAAAGCTGGCCTTTTCTGAATTGGGGTTGTCATTAGTTGACTGGAAAGCAGTATTTCTTAATATTCATGATATCATACCTCTACAGTTTATGTGCATTTCTTACTGATGCAGTAGTGCTACAGGGACATAAGCTATACATAAACCTCTTATTTGAGAGAGAACGTTTGAGACAGAACATTTTCATACCTGTACACCTTTATCCACACTGATGTTTGAAAACATGTTCTCCTATAACTCACTCCTCAGAAAACCTATATAAAATCAGACAGGTAGGGAGCTTCATAGCTTAGAATAAGTTTGTTCTAAGTAAACAAGTAGAAAAATAAATATATTTGTACACACATATATAGAAGTATCCAGACTTACAATGAAACAAATATACTAAAATATATAGCAATATTAACATGGTAGAAGTCATAGCTGTAGTGATTAAATATGATAAAAGTATACAGTGTTGCATCTACCTCAGCTTACTTTTATTTTTATGTATTTCATAATAGTATATGTTTTCTCTCTTTTTCTTAGTTGTCCCATCTGCACCTGGTCGGGTAGTGGCCACGAGGAATACAAAAACATCTGTTGTAGTTCAATGGGATAAACCAAAACATGAAGAGGATTTATATGGCTACTACATTGACTATTCTGTGGTGGGATCAAATCACTGGGAGCCTAGTAACCACAAACCTATTAAATATAACAGGTATTGACAATACTTCTGTATTTTAGGGAGGTTTGAAAACTGTAGGAAAGTTTTAAGCCAATTTACGTGCTAAGAAATGGTGTTATCATGGAAGGTGAGTGTTGAATGACTGTGAAGAAACAATCTGAAGAATCTCAGAGCTAAGCTTTTCAGATTGTAGGCCAGACTTTCTCCCCCGCCCCCCCCCTTTTTTTTTTTCCAAAGAGAAGCATCTTTTATCTATTCCATGACTTTGAGTTATAAAAGCAGGTTCTAGAGATATGATCCTGTATGTCTTGGACAAGAGTGAGCATAAAATAAATGCCTTTCTTAAAGTCTGAATTATGTTATGGGATAAACGGACCTGATCCACATGAGGAAGAGTATGAGAAGGAGAGGGAACTCAAAAGCTTTCCAGGGTGTTTCCTGCTGGAGCCCATAGTCCATGGACATCAGGGCAAAAGGGCATGCCATGTCTGCTATAAACATGGTGGGGAAAGTACTTCCTCTGCTGACACTGCTGTGCAGGAAATCCAAGTGTCCCATCCCAGAAACATCAGGGCTCCCTCATCTGCTACATCTATGGGTAAAGGACAGTAGCCCCTGTTTCTAGTTCCTTTGTCATGACACTAGCCCTGTCTATTTCTGATGCTTTCTTACTCCCTCCTGAAAATATCACACTTCATTATGTGATTCTTCAAGTAATTTCCTTTGTGACAATCATGCTTACTTTTATTGGAATCACTCACCAAATGCAAAGTTTAGATGTGTAATTTATATTTTCTTCTGGGTATATAACAAGCACATCATGTTGTTCAGTGTATTTTGTCAGTTATTAATTAATATTAAGTGACTTTGTGATCTGCTGAATCCTTTGATCAAGTAGTCAAGGAATTTGATCAAAGAAAAAGTAGAGACTAATTCTTGATCAAAGGGATTGGGACAGCACAAAAATAAGAAAAACATTTAATTTGTTTATATGTGAACATATCCTACAATACAATAGTTCTGACTGTTCTATCTACTACAATAATTACCTAGAACCTCAGATCAAAGGTGAAAGCTATTTTTGATAGTGACTATGAAAATACAACAAAAAATATAGTCCCTTCCCAGAATAGATTAGAATTTAGCAAGCCAAAGTTCAGAGGGAATATATTACAGTTTATCTGACTCTACCTGGTAGATCAGCACTAACAGTTTAATGAATACTGTGACTTTTGTTCCAGTGTCCCATCCAATTATATTGTACTACATCACATCATTGTATTACAGTTTCCCTTTTGGAAATTTCTTTTATGAAGCATTGATGAAGTTGAGCATTCTTATTGTTGCCAAGATTTCATGTCACAGCATAGAATGCTTCCTGTAAAAAATACACCAATACATGATGCTATTTTTATTTAACCTAGGTTTGTTGTTCATGGTTTGGAAACTGGAGAGCAGTATGTCTTCCGTGTGAAAGCTGTGAATGCTGTAGGATTCAGTGAAAACTCACAGGAGTCAGAGGCTATAACAGTACAGGCAGCCCTTAGTAAGTATGATTCTGTGCAACTCGGCTTCTTGTTTCTTGAATGGGTTACCTATTTTCAGCAATCAACTCCTTTGGTCTCATTTGCTGCAATGGTACATTGTGCAGCTATGGGGCACATCCCCTTAGTGAAGTTTATGCTCTGGCATAAACTTCATAAACATAAACAGAGAAAAGACATTTAAAAAAAAAAAGTTATTAATAATATCTGATGGAAATATTGGGTCAGATTGACTATAATGGCAAGGCTGCCTTCTGCTCCTCAGTTGTAACAAAGAAACTGTAAATCTTGATTAAGTTTAACAAGTAGCTTCTAGGTGATTTGGAGCGGTGCAAATCAGTTTAGCATGGAATTTGCTCAGTTTAGAAAAGTTTCAGGAAACTTCATTACTGTGTGGATGGACCAAACAGAAAATTCCCTTTGGCTACTGCAGGTTGGAGCACAATCTACCTCCTCTGGTACCCTGCAAGCAAAAAAAAGTGTAAGAACAATCCATTGTAAAACCTTCAGTAGGAATGACACATGCTGAGTGGAGGGCTGGATAATTATTTAGAACAAAAAGTACACAGATCTGGGCTACTATGGTCCAATTTTCATTTCTGTACAGTTTCAGTTTCATATTGAAAAATCTGAAATAGAACATGTTTCCCCCGCCTCTTGGAGAAGAAGACCAACAGGCATACTTGTCAGAAATGCTAGAGCATGTCCAAAGAAGAACAACGAAGCTGGTGAAGGGTCTGGGGCACAAGTCTTATGAGGAGAGGCTGAGGGAGCTGGGGTTGTTTAGTCTGGAGAAGAGGAGGCTGAGGGGAGACCTTATTGCTCTCTACAACTACCTGAAAGGAGGTTGTAGCGAGGTGGGGGTTGGTCTCTTCTCCCAAGTGACAAGCGATAGGACAAGAGGAAATGGGCTCAAGTTGTGCCAGGGGAGATTTAGATTAGATATGAGGAAAAATTTCTTCACAGAGAGAGTGGTTAGGCATTGGAACAGACTGCCCAGGGAAGGGGTACAATCGCAGTCCCTGGAAGTATTCAAAAAAATTGTGGATGTGGTGCTCAGGGACATGCTTTAGAGGTGGACCAGGCAGTTAGGTTAACAGGTTGGACTCGATGATCTCAGAGGTCCTTTCCAACCTTAACGATTCTATGATTCTATTCTATGAATAATCCTCTAAAAGATTTATAATTCAGAATGTCTATTAGAAGATAAATTTGGATGAGATGTTACTGACAAACTTACTCTATTTGATTTTTTTAGGACAAAGTGTTTCTCATATGGGTAGGTTGTGCACAAACACTTTCACATATATCACCCCTGTGTCATAAAAGCACTCACACCTTTTATTTTCTCACTGTGTGTTTGGAAGATGAGGGTTGCATGGGGTATGTCACCAAACACAGAGCACATGGGTCTGACACACTTATGGGATGTGGATGGCTTTTATCCATTTTGCTAGCCTTAACAGGAATTTAGCAGGACTATTTATAGGTGACTTACTTACATTAGCATGGACAGAATCTTTCTGCAGTATTATTTTAAGGGCATTTATAAGAGTTTGCTATGGTGATTCTTATTTACCAAGAAGTGGTAATAATTGCAAAAGCCATATTTTATGGCCTCTGAGTATAACATCACATTTTGAAAAAAAGAACAAAAGGCCTATTCTGCTGATTACTATCTGTTTTCATGCTGATTACTATTACGGCTACAAGATCAGGGACTGTATTAAGGGCCTCTGCTAACATATCCTCTTCTGAATGAGGTAAGTCACATTCTCTCGAGTTATACTGGTAATTCAACTGAAAATATCAGATGAGCTTTAGGGGCACAAGCTTAGCCTGTACTGGCTGCAGCACAACAGGATCAAGAAAGGGGTATCTTTGGGCAAATTTTCATGCACAGACTGCAAATACAAAACAGCGCTTGCCAGAAAGGGTGTTTGCGAGTAATAGGGGTGTAAAAAGCTCAGGAAAACAGTTTTCTTAATCTCTAGGAAGATGCCTCGGTGACATTTCTGCTTCTGTTACAGATGGGAGTAAACTCATGAAGGTAAACTCATGAAGGAAATGTATTTTCTGCCTCAACACAGGTTAAGCTCGTGAAAGTCTAAATATTTTCTATTCCTTATAGGGCAGAAAGAACTCTCAATCTGAAGTAGGCATATAATATGGGGACAGGAGGAGAAAACCATTAAGGCCATAGACCAGACAGTCATATGACTTCATTTCATTCAAGTTCATAGCCTTTTTTTTTTTCTTATTGGGTGATTCTTACTGTATTCCAAAAGTATTTGAGCAGTTTATTTGGTTCTTAGCAGGAAAAGATCTGATCCATTTCAGTCTTCTAGCATAATGTTTGGTCTGGAGACACTTTTGCTGGCATTACCATTTCCATACCAAAGATCATCTATTCCTTCTTCCTATCTCCTGAGAGGAGAGCACATTAGGCAGATGTTTCAAAAACTTCCATGTTTATGTTTGGAGATAAAATTAATGTTGATTAGCAGCTTTACAACTACTTTGTTACTGATATGCAACTGATAGCAGTACCCTGCAGAAAACAAAAGCAATACAAAAAACACTAAACAACTTCTACACTGCAGTGTTTTAGACTCTGTTCTAACTCTCAGGATTCTTATTTCCTTATAGCTTGTCCATCATATCCTCATGGTATCACACTTCTGAACTGTGATGGTCATTCAATGACCCTTGGCTGGAAAGCACCAAAGTACAGTGGAGGTTCACCAATCCTTGGTTATTATATGGATAAACGGGAAGCTAACCATCAAAACTGGCATGAAGTCAATTCTTCCCTTATTACCCGGACAATTTATACGGTTGGTACTTTTTAATCATTATCTTTCTGGAGTTGATTTGTACTATTTCTTTGCTTTTGACAGAGTCCTACTTTCTTGCAGAGAAGTTCTTTAAATACTTACTACAGCAAAACCAAGCCCTTCCATTGTGTATTTTGGAGTGCAACAAGTCTAAAAACTGGGGTAGAGAATCAGTGCCATCCCCTGCTATGAAATTCTAAGACCAATAAGGTCATTCAGATGAGGAAACTTTTGAGAAAAAAGTTGTGAAGCACATTTTTCACAAAGAACAAGATGATCTATAAAATGCTTCATAAACTATATTCATTAATGAGCACTATATGTATCACCACTGTAATAACATGCAGCGAAAGGATGGAAGCATTTAGCAGGACAGATGACCGTGCTGTCTGTAGAACTGGAGACTTGTAAATGAAACGGAGATGAGCTAAGAACAAATGTAACTGTCCCTGTTCTTACTCTCAAAATCTGCCTTCAGCTGGAAAGGGAAGTATATTAATAAACCTAGCATTATGCCTCATCACCTCCTTTCCAGTGTACCAGAGCAATGATTTTAGTTTTGAAATAAATTACTTCTGGTTGCGCTTACAATGTATTCAATGTTTCTTAAAAGAGGAAAATTTTGATGTGAACTTCCATGAAGAAAGGTTAGGAAGATAGGATATAGCAAGTAATAAATCAATCTGACACTTGTTAAATTAAGTTAAACAATTGGATTTTATTCCCAAATACTTCTTAAATTTATTTCTGCAAATCAGCAACTTTGCTATAAACCTCAGGGTCTTTAGCAGACATTTGACTCTAAAGTAGAAAATAACGCTGCAAATGCAGGAAAAATGTTTCATGCACAGAAGGCAGCTGGCAATACTCAGGTGTATGTATGCTTGTGAGTGAGTTTATAACTGGCATCTCTGACGTAGCAGATGGAGCATGGATGTTAAGAAATAAAAAAGGGAAGGTAGGATAGGCATGAAAGGGCAATACTAAGCAATGCTTTCCAAATGTTTTCATTTTTAATGCATTTGTAAACAAATGAGTAATGTAAATTAAGGGAAACCATTCAGTGTTTAATTAATTGGATATTTAAGTCTCAGTCCTGCCAGTAACTGTATTTGTGCCTGAAGGTGTTTCTTCATACATTAGTTTGAATGACTGAAATCTGAAATACTGTTGGGAAATAAAAGCAAGACAGCTTTTAGTAGCACAGAATATTTTGTGACATACTGCAAGCAGAGAAGGCCCTGAGATATACAGTACAGCACTGGGAAATCACTAAACATTTAACCCTCTCTGATTAAATAATTCTATGAGAACCCCACAAATATTCTTTCCCTTAATAACCTGGGATTTCAAAACCATTTTTACAGGCTGAGCTGTTATTCTCTCTTGTGAATCACTATATAGCTCTCTATCTTCAGGAAATTCTATCTAAATTGTATTAGTGCCTGACTTTTCCTGGCTTACGTTGTTTGCTTTGGTCTTCTATTTGATGCTACCCGTGGTGGGTTGACCCTGGCTGGACGCCAGGTGCCCACCAAAGACGCTCTATCACTCCTCCTCCTTAGCAGGACAGGGGAGAGAAGATATAGATAAAGACAGGGAGAGATCACTCATCAATTACCATCACTGGCAAAACAGACTCAACTTGGGGAAATTAGTTCAATTTATTGCCGATCAAATCAGAGTAAGGTAATGACAAAATAAAAACTAAATCTTAAAACACCTTCCCCCCACCCCTCCCTTCTTCCTGGGCTTAACTTTACTCCTGATTTTCTCTACCTCCTCTGCCGCAGCGGCGCAGGGGGATGGGGAATGGGGGTTGCGGTCAGCTCACCACACGTTGTCTCTGCCGCTCCTTCCTCCTCAGGGGGAGGACTCCTCACACTCTTCCCCTGCTCCAGCGTGGGGTCCCTTCCATGGGAGACAGTCCTCCATGAACTTCTCCAATGTGAGTCCTTCCCCTTCTTCACAAACTGCTCCAGCATGGGGTCCCTTCCATGGGAGATAGTCCTCCATGAACTTCTCCAATGTGAGTCCTTCCCCTTCTTCACAAACTGCTCCAGCGTGGGTCCCCTGCGGGGTCAGAAGTCCTGCCAGCAAACCTGCTCCAGTGTGGGCTTCTCATGGGGTCACAGCCTCCTTTGGGCATCCACCTGCTCCAGCATGGGGTCCTCCACAGGCTGCAAGTGGATATCTGCTCCACTGTGGACCTCCACGGGCTGCAGGGGGACAGCCTGCCTCACCATGGTCTTCCCCAGGGGCTGCAGGGGAATCTCTGCTCTGGCACCTGCAGCACCTCTTCCCGCTCCTTCTTCACTGACCTTGGTGTCTGCAGAGGTGTTCCTCTCACATATTCTCAATCCTCTCTCTGGCTGCAGTTGCGCAGTTTTTATTTCCCCCTTCTTAAATATGTTATCCCAGAGGTGCTACCATTGTCGGTGATGGGCTCGGCCTTGGCCAGCAGTGCGTCTGTCTTGGAGCCGGCTGGCATTGGCTCTATCAGACATGGGGGAAGCTTCTAGCAGCTTCTCACAGAAGCCACCCCTGTAGCCCCCACCTACAAAAAACTTACCATGTAAACCCAGCACACTGCCCCATCATATGTTTGTTACCATTCCATCATGTTTGTTACCATTAAAAAAATAAGACCAAAATCCTTTTTTATCTCATGTTTTCCCAGAGAATACAGTTATAGTTTATTTATTCATGAAAATCTAAAACTGTTCAGTATCTCCCCTGGAAGCACTACTCTCAGCTGCCTCTTTCTCTTGAGACATATGATTAAATATAATGTGGGGAAAATTATGCAGAGGACTGAGGTGTCCAAGACTTGGTTATTGTATTTAGGTGGTCTGGAAGAGGAAGGATGGAAGAGGGCTACTACCATGAGGCTCTCAGGGTGTCAAGAAGCTCATGCCTTATAGCTTGTCTATTTTGACCTCAAAATCTGAGATGGTGATGTGGTGATGGACTCATTAGATAAGTCAGGGTTCATTTACCAGGGATGTTTGCAGAAGTATAGCACGGATTCTGGTCATCCTATTTCCAGTGCTTACTTCCTCACTTTGTAATGGTAGGTAATATTAAAAGAAAGATGCACACAAGCCAGACAAAATTAGTGAGAGAATCTTTCCCAGAGTTATATCAGCACACTGCTGAACTAATTGGATTGGCTTTTCCTTTAGCTTCCCGTTGTTTTCCTTTCTTCCCTGGTCAGTCAACTATGACCTCTTTAGACTGCAACAGCATTCGAACTCTTGCTTAAGTGACTGGCTTATGAATAGCCATTCACAAGCAATGCAAAAAGGTATTTTGTGTTAGAACACTCACCCATAAGTATCTGCTAGTGGTCATTCATTGAGCAGGCTCCCTGGACCTTTGCTCTAACCTTTTACAGCCTCTCATGCCAATATATTGAGTGCTATTATTCCTAGGATGATGTGGCTGAAACACATGGAAGTACAATGTAGATCTCTGCAGTGTGTTTGGTTTAAGTGTAAAATCTTCAAATTAGATTCTTCCAGTACTCCAGCACAGCAGTAAGGCCTGATAATTAGTCAACTAATGTCAGAACGCTTATTTTTAAGTATTTAATTTATTAAAAGAATACAAATCATGGCTTTTGATATATTGAATTGTTTTCTCAAAAAAGGTAGAAGATTTGACAGAAGATGCCTTCTATGAATTCAAAGTTGCTGCTGCAAATCTGGTTGGAATAGGTCAACCTTCAGATCCCAGTGAGCATTTTAAGTGTAAAGCCTGGACTATGCCAGAACCTGGTAAGACTATTAGTTCCTCATGAATTTCAATTCAATATAAACTCTTTAAAACACAGTCAGTGTAATGTCCCAGCCAAACTCTGCTGGATGTCTTTCGGTTCATTTCTGCCGTATTACCTGTTGAGATTTCCATTGCTTCCGAGGTCTCCTGTTAAAAGCTGCCTCCACATCCCTACTGGTGACATTGAATGTCCTGGGAAGTGAGCGACCTTTACTTAGCTTGCTGAGTGTCTCCTTTCACCACCCACATCAGCTCAGGGCAGAAAGTCTTCAGCCTTTAGTCTGTTTTTATCTCTATCAGCTCTTCACCTCCAGCCCTACAAGCTCCACCTCACATGAACCACCTATAAAATACACAGGCATCCCTGCACTGTAACTGCAGTCTATTAAGAGTATTCCTTGAGTTTCAGACTCCAAAACCATGTTTTTTGTTCATAAAAAAGACACAACAGGGGCCTGTTTCTTGACATAGAAGCAAATAGCACATCATAACTCACACTTTACAGCTAAAGTCTCCAAGTCTCAACTGGTGTGCCCTCATTTATGTGTTTTCCTCAGATTGTACCCAGGTGTTACCTGAGAGATTATTATTAGTCAGGTGTTAGAATAGATGTGCTAACAAACACACAGTAGGAATGACTACATATTAGCACTCAAACCTGTGTTTAGGTTGTCTGTAGTTTAGCAGTGCAGATGTAGCTGCAGACTGTTAATTGCTTTGCTAACTCTGTAAAATATGTTAAATAAGAAGTATTGTGAATTCAGGACCCCCAGCAAAAGAAAGTGAAACTTTAGTCTACCTCACGTGAACATATAAATTTGTGCCTAAATGTTAGCCATCTAGGGAATTGGTTCCTCTCAGTAATGCTCAAGTTCTGTAAATAATCTATGAAAGGGTTTTTGAAGGCCCGTCCGCTTATTTTATAACACCCTCACTCATACTGAGCAACACTTTTGCTGGAGCTATTTCTGATGTCTGGTACTGATTTGCCTAAACAAAGGGTGTCACAGTATAGCCCATAATGAAAACACAGGCACCTACCACTTTAATAGATTTCTACCTTCTTTTCCCCAAAATGCTGTAAAATACTGCTGTGTTGCTAAATTGAATTCTATTTATGACATTGAGCTTTGGTATGCAATTAAGGATCCATTCTAATACTTGTTTATGTCATCAGGAGCTGTCTGACACCTACACACATCTGTTTCATGCCTAAATGTTCATGCAGTTATTTTCTCAGTAAAGAAAAAAAAATACAACCTCTAAATCTGGTTTCGTAAAACTATTGGAATTTTAGTCATTTCAAAAAGACATAATTAGCAGAAGAAGGCAGGAAATTTTCAGTTTTCTTTTCTATGATATATGTAAAAAGTAATTCTTGCCTGGAACAAGAAACAGTTCAGTAAGATCATGGAATCACTTACTAGGAAAGACTCTCAAATGTCATCTAATTCAACTGCTTGCCCACACACAGGATCAGCTATACCTATCTCATTGACAGATGCTTGCCAAATCCATCCTTAAAGACTTCTACCCATGAAAAAGTCCAGGTTCTTTGGACGGGATCTATTCCTAATATTACTATGCTTACAGTTTAAAAGTTTTTCTAATATTCCTGAATCTTTCTTCCTGCAATTTAAGCCTGTTTGCTTCTTGTCCTGTTCACCAAGGACATGAAGAAGAGATTATTCTTTTCCTCTTGGCAACAGCTTTTCTATGTGTTTAAAGACTTTATCAGACCCCTAACTTTCCCCTTAATTTGACAAAATCCAGTTCACGCAACCTTTTCCCATAGATCATGTATTCCCTATCTCTAAATAAACATTTTTTTTGCTGTTCTTTGAACTTTTTCTAATTGATTCATGTCTTTCTTGAATGGCAGTGCACAAACTGGAAACATTATTTCAAATAAAGTTTTTTCAATGCTGAGCAGAGAAATGGTAACTCCACATCTCCCACAATTATTTGCCTGCTTACAAATTCCCTACTATTTGTCTTTTAAAAAAAATATTACACTGTTATGCTAAGTTTCAAGTTTACTTCTTTTTAATGCCCAGATTCTTTTCTGCAAAACTGCTTATCAGAGACCTGTTCTCCATGCTTTCTAGCTAAATTCTTCTGAGTTTATAAATCTTACCTTCTGGATTTAATGACATGGCAAAGCTGTCAATAACAAAATGTTTAATCTCCTGACCGTAACTCCCTTTGTATTAATTACATTTTCTTATCAAAATTACATTTTGTAATAGTTAGTATAAATGCATCATCAGTGGAACAATTGTTTTCCTTAAAGAAAGGATCTGTGATTTATACTCTTTACTGTGTTTTCAAAATGTCAGTGAAATTGCCTAGTGTGTAAACAAGTGAAGATTATCCTTCATTTTAAATGATATATAAAGAAATAAAATAAAAGGCACTTTCAGGAAATGAAGAAAGTGAAATTTCCATTTTCATAATGAACAATCTGACCTTTCTACTCCTTGGCTGATTACATTGTTCTCATTATGAAACTAGTTGAACAGAGTATTGCATTCTTCCTGCTTAAAAAAACACCACAAACAACCCCCTTTCCCCCAAATCACCAAACCTGTTAAAATATTTCACAAGCCATTTTTAGAATAATTTTTTAAACAGTGGCTTAGCAATAATGAAATAATTGAGATTTAAGACTGGGAGAAAGAGGCTGACCCTCTTCCCTGACTTACTAAAGATACTGAAGACTAATGTAATGTGACTGCAATATACTCCCAGTGTCAAAGAAATATTCTTCCACCTTTTTATATGGAAGGGAGGTTTCCTTAGACAGGCCAAAACCCCTTGCAGGATTTCCAGAGTGAGTGATGGATTCCTTGCCCAGAGCCCATAATTATTTCATCCTTCTGCAGAACTCTAGTCTTAGGTATCTCCGTGAGCCTCTGTGAGTTAGAAATGATAGCTAATGAATTATTTTACATGACTGAAAAAAATGAAACCTCTGTGGTCTCAGAATCCTCAGAATAGAACATACTTCATTACACATTTTTTTCTACTGTCTAGATTTCTAGCAGGTGCATCTGCCAGTGGAATTTTAATTATCTGTGGATATATAGACATTTAGTTTGGGATTTTTGAAAAGCCCTGAGAGAAGGCTTTAGACTCCTTGAAAATTGCAGTCTTTCCATGAGAAATCCAGTATTTATCCTCATAAGGTCTGCAACAGATACTTATATGTTTCTTTTCTGAAATGTGCTTATCCACTATGGAGAAACATTTTTCTGTTGTTTTTCGCTGTATATTTGCTGAATATCATCCTTTACAAATTTCATGTTCATTCTTTGCTGGTTAACATCGTATAGGCTGGAAAAACAATCAGGTTTATTTGCAAGGTTTTTCTACTCTTCTTTATTTTAAATGGTGAGACATGCTGTAGGGAAAAGTAATATATTGAATTAGGCCAAACTGACAACACTGAGAAAATCCCTAAGTCTCAGGTATTTTCAGGTTTCCTTGCTCTAAATTTAAAGCACAAGAAGCAAGCTTCCAGATACATTATTTGGCTGAATATCAGTATTCTGTCGTGGGTGTTTTCACCATGGTAGAAAAATGATATGATTATGCTTTTATAGTCTACTGGTATAAGTAAATATAAAGAATATAGTAAAAAATAAATGCTACAAGTTCAACTGAGTGGCACTAGAACAGTTAAGTGAAGGAGAAGGAAAGTATAGTAGGGAGAACATAACCTGATAGCTGCAAAGGTATGAACTCTCACTTATTCATAGAGCATCAGGATGGTTTTGGCATAAATAGTTCTCCTAACAGATATCCTCTTGAGAGGTTCTTCTTGACTACTGTTATCCACCTCACAATGAAAAATTCTTCTGTCAGGGAACGAGAAGCCTGATCCAAAGTCCACTGGTGTCAGTGGGTTTTGGATTAGTCTGAAGGATCGTGGATTATGTATACCAACAAAAAATAAAAATCCTGATGCTAAATTGTGAACTTGAGTCAGGCTCAGTGAAGCAACTTTGATGTGGGGCTGGTGAATTAAATAATAGACAAGAAACCTCTGTTACTTGTTGGAAAATTTTAAACTGCATGGATTTTCCACATGAATAACTTTCTCTTAAAATGCAGTTACTGAGACCTAGCTAAGAATGTATGCTTCAGAATACTAATGTCGCTCGCTGCATAAAGCAGGTATTGCTGTATACAGCCATGAGGGGAAAATGACCTAAATACCACATATACCAGGTTTATTGTAAAGGATGAGATTTTTGAAAGCGAACACAGTCAAAACAAAATTAAAGTTGTGCATTTCAGTCTTTACAGGGCCAGTTTGCACAACTTTATTACATTGAAGTGAACTTCCAATATTTGAAATATTTTAGGTCCTGCCTATGATCTCACAATTTGTGAAGTTAGAAATACATCACTGGTTCTTCTGTGGAAAGCTCCTGTGTATGAAGGCAAAAGCCCTATTACTGGGTATTTAGTGGACTACAAGGAAGTAGATACAGAAGACTGGATCACTGCTAATGAAAAACCTACTTCAAAGCGCTATTTTAAGGTAACATTTTCATTAGTTAGTGTTAATTCAAAACTGAATTTTAAAAACATCTGAGTACAATAAAGATGTGTATTTGAACTTGGGCTTCTGCTAACATCTTCATATAAGTAAACAAAAGAGTTTAGATAATTTTTTAAATTGGCTTTGCTCTTTATCTTGTTCAAGGTCACTGATTTACATGAAGGTCATACCTATGTTTTCAAAGTTCGTGCAGTGAATGATGCTGGGGTAGGCAAATCATCTGAGATATCTGAACCAGTGCTTGTTGAGGCACGGCCAGGTGATGAACTGCTTTCTCTCTTCTGCTTCTAAAATACTGAAATATTTAGAAGTGAATTTAATCAGTCTGATTTGATATGGTAACACAGATAAGTATTTCAAGAGTTAGAAAGCTCTTAGCCTTAAAACTTAAAGAAAAATATCATATGGATTGAGGTACTGTCAAGACTTTTTGCTTCACTTACTGCAGGAAATATTTGATAATCAGTTATTTTAATTTTTATGCTCATAAACAATGGTGCTACTCGCTGTGAGTGAAAAGAAACATGACAACAAATTTATTAAAGTTTCAAGAGTGATAATAAAATGAATTTACTTAAACTGTTCATGTCTTCTCATATTCAGTTCCATTTTATAGATTTCTTTTTCAATAAGCATTTATTATTTTTAGTATTCCTTTTTTTTGTGTAGAGTAAGAATCTTGCTAGTATGTGATGCTGAGTCAGCATATGACATAAACATGCTTCAAGATCTGCAAGTTAGATCAGTATCTGTTAGTGAAGATGGATAAAATTTGCATGGGCTTTAGTAATTTTTGAATTGCAGCTCGAAAGAAAAATGCAGCCTTGACATTTGAGTTGATTCCTATTTTGCAGGAACAAAAGAAATCTTTTCAGGTGTGGATGATGAGGGTAATATTTACCTGGCTTTTGAGTGCAAAGAAGCTACAGATGCATCTCATTTTGAGTGGGGTAAATCGTATGAGGAGATTGATGATTCTGATAAATTTAAGATTGAAACAGAAGGAAATCAGTAAGTCATGCCAGTGTATCAAATTATTAGAAGTTTGCCCTGTTAAAAATCTTAGTAATGTAAGAAACCGTGCTAATTATATCCTTCTTTACTCATTATTTTAGTTCTAAGCTGTACTTCAAAAATCCTGATAAATCAGACTTGGGAACTTACTCTATCTCAGTTAGTGACACAGATGGGGTTTCATCCAGCTTCGTTATGGATGATGAAGGTAAGGTCCTTACCATCTCAAGTCTTTCTTCATTTTATGACCTCAATTGCACTAAAAATTGTCCAAGAAAAAAAAAAACACCGCAACTCTCACATTCTTTTCTATGGATTAAAGAAAAACAAAAAAGACCACACAACAGGCTTTGTGTGATTATTTTTCTGAACTTAAGGCAGTATTTTCCTTAAAAAAAAGATAAAGAATATGCCAATTAGAATTGTTTCCTTTATGCTGGGACTATAATGTTGTTTGTGAATATCTGTTACACTTTCAGTTAAATGTCTGAAAATGTTGCTTTTTTTGCTGTTTTGTGAATCTCTTTCTCTAGTCTGTCACTTTTGCTGTGCTTTGACTTTATGGCCTTTCACATCTTATAATAATTCGTTCTCTGTTAGCTGTAAAGCTACCATCAGATCTCTGCTTACCAAGGAGCCTAATATAGAGACAGACCTTGAGGCTTTAGATATAGTTTCATGTAACTGAGATGCAGAGAATAAGTGAGCAGAGTGTGAGAAAAATGATGTTGTTTTAACAAGATCTGAATACATTGGGTTAAATTATCCTTTGGCTTAAATTTAGATTAGATTTGCTTTATTTGCTATTTTGTTTCATTGGAGTTGCAATAATTTGCTTCAGTTTGACTTTGGTTTACCATTGAGAGGTGCTGAGGTGAAAGGCAAATGGGAGGACTTTGCTTTCTCAGTCCACAGGTTGTAATTGTTATGCCCAGTTCCTTAAGCATGAAAATCTGTCTACTTAACCTCTTTCTAAGTAAGTCATTTAAGGAGAGGAGATGAGACTGAGTGTGAGTCTGATAGTAGGCAGGACTCTTATCACAGTGCGAACCATGTCAAACCTCCCATTCAAAGTAGGTGTTGAGAAGAAATCCATGTGCAGCCACAAAAAATATGGTTCCCCAGAACACGGACCATTTATGTGGCCTCCTAGTCGTTACCAATATCTGCTTCTTCTAGGGAATCTAAACTTGTAATATTTTTAATATTCCAATGAATACTGTAGGAAAAGACAGATATGCATTTGATCATGAGAACTTCCCTTTGGCTTAGTTTTGAAGCATCACTGAAACCTGTCTGAATGTCTTGTCACTGTCAGTTCTACCTTGAAAGGCTTTTTTGTAGAAGAGCACTGAAGGTGTTTCCTATCCCACATTTAGCCCGTGTCTTCCCTGGTCATATCTGTCACTCAAAATTACACTTTTATTTGCACTGGATCCCTGCACAAGTGTCAGATTGTGTATCTTAGCACTGAAAACCATTAGTTCACTGCCCACTTATTTCCTCAAAAGCTATAAACTCTCCTGTAATTTTGCTAAATCCTTCACCATGTCATAAATTCTTGCTAATTTCCTCTGGTTTTTACATTATCTGTAAATTTGGAATTAGCAGTAATGTTCACCTTCCAAATCTTTATTAGTAATGAATATGACAAATAGAGTTAGTATGAAAATCTAACAAAATGATTTTTAGACTCTCACGCAGCCTTCATGAGGGTTTAGTGCGTTAAATAGAACTTTCTGTACCTTTTTCAGACTAACCTGCACTCAGTCTTGTTTCCTGCCACAGTAAAACAAGCTTTTCAGGTACAGTATCAGAAAGGAAGTCAGCAGATAAAGGAATCTCATACACTCCTTATTGTCTTCCATCTTTCATTTAAATCCCATAGAGTTTAAAATAGGCTTCGTCCCTTGTTAAGATTCTTTTGCATATGAGAGTGTGCATGAAAATACATGAAATAGGAATATTTGCTAAATCCATGTATCAGAATTTTAAGTTTCTTAGATCTTATTTTTTAGCCATCATTTTCTGAAGAGAGTTGGGTATTTCACATATAAGACTTAAGAAGATTATTTGCTGATGCTGATATGTACCTTCTTTGACACTTGTTTTCTGACTGTATTTTTCAGAATAAATTAAAACATAAGTATTTTTCTTAATTTCAGAGTTAGAACGTTTGATGGCATTAAGCAATGAAATAAAGAATCCAAGTAAGTTGAAGATCTGAATCTATTTTATATTTCTAGAAGAAATATAATTGCATACTAATGACCGGAGTTCCAAAAAGGTTCTTCCTGAGACAATGGAGGCTTCATTTTTCATGGAACAACTTTCTGCCTTATCTTTCCATTCATTTAGAAGAACATGAGTTTGCATTGAATAAAATCATCATTGCCTAAAAGTCTTTTGAAGTTTAACTTTGACAATAGACGATAGGTTGCTACTAGCCAATTCCTTAAATAATGTGGAAACTATGAGATGTAAATTCTTTTCTCCCTTTGAGAAATTAATTTAAAAATCAGCCAAAGACTGAATTTGATGTCTTTTCCCTGCAAAATATTTATTCTATATCCAGCATTCTGTAAATAATAGGGAGATACTAATATTTTACTACAATAGTCCTTTTTCTCCAAGGAAAAAGAAAAACTTTTGCTTACTTTTCTTTCTGCAGCAATACCTCTGAAATCAGAATTAGCTTATGAAGTTCTTGAGAAAGGAGAAGTCCGTTTCTGGATTCAAGCTGAAAGCTTATCACCAGATTCTACCTTCAGATTCGTTATTAATGATAAAGAAGTTGAAAACAGTGATGTAAGTACATATTGAGTACTACACATATGTGATTTTGTTTAATAAATCTTTATGCATTTATAGGTATTCTGTTTTTATACTTGCTTAACCTGAAAGGAATGCCAATATTTAACTTGAATCATTTTTGCAGTGTGGAATTCCTGTTGCAGGGTGAGCCTATTCATACCAAAAAAAGAAAGCAAAGTTTAACCCTCAGAAGTCCGTATTCATTTTGGGTAGCTAGAGGACCAACAGCCAAAGAGACTGAGAAATTACACACAGATGAGTATCAAACACATCTGAGTAAAAGTAGTGCACAAATATTTTAGGAAAATAGCTCAAGACAAAAAAGCTGCTTCAACTACAGTTTTGGACTCCAAACCAGCAAGACATGCTGTTCCCAGAGACCCTCTGAGGCTACTGCTACTAGTTTTGCATATAATGTGGGAGGCACTTGACAATGCAACAATGGTCATGAATATAAAACTTTTAGATGGTGTCACTTTCTGTTTGTTTTTTAAATTTTGGCCTAGAAACTAAATGGGCTTTGAATGGCTACATGGAGATGAAAGGGCAGACCACCAGCTTCCTCCATTTTTATAGCTCTAAGAAGACCTTTCATAGAAAGGGACATAAAAAAGTAGTCAGATTGGGCTGAGAAGAAAGCAAGGTCATGCCTTTGCAGGGCTGGAGTACAGTTCATCTACCGGGCATAAAGCACAGCACTGGAAATATCTTTTCCTGTGAAGAATCCACCTCTAGTGCAGCTGTTTGAAAGGTTCAGTTTATTCCTGAGGATGCAAAGCCTGGTTTTGGCCAGAGAAGTTTATCAGCATTTTTATACCAGAGAAAAGCAAAGAGCATTTACTTTAATTATGTATTGACAAGTGGAAGAAGAAGTGTTTCCGAGTAAAATACTTCTCTGTTTTTCTTACTTTAAGAAGTAATAAACTGTAGCACTGAAAACCTGAATATTAGTGACTAGGATGTATTGAAATGATAGAAGTCTTGGCAATGTTAGTGGAACAGAATGAGCTATTTTTAGCTCGCATATGTTTTGGAAGTGTTGACATCAGAGAGAGTCTTGAAGTGGAGCTGCATTATTTCACCTCTTTAATTAGTAACCCACAGGTGACATTTACATTTGGAGACTGATGATATTTTTGTGGAAAGTCACATAAAAGCTTAGTATTTATGGTGCCCATAAAATCATTGAACTTCATCTTGCTGCATAATGGCAATAGTTAGAAGCCTAATTACACTCTAAAACCTGCCTGGAGACAGGGCTACAGTCACTGAACATGTTCAATAGACCGTTATGCTGGTGAATTGTAGTCTGATTCTTGACATTGGCTGAAGCGATAAATTTTTCCTTCTAGGTCCTAACAGAGAAAGGTTTTGGTAAGATTTCAAAATAATCTGAGAATGGAATGAACTGGGCCCCATTTAATTAGCTGTCATTTTAATCTTTTTTTTCTTTTACCAAAAAGCGAGAAATAAAAAAAAATTCTAGAAGTGTGATAAAGGATCAGATTAAAACATACATCTTGCTCTTCTTTTTCTGCTTCTGGCAAATCTCAATTTAACATTCTTCCTGAGAACTCACAAAATGAATGCAAGTGTTGTCCTTGACCTCTGCGGGCAAGAGACTGCAAGCGAGAATTTGAATTCGCACTTTTTGATACTCTGGTGAAGTTTATAACTTCTCTTTTTAACCTACCTGACCTATCTCCTCAACTCCTACAGACAAACTCTTACATAAGCATTTTTTCTACTTAATTTCCTGATTAATTAATTTTTGTCTTATTCTCTGACATTGTATCTTTCTTTGAACTATGGGAAAGTGCATACCCAAATTATATGGGCATTTTCGCCCTGTTATTTTATATAGATGTTATACCTCAGTCTCTTCCCTCTAAGTCATTTATTTAATAAGTTGCTATCCTAATCAATCTGTTGGCTACTGCTTTGTTAATTCCATTATCTTTTCTCTTTCTTCATTCTTCAGTTTAATTCATTAAGATTTAAACTAATGCTATTTGCACATTTGAAAGTACTAGTAATGAATGCTACACATCTTGACTATGTCTACACTATTCTTCCAGGCTTGTTGTCCATACAACAGTGAATCTGTTCTTGAGGCTGGCCAGAAGGTGTCCCTCAAAGCTGAAGCAGATATATCTGTGGGGTCATTGCAGCTAATTTTGGATCAGTACTTAAAGGTTCTTCCACTTAAGGAAGTGGTCCCAGAGAGTTTAATAAGTGGTATTTTTATTAGATTTTTTTTCCTTCTTTCTTTCTTCCCCTTTCTTAAACTTTATCTACCCGTGGCTTTAGGTACCTTTTTCTAGTCTTGGAGTCCAATAAAAAGGTTAATCAAAACATTCTGTTTATAAAGCATCATGTCTCCTTTTAATAGTACAGGGTTTATAATAATTTACTGCATAGAACTCCTTCTAGATGGTGACATTTACTTCTCTGTCCCATCATGAACGGAAAAGTTAGTGTGTAATATCCTTGGCTACATTGGTTACCTAAAAGTATATATCGAGTAACTTCTGTGGATTATTTTTGCTTCGTTTTAGGAATTTGTTAGTTGAGATTCAAACAACGTCACTGTGTTAGTGGGACACACAGTCCTCATGGTTGTTACTCACTGAATGAAAGAGGATATTACTTAATAAAAGGTGATTGTATCTAAAATAGTGCCTGCAAATTCAAAACACATCTTTTGCAAATATTGTCCAATATTTTCTTGCAATTTTCTGTTTCCTTGACGATGCCTGCCAATAATTTATCTTTCTGGAATATTTTAACAGAAAGCAAACACAAAAACGACCCAAACAGTGAAAAGCATATTTAACTTTGAATTCAAGTCAATATTTGGTGTTTTGGGTATTCTGCAAGCACTTAGTAGGTAACTAGATATCTTTACAGAATTCTAATTCTCTTTTGATGGACTTTGTTGATCTTTTTAGTTCCCAGAAGCTTTGCTGGTTTTGCACAAGTTACTGCTCTCATAGTCTTGCACTTTAGTGTTCTTTGAAAAGAATACCTAGCATTAGATGAGTAAATCATTATACCCTTCCTAAAGAAACTTTTTTTAGTGAGAAAACAAGATCAAGTATTGAGCTCAGAGATATTTAGTAGTGATGACTTTTTGGATTTGTTGTGATGGATTTATTTGGAGATCCACATTTGTGTCTACAAATATAATAATTCCAGCTATTTCTGGGCTCTGCTAGGAATAGTTCTTCAGCCTAGCAAAACCCCTTGTTGAACTGGAAGCTGTAATGCAGCTAAAGGATGGCTGTGTAGGCTCTTCTTCAAACATGCATCATAGTGCCATAAACTATTATTTTTAAATCCAAACCAGCTGTATTATGAGGACTCGAGGATTCCAAATGCAGCTGCACACAGAGGTTTCTGTCACGACTGGGATCTTGCTGTAAAACAGTAAATTCAAGCATAGCCCTGTTTCCATAGTTTACAATTAAAAGGACATGAAAAAGCTTGAGTGTAGAGGCAGGGATATAAAACATGATTAATTCAATAGGGAATCATAAGTAATTTACACTATACTAGAATAAAGTTATTACTTGTTTATTTCAGAGGCATAAAATAAATTGTGACCGTTCAAGTGGCATTATAGAAATGGTGATGGACCGATTTACAATTGACAATGAAGGTACCTACACAGTACAGATTCAAGATGGAAAGGCCAAGAACCAGTCTTCATTAGTTCTCATTGGAGATGGTATGTTCACTGAAACATTGAAACTTTGATGAAGAAATGAACTTCAATTAGTCTTTGAGTAATTTTGTGACTAACTCCTTTTTCATTTGCCTCTTCTAAAATTTAGCATTCAAGGCAGTATTGGCTGAGTCTGAGCTCCAGCGAAAGGAATTTCTCAGGAAGCAAGGTAAGACAGAGTAGGCTGGTGACTTTAGGCCCAGTTTGCAGCTAATGATGCATTCCTGGTGAATACTAAGTGCTTCCAACTTCATTAGAAGATGCGTATATTGCACAGTTTGAGGAGACACTGAACCCTTGGTGGATCTTGTTTTCCAACATTGTCATATGACACATGCAAGTTGTGACAGAACTTTCACTAAATAGAGAAATAAAGTGGGATTCCTTACAAGAGGTTATCTTTGCTCAATATTCATGAGAAGTGTGCCTTCTGTAGGCTCTGATCCAATAAAACATTTCAGCATGTTTAGTTTTAAGCATACAAATTGTCCCTTCAATATAATTGACAGAAGAGTAGACACCATCGTGTCAGACAAGGAAGATTAAAAACCTGATCCTGTGGTTTCTGTCCAGGCAAAATTCCAGGAATTAAATGTATATTTGTTGCATAGTTCCTATACAGTTACAGAGTTTGTTATATACTGGTTATTGACTTTGCAGCTGAAAGTAAGAATTACTATTGGATACCTAATTCAGAATTCTATCACTGTGAAATCCTTAAAAAATTGAGTTTAAGCTCTAGTTTGTAATTTTCACTTGGCAAGCACATGGCTTCTAGGATGAAAATAAGAATAATAATTAAAAGCATTTATTCTAAATAGCTTAGGTAAGATTCTCTACATAAGCAATGTGATTCTATTATTTTCTATTTTTTCTGCAGGGGGGGATTTTTTTTTACTAGATTAAGGAAAGAAATTATACCACTTACAGCATAAACTCACAGGATCCTTCAGTTCTTAATGATTTAAGTGAAAGTCTGGGACTTTGCTGCCTCCCAGGTCTGGATATTGCAGTTATAGGCCCTGATCCTGCAGACACTAAAACATATAAATTTACTGACATGAGTAACCACAATAACTTTGAAAAGGCCATGTATGTCAGTAAATTTACTTAAGGATATATATTTTTGCAGGATTGGAACCTGAGTGGGGAAAAGGAATATTTCCTGTTTTGCTTGTAATGCTTAATACATTTTTTAACTTTATATAACTTAGACAAATAATGTCTGGCAAGGGATTTTTGCTTTTAACATTTAATGGAGTATTTGGATACATTTTTTTATTCTCCAGTTCCCTTTGCATTAAATACATTGTTTGTACACTGTTTTGTAGCTACTCTGTTTCTTTCCTGTGCTTAGTTGGCAATTGGGCATAAACATGTTTAATAAACTAATTTGTCTCACTGTTTTACATTTTTGAATATTACATGACTTATCATACAAACAGAGATGAGCCTCAGGTTTCTAAGCTGAACTGTAGACACCTGCGTCAATATGATAAAAACTTACTGCAGGATTTTCCTTCTAGTGCATGGGTAGTTCAGGCATTGCCTCTCATCATTCTTGTGTAAGGATGTTATAATAGAATTGTCATCCTTTTTCTTTCTTTCACTGGATCTCTCTGATACTCTTCTTTCTACAACATATGCTTTAAGACAATTTTGTTTCTTAGGTCCTCACTTCTCAGAGTTTTTGTATTGGAAAGTTACAGAGGAATGTGAAGTTATACTTGCTTGTAAGGTGAGGAAAAATACTTGAAATAATTAGTTAGACTGTATTGATTAAAAATGGAGGTAGGAAAATATGAGGAAAGATTTTGATATTTTTAAAATTAAAAGTTTCATATGAAAACTTTTTTTATTATTTAGAAATATTTAAAATCAAAATTTCTGTCTTACTACTCTTCAGCAGTAGTCTTCATTAAAACAAAAAAATTACAGGACATTTCTAAATGTGTTAGGTAATCCAATTCTTTATAATAATTGTGAGCCATAAAAATAATTTAAACAAAATATTCATCCCTTAACGGTCCTTCTTCCTCAAAAAATAGCCACAAAAAGCCAGAGTTCAAAGTCTTTCCTCACCATTTTCTGATTTGGAGGTTCGTCTACCAAAGCATCTGTTATTTAATCAACTGTAACCAAACATGCAACAAAGACTTCTAGAATTAAAGTTATAAAACATGATTTTTATTGTATTTAGCTAATGACTTTTGAATCTTAACTAATGCTAATGTGCATGGAATTGAGAGTAACTTCTGCTATTAACATCTTTATATGCCATTCTAAACTGATATTTTTTCATTTTTGTTGCTCTTCTAGAGTGACTAATTAGAAGTCTGAATAACTGAGTTAATTGAATTCAACAAGCATCAAACTCTTCTTCATTGCCTTTTCCTGTAATATGGACTCTTTTGTATTAATTTTCTCCACTTCTTTTGAATAAGTTTTTGGCTTTTAATTAGACTAACTTGAATCATTCATTATGAGCAATTTACATGCACATTTCTGGGTTTGTTTTTTTTCATTTTTTTCTGCTCACTAATTAGGAGACCTTTAACCTCAACATATTCCCAGCAGAACTGACCTGGGTGGTGAAGCTGCCATTCTGTGTGCCCCCATTTTAGGGCTCAACACTCATTAGCTAACATGGTACCTTTGCTGATACTGAGCTGCAAAGCTGGAATACTTTATAATCCCAACATGCGTTTGCCTCAGGCATGAACCCTGCTTATCCTTTCATGCACATGGGGAATTAAATGTTGCTGAACCAGTTATACTAGTGTTAATTCTCTACAAATTAATCTGAAATTATCCTTCTTTTCATTGACTATTGAGCCTGTTTATACCACTGAAACTGTGAAAGGCTGAGTGTCTGATTATATGCTTTTCACCCATGTACTTCTTGTTCATAAGGTCAGAACATTTTATGTAAATGAAATCTAGGATGTGAGCTGTTTGCACACTCATCATTTTAAGTATGCCGTTGACCTTATAATGTTTGTTACTGTTAGTATGTGACTGGCCATTAGGTTCACATGGTACTGTTGTTTGTGCCTGTTTAACTGATATTTGTACATAGGAAGAATTTGAACAATAAAGCCTGGATTTGTCCTACGAACTTCAGATACCTGACATTCAAGTTAGAAGTGTGGCTGCCCTAGGCTATTCCTGTGATAATAAAACATCCAAGGAACAGTCTCTGCCTCCCCAGGCCTTATCATAGCACTTGGCCCAGGTCTCTTCTAGGCTCTGTTTAGTGCTCCTGTGCAAAAATAATCGTCATGGGTGTTTTCACCTCTTGAAAGAGCCTGGGATAACATGAAGAAAGCACCTGTAAGAGAGGGCTTTTTGCCTTGACTTTCTCAAAGGCCATGGCATGAAATAGGGGAGTTAGGAAACCAGGCCAACTGGAAGCTTGTGTAGGGCAGAAGACTGACTGTATGATCCAGGTCCATAACAGTAATAATGAACAAATATGGATTGTGTCATAAAAGAGAATATAAAAAGTAATACACGATACTTCACGTACCACTTATTTTCTATATGTAATTGGACCTGATTGACTTTTGATTGACTTAGTATTTAATTCTGAAAGAGCTGGGACTAATGACCTTGTTCTTGGTATTGTAGCCCCTGCATGCCAGTGGGACATGTTTGTCCATCTGAATGAGAATTTGATGGTGTTTGTTTTTTATTATGTGTTTATTTTTCTTCATATGCCAGCATCTACTATAATATTTCTTCAAGTACTTTTAAATTTCAGAATGTTCAGAAGCTACCTGCTTTTGCATAACTTTTGACCCTTATTTGTACTGTGTCTGTTAAAAGCAAGATTTTTGGTGTGTGGCTGAACAGCAAAAAAGGTAACTTTTCATAGTAAATGTCAACATGAAATAACTTCAGCACTGCAAATTGCATGTGTCTGAAACTCAGTCTATTTCTTGTCAGATTGAGTGCTAACAGTTTTTTGATGAAAAATTGTTGAAGACCATTAAAGGCTTGTTCCTTCAGGCTTTGTTCAAATAAAATTGCCACTCATGTCATGTGACTCCAGGAATAGCCACTTTGTAGTTACTGGTAAATGTAAAGTGCTGCTCACTTTTCTCAAGCAAGGCATTGCTTTGGGCCAGGTTGTGTGATCTCAAATACTCTGTCAGAGATCCATAGCAACTACACTGGTTATTAAGCAGCAATATATGTGATTAATTTGAGCAGGTTTTATAGACATGTCCAGGAATCAGTATAGGAGGCCCTCCTATTTGTCTAGTCACCTCTATAGAAAGCTTTCATAGAGCTGTTCATCTATGGAATGACTTCTCTAATGTGAAAGGGTTAGATATTGGTGCATGTTTTTTCCTCCAAGCAAGCCACTTAAAAACTATTGCAGATCTGTATTAACTTTTGGGCTGCCCTCTATCCATTTGTTCAGTTCTTTTTTAAGAAGGCTTTTTAAAGCAACTGCCTGGGGACTGAGAATGTCCTGCCAGCTCTGTCCTTCTACCAAAGCCATGCTGACCGGGAATTCAGGCTATGCATGGAAATACCATTGCATTTTTGTGATTTTTAGAAGGGTATGGGTATAGTGATGTCAAATAAACCATAGTGTTGTTGAAAGGGAGAAAAATAAAATATATTGCCAGGATTTCTAAAAGACCTGGACTTTTAGCTTCTTTGAATTCACAGTTTGAGTTCATTCATCCAGCAATACTTTAAGCATCACCAATACACAATTTATATTTCAAAATTACAGCAGTACTTGAGGTATAGCTGTAGTCTATTTATGCATTGCTTAGATGAGCTGCTGCTACTACAGCAAAATTCTGGCTTTCAAGCAACTTCTCTGCATTTGCACTATGCTGTTAAGCCCCTTTGTGTTGGGAGAGACTCCAATTTGCAGGATTCCTCAAGTCTTTGTACTTCCCATAGGACACAATGTAGTAGAAAAAAAGGATTTCTGGTGCAGCTCGCAATTTTGAAGTCTCAAATGCTTTCAGAATAGTAATTTCAGTTGCTCTCTGCAGTTTAGCCCTGAAAGACATTGCTTAGCTAGCTGGGATAAACCTGCAAATTGGCTGAAGACTCTCTAAGATAAGGCCTAAGTTCTGTGTTACAGTTCTCTGGAGACACATGGCAGACACAAAAAGAAAAAGGAGAGTTCAGCTGCTCTAATTTCAAAGATACTTCTCATAAATATCTCTTAGACAAACTACAACCACATAGCAAGGGTGCAAAACCCTTTAAGGGAACAGATTGACAGGATTGCCTTTAAGGATTTGACAGGGCTCTGAAGCTGGAAGCTGTATACTTCTGACCAGTTCTGTGCTGCAAATAAATACCATAGGACTTAGATTTGCTTAGTAGGACTTGGTTGAAATTGGTTTTTTACTTAGCTTTGTTTGACTCGTGTTATAAAAAAATTAGCTGCTTATCTTGAAAGTACCTGTGTGACTACATACAGTATGATACCTTTCTTCAGGATGTAGCCAGGCTTATGTGCCTTTTCTGTTGTACAGGTCGCGAACACAAAGAAGGAAACTGTTTTCAAGTGGTATAAGGATGGTTCTGGGATTGACGTCGATGAGGTGCCTGATCTGCAGAAGGGAGAATGTCACCTCAGTATTCCCAGGGTACAGTATCGCCTACTGATTAGAAATGACAGCTTCTGCTTGACACGCTATAGATTTGCCAGGCAGAGCGCTAAACCAGCTATCATGATTTCTGTGAACCATTTTAAGAAAAAGCATATTTGCTACCCTTCAATTAGCTGGTGAGTAGCTAATGCTAGTAAAAGAGTATCTGTTTCTGTTATCAGCTCAGACAGTTCATGCTTAAGTTGCTTCAGCATCCTTAGGTGAACTCCATCTCGTTCTTTCTTATTGCTCCTTAATTTTTCAATTTGTTCAGGCACCTCATTTCTGACAGGGTTTCAGTTTTATTGCCTAAACTGAATAGGTTTGAGGTATACGGCTTCTTAAGATTTATCTTTATGCAAACAGGATAACCTAACTTGTGTCTGAAGCCTTAGCCTCCATAGTTGCTGCCTTCGTCAAGTGCCAAAACCTCCCTGGATCAAGTTTTTCTGCTTTCAGCATAACGTACATTCTATTTAATTGATTTATTTATTTTATTTATTGGTTTCATATTCTTCTAATTTACTTCATTCATTTCACTTGCAAGAGAATACTGACTTTCCAGTGGCTTCGTTTTTCTTGAGTAGACTTATTTTGGGGAGGCTGGTTTCTGCTTGTCTTGAATTGCTCTTGTTACTTGTCACTCAATTATATGATGCTTCTACTATGATTTACTTGCTTGTGGACTTGTATAAGTCTAAGACTCAATTAAATAGCCTCCAATTTATATATAAATATTTACATATTTTCCTTCAGGTTTTAAAATAAATTAAAATGAGAACACCCAAAACAAAACCCCCTACTGCCTTTAATGCAGCATCACTGTGTTAGATTTTAGAATGTAAGCTCTACAAGGGTAGTGAATTAATAGTTTTTTTAGCATAGATATAATTTGACTACAGTTGCTGCTTGAATGCACGCTACTGAATTGATATTTGGACAGTTAAAGAATATAGATCTGTTGTTATACTTTACATAGCTTGATTCAAAAAAGTAATCATTTTGGTTGAAAAAAAGGTGCATTTCTAAAGTTTGTGCAGGTTGAGGTTACCTTCTGTTACATCTTACTACACGACATAATTTCTACTGACCAGGATCAATCCTGTTTGTCTTTTTGGAACAAGAGAAAAAACATTGTTTCTCAAGGCAATTGAACTGAAATCAGAATATGTTTTAGGCTTAAGAACCAACTACAGCTCCATAAAAAAGCATGCACAAGCCATTCATAGTTTTCATCTCATCTCTGGTAAGATTATTTAACCAGAATGTGGTACAATGTATGTTGTTTGATTTAGAAAAACATGCAGGGGTTGAGCAAATGTTGTACTATTATCAAGTTTGTCAGTAAACATCTTGTGTGTTCCTTGTAGCTGTCTCGCAAAGATGAAGGAGTTTATAAGGCAACGCTATCAGATGATAGAGGTCACGATGCATCTACTCTTGATTTATCAGGAAAAGGTAACATTCAGTTTACTATATTGAAATAACGATCTCCACATCTTCTTAAGAGGTGTTGAAGATCTATCATTGCAAATGGCAAGTTAGCAAATATTTTTGGGGTCCTTTGCATTTCAGTGCTCTTCTTATGTTATAGAGGCCTGAACTGCAGATCACCAGTTTAGGAGGGGTGACATTGGGCATTGTAATGATTAATCTCTAGCACTCTGACAGGCAAGAAATGAAGTAAGTTTCTAATCAGACAGATGGTCCCTTTTATGTAATATCTTTAGAGAGCTCACTCTCTCTCAAATTTGTTAAGCTTTAATGTCTCCAAACCCCTAACGCACCAAAAAGTACTGAATATGTTGATGTGGGACTGACAGTGGGGCCTGAGAGTTATTTCGATTGCTGAATCATAAAGCTGTTTTGTAAGTTAACTCCAGCAGGCAGCTCAGCCCCACACAGCCACTTGCTCACTCCCCCTCAGTGGGATGGGGGAGAGAATTGGAAGGGTAAAAATGAGATAACTCATGGGCTGAGATAAAGACAGTTTAAAAGGTAAAGCAAAAGCTGTGCATGCAGGCGAAGCAAAACAAGGAATCCATTCACTGCTTCCCATTGGCAGGCAGGTGTTCAGCCATCTCCAGGAAAGCAGCGTAATGGTGTCTTGGGAAGACCAACACCATAAGTCTGAACATCCCCCCTTCCTTCTTTTTCCCTGAGCTTTTATTGCTGTGCATGATGTCATATGGTATGGGATATCTCTTTGGTCGGTTGGAGTCAGCTGTCCCGGCTGTGTCCCCTTCCAAATCCTTGTGCACCCCCAGACTATTTGCTGGTGGGGCAGTCTGAGGAAGGGAAATAAAAGGCCTTCACGCTGTGCAAGCACTGCTCAGCAATTGCTAAAACATCCCTGTGTTATCAACACTGTTTTAGTCACAAATACAAAACACAGCACCATACAAGCTTCTGTGAAGAAAATCAACTCTATCCCAGTCAAAACCAGTACAATCTCCATCCCGTATTCCATACCATTTATGTCAGGCTCAGGTCCCACACTATCCAATACATCCTCATTAACCACCTCCTCCCTTCCTGTCCTTTGATATATACACAGATATCATTTCCTTAGTCTATGGATTTTCAAGTACAGGGTATCCTGACCACCGGAATAAACAAAAGGTACAGTAGTTCTCCATCTTATGGTCAGGGGTCCTTCCAGCTTCCAGAGACTATGCTTCAGGTAAGGCAAGACTGTGCTGTGCTGGAAATGTACAGTGAAATGCCTATTTAGAGAATTGACAGTGTCTAATTCCGTGGGTCCAGGAGGCTTTGAAAATGTCAACCAGCAAAAACACAAAAACTGCACTGTTAAACCAAACAGTGAGTCTCCTAAATGATGGAGTTAGCCTTGAAATGCAAAGGATAAACAGAAAAGTTTAGCATGAACCGGGCCCTGGAAGACTGCATATAGTATGGGGCAGGCTAGTTCAAGCCCAGTGTGCACTGGCATTCAAATGAAGATAAATATAGTCTCTCAGGCATTTTTCTTCTGCATAAATTCTGCCCATTATTCTTCCAGAAAAAAATGTCTCATTTAGACAGTATAGGTAATATAACCCCACTTTCCCAGACATCTGTAGTGTAATGTATATATAGCATGCAATTCATGTCCTCATGTCAGCAGGCCAGTAGAAGCATACTGGAGTTTGCAGAGGGTTATGGAATTGAATCACAATCTATTTTAGCAGAGACAAAAAACGTGTAGATACAGATCCATACAGACCAAATATACAAATAATATTTTCTGAACTTCATGCATTTCTCTGTCTTCCCCATTCATAAAGTTCTTCAGCCTTGAATATACATTTTTCAGTCTTGAATATGTGTTCTTCAGATTATGGTGCTTCTTTCTTTCTCTCTCTTTCCATATTGCACAGTGACACTGAATAGCATTCTTCTGCTATGAAGGAGTTCCCTGCCCTTCTGCCCTTGTCTCCAGGGTTCTCCCCTTCTGCAAATCCATCAGCTCTGCAATATTTCAAAAGCTTGATATGATACCTGCTTTCTTTCACTTGCTGTTGAAGGGGTTTACATTTGTCAAATGCCATCCTACAGGGAACAGGCGAAAACTGTTTTCACCTATAATGTGATAATTTGTTTCCCCTGCACTGTCCTTTGAATGTGAACTATCCAGTTTTAATGACCTTTTATTGTTTCTGGCCTGAGGCATACAAAGATTTGACAGCAGACAGCTGACTCCACACACAGCGGAGATACTGAGTGAGACAGCACAGAATTCATATGCTGTACACAGGCAGTCTCCAATTTGTCCCATACACCTGTTGTAATTCTAATGGTTTTCTTTGCCTAAGGATGTGAAGATTTCGCATATTTCTTTAATTAAACTTACTACAGCAAAGCTATATTCTGACTGAATTTTTGGTAAATTTCCTTTTTTTTTTTTTTCTTTTTTTCTTTTCAGTGTATGATGATATAATGCTGGCACTGAGCGGAGTCAGTGGTAAGTAAATGCTGTCTTGGATTCTCATGTAGGTTTTTTATGTTAAAGTCATCTGAGCCTGAGGCAGACAATTTTTATTGTAAATGGGAAATCTCTGAGAGTCACAATGCTTATATTATTATGGACATGCTATTAAGTTTCTGAATAGGCAGTTGACCTTGCTAATTGACACTATTAAAAGGGAACAAAGTATTATTCCACCTGGCTTGTTTGGTTTAGATACTGTGACAATGTTGTAGCAATAATTTTCTTCCTACTTCCCATCAATCAGTGACCCCTGATACAGAGAGAACAAGACTCTGATCCTGCTCCCAGGGAGCAGTTGGGAGTCATTCCACTGAAAGAACAGGGGTTGCACAAAAATAAATTTTTCGTGCAATTAGAATTATGACACTACTGTTTCACAGCAATTACATGACTAGCTACTTATTTCACAATGGATCTTGCTAGTCATAATGCTTGTGTATGATAATAAAACCATAAACTCATACTGAACTTTCACCTGATACAAATCAGCAGATCTCCTTTGAAAGGCATGAACAATTGTCTGTTTGTGGTAGTTGAAAATCATGGCCGAGATCTTGAATATTTTTTTGTCCTGGCAGTAGCAGTAGTCCATTTGACTGTTTCCCGTTCATTCCACTATCCTGTTTGATCTGCATATATTCTCTTTTATGTAGGTAAGTCAGCCTCTCCACTGAAGATCCTTTGCACTGAGGAAGGAATAAGGCTCCAGTGTTTCTTGAAGTACTACAATGAAGAAATGAAAGTCAACTGGTCTCACAGGTAGATGAGAATATTTTTTCAATTTTATTTGAGAAAAAATGACGTCTTTATGATTTACTATTTACTGTTCTGTGGCATTCGTTTAGTAACTGGACCACATTGATAAATTTCTCTTTCCAGCACTTCATATTCTCTTTTCACATAGCTAGTACATACGGTAAAAGAAATATTAACAGACTTGTCCAACACCTATCAAGAGGGCTGTAACAGCCAGGAAAAAAGAATCTACAGTATTCCAGTAGTTTTTTTATTCTATGCAAGACTGTGTCTTCCACTATATTATCTGGTTGGTTCAAAGATAGCAAAATATTTGAGCATAGTTTTCTACTCAGGGCTGCCCTTTTCTTTAAATGAATTAAATTCTCCTCCACTACTAGGTGAATACCAAGGATCTGCTCTCACAGTTTAATAAAAGCCTGTATTAAGAAAGGAATTTATTTTTTTTCAAACTGATACAGTCTTAAGTAACCCAAAATATTTTAAATCTGTTCCTCTTTGAAAAGATATTCAATGGGACACAGAACACTTTGAGAGTAGCCCTCAGAGCTGAGAATATAACCAGAAATGAGCTTTAAAGTTCCCAATAGTTTTCCACTCTCATGTTACATTAATGTTTGACTTTGGAGGCACTCTATTCATCTGTGTATTTACAGTTAAATGTGTATTCAAATGCTTTGCTATGTCAGGCCCTCATTTGTTTGAAACTGCAGGTAAGGTTTGGAAGGATTTTAAAAATCTTCAAGTGGTTTCAACTTTCACATTCCTTGATGGGCTACAAAGATGACACATGGTGAACTGGTCTGACTTGGACATGAAGAGGCTGGTTTATCAGCATGTTGTCCTAGTTTTGCAATGCTGTCCAGCCCTTGATTTCTATGAAGACAGGAACAAAAGAAAAGTGTCAGTGATCATCGTGTTCAGGGATCTCGAGAACACTTATGCAAGGTGTGCAGCTGTTGTGGTTTAACCCCAGCCAGCAACTAAGCACCACACAGCCACTTGCTCAGTCCCCCTCAGTGGGATGGGGGAAAGAATCGGAAGAGTAGAAGTGAGAAAACTCATAGGTTGAGATAAAGACAGTTTAATAGGTAAAGGAAAAGCTACGCACACAAGCAAAGCAAAACAAGGAATTCATTCACTACTCCCCATTGCCAACAGGCGTTCAGCCATCTCCAGGAAAGCAGGGCTCCATCACGCGTAACGGTTACTTGGGAAGACAAATGCCATCACTCCTAACATCCCCCCTTTCTCTCTTCTTCCCCCAGCTTTATATGCTGAGCATGACATCATATGGTATGGAATAGCCCTTTGGTCAGTTGGGGTCAGCTGTCCCAGCTGTGTCCCCTCTCAACTTCTTGTGCACCCTCAGCCTACTTGCTGGTGGGGTGGGGTGAGAAGCAGAAAAGGCCTTGACTCTGTGTAAGCAGTGCTCAGCAATAATGAAAACATCCCCGTATTATCAACACTGTTTCCAGCACAAATCTAAAACATAGCCCCATACTAGCTACTGTGAATAAAATTAACTCTATCCCAGCCAAACCCAGCACAACTCATAACTCAATGTTTGTATTCAGTAAGTTCTGCTTCTTCCTCTTTTAGGAAAAACTTCACTGAAAGGGTAGTCAGGCACTGGAACAGGCTGCCCAGGGAAGTGGTTGAGTCCCCATCCCTGGAGGTATTTAAAAGATGTGTAGATGTGGTGCTTAGGGACACGGTTTAGTGGTGGATTTGGCAGTGCTAGGTTAATGGTTGGACTTGATGATCTTAAGGGTCTTTTCCAACCTAAATGATTCTATGATTCTTTCAGTAAATGTGATACTAATGTGATGGAAAGGAAAAGAAAAATATTTTTTGCCTCTGCCTTTTACTTTATCTGCTTGAGTTTTAAAAGTGACTTAGTCCATTCCCCCATCCAGTTCATAGAAATATAAAACTAGAGAATGCTACTGCTACTTGGCTAATATAGAAATATCAGTGTGCATATTTATATTTAAATACAGGCACCTCCTGCCCCCCCCCCCCCATTTATAATGCCTTACATATTGATTGTTTTGAAGATCATTGAACACAGATTTTTAAGAAATAAAGTTTCAATTCTTCTGTGAATACAACGATTATAAGCCAGTGTTGTTAAAGCTAAAACAAAGACTAAAACGAACAAACAAACCAACCAACCTCCCCCAGCCTCTCCAAACCTCCCCGCTCTTTTAAATGGGCTTCTAGTAATTCCTAAAGCCAGCATGTATCATCTGCTCATGGCACAGTGGGGAATATTATATGTAGTATTTTCTAATATATAGTAGTTTCTATCCAGGCATCTAGTTTGGTATGCTGAACTCAATGTGATAAAAATTCCTTTCCCCATAAAAGTGACTCTCTAGCTATGAAGCCAAATCAGCCCTGTCTGAGTAAATAAAATAACCGATCAAAGAGAAGCTAATGCTGACTTCATCTATTAAAAATTCGAGCTAAAGATACTTGGGGAGGAAGGATGAAAAGAGATATTTCTTTAGTTAATGAGTGAAAGAGGAAACCTCTTCAAGCCATTGAAAGTGGTCTGGTTTGCACACTCTCATTAAATAACTTCTTCTATTTCCACTCTTCATGACAGATTATGGACCAGAAGAACCCCTAATCTGAATCAGTAGGGCATTTCTTATATTATTAGCTTAGGAAGTGATGATAAGTCAATATAATGCCACTGTTTTTTAAAGACGTGTTTATTAATTATCTGCAGTCAGGAAATTTGCTTCTTTTCTTGTTCTTAAAAAAAACCAAAGGTGTATTTTGACTTGATGCAAGAATAATAAATTCTATGCAAATCTTTTATTGTTTTCTTAATTGATTTTTGAAGTTAATGAAAGGTAAAGATTTTTTTCCTCATCAGAAAAGGTTATTTGCCTCTTGTTTACTATTCTGATGTTAGTGTATGAAGCATACAGAACGCTAAAGTCATGCACCATTTTCGCAGAGACATCTGTTTGCATATAGATATAAACACAGTATGTAGAGAGAAGGAGAATGAGAAGAGGGTGAAGAAGTTAATATTTGGAATGAAAGCTCAAGCTAATTGTTCCAAAGTGTTTCATACCCCCACTAGGAAGAAAAGAATCTTCTGGGAAATTGTCCCCATTAGCTGCAATTTATCTGTAATTTAGGAATAGTATGCTATCCTTTGTAACTTTTTATAGATGATCTCCTATGGAGAATATACATGAAAAGAATGTTCACTCATTTATATTCATTTTTTCCAGGGAATCTAAGATTTCTTCTGGTGAAAAGATGAAGATTGGAGGTGGAGAGGATGTTGCCTGGCTGCAGATAGGTGATCCCACTGAAAAGGATAAGGGGAACTACACCTTTGAAATTTTTGGTGACAAGAAATCCTACAAACGCACACTTGACCTGTCTGGGCAAGGTATATTTATAAGACCATACTTATATGGCGACTTTTCATGGATTAAACAGAATTTACTTGCAATAATCAGAGGAATGACAGTAAAAACAGAAAGCCTTTGGTCAGAACCAGTTGTAGTTTAGTTGCATAACTGTTATGATCTTTTTAGTCTTATATTTGTTTTCACCACCAGTGGCATTGGGTTTCAGGGGTTGGGTTTTCCATTTTGCTACTGTGTAACCCTGTATGGGTTTTAAAAGAGCTTTAACATGTGCACATGTTTAAATGTTTATACTGAGCCCCACATGCAAGTTATGTTCATGGACAATAATGCTCTCAATTGATTTGTTACAGCTTTTGATGATGCATATGCAGAAGTTCAGCGACTCAAGTAAGTGCTACATCTTTTGCATTTTAATGCTGTAACAACAGCATCTTTACTTACAGAAAAAATATTTTACTAATAATTTCATTAATAACATTATATATTTCTCTTCCTCTCTTCCTCAACAATTTTAGGGCTGCTGCTTTTGCTGAGAAGAGTAAGTTTATTTTACATTTTATCAAAGGTGTAGAACTAGTCTAGTGTTCTCTTTAAGGCATCCATCATGATATGCTACCATAGCTTTCAGAGTTCTGTGCCTGCAGAAATCCCCTGCACAAAATACTGCAGTAATAATAGTAATTTGTGGATTTATTTCTTTTTAATTCCAATGGAAACCCACTAAAAGGTTTACACATTTTGGAAGCCTCCACTATATATTCTTCTGTCTGCAGAGGTTTGTGAGGTGTGAGCTTCTGGGTGTCATACAAGGAGGTGTTGACTCTGAAATCTGATGATGATACTGAATATTGGGATCTACATATTAAGTTAAAAAATTACCTGCTAAAGCCTGTTGGGCAATGCTTGCTGAGACACAGACACTGGGGAAGCTTGTAACTGTTAGGGGCTGTAGGAATTCTGGTACTTTGATATCAGTTTCCCTGGTAGTGACAAGATGCGTCTGTCCACAAAGAGGGTGGCAGACAAATTTTCCTTAGATCTTAGATACTACCAAGATGCTAAAAGCATCCTCCTTGCTTTGCTCTGTGCCCAAAGCACAAACTGTCAAACTCAGCAGTAGCTTCAAGGTTGTTATGTGTATCAGTTTAGAATGCTATAGCACAATCTCTGCTAAAAAAGAAATCTGAGAGGACCATAAAATACATTAAAAAGAAATAACACAAAATATCACAAAAATTGTATTATTTTATGTTTCATTAACCGGGGCTACAGTTTTTTTAAAGATAAGTTCAAACGAAAGCTGTGACTAATATGGCACCAAGTTATAATATCATTAAGAAATGAATAATTTTGAGGTCTAAACTTCACATGGTCCACATATTTTTCTTTAACTCCTAGATCGTGGTAAAGTCATTGGTGGTTTGCCTGACGTTGTTACTATAATGGATGGGAAGGTAAGGACAGTTTTTCTCAACGGGTCATGCTGACTGGTGAGAGGTTTGCTTTGATGGCAAAAGGGGAGGGCATGCAGATTATTTCGTAGAAGCTGAAAGCAGGAGAAGGATAATTTAAACCACCTAATGGTAGTCATTTAACTGAGACACATGCAAACTTTAAGTGAACACAGGTACTGTAAGCTGACTACACAGTCAGAGGAGGCACAGCCTGATTCAGATCTTAGGCAAGCAAGGTCAGCCTCAAGAGAATCTGGTCTTGTGCTGATTATGTAGAGGCTCTGAATTAACTGCATGCTCAAATCTGGGCTGGCTTTCAGCTCTGTGTACTGAGCAGAGCAGTTCAAGAGGAGAGTTCACCCCTGCACTGTAGAAGAAACTGAAGAGGCAGGAGGAAGCAGCCACTCTTTGAGAGCCAGTATAACAGAAACAAAAATTAGGTCCCGTTCTCCAGCACGCCAGACACAGACTGTTATGGCTGGCAAGAGTAAAGGAGGGTAAAGAACATACCTGGGCCAAGGGGCTAAACTCTGACCTCTTCCTATATATTGGCAGATAGCCCCATTACAATATATAATTACAGGAGTTTGAAGGCTGGTGAATACACATATTTTTTGACAACAGTAATAACTAAATGCCCAGGTACAAAATCAAAATTGGTAAATCTTCGCAAAGTCCCTTCCTAGGTCAGCTTGACTGGTGGAGATGAAATGTCATGATTCTGACTGACTGGTGTCCCTCACTGGAATTTTTGTCATGGTGGAGCAGGACCTCATGCAATCTCAGCCCAAACTCTCCGGATACTAAGACAGAAGACAACTATTAGTCTGAGCGGCTGTTAGCCCTTACAGGTGTGAGGAAGTACTGGAACTCAGTCTCTCCATCCTGGGGGTGAGTTCCAGACTCCAGACACCCAAGTCTTCAGTCCAGGAAAGACAAACACTTTTCATCATTCCCATACAGACAGCAAGTTCTTGTCTCTTTCTCCTGAATCAGATCTTCTTCTGTTGGGTGCCCTGTCCTCCCCTATGGGGAGAAACTAGGTCTTCAGTCTGGGAAGAAAAATTACTGAAAGAGAACAAGGTAAAAAAAAAAAGAAATCTGCAGTATTGTACGTGGTGCAGAGAAGGTACTTGGAAATTATTATCCAGCACTTCTCATAGCACAAGAACTAGGGAATGCCTAATTACATGGTCATTACAGGATTTACAGAATCAAAAGGAAGTATTTTTTTCAAGTGGTTCATACTTAATTTGTGCCTTAGTACCTTAGGCAAAAATAGATTTGGGTCCAAAAAAGAAAACAGGCAATATCATGAGAGGAAGTCCAGCAGGGACCATTAAATACAACGTTCTCAATACAAGTTGTGCTTATGACCAGTTTAAAAGCCACTGAATTGTGGAAAGCAGAAAGGTATACTGGGAATAGGATCACATTATTCATCCCCTGTATTTTTGTATACTTACTTAAGCAGTTGCTTTTGACCTCTAAAAGAGCTAGGTGGACTTTCATTCTGACTGACTATAGCAGATCAGCTCATGAGCCAATGTGACTCTTACCATCTGCTGGCTATCAAAAGCATGTTGATCAGGTTGTTTACCTCTCTTGTATGAAGTGCATCTTCGAAGACTACAGCTGTTTTGCTCTGTGTGGAAACTGTCTTTCTTACCACTGGAGTAAGAGGTTGCACACAACTCTTCCGACTTTCCGTGTACTTGGCCATTTTCTGGATATCCAGGAGCAGTCTCTTTAGAAAGATGGGGGAACACGTGGTCCTTGCAGTGGATGCTGAAAGCTGCTCAACTCTGGACCAGAGAGAGATGATTTTCCTCTTGGCCCATTACTTCCTTTGTCTCTAATGGGTGTTCACATGAGGTGCCTTCTTACTGTGGTAGACAGAGGCACCTCACAGAAAGCAAGATAGTCTTTTAGTAGGTTAGGTGTAAGCCACTCTATGACCAACATCTTAAAACAGTCTAACTGTAAGGAGATAGCTTGCTGAAGTCACCCCAACCCCATGCACAGACTAGCTGCAGTTTCCTCATACAATCATGCCATAAAACTACAACCTTAAATTAAGGGAATGCTACATAGTGCGTTTCCAGAAGTAAAAGGCTTCAAAGGAGACCTAATCATGTGAGGATTAAATAAATGAATGTGTGAAGACAAAAATCTCCAATTCTTGAAATCAGGCAAAACAAAATGGATTGCAAGGAAGTGAAACTCTAAAATCACCTCTATACTAAATATGAACAGGTACCATGCAAGAGTTGTGTAACTACAAGTGTGAGAAGTAACTATAGGAAAAAAAAAAAAGGGCAGAGAGTTTTCCTCATGCAATGGAATGGTATAACTACACAAATATATGGACAGAAAACAAAGCTTTACTAATGCTTCTTAAGAGAATATAAATGATTTTAGGTCACATCTATAATTTAATAAATTAGAACAGGCCCAAATGATCTAAAATGACTGTGGAATATATCTGTTCTCTGGTAAGTTTTTAATATTAGCTTATTAAGACTTGATTAATTATGATTAATTATTAATTGCTCTTAAATGAGGTCACTTTTGCGGGCAAGAGTCATGAAATGTTGCCTGAGTTGCAGAAAGGACAGTAAGATTTAACCTCATGCTATTAGACATTAGTTTGATTTCCCAAAATTTTATTTTAATGTTTGCATCATTGCTCCTTTAAATAATTTATAGTAAGGCTAGTTCCTATAGGCTATTAGTTAACTTCACATTCCACATGATATCACTCCTAAAGAGTACTCACACGCTTAGGTTGTCACTAGGTTGTGCCCAGAGCGCGTAAATCTTCCTTCAACATTCCCCCCTGACTTTGGAGCCATGTAGTATGCAAGACTGCTTCTATTTGTGAACATATGGCACTTTTGATCACTTAAAATTTCTTCTTGCTTTATTTTTTGTCTGAGTTATATCACACCTTTTCAGTCATCATCATTCAAGAAAAATATTGCACAAAAACATGCATGTGTGCACACAGACAGACTTTCTCTGCTCTCTCTGGGTCAGGATTTGGTGAAACCTGAAGGGGAATATGGAAGGGAGGGAATATATGGAAGCATTCTGGTAGAAACTATCAGTTTTGGGTTGTTCTTTTTTTTTTTTTTTCTTTCTTTTTTTCCCCTAACACAATGGTGCATATGTGAAATTCTTAAGGTGACCTTTAATTATCTAGGGCAGAATTTTGGGCAGAATGAGTTTAAAGCAAAGGTGGACAAAGTAGGTACTAATCAATGCAACTTCTCAAATGATTCTTTCATTTATTCTGTCATCACTGTACCTAAATACATAAAGTTTACATACATATGCATATGGTGGTCAAAATGGGGTTCAGCAGTAACTATATAAAAATTTGGAAGAATGACCATGAAAATTTTATGGGCTTCTTCAATCTCAGTTCAGTCCTTGGAAAATATCTGAACTGCCAGGATGGCCTACTAGGTCATTTCAGCTATTCTGAATACGCTATACATGTGTGTAATACTTTTGCAACATTTATGTATTATTTAATCTTTGTGAAATATTTCCATTTTACTACTCAGCAGCACCTGGAATCAATGTCCAATGATTCATGTTATGTACTCTATTTTTAAGTGATTTTTTTTTTTTTATCATCTCAAGCAATAACCTCAGGAGGCCTTGGTCAGAAAAGATTTGCTCAGTTCTCCTCCCTGCTGTTTACAGGGAAACTTCAAGGATGTTTTTAAACCTATCATTGCCTGAACCTCATGTCAGACTAATGGGTTGTCAGGAGTCTCCTGCAGGCAGGACTGCAATGACAGTCCAACTTGCCATCTTCAGACACTGTTACCCTGAGGCTACTACTGCATCACAGTCACTGATAAGATGATGCAAAGACTGAATCAAAGGAAAAAAAAAAGTTAGAAACTCTACTTTTCAGTCCTCAAGAACATGATACCTGTCTTACTTTAATTAAGTAGGAATAAGAAGTGCCTGAAAGCAATACTGAGAATATTCTGGTTGACCAAATCTGACTGATCCTTAAAATTACTTCTTTCTTCCTCTCTCAGACGCTGAATCTGACCTGTACTGTATTTGGAAATCCTGACCCTGAAGTGGTTTGGTTCAAGAATGACAAGGCCTTTGAACTTAATGAGCACTATGCATTTTCACTGGAACAAGGGAAATATGCCAGTTTAACAATCAAGGGAGTGACCTCAGAAGACTCGGGCAAATATAGCATCCATGTCAAGAACAAGCATGGTGGGGAAACAGTGGATGTCACTGTAAGCGTGTACAGACATGGTGAAAAAATGCCTGAAATTAAGCCAGGCCAGCTTGCTAAACCCAGGCCAATACCACCATCAGAAGAAGCCCTCAAACCTGAGGGCAAGGAGAAATCCAGTAAGAAGTAAAGCTTGATACTATGTTTGACAAACAAAATAGAATACATGAGCTGTAGTTGAGGTATTCCCACACATAACTAATTGGTAATGTTCAAACGGAAACTGAGCTTTTAGGAGTTCGCTTTAGGGAGGTAGCTGTGCTATGGTGCTGTACACATCTGCAACAATCTCATTTTGAGTTTATGTAATAGGGTGGGACTTGCAAATAGCAAAAAGCCAAATGCCTGCCAGACGTTCCCATATGCAATGGCAGGTTGCACAAACCTATAGTAAACCTCCATTTCTACCCTCCCCAACTCTCTGAAAAAAAAAAAAAAACAAAACAACCCAACAATCCTCTGAGAACAAATGTCCCATCAGTAAAGGTAGTAAACTGCAGTTGGATACATATTCAGAGATGACTCCTGCTTTGTTCCACACACACAGTCCCTTTGGCTTTGAAGCCTCTGATCCTGTAAGTCTAGTGGATAGTCTCTGTTTAGTAGTGATACCGTTGTTTTATAGTGTGACTTTATCTTTAGTAAACTTTTACAAATGTTCTCTGTTTACTCATTGAAGCATAGGTCACAAGGTTGTATTTTGTTTTTCCTGCTTTGTGCTAATAAAACTTTTAAAGTCACCTTTGCTACTCACTGCTCCAAATCACACCTAACTAGTTCTGTTTACTCTGTTTCACTGTTTAATTATTGCTTATTGCACAATTTCACAGCTGGTAGCATGCAGACTATCGACTTTCAATAAAGAATGCAAATTATGGTTAATCACAGTCACTGGGTGGCACTTGCAACATTAATTTTACTCTTTTCAATACAGGTCAAGATGCAAGCTTAAACTGGTACCAAAAGACATGTATACAATTCAGTCACTTAAGATAATTATGTCTTTGATTCTCCTCTATCCAAAACGAACAACAGAACTCTTCCGTGGGTGAAGTGATGTTCTGCTAGGCAAAGATTTCAATACATGCTTGTCATGAAACATTGAAATAGAATAGGCTTCAGTGAGATCACTCACATGCTTGTCGTAAAATACATGATTAAGTGTTTGCAGTGCTGGCTTTTTCAGATCAGGTTCCCTGTTCAATAAAAGTTCATTTACCTACCTAGATGGACCTTTGTAATTTGCCAAGCAGCTTCCAGCAAAGAGTTCGTCTAATGGTAAGTAACACTGGGGGTACAAACATCCTGGATGCAGCCCTCCTCTCTTGTGACTTCTCTCAGTCTCTAGGATAAATGCAAGGAAAAGGGAGTGTGTTTTGGGGTCATGGCTAAATGCCAGTGCTGAGCCTCTGACAGCCTCTGAGCTTAAGTGTGGAAAATATGGAAATAATTGTTCTGGCTTCCCCTCCCCCCCAACAGACAAACTGAAAAAAAACCCAGGGAAATGAACAGTTTCAGAGTAAATTTAATCTCAAGGCTTTTTTTTTGTTTGTTTGTTTTTCTTTCTCATCTAAATGACATAGACCTTCCATTGTTTTGTCTGGAAAACAAATACTTCACTTGATTCAAAAAGTCTTTTTTTTTTGAGAGAGATGAAAAGCAGAGGAAATGAGAAGCCAATTTACAAGCTGTCAGATACATTAGGTTGGAGCACTTATCTGGGAGACAGGAGAGCAGCATTCCCCTTCCCCCTCCTCTCCATCCATGGGGATTTGAACCTGTATCTCTGACCATCAAGGGTAGTGCACTAATTCCCAGTCTTCCCTGTATTTGGAAGTGCTGCTTCTATTTATCCTTTTTTACTTTGTCTGTCTTTGTCTGACTGAAAAAGTGACTAGACCTAGGCATCCTACCTCTCACATGAGCAAGTTAAATGCTAGATTTGAGAGGTTTTCTCCCTTTCTTGTACTTTATCTTAGTTTTCAGTATTGAAGGAGGGATGGAGGGTGTGGTACTGTAGACTGTTTAAGAATCTGATGGTTTGAACAGATAGTGAGGAGAATGAGGATGGATTCATCGTAGTATCAAATTCCTCAAGTAAGAAAGACTGCAAGCCACCTTTGCAATTCTTTGATATCTGTGAGTAGTCATGATAAAGAAAAACAGGCCAGCTCTGAAAAGGAAATAGTTTTTAATCACACTTTATTAAAAGATGCTTTGATTTTAAACAAACAGCTTTTTGAAAGATTTGTGTACTTAAAGCCAATGAACAGTGAGTTTAAGTACAGTATAAACAACCAGGAATTACATTGGACAGTGATGAAAAATGCTTCTTTTGGGTGAAAAATTCATGTGGCTATAGAACCACATTCTGTGTCTGGTCATTGAATGGAAGTGTCTGAGAGGGTTAAAGACTCAAGAACATGATATTGCCGTGAGACAGCTTAATTAGGAAATTTTAGGACTTAAACCAAAGCAAGGATTTATTCCCCAAATATCTATCAAAATAGGAAAATATATTTTTATATGAAACTGTGATCACAAGAACTTCAGCAAATCTGTCAATAAAATAAATCTTCTTCTTTTCTATTCGAATTTCTTATTAAAGGCCTTTAAGCTTTTCAAAATCTTACTATGGCAGGCTCACAAAACATCAGAGCCAGTCTCTGTAGCATACAAAGTGACTATCAGCAAGAATTTAATATTATTCTTATCTCCTTCTACAGTACACAGGTTAATTTTAGCTGAGACTATCAAATTATTGCATGTTATGGCAGCTTTTCAGAGGTATCCTTGGGCACAGGAGACAAGGTTAGTCTCATCTCGGTTGTACCTTTAGCTGGCCTTCTTAGTTAAGCAAGCTTCACTTATTTCCTTCCAGGCAAACAGAAATAATTTATTATGACAGTTAATCCTCTGCTGAAGTACAGAAATTATCATTCACAGGAACATTGTATTCAAAAGGCTAAGGACTTCCTATAAACTGTTTCACATTTTTCAGTGTTCAGTGTACCTTTGATGCTTTTGTACACATTTAAAAATCTTGTTATCGGTGCTAGGAAATGAATCAGGTCAACTCTGTTTAAAGGGGACTGTCTTTTCAGAGTGAATGTGCATTTAGGTGCCTGGAGGGGCAGTATAATTGGATGGATATTAGAGGGACAAATAGGATGCTCTGGTAATCAAGTCAGATAGATTACATGATGAGGCTTATTAGCATTTGCACACACCCTTCACAGACTTGGTGTCAGCATTAGTTTAATTAATAAACATTTTGAAGGGGGAAGAGAAGAAAGTAAGATTTGCTGGAGAAGGTCTGATGCCAAATGAGCCTACCCACACTAAGGTCAAGGGAGATTGGTTCATTTATACTGGATGTGAATCTAGTCTGTTAATTTTACAAATCCAGGGGCCCATTACAGTGAATTAGCTATCTCTGTTACCTTTAAGAAGAAATGCTTCTATTAGAATGATTTTCTGTCACACTGGTGAGTTTTGTGTTGTCTGAGTTTCATGTTGCGCTTTTCTAGGCAGTGCTAGCGTGAAATGGAGCATCGTTGACTTGTCACGGGAGGCAGATAAGATGTCAGCCAGTTGTGTTGATGGGCCAAAGTTGTGGCTGTGTCTGTCATTTTGGCATTCTGCTACAAGGCTGGCAAGGCTGCCTCTTCTCCAAGCACCTGCTTCCTATGAATCAGCTTTGATACGTTACCATTTTTTTCTTGAAAACAAGTTCTATGAAAATTCCTCCTAAGGCCAATTTACAGGTGCCTTTTATGAGAAAAAGTTTTTTTTTTATGACAGTATTTGCCTCTAGTGTAAATCTTTCCCCAGTCCATAAGGTTCACTTGCATCCCACAGCTCAAAAACTTGTGCACATGTCATTAATCTGCCCTTGTACGGAGACAGAGGTTCAGTGATAATAGCACCCGAAGTGATGTTAATGCACAGACAGGTTTTAAAGGAGACTTTTGAAATATAATAACGCACTTTATTTTCTGTTTTGTAGAACTAAGAATAAAACCTCTAGATGGCACCAGAAGAACAAGATAGAAATGAGCAGATCTTAAAAAATTCTGCCAGCTATAGCATATCCATCATTTTGATGCAAACACATCACTTAGGGAATGGGAGATTATTAAAAGCATTATACTTATGCCAGTGACAAGGACAGGTCCAGCAAAAGACTGTTTCCCGGAAATAGCAGGTGATTTTGCAAGCAATAACGCTGCCTCTTAATCTTTGTGTGACATACATTAAGAGGTTAAGCATGCCTTGTAAAATATTGCAAGACTCATGTTATATCAAGTTTCTCCTTAGGATATGAAAACCCCAGCATATCAGCCATATTTACGAAGGGAGATTTGAATTTAAGCTCTAAAGGCAAACCTCTCAGACTTAGCAGCTTCCATAGATTTTCAAAACACTGTTTCTAATACTGCAAGGCCCATGCCCTACAATTTTTGTTCAGTCTTTACAGAGGGATGATTCCATTTGAAATTAACGGGAGGTCTGGGAGCAAAGAGCACAGGGTCTGGCTCTCAGCACTGCCACTGCAAGATTCAGTGATGTCGAGACCTGTAAGAAACTACCAGTAGCCTTCTATATTAATATTTAATTCCTCATTGAAATGTGCAGTAACTCAGTACCAGCTATGTCCTTGGGTATTAGCTCAAGGTTTATCAGATTGTTATATTTTAAAAATAGTACACTTGACCTCACATCATTTCCTTTATGAACATTTGAACTTTGTGTGGGTGCTTAAAGGACTGTTAACTTGTAATAAACTTGTCTCATTTTTTCAGTTAATGTAACTTCATTTTCTGTTATTGTTGCTCCTCTGTTACATTAATATTGTACAGCTGAGAGTCTGATAGGAAAAAGAGACTTAGACACCCTACTGCAGTTAGAAGTAATATGGTTAACAGCTGCAGCTAAAGCCTTTCCCATGGTATCCTAAACTATCCAGCAGGGTTGTCCCATGCAGATTTCACTGGGCACCAGTGTCACCCAAAAGGGAATTTGCCCTCCATCCTTCCAAGAGCCTCTGTGGGAAGCTATTATCCAACCAATGACGTTGGTGCACACAGCATGTAGAAGAGAGGCAGATGGAAAGAGCTACAACTTCTGTTAAAGACAGAGCCGGTGTAGCTCTTTACCATTTTAAATCATGGTAAAAATGATGATCAAAATTTTAGTCTCTGACTTAGTGACCTCCACTGGACCATTTTGAATGAAGAAGTGCACTAAAAGCCAATCCAACAATTGTAAATCAACCCCAAAACCAGCCCTCCTGATTGCAAGACAGTATGTGAAAAAGAACCCCATATAGTCGTGTGCCACTTTTGCTGTCTGGGAAAAAAAGCCTTCCACGTGTGAAAATGGCAATCAGCCTCCTGCATGGTGCTTAATGGGAGGTAAAACACAAGACGACTCCCTGGCTGGGAGTTATGAGGCCACATGCAGATGTCTCCATCTGAGCTAATCACTGAAACTCCCTTTTTAGAAAATGGAGAGAAACAAGTACGAGTAGGGCACAAGTCATGTCATTCTAAAGGAGGTGTCTCAAATAAGTGAGATGAATCATGTCTATCCTTTCCACTGACTGTAAAGGGAGCTCAGGCTGGATGGGAGACATCTACATGGCTAATGTTTGAAGTTAGGTGTGATAAATTCTGCACCATGTTTCTCTAATTTAATTACCTCTTCAGTTGAAAAATCTATTTTCAGAGATGCTTCATAATAGCTGGAATTTTTACTATGTTTTTACAGGCTGGCTTCCTCTACTCTTGTATTTTGAAGACTTTCTGCCTTCTCTGAAATTCATGTTATTTTGAAATCTCTGTGTAAGCATTTGCTGACTTCCAGCAGCCACTTGGTCCCAAGTCATAGTTGACTCTCGTGATTTGGCCTTTACCAAGACATTCTGTTAGGCCTTCCATTAATTTAAATATATAAGTCTTCATCCCAGTTTTTGATTGGCTGTGATGCTGCTGTTAGTGTGGGACTTGTTTCTGCCTTTGCTCCTCTTGGTGGCATTGCTCTGTGGCAAACATCTCAATCAATAGATGCCATAAGCCTTTCATGGTCAATTAGTACCCTGTTGCTAAGCTCATAAGATATGCCTTGCGCAGTTTCTCTGTCATGCTGGCTAGGCACACCTGCTGGCTGGAGAAGCACGATTCTGGGGTTCTTATATGCCAAACTTCTTCCAGTGTGCCCAAGGCAGCTCAGTGACTGGCCAAAGCTCTGAATCCTCCTGCTCCTGGTTATGAACCTGTCTGCTTTTGTCTTCTGGTTGTCTCTAACCAGTTCCCAGTTATCTTTCTGTTCAGCTCTGTTACTCTGTAGACTTTGTGGTTTCTTGGTATGATCTGTGTTCCTCTGTCATTCAATCTGCTGTCTTTCAATACTGCTTTAATCTGTATCAGTAAATATAACAGTGCCAGGCTTGATTATCTAGTCGTTAGGCCAACAACTTGTACATATCACATTAACCTCTTCTAGCATCCACCACGAAGTGTAATGTCATCTGAACTGCCCACTGGACACAGTACTTACCCACCCTAACTTCAGATCAGGAGGTGTTTAGGAATGTGTGAGCTGACCTGCACTAAAACTTTGCTAAGGTCAGTCTGAACAAATAAAAGTACTAGCTAATTAAGTTCAGTGCTGATGCCTTAGCACTGTTTAATTTACTAGCAGAAGTTGTAACTAAAATGTCCAAGCACCAGTAGCCATATGAAATGTAGCATCAAGACATAAGTTCAGTGCTGATGCCTTAGCCTGTTTAATTTACTAGCAGAAGTTGTAACTAAAATGTCCAAGCACCAGTAGCCATATGAAATGTAGCATCAAGACTTAGTGTCCTGTTAGTAAGTAAATAATTGAGCCTATGTGGCCTGCTGTTCTCATAACCACCTTCAGCAAGCAAGCCTATCCTAATGAAAATGAAATGTTTGCTTCAGCAGCCTGTGTGTCTCTGTACCGTTGGTAGCTGAACCCAGAATTTCTGGATGTTGACCCTTTCCCATTCATGATGCCTTTTTATCAGCATCCACCACTGATTGTTTTCTCACTAATTTTTGGGTAACTTGGGGGAAAAAGTGAGTTATGATTAACTAGCACATTAGTACTTGAACTCCTCTATAATGTATATAGCACTTTGCAGGCTTAGACCTTAAACTTCCTGATTTTCTTCTTGGCTTTTGGATAGACCTCCAGGTCACGTACAGTAAACACTTGAGGCAGCTTTTGCTGTTAAAGGTTATGTTCTGACCTTTCAGGAACAGGTTGGGCTCTCGTGAGACCTGTCTCCTTATCTTGGTGTATACACCCTGCTGCTCCAGTCTGTTTGGCATTTATGCCTGGTCAATGGGCTTCCAGGTTGCCTCAGATATGTCTATTTTCTCCAAGTATGACACGCAGACCTGTTTCACTTTGTCATCAGCTCTTAAACGCCCTTTTGTGTTCCCTTTAAACACAATCATGTTTTACATGCACAGTTCTCCTTTTACTGGTTTCAGGCAGTTAAATTCCTATGGATCTTATTCTTTTCAGGCTTACTCATCTGAAGTAAGTCTGTGTCCCATCCTGTTGTGACTGCCTGGAGTGTCCTGTCACAAATCAGAGAGTGTCTTCCAGACTTTTGTGTCTCCTGCATCATCAAGCCACCTGTATTGTAGTCCATTTAATTAACCATGATTTCCCTTCTCAGAACCTTATCCTTACCTCGTAGTACTGAAGACTCAGAAACATAATTTCAATCCCTTTGAGAGCTCCGCATGATACTTTCTGATGGGCTCTGGTCAGGCCTCATGTCCATCCCATGCCAAAATGTGAACTGATATGACTGTTCCATTCCAAAGAACACAGCTAGTAATTCCCCTTCCATCTGAGCACAGTCTCTTCGGGCCTGACAGGCTTTAATTGAAAATGCCATGGGCCAATGACTTTGCAGTAACTGTGCTCCCAAGTCTCCTCCTGAGGCCTCAGGCTGTGATTACAGATGGTCCACAGACATTTCAAGATTGGCAGCTTGCTTATATTCATCTTTATTCTTTCAGATGATCTTGTATTTTGATGTTCTGGTCGTTACGTCACGGTTTCTTACCTATACCTCAACTTCACAAACATCTGATATGAAAATGCAAAATGTAGAAAAACTGCCTTCTGCACCTGTAGCTCTCTAGACATTTCCTTGAAGGCTCTCAGTTCCCGAGGATCTATTCAGAGATGTAGAGGAGTTGGTAAGTGCTGACTGTAGGAAGAACATTTGTTCCCAACACTTTCTTTGGAGTTATTCTAATTTTATACCATGAACCTTTTTTCGATATAGTCTATAAAAATTATTTGGAACAGCAAAAACCTTGGTGCATGGGCATCCCTTTGTGTTTATTCCATTTAAGCAGGAGTTGTCTGGGGCCAGATAACTAAAAAAAGGGAATATAAAGGATAGAAAGACCACATGGTTTCATTGCCAATAAAGAAAGCATGTACTTGTTGGAGGGCTTTGATTCTTACCGCATGCTTGACTTGAAGTCACCTACATTGAACTCACACCTAAACTTTGAAAATTTTTTCAAACGTTCCCAAGCCTCAGTTGACTTCCTATTCAATTTCTTTATTCTTTCAAGTACTTTGTATTTTCACTTATATTCAGTCTTTCCTTGACCGTCTCCTCCTTTGCTGAGTCACAAATGATAGCCATCAGTTATCACAATGGACCTGTTCCCATGCTTGAACAGGTGCCTGAAAATCCAGGATAAGTGCAGAGAACCCCATGGCTCTGCTAGAGGGTGAAGGAAAGCAGGATATAACTCAGTTCCCTCACAGACAGTAGGAAAAGGAGTCACTGAATTCAAGGGAAGCATTTGTGGATTTCCGGGGGCTTGAATAAGGCCATTCATTGTCCCCAGAAGAATATAAAAAATTAGCAGGAAAACAAAATTACTGTGCTGATACGGACCAAGGACTAACTTAATTTTCTATTTTTCACAGAAGATGGCCTAATTCTTTGCCTATGCTCCATTGCCTACACTATTTAATGCACATAATTCTTGCCCTTCTCCGTCCCCCTGTTAAGGAGATGGAAAGATGGGGTAGCAGAGGGAGTGGAAGCACTCATGTCCTAAACATCTCTGTGCTATTAACATTCAGGGCAAGCTATTGTGAGTAAACAGCTGTCAAATTGAAAATTCACATGCAGACTACTTTAATTTCAAATTCCTAATCAAAGAAGTACTGGAAATGAAAACTAAGTCTAAAACAACACTGAAGAAACTCTAATTCTGTTCATATCAAATATTCCTGAAATATGTGTTTCATAATAATGTTTCTATAAAGTCTGCAAAATCTAAGACCACTGGTAGCATTCTTATTCTCTGAATATTCTCAATGCATTCAGGTATTCTGGATCAACAGATAAACAGATCTCTGCAGTGTTTGCAACTCAAATAGTGCAAAACTGGATTTGTGCCAAAGAAACTAGAATTAACTAGAAACACAGACAAACAGAATACCAATTGGCTGGTCTATATTCATTGCCTGAAAAAGAGAAAGGGAAAAAAAGTAGCAAAAATGAAAATTAAATCTCTTCTTTCAATTTTTCATGCACAATAATCTATGCTGTGTCTTATAATATATACACAGGCAATATATATGTTTTATGAAAAAAAATCCGCAAACCCCTGTTATTTATATTGTTGATAATTCTTTAACTGTCTTAATTTTAAACGTCTTCCTTTTGAAAAAGCATTTTCATGTAATTCTTAATTTTTATTTTACACTAAATGAGCTGATTTTATTAAGGAGAATAAGACAGAAAACACACATGGAACCACGCAAACACAAAATCATACAGTATGTACAGTATTTGTGATAACTGATAATAGTACCTTCACTCATTGTTTGAATATTGCCATTCTGATCCTACCTGCAATGCAATAAAATGCACACTAAAAGCCAGGTTTAATGATCTTAACACTTTTTAAAGTGACATTAAGTAGCAACATTGTGCAAGAGAATTTCTCTTTCACTGATCTACTTATGTAGACAAACTTAAGCATATTTATCTCTCTTTGAAATCCATATTCCCACTGACTAAAGATGGTACATATGAAAGCTCACCAGCAATTCCTTCTTAAAAATCCTGTTTGCTTATATGTTTGACTAACTACTATATATTTTGCTGAAATTCTTTATGGCAGATCTCTGCCTCAGAATGTTTTTCTTTTAGTATTATTTTATTTTGGGAGGAAAATGGAAATTTCTTTGAAAACACATCAGCTGTTCCTATGACTGAAGTCAGGAGGAATTATGTGAGGTACATTATATATATGCACATATGTGCATGTATGTTATAATATAAAGTATACCTGCAAAATGTGCTTATTAACCATTTTATGAAGACTAAAGACCTCTTGAAATTCTTTCTTTTCAATCTCCCAGACATTTGGGACATGGCTTTGAAATTTGTCTTGAGGTTGAATGGAGAAGAGCAGGCAAGGAGATCTGCAGAAGAAAATTGCCTCTCTCTGTCCTCTTGAAAACCTGTCTAAAATTGGCCAAGTTGGTAAATTGTGGTTTGCACATGAGTAGAGATTTCCTAGAGGTAAAAGTCTCGGATGGTTCTGTGCACACAGGTCAAGCTCCAGCTGACAGCAGCTTGCCCTTTCCCTGAGATGACTCCTCTGGGATGCCAGAGGCAGTGCCTGCTCTCCTCCTAACTAGATGCTGCAGCAAAGAGCATCTCTTTTCTTCCTCCTGCTTCCCTGCAGGATTCAGGCAGGGTAGGAAGGGGGAGCTGGCTGATGCTGGTGCAGAGCAGGTGAGGGGAGATGGTTGTGGGAAGCCTGGGACCACAGGGAGCCCAGGGAGGAGAGGGGAAGTGGGACTGTGGAGATGCTGGGGGGGCAACTGACAGAGCAAGTGAACAGGACAGCTTCAGAGGGTATTTGATAGTGGAGATACTGGCCTGGATGAGAAAACAGACTACAGTAGTGAGAGAGGAGAGTTTTGAAACTACAAAGGGGAACACAAGCTAGAGGGGAAGGAGACTGCAGTGAAGGGAATGAGCAGTCAGGCTGAGATGAGTACTCAGATACGTGTGTGGAAGAGGCAATAGTGAAACAGAATACAGTTGGATAGGAAGGTGCAAAAGCAGTAAGGACAAAAGCATGGGCTGGATGACATGTATTTCTCTCCAAAGCCTGAGATCATGGACATCTCTGTGTATCTTAGATTAGTACGTTTTATGAAATCTGCTATTGACTAGCCAAAATTATTATTGGTGGCAGCTTCTAAGGGAGCAGAGCATGGCAGGTGAGTGGGGTAACAGGGCTGAAATTCAGGAGAATCAAAAGATCTAAGCAGTAGAATAGAGTGACAGGAAGAGAGAGTCTGGTGAGAAACTGAGGGAAAGATGCTGCTGTAACTGGGGAAGACCATGTCAGACCACAAGCCAGAGTGATATGGAAAGGTACCATTTCTGAGATACTAAACCAAGACTCAGCAATAACACCAACCAGTGTATGCAGGGAAGAAAGGGAGAAATTAAACACTCACCCAAGCTTGCAAGCCGAGAAGGAGATTGATAGTGAGTATATTCATGGCTATATGAGGATATTTGCAGTGGGAGTGTCAGAATTTCAGTTTGCTGAAAATGTTAGGTGGCAGAAGACCCTGGCATCAGAAGCAGAGATGTGCGATTGAGCTGCACAAGAAGGTTCAAGCTAGTCAGATGAATTTAACAGTTGTTCTTTTAGTTATGCCAGATATATCCCTGTAAAGCTCTGATTTTCTACACGTGAAGTCTACCAAGCTCACTAAGGGACTCAGCTACATGTTTCTAAATAAATAAATGAAAGTCTGTGACCAGATCCTCAAGACAGACTTGCAAAATCTCAATCTGGAACTTTCTGGTAGTTAAACCTGTCCCCTTCTCAGGATCTCTGTACAGCACTGGACTTGCTAAGCTTAATACATAGAGTGATCTGAATATGTTATTCATGATGAGAAGTGGGACACCTTCTTCTATCTGAGGGGATGCTGGTAGGGAATTCTTTAGTTTGGGGAGTTTCTTCTCCTTACCAGCTGTCCAAATACTGATAACAGAACTACCAACAAAAGAAAGTTTATGTTTGGGCTACACAACCTGATTAAATGTTCTTTTCTGGTTGACTGGCAGTAGGATGGATCTCAAATAGAGCAGAGCAGGAACTCCACAGCTATCAGTATTCTCTCTGCAGTGATTTGATCTGTCAAGCTGCATGCAGCTTTCTGCTTTGTTTTTACAAAGCCAAAATCTTTAATAGAAAAAATAAGAAGAGATACCGTGGCCTGTGAGTTTCACTGATGTGTCCCTGGTTCTCTGTACCCAGCTCCAGTGTCACATTGTGGCCATAACCTTGATGTTTATGACTGTCTTGCTCTTCTGGCATGGTACAAAACAACCCTCAAGAATCTAGCATATATTTTTCTCATCTGTAGAAGTACTTTGTTTTCAGGGCTTTCTTTTGTTTTCATTACCTTGACATTGTGGCCATAGGCTATTCTGGAAGAGCTGCAGGACTGCATTTGCAGAAAACAAATTTGTACATTTTAACTGCCATTTTCTGATTTTTAACACCTGCCCTGTTAGATTTCTTTATTTTCCTGAATAATAATAAATGCTTCAGTGATGAATCTACACCTAATTTAGAAGACAAATGTAAGCTACTTCATGTAGCTCTTATTTTCCTTTTTTTATTTTATTTTGGTGGCTAATCCCAGATGGAACATGAGTATCATATCTTTTTTTTTACAAGGATTTGATTGAGTACATATAAACTCTTATACAATATGAATCACATATGAGAAGCTTGATAACAACTGCTGCAATATTCCTATTCAACCCCAAATGGCAACATCTTAGCTATAATTTATTGGAAGTACATTTTCTAGTGAAAAGCTTTAACAGACCACTGTTTAAACTCTTCCCAGAAAAACAAAATTATGAGGACAGGATACCAGAGAAAATGTAGTGGACTTCAGGCATAAGAAATATCATGAAAGAAATATCACGGGCAAGTGAGACTTTCTTGAAAAAATTGAAGTTGTGAGCTGGAGTAAAATTAGCAAGTGGGAATGTAGGAAGCTCTGACAACACAACCTGATAAAAATAGATGTTTTGTAGCTTGTCCCACCTGTTAAAATCTACAGAAGAAATTAAAGGAAAAAATGAAAGAAGTTGAGCACTTCTACACAGTGACTGATTCACCATAAAATCTCAGTTTCCCTCTGGGGTATCCTTCCCTAGAGGCATAAGCTCTTCATAGGTGCTACAGCACATATACCTTTAGAAACTATAGGTGATTCTGTGTCTTATATGATGCAGCATTCATGAAAGCATGCGAAAAAAGCAATGTGTGAAAATACCAGCAATACTAAAGTCCAGCCCTCATTCTATTGCTTGAAACATGACTAACTGATAAACATTCAAAACCAGGTATTAGGAGGAAATAACCCCCCTTGAAGCTAGCAGAATTCAAATTGGAAGCAAGTAGCCAATTTTCAACGGTGAGAATCAATCAACATATGGGGCATAGCTTTCAATAGCAATTGAGACAGAAGGTCTTTCTGAATAGTTACACATTAGTGATATCACAAGTTATTTAATAATTGCTGGTCAACTTAGTGTGTGGGTTTTTTGTTCAGGCTGGTCAATTATTTACTTCTTGCCTTAAAAATCTATAAAGCAATTGCAGTACTCCCATACAATCTTGTGATATTAAGTGAAACCTTAATTCATTCTTTGGCTTATGGATTTAGGGACAAAGTCTTGAACAAAACAATACGTGACTCTGTCATCACAAAAGGTGTACAACTGAGTAACAATGAGAAGTAACCAAAAGGGGAAGTTGAACTCGATGTTTCTGTGAAACATCTCCTCCCGTTACTGGGGGGGAGAGATGAAGCTTCTCCCAGTGTAAAAGATACATGACAAGATACAGCTGTATTAGCATTCAGACATGAGGATCATTAATGATCTTGAGTTGGGTGCAACTCCTTGTATATCATCAGGCTGAAATCTTGAGTCACAGGCTTGTCATATTATTGAAATAAATGGGGTCATATTAAGTGACATGTTCTTGGGCACTGGGAGGGTTTGGTCCCCAAGGACTTTATTCGCCCATTCTAATTCTGCTTATCAATCAACTGGTTGTTCACATTTAATCCTGGCACTAAAACATTCTTGCAGGAGAATCTTAATTTGTGAGCTCTTTGTGTTCTCTTGTGAGTCAAGAAGTTAAGTTAATTTGATATTGCACTCTCTTGATAATGAAAAAGGCTGATGAGAATAAAAGAGAGTTTACAGTAGTGTGTCTCATTAAATCATTTTGTATTTCAGTAGTAGGACGGTTTATCTTTCAAGTGGTGTTTGTGATACAGGACAGATAAAAAAAGCTGTCCAACAATCATACTAAAAATATAAGTGTTCATTATTTTTATTACAATAGCATTCAAATTCCTGCTAAAAATCATGGCTGAATGATGCTAGAAGTTGTACAAAAAGCCCCAGATCCATGAATGAGATGCAACGTTGCCAATGGCTGCAATTTCTACTGCACCACCTCATAATCTAGACGTGAAGTCCTAGACTGATGTGAGTATCTCCGTTTTAATTTAAAACATAAGAATGCATTTCTAATCTGGTGGTGGTGCAGAAAAGCTTGAGAACATGAACTAGAAAAGGTTTGAAAAATGAGAAGGCATCAAGTAGAAGAATTCACCCTTCGGAGGCAAAAAAAAGTCAAGTGCATTTAACACTTCCCAGGAGAACTGGTCTTATTCTGTCCACTCTAACCACATCGTTCACAAGTGTGGCCTCCCCAGGTGCTCCCAAAGAAAAGCATCCAGGAGTGGGCTGCTGCCACTGGAGCAAGTTGGAGAACTATCTGCTATGGAGCCTCTTTCCTTGGAGGTAGCATGAGGCGGGGAAAGCTCTCCTCAGGCCACATGAACTGTCCTTGTTACAACTGCAACTTGCTCCTCATTACCATTTTTCCTTGTGATCCTTCCCCCATGACATGACAGAAGCAAATCAATTTATTAGACTTAATCCCTACTCCCTGGTTGCTGCTGAACTGCTTGAAGAGAGAGGGATGCTGAAAGCAGCTGTACACTGGATTTTTTTTCTGATGGGCCACATGAAGCCCCACTGGATGTAAGGTGAGCATCCCTGGGTTATAATTTTATCATAAACCTGAAGGCATTTGGCTGACAGTTAATTATGTATGAACACAGTGAGATGAATTTTACCCTCACCTGCAATTAAAATGGTGTGAGGATCAAGATTTATCAGAAAATAACCTGCTTAAAACCAAACCCAAAGCTTTCCTTCATACAGGAGTCTTATTTCCAGGCACAGCAATGTGCTTATCTGTGCAAGAAGCCTTCTTGTTTATATTCACATGGTAGTCTACCTACTGCAACATACAATAATGCAATGTACAATTCTAATGACAGAACTGTTATCTTTAGCCATAAATTCATAAATAAGCTTCTTTATCCAACCAAATGTGCTGTCCTTTTCATTGTTGCACCTTTTGCTTGTGCTACTCTAAAGCAAATTTTTATATGCTTATTAACATAACTGTCACATAAAATCTGTGCTCCTGACAAGAGAAATACAAGCCCTTATTTTTCATACTTTTTGAGCAAAAAAAAATAATCTAGAAGTCCTTTTATAAAAATGAAGTTTAGTCTGAACTGAACTCAAATTAAGGCAGCTCTTCAGTATTTACTGTTTAGAGGGGAAAACTAAGGTCTAGGAGATACCTAGTCCTGGATGTGCTCATTAAAAAGATGCATAAATTAACCAGTTTAACTCACATTCACAGGTAAAAAAAACAACTTACCAACATCTAAAATGATCATTTACAACTTCATGAAACAAATGTTCTTTTAGCTTAAGGGTGAAGATAAAAAAGAGAAAGAGGAGCTGATTTCTTATAAGAATACGAGTAGAAACACTCTCATGATGCCAGAGAGATGTGTTAAATGTTCCCATAATGATGAAAAGCAGGTCATGTACATAGGTGCCTAAATACGGTTAAGGAATATTTGGTCATGTGTAGCCTCTGTGCAGTGCTGCAGTGTTCATGAATCAAAGAATGGCAGCATCTTTGCAGAGTGCTGAATCCTAGAAATGTTAATGAGGCAGTATTCAGAAGTCATAACTGTTGCCAGTGTCAAGTGGCCATGAAAATGATTATCTGGTAAGATATTGGAGGCAGAGCTGCTATCCCCTAAATTCTCATGGAACTCATCTGATTTACTAACTTCTCACTGCATCAAGATTTTTAGTTTGTCATGGCAACCTAGGAACAGATAGGGGAGTAGGATGCCATCAGGCAGCAGTCATAATGCAAGCATAAGTTAAATGACTCTAAAGTTAATGATCCAAATTCTTCACTGCAGCCGCGAGGCACAAAGTGTAACTTGGGGGAGGTGCACAGATGCTGTAAATTACTTTGGATGCCATTACCATGACCCTGGGCCAGCTGTGTATCAGACCAGACCGGCAGCATAAGTTACGATATTCTAACTGCTGCTGCGAGTGGTCCTGAATGGCTGTTGTGGCAGCCATGTAATGCCAGTGTCATGCTGAGTCCCTGCCAGGCTTTTTTTCCCTTTCCTTCCTTACTCTGGCTGTAGGGTTGAAGGTAACATGGGAACTGTTACATTTTTTCTGTCCCATTAGAAAATTACCCCACCCTGAATAATCTTTCCATTGCTGCTGGCCCTTTTAATTCAGTAAAATGCTGTAAGTCATTTTGAACTCAAGGGACAAGCTAAGGCAATATACTTTCCCTTGATTTGCATTTGTTGTTTTACATTCTATTTTATCGCAATAGCATGGACACTAATTTTGCTTTAATTGTAAAGCCTAGATCCAAGAAAATGCTTTTAATGGTATCAAAACACTCTTCACCTGCGTGAAAAATGGTAACTGAAAAGCAATGTTATTGACAAAATTATCCATCAATGCAACAGCATCCTCTCTACAGTTTTCAAAGTGTGATGATTTTAGTGCATGTTAAAGCTGCCTGCCTGCTCTGCTGCCTGCTTTTTAGTGATAAGTATTATCTATTGTATTGCAGGGGCTTTTGGTCAGAGCCTTGTGTATTTTGCCGTTTCCCAAATATATTTCAAGATCTTCAGGTTTTATCATCTGCAGATAATTGTTACGGACAAACTAACAGAAATTAATCTAGTGGAAGAACAGAAAGAAACTTCTGCAGACAGGGACACCAACAAACAGAAGTTCGGAGGTAGCAATTGAATCATGTGAAACTAGGACAGACCTAGCAGGGAACAGCCACTGTTCATCTGTGCAATAAAATCCACACAGTTTAAGCCACAGCTGTAAAATTAATGGGGTTTTGGTGAGCTGCCACTCCCTGGGGATAACAGTCAGCCTACATGTCTAGATTTCTTACATTCTCCTTTCCTTATCCTGGTTACCTAGGCTGCTGAAGCCCATTTTACAACGCCCTCCTCTCATTCTTTTTTCCTGTAGAATATGCCAGGAACTCTCACAAAGCAGTCACTGTATTAGGAGACAGAAACTCCCAAAGCCTGGGTAAATGTCAGCGCCGTGGAGCAACTTTCACCCCTGAAAGGTCACAGACTGCAGTTCCAGCACATTGTGGGCCAGGCAGCAAGCAACCAGTCAAGCATATCGGTTCAGCATAATACCACATTATTACATTTATCTGGCCAGCATTAAATGAGCTGCAGTCCCATGCTTTGTTTTCCTTGACTTTGAATGAATGAGGCGGCTTTCATAGGCCATCCTAAAGCTGTTCATTCAAAGATTAGAAAAAGGCCACAGTGTCTGATGGGGGATTTAGACTGAATGGAAACACCTAACACCAGAACCATGATCCTCAAACCCTCACCCAGCTTCTGTCTAATCCTCACCACTTACATTTGCTAAATACCTAGTATAGAACGTTAAAGTTACATGGTAGCACCTCAGTTGTGATGGGGCCAGGGAGCTCCGGGGACAAGCTTGCGTCTGCCTGAGTCTGCCTCTTCCTCCCGTGTCCTGAGCTAGTATTTGTGGAGAGATGAGTCTTTGTCTCAGACATTTCCTCCTACAAAAAGCAGTACCTTGAAAGAAAGCAATAATTCCTGCTCTCTTTTTTTTTGGTTTGTTTGCTTGTTTGTTTTGTTTTGAAGGTAGAGGAAAAAGAGTCTAAGAAGTTTCCAGATTGCAAATCCCAAATAGAAGACTGTGAGCCTGGTAGTGCTGGGACACTAACTCAATGCAAACCTTCTCTTCAGGACTTCCCTTTAGGCTGCTCTGTGCTTGGTACACTGTTTATTGTGGGTCTAGCTGCCTTGCATTGGGGCGCCTAAAGGTTAGGTACCACAGTGCTTGACATTTTGATTCCTAAATTCTTGTGGAGTCTTATATTTTATTGATTATGACTGGTTGCTGTACATGTGGGGAATATTTTGGGAGTAAGAATTTTCTAATCTATTTATCACATCTGTCAATTTGTCAACTGAATTTGAAAAAGTATGCCACAAACAGGTGCCTAGTTTTCTTGAATTTACATATATATACATACACATTTTTTTAACCAAACAGCAGCACTAGGAAGACAGCAGCAGTGGTGTATGCTACTAGACCCTTCATGCTCTTATTGATTATGTATCACAATACAGTAGAGATTATATATTGATTCCATAACATTTTTAAAATATTAGCTGAAGTTTTCACAATCACCATAACCAATTATTTAGAAGAGTAGTAATAAACCACTCATCTGATGATTACTCACTGCTAATGACTTCTTTTCCTTCGATGTTTTTATTCTGTTGGGAGATTATTGCACAACCTATAAAAGTTTCTAAAGCTGTGTTTTGTGTGGGTGAGCCAACACTTTGTAGAAGGGCTCCGCACGTTACAACTTTGCTGTTTGCAAGAGCAGGCTGCTGATCTCTGCCTTCACTTTTCTGAACATTATCAGAACATCTAATTTCTATTCCGCTTTAGGGTCATGCTAAGTTACCAATTTAAAACAGTTGCTGTGATGTTGACAGTTTTAATTTGTTCCACTTGATATGCTAGTAGGCCTATTGTCTGTTCAAAGTAGATTTTGTGGTTCTGAAAGAGGCAGTTTCTCTATTTTCTCAATGCAATGCAATTTGTACCCATATTGCAGCTTCAGACATCTCCTTGGGGGCAAGTCTAATTGAAGTTGCTTGATTTCTGTTACCAATCACAGCCTTTTCAAACTGGGTTTCTTTTCATCTCTAATGCTTTAAGCTTCTCCTGTATTAGCAGGCCCACTCAGGTGTAACATTTTCTGTGAATCTGTGTGCTTGACCACAACCCTCTGGTTTGCTTCAGTCAGTCTCCCAACTAACATTTAAAAAGCACCTGATGAGATCTGAGACCATCTGATACTTATGAGAATTTATTTGTCGTTTCTTAAAATGATTGCATATAAATTAGGCCATAAATCTAGCTCTGACTTGTCTTTCAGCAAGTTGCACCTTACCTGGACTCCCAACAGAGGAGGGCAGGATTCAGCATGGATGTGAGGACCACAATCTGGATCTCCATCATTAAATAGTCATTTAAGGGGGTAATATTTCAACAGTTCCTAAGCAAGTCACTTTACTGGATCACCATGCAGAACTGTATGTGCATTTTTTCTTGGGAAAAGAAGGATTTGTTGTCAGTTTCAACAGTACACAGTGGGTTATGAAGAGGTAAATGTAAGTTTGTATGCACTTGCATTGGAATTAATAGTTTGTAAAAGAGAGTGTGAGGATGGAAATTTCCATGGGAGTACGTTCTCCCATGGAAAAATATACAGATGTAACAAGCACTACTTTAGATTTTGGGAAAAGCATGTAATGTATTACTTGAGGGTTTTACTTACATCTTTGATTTCAGCAAGATGGCAAGTGCTTGGCATTCATGGATCTCTTCTATATCAAAGCCATAAACAAAACTCTGTTACGTATAATTATCTCATCATTAATCAGCTCATGATCTGGGGTTTTTTTGGACCTTAGTGTAACATTCATTTTAAATATCTTTGTGTTGTGATGAATTTGTGTTAGACTCGCATTGTAGGGATATATCAAAATGACCTTTTTTTCTTTCCAAGTAAACAGCTAATCATGCAAAGCTTTTTTCTCAGCAATCGATGAGCTGTTTTTTTCCATTTGGTTTTCCATCTATACACAAAGCTTATCCTCCCTCCATTTTCTCTTTCAACATTTGATTTTTTTTGTATTTTAGAAACAAATATTTGATGTTGGATGTGCCTTTTACTGTATAGCTGTCAGGAAGAAAGACAATGAAGGAGGAGAGGCAAGAAAGACTGACAGGAGAACCAGGATGTGTGTACCAGTGTCTTCAGCTCCCCTTAGCATGAGAAGTCTTTGCGGTTGGGGGAACCTCTGCCCCTAGCTTCCCTGTCCCTCCCCTCAATGCCAGCTTTTTTCCCATTAGGAAAAACACTTACTGAAGAATGTAGGCAGGGGATTTGGGTCACACAGAGGAATGGGGAGGATGGAGCCAATGATGGGAGATGGTCAGGGTGGTTGGCAGGAGAGTTGTTTCTTGCAGTCTCAGTATGGTGGTATGTTCTAGCTGCAAAATACTACCAGGGCAAAACAATACTCTCTTCTTACTCTAGATTTTTGGTCCAGCAGATGGAAGACTTACGGATCCTCTCTGTCATGTGATCTCTATATGCCAAAACACTGGCCTGGCTACTGAGTGTGTAAGGCAGGAGTCAGTTGCAAGATTCCTGAAAACTGTACAAGGTATGTTTTAACATCTTTGATTTGGAGATGATGAAATACGACACAGAAAATTAAGTGATTTACTTGTGGGAACAAACACAGCCTAAGCTAGTAACAGTAGCAGAATTAAAGCACTCGCACTGCCCAGTTTTCTCTCTATTTCATTTATGTTTGAATAAATGTCGCTGCATACAGAGACTTAAAAATTAATTTTGCTTGTAAAATAACGTAGGATACTAACTCAGGCCTTTACTAGGTTGGTGTATTGCAAAACCTTCACAAATATTTTAGGGTGGCTCAGTAGCAGCTAGATCACTGATTATGAATTAGCTGATACTTAGACATTGTGAAAACAGTCCAGACCCAGATCCAGAGCTAACACAGACCCATACACTTCCATTGAAATCACACTCCCTGAGCAAGTTCAGCACTGCAATATTTCCCTAAGTACTAATATATACTAGGTAGAGTATTTCAGAAATTACAGTATCGATATTATGGACAAAACTGCCATGCAAAGAATCATTACTGTTAATCCTTAATAACATATTATATGCACAAGGGTCCAATTCTACACCATAAAAAAAAATTATTTCAAAAGTCTTTTTTAATGTGCAGTATTTTCATCCCATATATAATATTATTAAAGTTTCCAATCAAATAAAATTATGTGTTAGGAAAATCTCATTTTTATACAAAATCTAAACTTACAATACTAAAAAGACACAGACTGAGAAAGGCTATTATTTTTGTTGCTTGTAAACATAAAGGTATGTAAGGAAACCTTTTCCCCACAGAGTTAGTGACCTTTGAATGTATTATCAAGGGAAAGTGAATTTCTCAATAAAAAATCAGCATTCAGGCTAAAGTCCTGAGGATGTATTTGGATTGTGGTAAATCTTTGCTGATAAAATTCTATCTATCACATTGTTACCCAAAATAATGATGCTCCATTTTGATTTCTAGGTTAAATCATAGTGAACTAGAAACGTGTGGAACTGGTGCAGTTTACTAAATCATGCTATGAAAGATTAGGATTCTTCTGCATAAGCCTCAAGAGACTTGAGGTAGTCCATAAAGCTTTTGTTAAGCATTTTCTTGTGAATTTGTCATGCCATTAACTGATAAAATAGATGTACCAACAGACTTCTAGCTATGTTAGAACCTTCAAATCCAGCAAGATCTGAGGGAGAACTATTGTATACTTATTTCCTTGATACAAAAGTTTTCAGAAGGTTCAGCTTTCTCATTTAAATTGACTTCTAGCAAAGAAGAACACTTCCATAATGGCTGTTTTATACTTTCAACACATGGTGGCTATACTAATCCTGCCAATACCATGGACAGGTACATACATACATAGAGTGAGTATCATTCATCAAATCTCAGGCACTGGAAAGAGTACATTTTTTTTTCTTACATTCAGCAGAACTTAACAAATTGTTTCTACAAAGGCTTTTTGCCATTAATATATAGTTTACATATACTACAGCTGTTTTAAGCCACTGAAACTATTCATGATACATATATTCATTACTGTGTGGTAATCAGTGTGGCTTTATTGGATCAGCACACTAAATTGAGACGTATGTTAGTTTGTTTGCTTTTAAGAGAGATTGGAATGGAGATTTTATAGCCAGAGATACTAATTATAATATAATTTATTAGAGTTTACATCAGCTGTTGACATTTTAAATCCATAGTCCACATCTATTAATTGAGCTCAGCAGTAGAGCATCATATTCAGATTACTGTTGACTCCTACAATTTATTGAAAAATGATCTTGCTTCACCTTATGTATCAGAATCAGTTTGCAGAGAGCTTTTCTGCTGCAGAGGTATCTTTATTAAATTAGTATCACAGATTAAAAGAGAAGGAAACATTTAAAATATCATTAAAATTGAGCAGTAAATCTTTCACTTTAAAAAAGAGAGGAGGAGGATATCTCATTTCTCATCAAAGGTAGGCAACTAATTAGTCTCACTCCAATTAATACTGAGGTTATATAGAAGATGATTGATTCTGTCTAGATTTTTATCCTTTGAACATATGGCAACAAGGAACATGGAAAGTTTTCATCTTTCATGTTTGTGCTGATACCTTAAAGTGTGAATGTGCATTATTTTGGCTGCAGAGATAAATGCATGCTATTTAATCACTTTTATTTCCACTGTTTACAGGTGATAAAGAACAGATCTTGGCCATGGAGAAAGCATGTTGACCACCTATACAGTCTACAGATGGCTTTTGAAAGTGTATCCAGACCAGCGATTCCAGTGCACAGCAGAGAACATAACAATAATGGGCGATACCTAAAATTTAGGCTCAAGGTAAGACGCAGTCTGGGCCCAAGATGGCCTTCCTACAGCCAGTCCCATAAGTCTGCCAACTCCCCCAGCTCCTGCTTGTTTCCATTCTTTTAAGTCTGCTGTTTGAATCCCCACTCCCACGCACAAGCAGACCCTGACATATGCTTGACCAGGGAAGGCTTTGGTGCTCCTTAAATAGGAACAGCTTCCATGTGCTCTGCAGAAATTACTTGCCTGCAGGCTAGCTTAATACAAGTTTGCCTGGCGTAGTACGAAAGCAGACCCAGAGGGAAACGGGTTGAACAAAATCACTTGCTGAAGATGGTATGTGGTATGATGGAGGAGAAGGGTAATGGGTCAAGCTCAGGAGCCCAGGAACATGGGCTTTTGAGCAATCTCTTGGACTGCTCATGCCTATAGCTGGGCCTGCCAATGCTAGGAGGGGTGCTAGAGAAACAGTTGTGCAGAAAAGTTGTAGCTTATGCTGTTTCTAACAGACCAATTACGAGTCTCTCCATTTTGGGGAAAATTTTACTCCCCTTTCCATCCTCCCAGCCCCTCATTTGAGAGACGGTGATTTAGAAAAAGAATTTGCTAAGCTGAGTGCTAATTTACCTTAGAAAAAGTTAACTATGATTAGCTCAAAGAGGTGCATATTTTAAGCTCTGTCATTTTCATTATGGGTTAGAATTTCTCCTGGCTGCAGAGAAGCTTTTGCCAGGAATAGAGGGCAGATCTTTGATAAGAAGGATGCACAACCAAGTTCCCTAAGTAAATGAATGCTGATCTTAGCATGCTGTGCTCTCTCACTATCAGTTGCTTTCTATGAGCTCTCTGTCTTTGGCTTTCTCTGTGTCTCTCCAGTGTCTATGTGATTTATCTTTTTTTTTTCCCCCTTAAACAAAAAAAGGGGAGATGGGACTGTTTTCCAAAGAACTGGGTAGAAATCAAGTCCAAATTCTTATACACAGATGTCCTAGAAGGTGAGGAGATACAAGCAAATGCAAGTTTCTCAGTGTCACCGAACACCGGTCCACTGCAGACTGCTGCAAGCTCCGGGCCACCTGCCTCAGTGGCTTTCTGCATTTCTGCTGCTCAGAAATGTTTCCTGGCACAAGTCACAGCAGCACATACTGCAGCTCTTTGCTGGCTGCTACTGTGCTGGCCTGCTACGAAGGGAGAGGATTGCTGAAATGTGGACTTACCACAGCCAGACTCCTTCCCTGTTCTGCATATTTTCCTCTTCCACATGTACCTGGCATGCAGAGGTAGTATAGGGGTAGGCTGTTACTTAAACATAGCTGCTCTTTGAGCCAGCAAAACTGCTGTTAGGCAATATTGCTAAGTAGTCACCCTCTGTTCAATGCCATCTTTCCAAAATCTAACCTGTCTCAAAGTCTCCTCTGTAGCATTAATTAGGCCCATGATGCTTAAGAGTGCACAGAAAATGAAGCAAAAGAAATTCACTTGTACTGGAAAATAATAAACAGCATAATTGGAACAATATATAATTGAACAATGTTAATTCTGTAAGCCATTTCTGGCCTTAGCTTGTAAATTAAATCCATTTCTGATAAAGAAATATGTGGAAATCCAATATCATTACTTTACTTGTTCTTATACCTTGCTAGAGAATTATTTTTCTGTAACAAAGCATATTTTCTGCACTGTTGAACTACATTCATCTTAACGGGATCTGCCTCTCTTGGATTTATACATTTACTTGAGTGGGTGGCTTGCCTCTTGAGAAAGGGAGTTCCTTGAATCATGAAAACAAGAAAATCTCATATCCACAAACCACTCTCTACAATTTTTATGACACAATATAAATGTTAACAGAAGAGTTATTAATTTTCAAACATAATCACCAGTAACTATTCAGGTTTTTACTTCCTCAGTAGTTTATGAACTGGCAGTAAATCTTATAGTCCTTTCGTGATTCACCTGAATCTAGGAAGAGAGTATTTCAGTGAACTGGATATGAAACCACTGCCCTTTCTTTTTTCCCGGTATTTCCAAAGTACTTCTGCTTTTGCAAACTGCATCTTGAATGGCACCAACTGTGAGCAGTTTGTTGCTCTGTGATGAGGCACTTTGCTTTCTTGGACTGAAAGGGAGCTTCAGGAGCCAGATCCTCAGCTGGTGTGAATATATGAATAGTGCTGAAGTAAATACACTGCCATTTAGGCTGCCTCCTGATGTTCCCTTTCATTCCCTTAGAATGATGTGCGTCATCCCGCTCATACAAACCTAGCATGGCTGACGTTATTCAAGATGCTATTTGCAAAGCAGAAGGGCTTTGCTCACTGTAAGGGTAAAGGAGCAGTGGTTCTCTATCCAATTCATTCTCTCCGCCACTGAAAAGCTGTTCACAGGCTATTGGCTCAAGCAAATCACCACAACATATTTACTTCCAAAGCAGAAAGCAATAAGCAGTTACTCAAGGGTACATCAGTAAATTGGAGACAATGGAATTACGGTCATTTACTCTGGTTGAAGGTCTGCCCTAGTTTTTAAGAGCATATTTTTAATATCTGACCAGGGCTTCATTTTACATACATTGGTTTCTATTGAAATAACTTATTTTGCTGGTGGCCACCAAATAAGTTCAGGCATCATCATGTACCATACATAACACTGTGCAATAATTCTGTTATGTTGAATCTAGAGACTGTGGAGCAGAGACAGCACTGCATAATGAGTTGGAGGGAGGAAAAAAAAAAGGAGGCGTCATAGGGGTCATTGAATAACATGCAGGAGAAAGATTCTGAAAGAAGCCCCAAGGGAGCTCTTCAAGAAAAACAAAAGTAGAGTAGAAGACAACCAGAAATGGTGAAAGATGAGGAAAGAAGGGACAGAAGAAAGGTGTTTACACTTGTTTGGCACTAACTGTAGGAAGGCAAACACTGCTTTTTTTTTTTTTTTTTTTTTTTTTCTATGGTCAGTGGCACCAAGACCTCTAACATGGATGTTTTAATTGAGCAAATCAATCTAGTTTAAGAAAACTTCTGTAGATCTTCTATATGTGTTCCATTTAATTATTAGTGATACTTTTGATTAATAAGTAGTCATATTACAAACATTATTTTATTGTGATGTGCTAATCATATACTCTTTGGATTGCTTTAAAGCTATCAAACGGCTTGCACATTAAAAAATGCTGATTTCTTTACTTTGACTATAATGGGTACTTCAGGTGACTATCTCAAGTGTAGATGTCTGAGCTGCAGCCTTCAGATTAAATGAATTGATCATCACTTCTCCTCTGGAGAAAAACTGGAAGAAGGTGATTTGTGTCCTGGACAGTAGTGTAGGTGTCAGTGTCTGAGTCTAGATGACAGGAATGGCATGGTAGGTCCTTCACAACCTTTGAGAATGTGGGATCTCTTGAATATTATCTCCTATCTCCTATAGGTCTTCTGAGTATGAGTTTGTTATGTATACATAAGATATGCGTATGTATCAAAAATTATTGAAAAAACCTGTATGTAAGTTTGGACTGAGCACCGGCACAGGTTTCCCAGAGAGGCTGTGAAATCTCCCACCTTGGAGATATGCAAAAGCCGTCTGGACATGGTCCTGGGCAACTGGCTCTAGGTGACCCTGTTTGCACACTAGGTAACCTCCTAAGGCCCCTTCCAACCTCAAATGTTCTGTGTGTGTAAAGGACAGATTCGGTGATGGGGAATTAACAGATGTGTTACACTATGCTACTGAACAAAACACCACCACCTCAGTATCTTCTTGTTGCTAGGGATGTAGAAATGTTTGAAAGACTGAAGTGACAACATTCATGACATGCATTCTTATCACAGCTATAGAAATAAATATATACAATTAATTACATTTTCCTGGCTGAAGGACAAATTAAAAGAATATCCAATATTATAAAAAACCCTTGGGTTACAGCTAGTGATGGTACATAAATGTGGTAAAAATAAAACTGGCTTTTTCACTTCTTTTTTTCTTTTCAGTCTTTGAATCATGTAGCTAATAACACATTCAAAAGGTATTAAAAGTTTAATGGAATTTACTGTAAGTTACATGCAGACTTTTTTATTCCTAAAGGATAATTATAATTATTTGAATTCTTCTCTTCGTTAAAGATGTCTAAAATGAAGTTAAAGAAAGCATATGAACATTCTTCCAAGGCTCAGTTCAGATATGAATACAACATTGCTGCCTTGGAAAAATTTGTTTAGTGAAACAGAACACTTGCTTTTAAAAAAAGCTAATTCCTCTGTTCTTTACTGGATTATGCATTTTTGTTGGCTGTATTGATATTGCTAGGGGAGTAATTGCTGGAGTTTAATTTTTTTAAACTGATTTGGTAGGTATTCTGCATCTCTGTCAATTGCTCAGAAGAGAATACCCCCTGGAGCTAATTAGAAGAGGTAAAATAAAGCTACAAGCAGCCTGGTTCCATCTCAATTGTTATCATAGGGGTTGGATTCTGGTACAAAGCCTGATAAATCTACTCCAGTAAAAGTAGGTGTTGGTAAACCAGAGTTTAATTATAAAAATATCACATGTAAATTTGTAGATTTCTAGAGGCATAGGAAATATAAGTTGACAATAAAACATATCAATGTCTACTTTCTGTGAATCTCTTTACAGAAGAAAATCTTTGCAATATGCCATATTATAAAAAGCAAGAATAGTTTGACATATATATAAATGTAATACATTTATATTGTAATATAGAGGAATCAAATGCATGAAACAGATGCTATGTGCAAGTAGGGCATAGAACAGTTGACCTTATGCCACAGAATCGACAATTCGGAGTCATCAGAGAGACAGGAAAAGGTCGGTGTGCAGAAGACAATGAGAGAATCCTGGTTAGCCCTGCACACTAATAGGTGCCATGTAGTCTAGGTTCTTGTAGCCATTGTGGCAAAGGAAAACTTCAAAGAGTATTTGAAAGAAGATAACACAGGAATGAGGATGACTTCTGCATCATTTTCTATACTGATTCTAATCATGGCAAGCAAAACTCTCAGTCCTGTGCTTTCCTCTCTCCTAGGGCTGTGATCTCTCATCATAGCTAAATGTTGTCTGTGTTCCTCAGTATTTCATGCCATTGTACCAAACCATGTGATTGCCAGGCATATCCACAGAGCACTGATTTTCCTGAGGTTTTAATTTTAGAAATATTTTTTTCCTATGTTATCTCTTGTATCTGTATACACTAATGTATACTGCACATTCTTGCCCCTGCAGCTTATCTTTCACAGAATCAGGCAGATTTGTTTAGAAGTCCCAAGCCCCAAACTTCTGACAGGTACAAATCTGCTGTGATTGAGTCTCCCTATGGAGGACTGTTGTGGTTCCTGTGGTTCAAGTGGGTTCCATAAATTTCCCTTTCTTTGATCTCATTGTCATGCTCTGTAGGCTCTGATTTGATCTTCATGGCACTTCAATTTTGTGATCCAGCTGCCCTACCGCCTGGTGCCAATGCTCACCTTGGCTGCTATGTGGGTATTTGTCATCATACAAATCCTTTCATGGTCAATCTGTAGTACAACCACAAAACAGAAGGACTGCCAAAAGGTTTATAGGACAGCTACTCTTTAATTTTGATGGCACAAATGATGTGTAGGTCCGGACACAATAAATAAACTACCTATACATATTGTTTATTATACCCAACACCTAGAAATAATTTCTGGCATATGGTCTGAGCCTTCTAGAGTGTCTTTTCCTAAATGTGCCTTCTCTTTCAGCCATAAACTCACAGAGTGCCACACCTCCTCTTTTTTCTCTTTGTCCACTTGTGTTTGTTCATTCATAGCTGATTAAATAATAGAAACGAATTCTCTCTGCCACAAGAACATGCTCTTATAGTTCCTTTCCCAGTTCTGTGGTTTTAAAGTCTGCACTCATATTTAGTTTCTGTGGGATGTCTAAATTGTGGGATTAAGTAGAGATTAAACAAACTGTTTGGAAGCAGTTTGGCAGCATTACACAGAGCTAAATGAAGGCTAATTTACTCAAATGAGAAATAGACTATGTTAGTACACAGGTGCAATGTGTTGTGGATGATATCTGAGCTTAATTTTACCACAGCTCATCTGCTTTTAATCTTTTCATCAAGTTTAGACAAGAATAGTAGAATTTGCTTTACTTATCTTGTATATGCTAGTTTTACACAGGTAGGCATGTTCAAAAATGTACAAGTCCTCACAGGCTGCTCAGCCTAAACAGATATGATGGTATGACGCACAGAACACGTGCCTGCTATTTGCCACTTGCAGGGAGTGTCTGTTGAAACAAATTATTTCCTTAACCCCCTCCCTGCATCAAATTAAATGGGTAAACCAAGTCACTATACCTCATAGAAGCAATACAGAATTACATAGTATTTTCACAATGCTTTTAAATATATGACAGTATTTCATGGTTCACTTTGTCTGCTCTTAGCAACATCATAGATACAGTGTTATTTTTGTGGTAGAATACACTGTCTTTATAGGAGACTTTTGGATAAAGAACATAATGTCTGTCTTTTTAGCTTTCCTAAAAATGTTGGGCAGGTCTGATTATCAAATATTTATTCTCATTTGAGCTTATAGCACTTTTAGTTTATAGTCATTATTTCAGTTATATATTACTTTCTTAATGCACTTTCCTGCTTTTGTGATTTTGCCTTGTGACAAAGCCCTGTGAAAGACTTTCTTTGACATTAATTACAGAAAGAGCTGAGTAAGTTTGGATGTTTATGATAAAATATTCAGAAGACAATGGGAACTTGGCTTTAAGTGCTGTAGTTTTTACTCCACATCTTAAGATGACCAGATGTTCTCATTCCTAATGGAGTGTTCATTATTTGTTATTGCCACTTTCTCTAGTCGACTAGCTGTTTTATTGAATGTGTTTCTGAATCAGCAGCTGTCAATAAGCCTTGAAAGAGGTGTTTCTGTGCAAGGAGTATTAACATTTTTGAAGACAATAAGTCTTGGGACCTTTGAGACCTCTCTGGTTTTGCAGTAATATTTCTGTCGCTTAGGAACACTGTGTAAAATTGAGGCCTAGATTATTGTACTTCTGGAAGCCAATGAAACACAAGCGAAGAACAATAACAACAGTGACTTCACTGTAAATGCACTGCAAAACAAAGGCGGCTAACTTTTCCATTCACGTAGACAGTACTTTAATAAATAATCTCTTCAGAAAGTTCTTGAGCATTACTGAGGCTTCAATGCACACTAATTTTTGCACTCAAACTAAAGGTCAGCTTTAAGCCCAGACCCACAGGCAATCTCCAGTAAGAACTTCTGAGCTTAACCCATGCCTGCTGTTCAAGATGTTGGGAAAGTCATGGTCGAAGGTAAAGCTTTGCCTCCAAGTCATCCAGCCCCAGTCCTTAAACTCTAAGCATTGTAGTGCTAAGTGACAAGCAGCAGATTTCTTGTTCCTGGTTTTCCACCCTTTATAGCCCATGATTATCTGCTTAGCTGAAAGTAGAAGACTGATCCTTAGAATGGTATTGTGGGAAGAAAAGGAACCAATGTTTATAGATAAAATATATACATAAATTAAGGTATAACGTGGGGAGGCTGGTTGAACCTCCACCACTGTGTCTGCTTTTCAGGGGAAGATAGACATCTACCATCCCAGGCCATTCCCATGGGTTATTTGTGCTAACGTGCATGCCGCTGTCAAAGGCAACATCAGCTGGAATTTTGCTACATTTTTTAGAACCAATTTTCTATATTGAGAAACAAACAAAAAATAACTCAAGCTAAAATACGAGTATCCCCTAACAGTGTTACTGATACTATCCCCAACAAACTTTGTTTCCAGTGAATACACAGAGTCAAATCACTGATCAAGGGTGCCCTTATTGCAGCTTTGGGAGATGTGAGGTTTCGAGAACCTAGTTGCGTGTCAGAAGCCTCTGGTCTGTGGCAAGTTGGCCTCGGCTGGCAGCCAAGGCCCCATGCAGGCACCCCCTCTCTCCCTCCCCTCAATGGGACAGGAGGGGAAACTGGAAAAACAAGAGTGAGAAAACTCATGGGCTGAGATAATGACAGGGAGATCATTTACCAATTACTGTTGTGGGAAAAACAGACTTGATTTGGGGAAATTAACTTAATTTATTGACAATTAATATAAATATTTAATTACTAATTCACATATTGGGAAATAACAGCAAAACCCAGACATGAACGTCAAAACAGTTAGGACAAACACACCCCTCCACCTTCCCCAGGCTCAACAGACACCTCTCCTCCCCCTTGTTATCACAGCAGGTACACTCTGTCCCCTCCATGATGGAATGGGGTGGCGCAGGGAGGGTTGTGGTCCGGGCATTTTGGTTTTTTTCTGCCACTCCATCCTTCTCACACTTCTTCTCTGCTCCTGCACAGGTTCTCCATGGCTGCAGTCCCTTTGGGAATACCTGCTCTGGTGCCTGGAGTACCTCCTCCCCTCCTTCTCCTCTTGTGCCCAGCTCGCAGGGTTGTTTCTCTCACTTTTTTTCCTCACTCCTCACTGCCTGTGCAGCAGTTTTTGCACTTTCTTAAATAAGCTGTCCCTGCAGGTGCCCCCACTGTGGCTGCGGGGCTTGGCCGTGCCCTGCAGTGGGTCGGTTGGAGCCGGCTGGAACTGGCTGTGCCCGGCATGGGGCAGCCCCGGCCTCTCCTCACAGAGGCCGCCCTGCAGCTCCCGCTGCCAGCGCCTTACCATGTAAACCCAGTACATAATTATCTTAAAACTTAGTGTGAGAGTATCCCGTTTGCATATGAGTTGAGGACATTAAGATGCTGAGTACAGTATGAATGAACTTCTAATCCAGTTTTAAAAATAGAAATGCATAAATGTTGAATACTTCGGTATTTGCCAGTCATCTTGAAATCACTGTAATACAGCTGCAGGTGAAGGTACGTTGGGGTGCACTGAGATCAGAGCCGAACTTCAGAGTGAATGCACCAAAAGGCATCAGTATATTCCAAGCTTGAAATCAGTGCTTTAAGAGTGGGTTAAACTGGAACAAGGTAAATTTTAAACATGGGGAAATCCAGATATGATGGGAAACTCTGATTAAATAGAAAGCTTGAGAACTTGTCCCCTACTCATTGTGGCCTTTCTTGTCAGCTCCCTTCCTCTCTTCTTTCCAGTCTAGTTTGTATCAGTGGCTTTCTTGAAAAAAATCCCAAACAGTATCCTGTGGGTTTTTAAGAAAATATTCTTTCCATCACCTGAGAGTCTTGGATGTTGCCCCCTGCTGCTGGCAGGCCCCTGCTCCTGTCAGTATTCAGTCAGTCTGCATGAGCAGCTGAGGGAGCTGGGGTTGTTTTGCCTGGAGAAAAGGAGGCCGAGGGGAGACCTTATCGCTCTCTACAACTACCTGAAAGGAGGCTGTAGCGAGGTAGGGATCGGTCTCTTCTCCCTAGTAACAAGTGATAGGACAAGAGGAAATGGCCTCAAGTTATGCCAGGGCAGGTTTAGATTGGATATTAGGAAAAACTTCTTCACCAAAAGGGTAGTCAGTAACTGGAACAGGCTGCCCAGGGAAGTGGTTGAGTCTCCATCCCTAGAGGTATTTAAAAGTCATGTGGATGTAGTGCTTAGGGACATGGTTTGTACTGGTGCATGGGGTTGTTCAGGTGTTGGAATTTTCACTTACCCTTGTTGAACTTAATAAGATTCCTCTCTGCCCAATTCTTCAACCTGTCCAGGTTCCTCTGAATGGCAGCACAACCATATGGTGTATTAGCTACTCCTTCCAGTTTTGCATCATCTGCAAACTTGCTGAAGGTGTGCTCTGTCCCAGAATTCAGGTTGGATGTGAAGCAGTATTGGCTTCATTTCTGATCCCTGGGGTACACCATTAGTTACTGGCCTCCAGCAGGACTTTGTGCCGCTGATCACAACTCGCTGGGCCCAGCTGTTCAGCCAGTTTTCAATGCACCTCACTGTCTACTTATCTAACCCATACTTTGTCAGCTTGTCTACGGTGATGTTATGGAAGACAGTGTCAAAAGCCTTGCTAAAGTCAAGGTGAACAACATTCACTGCTCTCCCCTCCTCCCCAAGCTAATCACCTCATTTTGGAAGGCTGTTAGGTTGGGTAAACATGATTTCCCCTTTGTCAGCTTGGGGACAAGTTGATCCTTGGATCCTTGTCAACTACTCCCAATTACCTTGTGGGCCCCATGGACTTAAGTTTCTCCAGTTTGTTTGTCCAGGTGGATCTCTATATTCCATGCGGACCTCTTGCTGCCTTTGCTTGATTTCCTGTTTGTTGGGATGGACCATTCTTGAGTTTGGAGAAGGTAATCCTTGAATATCAACTATTTGGACTTAGATACATCTTAGGAATAAACTTTTTTAAAACCATATCTTCAGCTGGTGGCAGAAAATAAAACCATCAGTAGTGATACAAAAAAGGTAGGGAAGTTCAATATATTTGGAATGTTTTGTATTAAAATGCGTTAAAAAGAAGCATCTCGTAATCAGTAGAATAGATATTAAAAGTTTATAACAACAACAGTGGGGATAGATATTGTATGTGAGAATATTAAAGGAACTATTTAAGGAGATTTCTTTAGCTAATTAATTAAAATACTGATTTAATTAATATTAGAACTTTGAAAGAAGTGACTGTAATTTTTAGAGTAAAGAAATCAAAGTGTAAAGGCTGTGACTGTAATTTTTAGAGTTAAAGAAATTAAGGTGGACCAGTTTCTGGACATGTATCCATTTGCAGATGACACCAAGCTGAGTGGTACAGTTGACATGCCTGGGGGACGGGATGCCATCCAGAGGGACCTGGACAAGCTGGAGAAATGGGCCTGTGTGAACATCATGAGGTTCAACAAGGACAAGTACAAGGTCCTGCCCCTGAGTCAGGGCAATTCCCGGTATCAATACAGGCTGGGGGATGAAGGGATTGAGAGCAGCCCTGAGGAGAAGGACTTGGAGGTACTGATAGATGAAAAGCTGGACATGAGCTGGCAATGTGCTCTCGCAGCCCAGAAAGCCAACCATATCCTGGGTTTCATCAAAAGAAGCGTGGCCAGCAGGTCAAGGAAGGTGATTCTGCCCCTCTACTCTGCTCTGGTGAGACCCCACCTGGAGTATTGCGTCCGGCTCTGGGGTCCTCAGTACAGGAATGACATGGACCTGTTGGAGAGGGTCCAGAGGAGGGCCACAAAAATGACCAGAGGGATGGAACACCTCTGCTATGAGGAAAGCCTGAAAGAGCTGGGGTTGTTCAGCCTGGAGAAGAGAAGGCTGTGGGGAGACCTTATTGCAGCCTTTCAATACTTAAACGGGGCTTATAAAAAAGACGGAAACAGACTTTTTAGCAGGGCCAATAGCGATAGGACAAGGCGTAATGGTTTTAAACTAAAAGAGGGTAGATACAGACTAGATATAAGGAAGAAATTTTTTACAGTGAGGGTGTTGAAACACTGGAACATGTTGCCCATAGATATGGTAGACGCCTCATCCTTGGAAACATTCAAGGACAGGCTGGATGGGGCTCTGAGCAACCTGATCTAGTTGTAAATGTCCCTGTCAATTGCAGGGGGGATGGACTAGATGACCTTTAAAGGTCCCTTCCATCCCAAAGCATTCTATGATTCTATGATCCTCAAAAAAAAATGATTGGGATTTAGAACTTAGTGAAGAATTGTAATGTCTAAAAATATAATTATAACCACATAGTAAGAACTGCTTTTGGATGAATTATGTATATGTATATTGACAATTGTGTAGTATAATATGGTATCCGAAGTCATACTAATTAAAAAGTTTGACCTATAGAAATATCAGAACTCTATCAGATGAATTAAAGGCTTGTCTACTGCAAATCTCTAAATTTACTCTTTATTTGTTGAAAATAACAGCAGTCACTCCTTGGAATAACATTTTAGTATTTATTTATGTAGCAATTTTCTTTATGATGGTGAAGCAACTTACCAGGCAAATCCAGCCATGACATGACTATTGATGGAAGAGTAAGCAATGAGGACTGCATATTCTCATACAGGGATATAAATTATCAAGGTGAGTGGTGAGATGCCAAAAAAATGCACTTTAATGCTGAAAAGTAAGTTAGTTTAGGTAAGAAATGCAGACAGTCTACAGGAGGAGAATGTACATCTTGGAAAACAGGGCTTCAAGATACCAGGAATAGCCAGCTCCCAATGTTCTCCACAGTGTAATGCTGGGGGCAAGAAGAGATAATGTGATCCTTGTAGAGGTAAAGAGTAGATATAGTGTCATGAGCTTGCCTCTGGCTGCATTACTGGTAAGGTTAAAAGGATAATCCACTGCATCTGCTTCTGTAATTTAAGGGGAATGTATGGAGACAGTTTGAAGGAAGACACTCAAAATGATCTATGAATTGCAAAACAATGCAAGACTTAAGGTGCTCAACCTATTGAGCTTATTGAAAAGCAGGCTGAAAGATCGTTTCACACATAAATGAATCTGATGGGTAGAAACTTTCTAACATTCCTAGAAAAAGTCAAAACAGGATTCAATGTCTGGAAATTAATGTTAGACAAAATCGGCCTTAAGGTAAGATGAATTTTACCTGCAGTGCAGGTAATTAAACACTGGGGGGGTGATGGACTCATCATAGTTCAGAGAAATATAAACAAGTTTGGGTAATGAAAAAAAAAAAAAGAAAAAACTTTAATTTACCTTCTGCGAGCATTGCCCAAAGAAGTGCAGCTCAGCATTAGGACAAACTGGATTAGAAAATACCATTTCTAATATTTTCTCCACAGTTTGAAGGAAAGTTTTCCTCTAGGCACAATCAAGTGGGTATTTCATTTATGTATTTTATTTTATTTTATTTTGTTTTCTTCTCTCTCACCTCAGGGGTGACCAAGACAGTGTAAGGCAGTGCCCTGAAGTGGGCCGTGTCACCTGTCTGGGGAATAAAACAATCATTTGTGTTCAGAAAAATACAGCCTGAGCCACTGTCAGCGCTGGAGTTGGAAAGAAATATTCTTGCTATTCAGATTCACAGGGCTGCAGAGTTCCTCCTTTTTTTCTCCTTGGCAACCTGAAGTGGAGAGCACCTGAAGGGTTATTGAGGCGTATATCCTCTATTTAGTTCTCTGCTATTTTGGGGCCCTGAAGTGCTGCTGTACCCTGAGCTTCCCTGCTTCTCTGCTTGTGTTATGCAACGGTCCCAGCTTCTCCGGAGTGAAATGCTTTAACATAAGGCAGTTGGGTTGTTTGTTTTTTTTTTTTTTGTACTAATAAAATGTTTGCTGGGTGAAAATAAATGATCTGTGATATCCAGGAAATCAGCCTAGATGATCTGAAGATCCCTGAAGCCTCAAATTCTATGAAGCGATGGAAGGCTAATCAAAGTAGTACATAAAAGCACAATAAGGCCCATTCCTTTAAAAGGCCTATGAACCACAGGATCCAAATATAAATTCTGAGTAGCTCTTGTTCCCCCTCCCCCATTAGAGGGCAATGTTTATGTAGGCAAAATTTCCATTAAAGTCATCATCACTATTTGCATATGTATTCACAGGATTAAAACACTAGTGGCTAGTTTATCAGGTTAAACCATCAACCCAGGTCTGCTAGATGGTTCTTCAAATGACATTGAAATAAAGGAGTTTGCATAAGAACGGACAATCAGTGATATTAACACCAAATTCTCCCATTCAGTAGACACAAGTGTTTACGAAGTTGTGTTGTTTGGATGTTTGTCAGTGAGCAGGGAGACCACTGTAAGGCAACAACATCAATAAGTTTAGAAACTGAGGTTTCTAATTAAACGTTAACTTTGTTTGCCTTGGGCTTGCAAAAGAGATAAGAAGCTGCTTCATGCTGATAAACAAATATGCATGCAACACAACGGGACAATGAGATCACTAACTTTGCTTTGCAATATGTGGAATTATTACTTTTTCACTTTATTTAAATAAGAATTATAATACTTAACAGAATGTCTGTTTATACTGGTCTAGGACATGCTCAAGGTTACACTGATGAAAATGAAAATCAAACTTGATAAGGTGGTCTGTTTGTTGCTTGGCAAGTGGTGACAGATAATCACTACCATATTTTCAGATGAGTGACCTGTAAATTATCTGTAAATCCCTCTGTTTCATGAGCACTACAGGTGATGTATGTGTATAGGCAATGTAAAGAACTTAGCTGAGAAGTTCCTCCTCCTAAAAGCCTGCTCCCTGCTCACTAGTACTACCCTTGCGTCTGAATTTCCTCATGTTTTTTCTCTCTTATTATTGCAGTCTTGTGCAGATTATTTGAGGATATGGGTGTCTTGAAGACTTATTTACAAGGGTGCTGACTTTATGTCTACATGCTGAAATTTGTATTTCCTTCACAGCAGAATTCAAAATCAGAAACTTCCTAGTGCTTACAAGTGGTTGATCTTTTTGTTTGTGTTTTCGACTGTGGAGTAGATTTTGGAGAACTAAAGCTTACAGTCCCCAGGTGAAATTATGTAAGTGACCGGCAAACATTCAGTGTCTTTTTTGTTGAGAAGTGTGGTTCAGCAATGGAAAAGAAAACAAGAACAAAAGTCAAACACTGAATAAAACTGCATCACTTTGTTCTTTTATTTATGTTGCTTTAGGCAGTCACTAATGCTTTTTCAGCTCAGTTTGATCCAAGAAACTATTTCACTTGAATGGTTTGCACATTATAGAAGCTACACAGAAAATAGAATATGTAAGTGGAGGAAATTATTTTGTTTCCTATCCTTTTCTGTGCTTATAGATGACCTGTTTTGGGAGAGGAGTTTTAAAGCATGTGAATTTATCTGTAAGGCTGGTAATTGGACTTAAGAAAAAAGAATCACTTCTTTTCATTTGTTTCCTTTCTTTCTCCAGCCAAAGGTTATGGTATCAAATTGTGATGAAAGAATGTATAAAAGAAAGTGTAAAAGAAGTGGAATTTGACGCTACATGATACCCAGAGAGATCCAGGTTGACTGAGCAGCCTATCCCATCTGTAAACCCAATGAAGATGTAGAAATAAGTGATTTTTATCCAAATGAGTCTACAGAAACATGGTTCAGGCTGAATTTTCAGAGCATGTGTCCCAAGTACACCAATAGTATCTGGTACCTCACAAAATACATGTGCAGTTATCACTTTCTTTTGAAGTTCTTCCAAACGAATTTACTTCCCTTCTCAGCTTGTGTATTACTGCCCATGTTCCCATGACAGTGTTTGAACCATGAGGAAATGGCCTTTTCTGGGTAGAACTACATTGCAGCCTTTACATGGAATTGCACATTCTGCACTGCTGTGCAAAGGTGGTGACAAGATTTGCTGGATAATAAGAACATACAAGAATAAGTATGACTTTGCAAGGCAGGAAATTCCTGTTGGATGGATGATGTGGCTTCTTTTCTCTGCTCACAAGATTATTCCTGGGTTTTATGGGAAGACTAGGCAACATCAAACACAGCTTCACAAATAAGAGATGGAGCAAGGAACTTGGACCTATCTGAAGTTCAGGCCCACATTACTGACATTGTAGGAGAACTTAACTCTTTCTGGAGACACACTTAGGCGCACTCTTCTCTGCCATATATCTCACTGGGTATTGACGATGGGTCCTTACACTCAGACACTTTCTCAGGTGCTTAATCCTTCTCTCAGACCACGTAGAAAATAATAGCCATCTAACCAAAGCTGAATCCTGCTGAAGAGCATAAAAGTTGTACGCTGTGACTACATCTTTTTGCTACTTTGACTAGTAAACGTGATAGTGCCACGGAACATTTCTGTATGCTGAAATTTCATCATGTGAGTTGCCAGAGCAGTTCCTGGCATGCTTTTAAGCTAACACTTTCCCAGACAATTCCTTGGCATGGTTCAGGATTAACACGGGCCATGGACCACTCTCACCAGACAACTTGCAGTCAGCTATCTTATATTGGAGGACGATTTAGTAGAATGGATGAAAGCTGTTTTGCCTAGACAGGTCTCTCTTAAAAGTTGTTGCTTGGCACATCTTGTGTACTAGTAAAGTCATGGTCTTAAGTGTTCTCTGTGGGTCAAGCCCTGTTGTCTACAAAAGCCAGGAGAGGAGAGTTTCTGGGCTTTAATATTCCTCTTCTAAGATTAATTCTGATTCAGTGAAAGAGAAGACAAATAGACAATCACCAGCTATTTGGAAGCTCCAAATAGTGCAGAACACAACAGCAGACTCCACTAAGCAAGGTAAATCTGACTGCTGGTCTTTACACTGCCTTCCTCTAGAATACACTCAAAGCACTTCATTGCCTCTCTGTTGGTCTTTCAGTTGCTCAGTTCAGCTGAATGAAATGAAGTTCCTGTTTTATCTTACAAACATAATCACAGAGAATTTTTTTAATGGATTCCTCCAACTTATTTCATTTCCTTTGTTATAGATACACATCTGGTACCAAGAAAACTTGGGAATATCTGGATTTAAAAATCATTCTGCTTAGTTTACACATGGATGCAGGCTTTCTACAGAGAGCTGTTGATCCTTTATTGTTCCAAGACTTTTCTTGTCAAATATCAAGGGTTTATTGCAAACCATGGGTATTAAATTTATTCTAAAATGTTTAAATAATGGCAACAGAGTATTTATTTTGCTCGCTGTACTTAAAAATTGCTGAACTCTTTTCACCCATGTCACACAAAAAGCCTCAGGCAGAAAGCAGAGGCAGAGAATGCCGTTATGAAAGTTTGAAATTTGGTAAATTTGAGTATAAAAGTATAAACAAATAATTTTCAAACATAAAATGCTGCAGCCTTAGCTAGTGATGTTGCTACATAATGCTGTTTCAGAAATAGGTGAACTTATCAAAGAGATTTTCTTTTGCCACCTTTTAAGCTAATCTTAGCCCAGATGAGTCCTGAACAACAGGCACTCATATCTCTTTCATGCCACTGAAAACAGAATAAGAACAAGGTGCATTCATTAATAGCAGGATGACTGGAAGCAACCAGTGTGACATAGCTGTGAAAAAAAATGTGATCAAGCGCATTATTGGGTGATGCTTTTTTGCCAGGAAAGATAAAGAAGTATGATTAGTATAAGGCACTGGTAAAATGCGTTCAGTAAAGATGATTCAAGGATTATGAGATAGTAAAAGGGATGAAAAAATATTTTATGAGAGGAAGGTAAAAGAGCAAAAGTGCTCGTGTTTAGACAATATCGATATGGGAACAAAGAGGTGTAAAGGAGTTATAAACACGTTTAGGCTGGGAATTAAGAGGAATCTTGTCACCACAGGACTGAGGCTCTGGGAAGTTCCATTATGAATAGTGAGAGGCATCTGAGTTACTTGGATCTTGGTCAGTTTATCAGTTTATCACAGTTATTGTTATCTATGGTAATGGAAGAACAGATTTGACCCAGGAGATCTCTTCCAGTCCTTTACCCTGGTGCAACTTCAGTGTTCAGGGGAAATATTCCTTGCAGATCCTCAGTATGTACAAACTATGAAACAAAACTAAGCTGTTGCAAGAGTTCTCTTTTGTTTCCTTCATGTATTTTCTTAAAGGAACCCATTTCATCACAACTGACATGTTGACTTCCAAATGCAATAGCACAAGCATCAATTGCTTGAAAGTGTTGTTAAACACTTTGGATTTTTCCCTCCAGCCCCCAAAAAAGCTGCAGTGATCTAGCTCAGTTAGTATCATCAGGGTTCATAATGTATGAAGAAGGATGAAAGGACCCAGGAGGAGTAGAAACTTCCCAAACAACTCTTCTTACACATGCTGCTTACTAAGTGCAGGCTTTCTAACATGAGAAAGGTTATTGGAGCTGCAGTGAATGACAAAATAGAAATCACAACTCATAAACATATGCATATATACTTATATGTAAAAGAAACTGATCGCTACAGGAAACTGGGAATTGACAAATATTCAGAACTAAGGCATGTCCTCAGTATTTTTTTCCTTTACCCTAAATGTACACTCAGAGGAATGTGAGTGAGCAGTTTGATCTTCCCAAGGATAAGGCTAAGAAGTTGTGGGACAGAGGGTAATGGGGATGGATATGGAAGTGTTGAGAAAGAGAAAGGTTGCAAGAAGGGCAGGGATAATCAGCTGCATAAGAATTTTTAAGGCTTGGTGCTTTCATTCCTGTGCCTCCAGGTGCATCGCCTGGTGTGCTAATTGTGAATGCTGAAAACAAAGAAGAACCTGTTTTGCAGCATAACTCATGGGGATGTCAGGTGCCTTCACAGTGAGAGGTGATCTTCCCCAGCTCTCCTAAATGCTGGTAAGCCAGGAACATTTCCCTTAGAACCTATGGTACAATGCCATCACTTAGAATAGTAGGCAGTGTTTATACTAGTAAATTAAATAGTTAGTGTTCAAGTAGGCACTTGAACTGAATTGCTTTTACTGCTAAATTGTTGCAATGCTCCCTGGCACAGTTTTTGGCCTGGCCCATCTAGTACTGTCCTGGTCAATTAGGCATGCCATAGAGTCGGCACGGGATAGAGACTACCCTCAATAGGTAACCTGCATGTGACCACTTTGTTTTGAGGCTAAGGGATCACCCCACTCTACTCAGTGCTTGCCAGGCCACACCTGGAGTACTGTGTCCAATTCTGGTCCCCACAATTCAAGAAAGATGAGGACAGACTGGAGAGGGTCCAAAGGAGTGTCATGAAGATGATCAAAGGGCTAGAGAAACTCCCTATGAGGAAAGACTAGAGTTAGGTCTCTTCTCACTTGAGAAGAGAAAGCTCAGGCAGGGACCTCATCACAGTATTCCGGTACTTAAAGGGTGCCTAAAAAGAGGACAGAGCCTCTCTCCACAGGGAGCCACATGGAGAAGACAAAGGGGCAATGGGTACAAGTTGCACCTGGAGTGGTTTCATCCCAGTATAAGAAAGAAATTTTTTACAGTGAGAACAATCAGTCACTGGAACAACCTCCCCAGGGACATTGTAGAGTCCCCATCACTGGAGGTTTTCAAGATGTAATTGGACAGGTTGCTAGGTAACCTCATATAGTCTCACTTTCCCATGAAAGGTTGAACCAGATGATCTTTCAAGGTCCCTTCCAGCCTGGGCTGTTCTATGATTCTATGACTTAATAGTAAAGAAGGGTCTGACTGCGTGGCCCTGGCAACATTTACTTTACAAGCACAGCGGTAGTCCCAGAGGTCCTGGCCAGGTTGGTGAGATTGCCATGCGAATGGCTGGTGTCTCTCCCAGCACAGAAAAGACAAAACAACAAGCTTGCAATGTTTCAGGAGTGCTAGGATTCTGGGCAGTCCCTGGCGTCCTTGCTGGCCTGGTGCACGCTGCACATTGTGGAAGAGACAGATAGGCACAGCACAAAGCCAGCGCTGAACCCATGCTGCTCTTCTACCTGCGTGTCCTACAGCTGGCTCCTGATGGCCTCTGTGCTTGGGGTTTGGGAACAGAGTGCTCACCTTGCTGACTTCCACTCCTGTTTGCCAAAGAGCAGGAAATGACTTGGATGTAGCTGGGAGATGGTTGAGAAAGCGCTGTCCTCTCCTCCCCAAAGCCGTGACCATCCTATCCCAAGACAAGGCAAAATGTGGCGCTAGGACAGAAGCGACACTCCATTTTTTGGGTTGCTAACATTTGTGTGCAGTCTTTCCTCTCCCCATAGCATCAGCATTGCTGGCCAGGGCTTGGGAAGGGCTGAAAAAGAGTGTGATTTGGATTTGTGAATTCTCAATGTACAGTGCAGATGACAGAAAAAGGCAGAACAGCTGGCAACTCCTCTGTTGTGTGGAGGGAACAGAAATGTGCCTAGGAGGCATCAGATGTCGTCATGCGTGGTCGAGGGACTCTAGGATGCACATGGTACTGGCTAGCAGCACATGTTATTTTCCACCTGTGGTATCGAAGAGCGTCACTGCTAGAAAGATCTGTTTTGCCCAGCAAACTAAAAGCAGCCATTTAATCTGCAATATCAAGCAGGGTTTCTGGATGTTAGCCTGGGGTGTCAGTCTGCCTGGAGCCCTTCCCACTCCTAACTATGAGGGTGAGGTGAATAGCAAAATGGGAGACTTCCTTCAGTGAAAAGAAATTATTGGGAGTCCTGTGAAGCTTAATGAGTTTTTTTAATTTTTCTCAGCTGTGTGTCTTTCTGTCTGACAAGACCTCAGGTGCTTTTTGTTGTAGCCTGATGGTCCAGGTAAATGAGAGGACTAGGCATCTTATATGTGAAGGCAAGCAAACACTAGTATGTGATCTACAGACACAGAATATGTTTTTTTCCTATGGTGCCTAATGAGTATGGGCCTGTTGCTGCTTGAGAAGGTGCTGGGAGGCCAGTTTAAGGTTGGGCATTGCTGAGTTTGACTCTTCTGCAGCATAAATACTGTCATGCTGATCTTGAGAGCAGGCAAGTACTGTGGCAGTCAGGGAATTAAAGTCCTGGAGCACAGCTGAGACTGTCCTTAGGAGTGAGTCCAGCTGCAGCCTGCAGCAGCCTGCTTTGCAGCCCCCCCTCAGCTAAGGTCAAATGCTGGAATATAAAGTAAGCTTTTTTTTTTTTTTTTTAAACCTGCTGTTTTCATTTCTCCAGCAAAATAATGAATAAATGCAGCTAAAACTGACTATAAGCAGACAAAGAATTTAATCTGATCCAAAAGAAAAACTGTTTCATGTTATTTTCAGGGTCCTGTAAAATTTAATTAAATGTAGGTGAATTTTGTTCTTCAAGTCTTTTTTTGAAACAAAAAAAATTGGAAGTGAGTACTTTTTTACCAAGATAAAAGGTTTAAATTTGTTGCTTTTCTCAAAACATTTTGTATTCTTTAAAAGTTCTGCTTCCTAAATTTGACATACATTTATAACTGCTAGCAACCAATTTCTGAATTTTGTCCTAAGCTTTAGTAAAGATCTACCAAAATAATACAAATCTCTGAAGATATCAAGAACGTAAACAATCTGCTTTTGTATGAGAATATCTTGCTTCTGAAATCTTTCTCCTCACTTCATCAGTTCATTAAATACATGAGAGTACTCAGTTCCAGTCGCAAACTGCAAGAACAGGTAATGTTTGTTGTTTCAGTGTTTGCTACACTAAAAACTAGCTGTTCAATTTCTGTGTGATGTTTGCAGTTAAGTACACACATTTAGAATCAGAAATAGCAGTAATAGCTCAAGGTACAACTGTAAAGTAACTGCTGATACATATTTATTTTAATTATAATTACTGAAAGATTACTGTAATGACAGGTAATTAACGTATGTGTTTACACCATACAGAAATTAAAATTGATCACAAGGTGCTGAATGTTGACATTTGTCACTCTCTGAAAATAGATTTTTCTTTCTTTCTTTTTTTTTTGTTTTTTTTTTGTGCGAAAAGCATAAATTACAGACTGAGCTGGTATACTCAGTATGATGTAGTAGCATATGACCATTTCATCAATAATTTCTGTATCACTTATTCAATAAGGAGAGAAGAGAAAGAAATTAATCATCTGCAGGTTTGATAGATTGGAATGTTACTAATTCAGCGGCATTTCAATTCTAAACTTGCTATCAAAGCTATCTGAGAGAGAAGTGGAAATTTCCTCCAAACCAATGTACAGCCCATAGCCCCACTGCAGGATTCTGTTGAAGATTGTTCTGAAACACACTGCAGTAGAATACAAACTAACTGAAGCTCATTAAATGAGATTTGTGAATCGGTTTGATTTATTTTTTTTTTAATTTTGGAAAGGATCTCTCACTTCCACCTGTTCACTATAATTAAAAAAACAAAACACCACCAATGTCTGAACAACGCAACCAAGTCTACTAAAAATGTTAAAACCAAAAATTGCTTGCTATGTAATTCAGTTAATGTTGTGGCACTTTATTGTGCTCTTGGGAGAGATTTTTATTAGTTCATATAACCTGAGACAATGGTGATTACTGATTATCACGTAATTAGAACATAAAAGTTGAATGTTGATTAGGTTACACTTCTTTTAAAATCCTTAATGAACTGTAAGACCATTTTCAAATTTTAATATTCTTTTGCAGCCAGATGATTCTCTTATACCCTGACCATCTCTATCAGTGTGATAGAAAATAGATTAATATATAAGTGAGAAAATATAATATTATTTTTAGAATTGCATCCATTTTCCCCCTAAAAGGTTTCTATTAGGAAATGATGAAGACTGTTTTTAAGTACCAAGCACTTTGCATATTAAAACAACCATGAGCTATTTTAATTGTCAGATTATTGTATAATATGTGCACAGTATGTACTTTTCCCAGAATTTAAGGAAGAAGGACAAAAAACATTTTTATACTGTAGCTATTGCTCTACTATTTTACTGTCAAATATTGCTTCTCCTGTATTTTCACTCAGGCATCAGACAAAATACTTCAGAAGAGTTTGCACACACTGGAGCAACAGTAGGTGTTGATCATACTACTGCTGTTGCTGTTGAATTTGCTTATATCAACTACATCTATGTCCAGAGCTCTTTTTTTTCTTTTCTTTTTTTTTTTTTTTTTAACAAGAAGGTCCTTTACTGTGGCATACTATGAGGTGATAAAAAGGAAGTTTTCAAAACACTTCTTCAGCATGTGGTTCTTGTGGTCTTTCATAGATTGGATTCTCCTAGCTAGGGTCCAGAATCTCAGAAAAGTGTGTAACAGTTCACTTCTCTCAAAAGAAAAACATAATATTATTATATGTCTTTTAGTTGGGGCATACTAATTGCCCATGTTGAGCCAGAACATCAAAACCAACATCCCTACATGTGTGGGGATGGAGTTCTTGGTTCCAGCAGTAAACCACCTCCACCCATTGGAAGGGTGTCTAACAACATGGCAGAAGAGATGCAGCAGACATCCGTCCCATCACTAAGAAGCAGAAGTCTGTGGATCACTGAATTAGAGAACAGTTTGGGTTGGAAGGTCACAATGTTGGACATAACTTCTAACATATGTCTTAGATTAATATTAAAAGATAAGATAATATGTGAAATCCAATGAAGCTAGAGTGAAAAACTTTACGAAAAATGCCTAAATGCCAACAATATTTATTTTATTTAAAGTAAAATGGGAAGAGATGCAAAATATTGTATGTCTTATAACTCATATTTATCAACAAATTCTTCTACAGCAGATAACTGGTATACTGTTATTCAAGATCTGATACCTAAGATGATGGAAACTATATTCTTCAATGTTTAAATTTAAGCCCTTAGATTATTTTAAAAAAATTTTTTTAAGCCCTTAGGTTTTTTTTTTCAGGTCTAGCTGTTCGCTGAATTTACGTGTTTATAGTAACTTTTGAATTACAGTATCAGTTTATAGTTGTTGAGAGCTTTCTTTCTAGATCAGTTTTATTTTTTTTATCTGAATCAATTTTTGATTAAGATTAGTCCTCCTAAATTTCAATTCCATTTCCATCATTGTAGCAGGGAATCATGTCCCATTGTGTGACTTTAATGTCTTTGCTTATATTGTGGTATCAAAGACTTCTTTCTTATTATCATAAAATATCTAGGTTTTTTGATAAGCATTTAGGATAAACTTCTTGGAAGTTTAAGTTTATATCATATAATTTTAAAGGTTAATTAAATGTGTCTTTCAATGTTTCTTTCCTTTGAGGTACTACATGGGATATAAAGCAATAAGAAAGTTTCTGGCTGGCCTTATAACAGAATAAACACATAATAATAATGAAAATAAAATCTCAACAAATTAAAAAATTTCTATCTTAAAAAATCCAGCAATGTAAAACTCACTCCAATGCAATGTGGCATAGCTAAAAAAAAACCCCAACCCCCAAACTTTTAATAAGAAATTTATTTAAGATTAAGTATAGCAACTTGTGTCACTACTAATGATAGGAACTGAAAGGTAAACAGATATAGCAAACAGAAAAAAACCCAAAGTTGCACAATGTTGCAGCTTCTTTTCTTCAAGAATTTAAAAAGAATTGGCCCCGATTCTTCAGTTACACAACTCTTGAGACCTCAGTAGATGTTAATACTGTTTTAACTGCTAGTCAGGAATTTTTGGTGTTAAATACAAATGGTAAAGAATAGTAATGAGAAGTGACTGCAAACTATACTGACATATTATGTTTAACTAGTATTGCTGTTCAGATAAAATTATATGCAGTTATCTGCAAGATTTTATAATGCAGTCTTAGAGCTTGCTGCTACATTGAAATGCTCCACAAAGCATAATGTGGATATATTTGCTTTAACTGAAGATGGGTGAATGTACTGGTCAGTGACCTGATTTAAAAGCCATTGGACTAAATTAAAAATAGATCCAAATCAAATAGCATACCCAAGTTTTGAGTAATACTATAGGCTCATTAAACTGAAATTAATAGACCAAAATGTTATTTACAAGAATTACATCTTTTTTTTTTTTTTCTCCAGCTAATGATAGCCAAAGTATTTAAGACTGAAGAAAAGCAAAGGTAAAAACATAACACAGAGTACTGTACTGTTTATGAGGAATACACTTGGGTTGTTTTTAATACTTTGCACTGACAGTAAATATTGATGTTCCTCTGTTTTTTAATCTTTTATATGAGATTATTCCTGCACATGCAGGGGTTCTCAGGCATCTAACATCTATGAATTTAGAAGATGAGCATTTAAATACCTCCAAGGTCCTGGGCTTTGATCCCAGCACTGATTTGAGGAAAGCTGTGTCCATGTAAGCATGTCGTGTAGTGCAATCAGAGGACAGATACAATCAAATGACTCGTGCTGAGGACCTGACATCTACACTGCACTTTGAGGATTTTCTTCTGGAGCAGCTCAAGAGTGCTCTTGTGGACTGTGTACCCATTAGCAACTGGAAAATGTTATGTGCACTCATGAAGTTTAGTTTCATCCAAAAGTAATTGAGTTTGCATGCTCCAGGACTTCTCAGAGAATGAAACAAAGGGTAGTAAGTAGGGGAAATGGAGAAATTTGGTTTGAAAGCTTGTTCAGTCTGTTTGTTAGATAAAAATATACTATATCCTATAGACTATTATTATTATAATGGTGATACTCTCCTGGAAATATGATGAGTTGAGTTTTCCAGGGAACACAGGACTTGATCTCTCTCAATCAATTTTATTTTTGTTTAGTTCTTATTATACATGAAGCTGACTGGAAAGTGAAGAATCATTCTTCAGAAAAACGTTTTTGAAATTTCTTCCTGTTAACCACATTTTTACTGAAAATATGAAACAAACAAAATGTCACAACTGAAAAAACCTGAAAAGTCTAGCTGCTGTTTTCCTTACTTGGTTCTGGATTCTTACTGCTGTGAGGTTTCATAACAAAATAATTAGGAATTATGAAACCCAAAATTTTAACTTTTAAAAGGTTTGAATTTCATCTTCTGCATCCCATGGGCTACTACTTGAACTTATTTGTCATTCTGCCGCTTGCAGTGATCGGTGCACAGGGGCTTAGACTGGATAGCTCCAGTGGTTGTTTTTGTCTTCAGAGTTTATTAAGCTACAAATCATCCTATTTGTTTCTTCCTTCATGGGGAGAATACGAACCACCACACTAACCTCAACGGACAACAATTTTAGCTCTGCCTTAATATACCCATTCTCATCTCCAGGTTTGTGTTTTATGCAGACTTCCAGGCAGCTGGTGCCCTCTAAAATGCCACAGGTTGGCCCATCTGCCTTCTGCACTGTGTGCAGTTGTTGCCAAAGGTCCTACGGGAAATGTAGCTTTCCCTGACCATGGGGCTGCCGGGTCTTTCTTGGCTCTAGCAACCTGAGCAGTCAATGGACCTAGGGCTGAGAAGGAAGTTCAAAGAGGTTGGATAGAAGTTAACTGCATGTAAGTTTGTGGAGGGATACCTTTTTTGCTTATTTCTTGCCAAATTAGTTCTTCTATATCATAAATAGGTGGCTTGATCTCACTGTGCTGCATATGAGATCCCAGTGATGGACAATTTTTGTCTTAATATTATTAAACTAAATTTAGTTTAATCAAGATAAAAATGAAAGGTCTGTGATAAACAAATTGATTTAATTTTTCCTTTTTTGCATCAAAATCCTTGAAAGTAGAAGGATAAGTTCAGCCACTTACACAGGGTTGTTTAGCATTTATTTTAGACAGCTTTTCTGGATTTTTTTACTGTAGACAACATTTCATTTTTCTTTTAAGAATATGTTATTCACTTGGGAAATGGGGCATGCTTTGGGTTTACCTGGGATTTTTTGCAATATTTCTATTATTTCTATTTGTATTTAATTTCTATTTCTAATTTATTTGATTTTCCCTTCAATGCATAAAGCTTTCTTCATAATTTTTTGAATGTCTGTATTGGTCTTGGCAAAATGTCTTCTCCTGTGGCAGGTTCAGACCTCAGTTTCTTTCATGGAAATGTAAATTCCTCAAGTACTGCAGGAATCAATTCTGGATACCAATTTACCACATGACTAAATTTACCGATGCCAAAATCAAATTATGCCTTTGATAGCATGTTTAAATTTTCATTACAAGTCTGCTAATAAATAACTTCCATAATTCAAAAAGTAAGTATTTAGGATTTTAAAAAGTCTTTTCTGTTCTACTCTTTGGGATTTTTTTACTCTTTTTGATTGAACCCGAGCCTTTGATTTATGATATATATATTACAATAACCAATGGGTTAGCCAAGTTCCCACTGGAATGCACAGACTGACAGCATAATTTTACCGAAGGACATAAATCTTCAGTATCAGATAATATGCTGAAAGTATTTTATCAAGTTGATGTCAACCATTTTGTAACTTTCTATCAAACTTCTGTCTTCCACTAGAAGTATGATGTGGAAGAAGTATATATATTTTTTCTTGGCAAAAAAATTGAGTCAGCGAAGATATCTTCCCATCATAAAATGGCAGTGGAACGAAAACATAATTTTGTTTTTTATCTGTCCCTACTTCTTGTTAGCTTATGTGTTCTCTTTATTTGTTTCTTTAAAATCATTCCACAGGATAATACCTTTTCCCTTTTCATTCCTGAAATAGGACAGAAATATCTCCTTAAAATATTGGTGAACAAGTGATCATAGTTTTTGGAATGCTACATTTTGTGCTTTCTGGTAACTCATGCACATGGGCATTGACATCTGCTTAATCCTGTTTCCTTGCCTTAGCTTAAAATAATGTATTAAAGTCTGGAAACAAAAGACAAATATGGTTTTATCCAAGTCTTACTATCCTGTGCTCTATAACTTCAACCTGTGTTTCAGGTTTGCATGAGATATCTCCCCAAACAAAGGGTCTAATTCAGAAGCATGGACATTTGGCCTGTTCCCTAGAAGGACAGAAGATAATCAAAGTTTGTTCCTAATCATTCTGTGCAAGTGTCACCACAAATATTTTTGATTCAAAGCTGTTCTCTGGTCATCTGTAAACAGCAAATGTTGAAAGAACAAAGGAGAATGGGCATACATAGACCTTCTGTCATGGCCAAGTCAGGTCACACAGAGCCCCTAGTACAGGAAAGGGAAATGGTAGGAGTGGGGAAGTGGGAGGAAAGGCAAAGGCAGTATAAGCAGGCTTGTGGGGAGAAATGGTGCTTATGAAAGAAAGGAAAATATGGAACTCCTGAGGAAGATGGTGTCTGGGGACAAGAAAGGCAATAGAAAGAGAGAGTGAGGACTTGCAAACCATACTTAATATAACAGGCCTGAGACCATCCTTTGGACCTGAGACCAGGTGATATGGCCCAGCTTGCATTCATATGTCCAAAATCTCTTTTCTTCCAGACCAATTCACTCCAGACTGCCTCCTGGGAACAGTCTCTAGAACATTTACTAGCCTAAGCACTTTACAAACTTACTTAACTCCATTATAAAACTGCTGCTTATGCTACTATATCTAATGGAAGGATGTTCCAGAATCTTGTAGTTTAATCTTACAGTTAAAAAAAAAATCTATAAAGTTTCAGCCTGCATTCATTCATGGTTATGTCAGGCCAATTTGCTTTAATCTTTAAAATTAGAATTTGTTTTGCTTCCTTTGTTCCTGGTTCCCCCTAACATATTCAGAGACAGCAGTCATATTCCAGTCTTCATTTACTGAATTAAACCATCAAGTTCTTAAAAATGTTTTAAAGTGTGAATCCTTTAAAGAACCTAAAAGAACTATCTTTCTTTTAGTATTTAAGCAATGTATATCTCAATGATGTCCTGCTTCATGCCTGCAGTCTCTTGGCACAATTACAGTACTAATAAGTAACAGTAGCAGCAAGGATATTTTTCTATTAGTGGTATGTTTTGAATCTGCACCTTTTTTTATTCCAAGCAGTGTCATGACAGCTATAAACCAACTACACTGTATTGTGTGTGATGGACATTTAAAATTCCTCTGAAAAGACAGGTGAAGCCACAGACATGTTCAAAGACCCAAAATCTTGAATCACAGCCTGATGAAGGCATCTAATTTCTTTTTATTAGTGTCAAGGAGATATGCATCAACTCAGAAACAAACACATCAAATACAGAGAGATGGAAAAAAAGAATATGAATGTAGTTGAAACAGAATGGAAAAGGGAATAAAATATGTGTGCTTAGGTCATGCATGAGAGGATCATCATGAATCCCATTCACGGTATCTTCACTGGAAAGCAGGTGGCTTAAATTCTTAGTGCTGAAGGGTTGTTAACTGGCTGATATCAAATGCTTCCTTAAATTCTACATTTCCCCCTTTCCAAGGGGAGGGATATTCTTGTGGATTAGCTGTATGTCCCAGATTTCTTTTGAATTCTTTGTGAATCTTCCCAATCTCTGGGTGCTTCAAGAACAAATGGAATGCACTGAGATAGCCCTGACTGATGTCTACGGATACGTTTATCCTTATGAGTCAGAACAGATAGCTGCAACTGGAAATGGCAACTGAAAAAAAGTAATACTAGTAGGAAAACCAGAGCATGGGTCTGAACAGAAAAAAAAAAAAAGAAAATAAAAAAAAGGCAGGACTAAATCACAGGCTCTGGGGTTTTGGTCACAGATGATATAGTTTTATGGAGGTATGTTCATGTTTGTGGTTTAACTCCAGTCAGCAGCTAAGCACCACACAGCTGCTCGCTTACCATCCCCACTCCCCCAGTGGGATGGGGGAGAGAGAATTGGGAAAAAAAAGTAAACCCCATAGGTTAAGATAAAGACAGTTTAATAGGACAGCAGAGGAAGAGGAAATAATAATAATGATAAGAGAATATACAAAACAAGTGATGCACAATGAATTGCTCATCACCCACCAACTGATGCCCAGCCTGTCCCCGAGCAGCGATCGCTGCCCTCTGGCCAACTCCCCCCAGTTTATATACTGAGCATGACATCATATGGTATGGAATAGCCCTTTGGCCAGTTGGGGTCAGCTGTCCTGGCTGTGCCCCCTCCCAGCTTCTTGTGCACCTGGCAGAGCATGGGAAGCTGAAAAGTCCTTGACTAGTGTAAGCACTGCTTAGCAACAACTAAAACATCAGTGCCTTATCAACATTATTCTCATCCTAAATCCAAACCACAGCACTATACCAGCTACTACGAAGAAAATTAACTCTATCCCAGCCGAAACCAGGACAGTCCAACTGCAGCTAAGTATTTAGTTGGAGTAACATTCCCCCACACACCTATACAGACACTAGCAAATATAAAAGAAGATAACACAAGTTATCCCCTACCTGGGATAAGCACTGTAATAAATTCCACACCATCTTAAGATGTTCAAAAATCTGGCCCATAAGCCTGTGATTGCCTAAGGAGTCCCTGTTTTTACTGTCTGAATACAGCCCACATAGTGATCTGTTCAGCTGCAACACTTCTAAACATTTTTTATCTGAAGAATACACAAAAGATATATCAGCAAAATCAGCCTCCTACCTATATATCACAGTTGTAATGCTCCCTCTCTGTTTTCATTGCCCGAGCATCGTTACACTGGCTGTCCATTCTAAAAACAATTTATATCCCATGATATTAATATAATTTTATTGTTACCTTCTAGCAAAGTTCTGGTTAGGCTCATAGCATCACAGATTTATCTGTATGCAGATAGCTGGCTGGACTTTAATAATCCTCTATTAACAAGCTTATGTCCATCTTTATTAGTCTCCATAAATCCAAATTTAATCTCTTATTTAGCTCATTTCTACGTTGAGTGCAGACTTTGGTTTTATCTTTATTTCTATCATCAACATCTCTCTACAGCTTTCTTCCTTTGCTTTATACTACTATGTTTGTGTTTTTGTGCTCTGTTGTACTTTGAAAATGTTTTTCATTTTTTTAAACCAGTCCACTAACAAAGAGTCATCCTCTGTCCAAATTCTTTCAGGATATAACCTGTTCAATTCCAAATAACACCTTGTGGCTTACATAAAACTTGTTTCTTCCTGTCATTGTATCAAGATTTATAAATCAAATGTATCCTGGATGATTTCTGTTCCCGTCTCTTCCTATGTTCTCCTTATTTGACACTAACATTTTCTCCTTCTCTACTTTCCTAATGCTAAACACACCTTCTCTAAGAGATCTGTCTTTCCAGTTCCTCAGTCTCCTACATATTTTATTCTAGAGAATAGAATGGACCAAGGCCTACTAGGATGACCTCAGAATGAGCAGCATGGCACAGCATGGCTTGGTATGGGTAAACCCCTTCCCTGGCCCCACAGAGGGGAAAAAACATCATGACCTTGTCCTTACTGTTTTCTGGGAACTGCTTATACTGCCTGAACTACAACTGGGCATTTTAAGGGGGAAAATCTTGGTCTGAGTGGAAACTCTGTCAAGAAATATGCTGATAAATAATATGGATATGCCAACCTGACCTGTCATCTACAGAAGTTTGCTGCTTTCCAGTGGCCCAGATTTGGGATGTTGTGGAGAGACTGCTGAGTCCTGTCCAATCCTCTGACTATTACCCCCTGCTATTTTTTTGTGTGGACACCAGTGGTACTGCCAGGAGCAAAGTGGAGAGTAGCAAAAGTGACTACAGAGGTCTGAGGGCGATGGTTGGGGGTATGGAAGACAGGTAGTGTTCTCCAAAATCCTGCTGGTGAGGACAAAGGGTGTAAGGAGGAGGTCACTGATTCTGTGTGTCAACAGTTGGTCGCAGAGCTGGTGCTGGCAGCAGGATTTTGGTTTCTATGACCATGGGACTCTATTTGAAGATCAATGTCTGCTTGGGAGAGATGGGATCCACCTCACTAAGCATGGCAAAGGTATCTTTGCCAGTAGGATGGCTGACCTGGTAAGGAGGGCTTTAAACTAGGAATTCTGGGGGAGGTAGAGAGTTACCAGCCACTCTGGTGGGGGGAATGAAGGCCAAGTTTGATGAGCAAAGGGCCTGGGGTGATGTGAATGAAAGGGAAGACAAAATCAACAAAGCAGGGCTGAAGCGGGGTCACCTCAAGCGTTTGCAAGTAAGCAAGGAAATGCCTACAAGGTACAACTATGGAACACGTACCCCTGGCCCCTTCTGGGAAATCAGCATGCTGGGATGCCTTCCTGAAGTGGCCATATACACTAATGCACACAGTTTCATAGATGAACATGAGGAATTTGTGAACTGTGCGCAGTTGCAGGGCTACGACCTTGTTGCGATCACGGAGACCTGGTGGGATGGCTCTCATGACTGGAGTGCTGCAATAGAGGGATACAAGCTCTTTAGGAAGCACAGGAGAGGAGGACAAAGGGGGGAGTGTGTGCAGCTCTGCCTGGGGATGGATGATGAGCCAATTAAGAGCTCAGGAGTAAGGCTTAAAGAGCAGACCAGTATGGGTAACATATGGGCAACCCAGGAGGTTCCTGAAAAGCGTTGGTGACAACTGCCTGACCCAGCTCATAGAGGCACCAATGAGGAGAGGTGCTTTGCTGGACCTCATACTCATAAAAAAGGAAGGGCTCATTGGGGATGTAATGTTTTAAGGCAGTCTTGACTGTAGGGAACGTGAGATGATTCAGGATCCTGAAAGGAGAGCGCAGCCCAAAAAGCAAGAACACAACCTTGGACTTCAGAAGAGCAGACTTCGGCGACTTCAGGCATATGCTTGGTAGAGTCCCACGAGATATGGCCCTGGAGGGAAAAAGAGCCCAAGAAAGCTAGTTTATATTCAATGATCACCTCCTCCAAGCTCAAGAGCAGTCCATCCCAATGAGCAGGAAGTCAAGCAATAACGTCAGAAGGCCTGCATGGGTGAACAAGCAGATCCCAGCAAAACTCAAGCATAAAAAGGAACTATACAGGGGGTGCAAGCAGGGACAGGAAACGTGGAAGGAATACAAAGACACTGTCTGAGCATGCAGAGACACAGTGAGGAAAGCCAAAGCCCATATGGAGTTGAATCTAGTGAGGGATGTCAAAGCCAATAAGAAGGGCTTCTATAAGTACATAAATGGCAAAAGGAAGACTAGGGAAAACGTGGACCCAGTGCTGAATGGGACAGGTGCCCTGGTGATAGAGGACATCGAAAAGACTGAGATACTAAACGTCTTCTTGGCCTCAGTCTTTACTACTAATACTGGCTTTCAGATATCCAAGAACCTGGAAATCAGGGGGAAAGTCTGGAGCAAGGAAGATGTACCCTTGCTGGAAGAGGACCAGTTTAGAGCCTACTTAAGCAAATTGGACATACATATGTCCATGGCCCTCATGGAATGCACCCACGAGTGCTGAGGGAGTTGATTGATGTAATTGTGAGGCCACTCTTGATTATCTGTGAATGAAAATGGCAATTGGGAGAGGTGCCTGAGGACTGGAGGAAAGCAGGTGTCACTTCTATTGTCAAAAAGGACAAGAAGGAGGACTCAGGGAACTACAGGCCAGTCAGCCACACCCTGATTCCTGGGAAGCTAATGGAACAGCTAATCCTGGAAACCATTTTCAGACACGTGAAGGACAGGAAGGTGATCGGGAGTCATCAATGTGAGTTCCAAAAGGGGAAGTAATGCTTGACCAACCTGATAACCTTTGATGAAATGACTGGCTTGGTATTTGAGGGGTGAGCAGTGGATATTGTCCACCTTCAGTAACGCTTTCAACCCTGTCTCCCATAAGATCCTCATGGAGAAACTGATGATGTATGGGCTGGATGAGCAGACAATGAGGTGGAATGAAAACTGACTGAATGGCTAGACTCAGTCTAATTGGAGGTCAGTAACTAGTGGTGTACCCTAGTGGTCAATACTGGGTCCAATTCTCTTTAATATCTGCATTAATGACCTGGACAATGGAACAGAGTGCACTCTGAGCAAGTTCACAGATGGCACAAAATTGGGACGAGTGGCTGATAAACTAGATGGTTGTGCTGCCTTTCACCTGGACAGGTTGGAGAATTGGGCAGACGGGAACCTCATTAAATTAGACTAAAGGAAATGCCAAGTCTTACACCTGGGGAGAAATAACATCATGCACCAGTACATGCTGGGGGCCAACCAGATGGAAAGCAGCTCTGCAGAGATGAACCTGGGGGTTCTGGTGGACACCAAGTTGATTATGAGCCAAAAATATGTCCTTGCAGCAAAGGCGGCTAATGGTATCCTGGACTGCATTGGGCAAAGCGTTGCCAGCAGGTCAAGGGAGGTGATCCTTCCCTTCTACTCAGCACTAGTAAGGCCACAGCTGAAGTGCTGTGTCCGGTTTTGGACTCCCAAGTAAAAGAGAGTTATGGAGCTACTAGGTAGAGTCCAGCACAGGGCCATTCAGATGATGAAGGGACTGGAGCATCTCTCGTATGAGGAAAGGCTGAGAGAGCTGGGACTTTTTAGCCTGGAGAAGAGAAGGCTCTGGTGGGATCTTAGCAATGTATATAAATACCTGAAGGGAGGATGCAAAGAGGATGGAGCCAGGCTCTTTCCAGTGGTGCCCAGTGACAGGACAAGAGGCAATGGGCACAAACTGAAACACAGAAGGTTCTGTATGAACACATGGAAAAATGTTTTGACTGTGGGGGTGACTGAGCACTGGCACAGGTTGCTCAGAGAGAGGCTGTGGAGTCTACATCCTTAGAGATGTTAAAGACCTGATGGTACACAGCCCTGAGCAACCTGCTTTGGCTGACCCTGTTTTGAGTAGAGGCATTCCTTCCAGTGTCAACCAGTCTGAGAATTTGTGGCAATCCTGGACCAGTGATTAAGCCCATGCCTTTGCCCTGTTCATTTACTCTCATAGAAATAAACACAGGTTCTCACTGAGGTATTTGAAAGCATTTATTTAGATTGCTTTACGTCAGGCGATGTCTTCTGTATTGCTATTAGTTAAAGCGATACATTATAATTTAATGAAAGTCAGGAAACAAACTAAGGCTAGATTGTTCTTACCATATTTTTAAAATTGCAATTACATTTTTAATATATATCCAGTGGCTTTAGATGTCCTGGACTTTTCCTTTTGACTCTCCTTTTTGGATTTTGATTTCTTGTGAGTGTCTACTTCTCTAACTGTCTCCTTCCCCAATGACTGGAGATTATAACTAATTAACTGTCCAGGCCCAAAATTTAATTGTAGTTACTCAAGCTATATTACAATTCATGAAGACATGTTTCTTAGCCAGATTGTCACTGTTAACCAAGTTCCATATGTTAGAAACCAGAGCTGGTTGTTCTTCTGATTAGCATTGCTAACTAATTTAATAGAGCTGATGTTTTACAGATCAGCAACTTAATAATAAACACAGCAGAGCTTTATTGATATAAGCAATATCTTGTTCCACATACCATGGAGATAAAGCTCTCCAAACCATATTTTACCTGCCCACTAAATAGGAGTAATGGGAATATTTTTTAATCAGAACCTACAATATTAAAGATGATCTTTTCATCAAGTCCAACAACAGACTTCATTGTTTATTAAGCTCCTTGTATTACTTGTGTGGGCAGCAGTATTTAAAAACAAGGACAAAAAAGCAAACAAAATAAAACTGACCCTCTTGAAGGAAACAATTTCCATGACTTAGCTCTGTACTAAGCTCCACTGCTATAAAGATAAATTGTGTCTTAAGTAATTGCATATTCCAAAACAGTCTGAAATGCTGAGGTACAACCAACTTCTGTCAGTCAAAATAGGCTTTATTCTCAATTCTCCCAAGCTTTGCAAAAATCATTAAATCATGCTAGCAGTCTCTCTTCTAAATGGCAGGAAAGTTAAAAAGAGGTCTGTATGTTACAAGAATATCACCTCCAGTCAAGGACAAACACTAGACTGGGCTCTGGCCTGTCCTCCTGGGCAGTTGCATCAGCAATGATACAATCTACACCTTTCTCTCTCTCTAACAAGCAGCACAAGACTGTGGCAGAGTAACACAGATCAGATAAGAATTCGCCTGGTCCTTTACTGGTGTAGAAGTTGTTAAAATTATTCCTTTGGTTCTGAGCTAAAGTTTACACTGTTTTGTTGTTGTTGTTGTTGTTGTTGTTTTTTTCCCCTGTAGAATAATCCCAGAGCCAGTTTCAAAGCCAAGTCTGCTAGCTGCGTGTGCCATTTACTTTCAGAAGTCCACTTGGGTCTGAGGTTGAGGTAAACCAGTTTGTATTCTTCCTTAGGGAAGAGATCTTTAGGTATACTTGCAGCTGCAAAGCACACCTATTTTGTACTTTATTATTGCATTAGTTAATGTTTTACAGTGTTGAAAGAGCAAAGCACATTGGGACTGCTGTCTTCCTTTTGCAGCCCCTCTCTCAGGTGGTGTTGGGTTGGCTGATTTTGAGTAGACAAGATGGCCTTGGCACTGGCTGCTGCAGAGTCAGCTGGAGCCTGGACTGCTCAGAAATGCAGTGAAGATATGTGGAGTTGGGCTCTGCTAACCTTCAGGCATCACCTGTGACCTCCCAGCAAAATCATAGTGTAGGTGTAGCCATAGCATCTGGGGAGTTGAATGTTTTGTCCCACCTATTTCTCTCAGCTGGATGTGATATCATCTTTGCACCACTGAAAACTGAGTTCAGAGGTCTGAAGATGGATCAGAGCAGCAAAATGCCAGATGTGACCAAGCAAGCCAGGAGAAACACTCTCACAAAATCCAGAAACATTTCTGACCACCGTATCTTTGCTAGAAACAAATCTACTCAATGGACAGGCAGACAGCAAGGAGATTCCTCAGCTGTTTGCCTTACAAAGTCAATGTTGTAACTCCATTCAGAAAATACAGAAGTGGTTCAGGACACTTCACATGAAGGAAAGCCTTTCTTCTGTAAGGAAGGCAAAGAAAGATAGAAGGCCAAGTAGGCAGATGGATCAAGGAGTGTAGCTCTCTTTGACTGGCCCAAGTGGCAGTCCTGTACCTTGAGGTCTCTGGACCTTCTCTCTTCAAGGAAATGAATAGGATGGCAGGAGAGAGAATGGAGGAGACACTGTCCCTTCTGTATTTGCCAGAATGATGGCAACTGAACCCAACAGAAACCAGTAGGAAGAAAGGACAGCTGAGGATGCCAAAAAAAGGATCATGTGGAGTTAAGACAGAAATATTTGTATACCTTGGAACATGAAATTAATATAGAAAGGTGAGCTGGAAACACTGCTGATTTTCCTTAGAAAGGCAGATCTAATTGTCATGTTTCGATTGCTGAATCAGCAAGGCAAAAAGAGGTTGCTCACCACTCATGACAACATCAGCATAAAAAACATGGAACCTAATATGAAGAAAAGTGGAGAATATCCACACAGTACAGCGTTCTGGCAAATCATATGAGATGTTTTCTTCAAAGAGGATCAAAAGATTAGAGTGATTAATTTGAAACAAATAATTTAATCATTTCTGTTTCTTGTCAAAACATTTTTCACCAGAGATTAATTTTGCTTAGCACACTGCATCCTTGTTGCAGAATATGTGAGTCTTAATGAGATCTCAGTTATATTCTCTACATTACATGGTTGCATTTTCTATAACAGGTAAAATGTTCATGTAATTAAATAAGATGACTTCACACGGGGTATGCTATGCATGCACATTCAGATGCTGTGCATTAATATGTCTCTGATTTCTATAAGAAGTAACCAAATCTTTTTAAGGATGTATAAATTTTAAGTAAAGAGGACTTACTTACACTTGTGGGTAATGATTTCTGTCTGTCTCTGAAGCTAACTGTAAGTATAGCATACCTAAAATTGGGCATATAAAGAACATACTTAACTTTTTCAGTCTATTAATTGCTGATGCAACAATCCTGTAAACATATATCAAAATAAACCCCTTATCCATATCAATAATTTTCAGGATTGAGGATTTAATATTTTTAATAATAAACTTTGTACAATACCTTTAGGTCCTCCTCCAATGGCAAAACATTAACATAATTTTAGCTCATAATTATCTTAGGAAGACTTTTATGAATGCATCTTAAACTGTTTGCAATTGAAATGTATATGTGCTGTGATTAATAGTTTTGCATGGTAATTTGATCACATTTTACTGCTTGATGAAAATGATGATTTAATTATGATAACTTGATGAGGCATGCATTTAAAAACCTCTCCAGAGTTGGTTTTTTTTCCCTAAATTCTTGATTAGGACCAAGGTCACTGTTGAAATGCAAGGTTATGTGTGAGTAATTTATAGTATAGTTATTCTGGTTTGAATATTCAGATTTCCCCTAATTTTGATCTGTTTCAAATGTTCAAATCTTATATGTATAGTGATTTTGTAGTGCTCAGTTTTACAGCATATGGAATCTGTCATTAGAAGCCACAAAGCTTTTTGAAGTTAATTACACCAGAGCAATGGAAATTTCTCTATTCTCTACCATTTTGGAAACATGTGCTGCCCCTGTGGCACTGACAGACTCTACATCCCTTACAGAGGTAAAGATACTATTAAGTCAATATGAGGTCAGGGTGAGATGTAAGGTAAAAGGGCACTATTTATCAGTGTTACAGCTTTGTGTTTCCTTGGGGGAAAACTGGCTGCAGAGCTGGTGATTAATTTCTACCAGTGGATATTCTAAATATCTGTGTTGAAGTCAAAGAATAATGGAAGACTTGTCACTTGCTATTTTAAAAAGAGAGTAGGAAAAAATTACCAGTGCTTTTCAGAGGTGGGTTGAATAAAGCAAATTAGAGTGCTGTGGCATGACCCTTATTGGGAATAGCTAATAAATTGATCAAGGAATTTAAACAGATGAGAGGAAAGCTAAACATTGTAAAATAACTTGGGGGGGATTCAGCTACACATATCTGCACAGAAAGAATGACATAGAAAAGCTTACGGCAACGAGGAGCTGAGAGAAAGCATGCAGACAGTCAGCTTCCTCGTATGTTGAGCTTTCTCATAAGCTTGAACAATTAATCAGAAAAAAATCCCAACCTTTTGAAGAATGTAATTGAGATTTTCACACTTTTTAATTTTTTTTTTTTTTTAGGGAACCATGCAAGTTCTCTGGAAGTTTTGAAAAGATAAAAAAAAATAAATGTGTACTTTATGTAGAAGATGAATACATTTCTGCAGGAGGATCGTTGTACCAGAGGGATAAAATTTCCAGATGTGATCTAACAGTCCTTTTCTAAAATTTAAAAAATGCCCACTGCCTTCGCACTGGCTTGTGGCTGTCACTGAGAACTATTTTTGTCCATTCAAAAAACACCTTTGTTTTTTTTGTTTTTTTTGTTTTTTTTTTACAGAATACCCTTCTCTCACAATCTCTGCTGAGCTTTGAGCTTACATTTGAGTTTAGCATCTTTCTTTTCTCCTTCTTTTTCTCTTCTACCCTCACACCAGTTCCTGATCAGGCTCTCCACCACTTCATTCAACCACTACCATTTTCTCCTGTCTTTGAATCTGCATATTTCACACTTTCCCCCACACAGTGGAATATTTTTGGAAGTACTTGTGAAGTCAGTCTTTCTTCACTACAAACCTGCTTCTTCTGTTCAGTTCTACCATCTGTCTAGCTAAATAACTATTTCCCAACTACTTTAAATCTCCATAGTCCCATCTGCTTTTTCCCACCATTGGTTCAGACTTCAAACCCTCCTCTATCTTCTCCCTCCCTCCCTCCTTCCCTCCCTCCTTCCCTTTCTCTTCCCCCCCGCCCCTTTCCCTCTCCCCCATATGGATCCCTGCCATTTTCTTGCAAGATGACATTGTTGAAATGCAGCATGACTTTCTTCTCACCTTCCTTTCCCTCCTTGTTTTCTTCCTGAAGTTCAGTTCTCCTTCTTTCTTGCTACGGATCTGCATATATTCTACCAGTTCTCCCCCAGCTTTGCTCTTGTTCTTGTGACTTCTCTTCATCTCTGAAACTCTTCTACACCACTCTTACCCTTGCCTGTATTTTCCACATAACTTCTCACTACTTTCTGGATCTGTTACTTCACAGTACGAAAAGGGCAGTCTTTGCTCTTTGAAAAATATCCCACCTTTATCTTAATTTTTCTCCTCATTTATTGCCCTATCTTGTTCCTCCCTTTTACTTCAAGCTCATTAAACACAAAATTTACTGCTGCAGCCTGGATTTCCCCATCTATTTATACTCAATTTCTCCCTTGAATTCCAAAGGAACTACTTTTGCCAAAATCTTTAGTGACATTTTAGCAAAATCTCAGACTTCTCCAATATATCTTCGTCATCTTTGACCTCTACACTGCCTTTTATTTTGTTTGAAATCTTTTTCTGTCTTCGCTTCTGTGACTGATCTCACCTGTGTCTCTCTTTCTGCCTGTCTAATCATTCCTTTGACATATCTTTTAGAAGCCCTTCCATATCTCTGCTTCCTGTGGGTGCCCCATAGGTCATGTCCTCCATTCTCTTCCTTTATTTAAACTTTTTCTCTAAATAACCTTATTTATGTATCTACCATCTTTGCTCATCTATCATCTTTGTACTGGCCTTTAGATTTTAAGTTTCTATGCCAGTAGGTCTTTCCTTCTGTGCAAACTAAAGCTAAATAAAACTACAGCCTCAGTCAAAAGGCTAGGAGTATTTTAAGGTATTTCTTGTTTATAGATGCATTGATTCTGGGAAAAAAATCCAGCAACACACAAAGAAGTTTTTGCAGAGTAAATGAAATACATAGTCACTTGAGTAAACCCAGTAGCAAATAGAGCTTTTATTATGTTAGAGTTCCTTGTTTTGCTTAGGTCTTCAAAGAATGATATTCTAGTAAGAAGCGTGATTTACCCATAGCAGCACACTGTAAATTGTCAAAAGAAAATTAGAGAAAGTTTACCATAGTAGTTGCCAGTTGATGTGATACTCTTGATGAATGATTTTCAAAACCCATCCTAATCCTGATATAAAAATGTGGGGAGGTGGGTTCTTCTGGGCTCTCATTCAGAGGTATTCACAGTTTTGAGTGAGTAGGACTAGAGTCAGCTGTGGGCCACAGTTGTGCTACTGCATTCAGATGGCTGTTCAGACTTCACAGATATTCTGGTAGCTTCTTCAACAGTGTAATTATATAAAATAAACACGGCACTTGACTGATAACCAGTTTTACTGTCTGAACGTAACTTTCTGTTTTTATTTAGAACAGTGGACAGTGGATATTATCAAGAACACTAGAGATCATTTGGAAGGAAAGAGGAAGAAGAAGGAAAATAAAGGCAACAAAGAAAAAAACTCAAATAAATCCTCTAATAGAAGAAAGGAATAGAATCCCCCAAACAGAAGTAAAAGATACTCAGGAAACTGGGTACTAAAAAGAATCTGAAAAATGAAAAACCTAGAAGAGAAGATTGTTATGGTACATGGATGGAGTGAAATTTTACTCCAAAGTTAGAAGACTCAACCTGGATCCACCTCTCTCTGCCAAAGCTTCCACTGAAATCAGAGTAGTAATGCATGTCCCCATGGTTTATTGAGTTGAGAACCATGAACCATGGAATTACAATCAGGAACTCATAAGCGAGGAAATGCAAACATCACAGTCCTGGTCATAAATTTTCCATAGTGATGAAAGAAGATTATTATGTCATTTTTAGGTTACACGTTAGGAATTATTATCAAAGATGGAACAGTTTTGTTAGTCTGTTTTCATAGGTCATAAACTGTTACTTTCTTAGTATTCGCAGCCACTCTAATAGTCACAGCTCATGTCTCTTTTGCTCATGTTAAGTGTGATAACTGATATCTCAGCACCCAAAAATAAGCTGGGTGCTTCAAAGAAGGCTCTGAAACATATGGCTCCTCTACAAAAAATTGACAGAGAGCAGAAAGCAGATGGGAGGCAAATATATACAGCAACAGAGTGGCATGGCAACTTAGCTTAGGCATATAAATATATTTGCTGATTCATGAATTTTCTTTCTCTTTTTTTTTTTTTTGCTGCTGATAAAAATAAAAAAGATGACAGTATGAGACAGTAATAGAAAAACATAGTTGTTTTCATAGCAAGTCCTTGACACGCATAGTTTAAAGATGTATTTAATTTTCTTTGAAGATTTTGAAACAACATTTATTTTCAGAAAATAACAGACTAAATAAGTCTTTTATTATCCAGTCTCTTTCTCCTTAAATCACAAGTCACTAACAGCACTTTTGGTGAGACAAGATCAGGACTGCTGAGAGACAGATTACTAAGTTTTTAGTAGGTACAGTGTTGTGCATATTCTTTTAACAGTTACTGACTAAGTGAGATTGTGACTCAAATGTTTGAATCAAACCCTACAAAGTTTAATCAGAATACAGAGAAAGACATTCAGTAATTCCTAGCTAAAGAATTAAAACTATTATGACTGGTCTGCAAATTTTTTAAAACATGTGACCATGAACTGCACTTAATAGTGGCAGTTTCAGTAATAATACTAGTAAGGTCAGAGGAAAAAAAAAGTGAGGGTCAAATACAGCCTAGAATATGGTCTAAAACAGGCAGAATTTCAGAACAGCATACATAGCACTTAATAGAGGTTCCATAAAATGATTGTGCTCAGCAAACACCAGCTGCTCAGAATAAAATGCTAATATTAGTTTAAGTACTTTATCATCAGGTCGTCACTAATGATGCCCTCAGCTTGTACTCAAATCACAGAAAATTGAGGACTATCCAAAATAAGCTATAATACAGAGACATATTCTTCTTAATATTTTTTGTCAAACAAGAGAGGAAAGAAATAGCATTGATATAAACTGTTAACTACAAGGGTACACCCTACAAGGGTACGGCCTCAAGCTGCACCAGGGGAGGTTTAGGTTAGATATTAGGAAAAACTTCTTCACTGAAAGGGTTGTCAAGCATTGGAACAGGCTGCCCAGGGAAGTGGTTGAGTCTCCATCCCTAGAGGTATTTAAAGAACGGATAGATACGGTGCTCGAGGACATGGTATAGGTGGCCTTGGCAGTGATAGGTTAACGGTTGGACTCGATGATCTTAAGGGTCTTTTCCAACCTTGACGATTCTATGATTCTATGATCTGTTCATTTACGTATTTAAATTCTACTGCAGTATTATTATGGCAACATTTTTTTTTGCACCAGACTTTTATGTTGTGGCCCCAAAACTTTATTAGACCACAGGTTTTAGGCTGTCTTCTGCAAGGATAAACTGTAAGTTAGGGTGGTCATCAAATAGTAATGTTAACTTCTGCCTATAAGTAGCATTTAAATATTTATGATCAGCTTTAATGGAAACTCATGCCTAAAATCTAGATATGTCTTAATGTAACCCAATTTATGTTTTTACTGAAAGTCTACTTTCGAGGATTGTCCACTTGTAGCAATATTAGAACACGTGTGACAAACGTAATGGAGTGACACTTTCTGCTTGTCTGTAACAGAAGCTGACACTTGTGTTGCAGGGTAACTGCAACAAAGCAGATTTGTTACTCCTTTACCATTAATGTGAATACAATACGTGCATATGAAGGTATTTCTGAACATTTAGGTGCATGTCTCAAACACACAAATACTGAAACCAGCTGCCAGATGGCATATTGTTCCTTCCCTTATAAAGTTTTTTTTTCTCACTGATCTCAGAGAGCTACCTGGGGAAGCTGGTTAAACAAGAAGTTCAAGTGAATGATCAAATTTCTGCTGAGAAAAGACAAAAGAGTGACAGGGAAGCTGTTAGCTGTTTCAGCTTTCTTTGTGTATTCAAGAATTTTTTGTTGAGCACAAAATCAATACGGGTACTGTCTTTTTCCTTTGTATTTTGTGTAACCTAAATGAACATGAAGCTCAACATAATTAATCAAAGCATGTACTTTCTAGTTTTATAAAATATTAAAATAATCACTGTATTAACTGTCACACAATTTTTCTTGTATACAAATATAATAAAGGGATAGTAGAATCCTCTTAATTCTGTCTCTTTTGTATTCTAGTCGTTATACTCAGGCACTTTACAAGTAATGATCCCCAAACCAGTCAGTGTTCCAGTTCCCATTTTTATTCCTATTACTTGTATTCTGTCAAGCTTGGTGCCCCATCCCAGTGCACAGAGAGGAGAAATCACTGATCAGGCAAACAGAGCAGAGAGCAAGGCTATGCATCTGCCTAGTCCTAGAGCTGCAGTCTGGGTCCTGGACAAACTTTCTGGAGGGACAACAGGAATCCCCTGGAATATTTCTAAACTGGGATACGCAGGTTAAGTTTAAAACAAAATCCTGACACAGAAAACAATCCACATTTTGATGAAGCAAAGATCAAGTAATAGATTCCCTTCCAAATTCTCTGTTTTGATCTGAATTACCTACTGATTCTGATCTTTTCCTGCTTAAAAAACTGGTCTTTTAGTATTTAGAGTTCTAATGAAACATTATCCTTATAGATGGAAATAGTTGACTTTTCATTGTTTACTCACCCCAAAATTATATAAGGACGTTGGCTTTGGCCAAATTTTTGTCCTGTTACATCACTTCTAACCAAACCTGTTGAGATACACACTTAAGCATGCCTGAAGCCTTTGGCAGACAAAGAAGAACGAATGCCCCATGGCATCGGCAATCTGAGATTCTCTCCATTCCTGTAAGACCTTGGTGTTTGCTCACACTTAACAAGACTCAGGAATATGTACTCCGTGCCAGGATGCAATCATTTGCCCTGCAAAGCATTGTGTGGCTATAATAGTTTCCTTTATGAGTGACAAGTAATTAAGGTAATGGAAAAGAATATTTACAATTGCAATGAAGAGGCAAATAAACTAGGCAAAAGGATTTAGTGAGCAGATAAGCTTTCCCACCCCTCAAAGCAAGAGTCCTAAGCAAGGTTCTTAGGAGTACCAACTGAAAGAACGGAAAAGTAGTAAATCGGGACAGCTTCCCAGTTACTGATGGGCTTCTTTGCTGCTTGTCACAGACACAACTCTGTATTCCAGGTGAGTCAGGAACAAATTTCCACCGGACTTCTAGGAAGAGCCTGATGCTTTTTCCTGCCCACGCAAATATGTGTCTCATAGTCATGTTTTTTACTTTTTGAGATGTTATGCATTTTATATTTTAAGACTTTTCTTAAGGATTAGCAACTGGTTTAGTTTGATTTTTTCTTCTTTTGGTGAAAAGAGATTTCCATATTGTGACTGTCATTCTTCTTACTGATATTTATGAATTTTCTTTGCTGCTGCAACAGAATCTATTCATGCTCTGACAAGGAAGCATTCTACAGATGGAGTTGCAGACAGGCTAATTATAATTCCAGTAGCAAAGCCCTGGATCCAGACAATTTGCTGTGTGTGCTACACGGCTTTAGAGCCTAAATACCTGGCTTTACAGAGTGGGATCTATTCACTAAAAATCAGTCATTTATCTTACCATGTATTTCATATTAAATACCATGACAACCACAGGGGTTTTTTTCATGTTGTTGATAGATTCTATTAAAAAGTGACTCGCTGCCATTAATGAATCCTTAATTCTTCTGCTGAATGAATTGTGGAGATTCAAAGTGTTTACTTTGCTTTTAACATTTATTATATATTGTGATCCACACTGGATGCGTACTTACTCATATAAATGGAACTGAACTTGACAAATTTGATCTATGATTTAATACTTATGCTACTTAGCTGACTAACTTTTCATAATGTAAAATGCTCTGGGAGCAGGCAAAAAAGTAGAACTCACTCAAAATTGCCAGATATATTCACTCCTGCTTAAGCAGGTGTCCTGGCTGGCACCGCAGGCACAGGTCCCTGCCAGCTCAAGAGATCTTATCCCATCTAGTTGGCTCCCTTCCCTACTTGCCTACCTCTGCAGATAAAAGCTGCCAAAAAGAACAGGGCTGAAAGTAGACATACCTTTTTGATAGTGTGCTCTGGAGCAGAGAACAAGATGTCTACAAGTCCAAGGTAGCTTTACATTTTGCTTTTGTATTGGGAGAAGCAAAGGCTGCCATCTGGTCTTTCTTTTTGTTGTTTGCCTGTCTGGCAGACTAGGTCTAGGGAGAACAAGTTGCTGCTGAAGCTGTATCATGTGGGCTTAGGAGAATAGGATGAAAGTGGTGCAAAGACAGGAAAGGTGGGAAGGCTGGGAGAGGAGAGGGAGAACTTAAACTGCTGAAATGACAAATGCTGTTGACCATGCAGAATCTGTGATCAGAGCTGATGCAAGAGGTATGGAAATGGGCATGTTTTGGAAATGGGGGAAAGGAGTTTTTGTTGCTGAGCAGAGTGTAGGAGGGGTAGCAGGAAATGGAGTTTGGTGGGAAGGATGATGAGAGCCAAAATTTACCTTTCAGTTCGTGTGTGAATTTGAGTATAAGTCATTGTCACACATCTTGCAGATTAGCACAGAAAGTTCAACTGTTAAAGATACGTGACTATTATAGTATAATCTTTTAAAGATCTTATTTGTATTAACATTTTGATGATTTTAACTCATTTGACTGGAAATTTTTGATCTTTTGAAATTGGTAAGACTACTCACTAATCATTGAGACTCTGAACGACCTGAAAATATTTTTCTTCTTAGGATGAAAAAGTCCTCATCATGTTCATTGGTCATATTATATGCATGAAATAGAAACTTTGCATTATATTGATCAGAACTTAAAAAGCACAGTAAAAATAAAATTTCTTTAGTAGTGTTAAATTATGCAAATCAACCTTATGGAACAATTACCAGACCCTAAGTGTGACTGCAAAAGTAACCTTGCTCTTTTTTTTTTCTTTTCACATTTGAACAATAGTCACTGGGATAATGAGTGCAACTCAGTGAATTATGAATATGGAATTTGTATGGTCAAAGACAAGAAGCATTCAGTTCAGTACTTTCTTCCAGGAGAAAGAAGACCTACTTAGAAGATATAAGTTTTGTTAATGGCTTGTTCCATGATTATTATTCCCTGGTGTTTTTCAAGGAGACATGTAAAATAAATATCTTAGTACATTAAGGTTAAAATGAAACCTATATCATATCTATAACTATACTATCACAGTGAACCTGTAGAGTTTAACACAGCTCACAGGAGAACAAACTGAATTCACAGTATCTCAAAAAAACATAGCTCATAGAAAGGAATAGGCAGTTGATAAGACTCAAAGAAGGTATTTTCTCATACACTTCAAAGCATGAAATTTGAGACAGATTCACTCTCAGATCACTACATTCTCTCACTGTCATGTCAGAATAGGCTGACTTGGAGTATGCTGTGAAAAATGTTCCCCTTCACTACCATTTTCATTCCACTGCATTGAGCAACACTGTTAGTAGAAAAGCTACTTATATGGGAACTCACTTCAAAAATCACTTCCATAGAAAAAATAAATTATTTCCACCTACTCAGTGGCCTAATATTTAAAGAAAAGGGCTACACTATTACATATCATGGCCACCTGGGAAAGATACATGTATATTCTCGATTTTGGCAGACCACCATTTCCTGCAGTCATTTATCAATGTTCATTCTGAGGTGAACTGAACTTTGTAAAAACCCCTTGGCAAGTGTGCAGCAGCTGACTGCATAGGAGATACAACTCTGCTGGTATGCATAGAGCAGACAGACTGTTAGTCCACATTATTGAAGACTGAGAAGCTGGTTCATGCTGGTGGCTGGCTGAACAGGAGCTCAGTTTCGTTCCTTCCCCCAGGCTCATGTCAACGTTTGGAAGGAGACAGGGATAGTGTGTAACTGTTCCACAACATTTTGGGAAACGTTCTGCCTCCATTCATTCCAGAACTGCTTCCATAGAGAAGAAGACAGGTCTTTCTTTCCAGGCACTGCCAATTTTGCTTTCAGTGCCAAAATCTCTTCATCTAGCCCCGTGTTCTTGTTTTGACTTTCACCAAATATTTTCCCTCTTAGACACTTTTATATGCTCATAAAGTATTGGGGAATGAAGGTTCTACATAACATCCTCAAACCATCTTCATCACAGTTAAGCAAAACCTAGCTTTTTGTTTTGTTCTTTCAACCTGAGCCACTGAGAAACAAAAACTGTATGAAAAATGTTTCTGAGGTCTCTTTTCTAAGACTGAAGTATAGCCTACATGCTCAAGGAAGTTCTGAAAGCCTGAGATATTTTAATTTGAGAAATATGTAAAACTGTAATTAAACAGAAGGCTGCAAATTGCATAAATAATATTATTTGGGGGTGTGTTTTATTTCAGTGCAAATCAGTAATGGCAGTTACTGGGACTCTAGATGATAATTAGATTTAGGAGATAAGGATTCAGATGAGGCACCATAACTACCCTGAGCACCACCATAACCATCCTTGAACTAACCTCTATTCTAATCTAGAAATGTAGGGACACTGGAAAACTTCCCTGCCTGGTCTTCTAACAAGCATGTAACCATCTAAAGAGATCCTGGAGGGCATAATTTTTTATCTCATAAATCATCCAGTAAGCACTAGATAATGCCGATTTGCAGGTGTGGGACAATCTTAAAACCAAAGTATCTCTTATCTACCTTCTTCCTCCTACGGCTCCCAGCAGTGTAGTCAGCTGCAGAAAATCATGATTTTGCTTACTGGTAGATATTTGAAGAAATCTATATTTCAGTTCTCATCAGCTTCTAAATTTATTCTGAAGCAAAGCAGATTTGTTTTTTTACATTATTATTAATACAATATTACTGTATGCATAATAACAAGAAAATAGACCTTTATATATGATGGTGTGACATAAAACATAATTTTTTTTGGTAAATTGTGCATTTAAAATCTATCAAAAAATCCTGTATAAACTGTATTTTAAGGTGACATTTCTACTTATTGTCTCCCCTTACCAAAAACTACCATTTTGGGTATTATAAGGTTTCATTAACTAATATTTCTAAAAGATTCTGAAATTGACTGATGAAAGAATATATTCAGGTGAGTTATTACATTACTTCACTGTTTTAATTAAGAAGCACAAGGCCACAGTGAGAATCAGACCGTGTTTCAGAGCTATGGAAATGAAGAATTTTATTTGTGTTGTGCCTCTTCACCACAGGCATCCAGGTGTATGGACTGTTATCTCTCTATAGGTCTGTTATCGCTCTTGTGCCTTAACAGTAGGACAAAGATTATTTTAATGTAATGAGGTAATAAAACTAGCAAGAAATAGTGTGGGAATTGCCTGCTGAAAAGAATTTACATTACAACTTTAATGGGGATAAGGGTATGATTAGAAACTCTGTAGACTTCATCACCTCAAGGCTTGAACTTAGGTAAAGAAAAATTCTGTACTGCATTTGATTGTCATGGCTGCATACAGTCAGCATCCAATCAACATTATGGGCTTAAGTTAAGAAAATTGAATAATTTGCAAAAAGTTGCATAATCTGCAATATTTTCTGCTGAGTTTGACCATGGGTTTGCCTTTTTCATCTGGAATTTGGAGCAAGAATTATGCAGCTGCTAGAGCTGTTTGAAACATTTGAATGCAATGTAAAGAAAGACTTCTGAATATTTGTTGTGGGAACAGTAAAACTATATAGATGGTTAAAAATGTGAATAGGAAAATACTCAAAAGCTCAAATGATTTCCAATTTGAAAAGCCCTCTAGACACCTAGTTACCTCAGTATATACTTCAATATTTACAGAATTCTGGTCTTTACTTATGTCTGCCCAGCCACATATTAGTACTACTATACTATACAATATGTACTATACAATACTGCTACTGTACTATACAGCACTACTAATACAGTACTGCTACTAGTACTACCACTGCTGCTGCTGCTACTACTACTATTGCTACTTCTATACATAGAGTAATACTAATACTACTTCCCTGCCACCAGAAATTTTTCGAGGTTAAATACATTACAGATTACGAAGGGCACAGATACTATAGGAATAACATACATATATATGAAAAGTATTCCTACAATATAAAGGGTAGAGAAAGTTAAAGTATAAACTGTACATTTGAGTATGTACTTCAAACATTCAGGTGTGTGTCAGAGAATGCCTACAGAATAGTGGTGATTTTTGCATAATTTTTCCCTTCAGGTTCTCTTAAAATTTAAGAAATCAATTAAAAAACAGAGAAAAAGAATGAATATTTGTAACATTCAGAGGCAGATGGCAAAAAAAAAACCCTGTGTACTATCTGAGGCTTACTATGATTTCATTTTTGCCCTGATTCCTAGGTTTTTATAGGTATATTCTACCTTTGAAATGTTGGGCTGTACATATATGAGTTTGTTATGTAGATACAGAAAGTGTGTTTTCTGCTGTAGAAGTAACACATGAAGCTGAGGAGAGGACAGGTTGACTTTGCTTTGCCTGAAAAGATTTTTTTATTGTGTAATCTGTGGCTCAGTTGAACTCCCACCTCACTGCATCTTGTCTTTGATGAGGACTCAGAGATAATGAAACACACAATAATCACTAAGCTATAGGAAAAGGCCCCAATGTCATTTAAATCTCATTAATACAAGCAAATATTGCTTTTCCGATTACTGCCTCGTAGATCTTGCCTGGCATAAGAGACCCTTGTGGACCCTTAACCTCAAGCTGTATGAGGAGGTCAGATTTCCTTGAAATTCAGGCACTGATAAGATCATGGCTGAAATCTGTCATCCTAGTCTGTCTCCATACTGTGCAGAAGAACAAAAGATGTTTTGAGCTCTGTGAGGCACTGAGGCAACAGTGCCTCTGCCTCTGGATCTGTATGGGAACCACAAGAGAAGTTATTACACAGTTCGAAAACTGAGACATTTCCTAAAGACCCTCAAACTAGCATTCAGCTGTGTTCATTCCTGCAACTCTAGAGAACTTTCTCAAAACTAAAAGGTAGAAATAGTGATGCTGAAAGAGGAAGACCATGGCAGCCATCTCTCTGAGGCAGGATATTCTCACTTGCTTCCTCACTACCAGAGTAAAATAATCCTCCTCACCCCTTGGTGGCAGCAGCTGTGGAATGGACAAGTCATAGAAAGAACATAGATGTTGTGAAGCAGAAGGAAGGAAGGTAGTTAGAAAAGCAGAGCAAAAGGAAAAGACGGAGATTAGGAAAGCAGAAGGATGACAATCTTTGGATCTCACGCTTTGTCTTCAGAAATTGAGTACTTCTAACCTCCAGAATTCCTGATCTTCAGCAGCAGAGTGAACATTTCTCTGTATTCTCAGTAATGCATTTCTTAATTAATTAATTCTTAATTAATTAATTCTTAATGTCTTCTCCTTCTCTGAAATGAAAAAAAAAATGGTGGAAATGAGGAATTAAGAACAGTGAGTGCATGAAAATATAATAAAAGGCAAATCCATTGTTAAAATTCTCCTGTAGAGAAGCAATCTGTTCAAATTTAAACAAGTGCAGCTATGATAAATGGAAGAGTAATTTCTATTTTAGTAAACAGAAGAAACATTTTATGTACAATATCATGTGGAAAATTGCTAGGATAATTAACAATCAAATTGTCAGAAATGAGTATACATTGGATGTTATCCTTAAATAGCCATGTAATTAGTACAGAAACTTTTCTTTCAAGTATTTCCTGAGCAACTACACCAAAAATTTGTCTTTACACTCCCACCCCAAATAATCAAAGAAAATTTTGCATTTTGGAATTTATGATGTAGTCAACGTGCAACGGAATAAATAACCACTTGCCCATAATACACATCTCGCAGTGAATTGTAGTAGCACATACCTTAAATGAAAATGAAGCATGCCACTTTGAATAAAGTGTATGAAAATTCTGTTTAACTATGTACAGATTTTCAATGTACTGGTTCAATGATACATCAGGTTATTTCCCTCAGTGAAGGTTGTTCTTGCAATCTTATCTTCATCAGTTGAGGGAGAAAATGAATATTTGAATTGATGTGGTTACATATTTGTGACTTGGTTTAAGCAGGTGATTTCAGAATAAGTTTTGCTTAGTTTTAGCATAGCTATTTGCATGGAAATTTAACAGTCAGTAAACACATATTTTTTCTTGCAGTAGTGACAAAAGTGTCTCTTGCATATGCTGCCTGGCATTCCAATAGATGGTTAGAGCTTAGTTTCTATTAAAAATGATACATTGTTAATCTCAGAATTTGTCTCTAACAGACATATTCAGGTTTTACAGACCTTCAGTGCAGTAAAATAGGACTCTTGCCTTTTGCTTTGCACCTCTATTATCAGTATTGTGTTACTGTATTATTTGCGTCTTGTGCTCCTATTTAATTTTTGCAGTGCATAACTAAAAAGAAAATCAGGGAAAATATTTCTTAACAAAAGACTGTTGATGTATTTACTTCCTCAAAAAGGAAACAAACTGAATTATATAGAGGCGTCTTTGTTCTTAGCAATTCACAATTGCTTCAGGGCATGGGTTCATTTTTCTCAAAGCTAAGAATTTGAAGAGGACATAGGGTTTAAATATGTTTCTAGCTCTTAGCTACATTTTAATCACAGCACCCTGCCTTTTCACCTATTATCATTTCACTGTGAAGACATTCCCCAGACTCATAACACTTTCCAGCTGCCCAATGGTGTCCTGCAGTGCTCCCAGGGTGATGGCATTGCAGGGCTCACAGTCGGAGTAGGCTGGGACATAGCTCACGTAATGGTAGAGCAGTCAGCACAGAAATGACACAGCTTCTAAAATTTCTTGTGCTGATGAGTAAAGAGTGTATTATTTCAGCATTTGTACCCCTTTAGTCATTCCCAAGTTATCAGCATGTTTTGTTATTCATTAGCATATTTTGAGAAGTACATGAATTCTGCTTAATTCATGCATAGAGAAATTGCTAAATGATTTGACATTATACACAATTCCATTTTTAATGGAGTTTAGAGATTCATTAAGAGCATTCAAGTATTGGCTAGGAATGTAACACAAAGTTCAAGGATCCATTGTACTGAGTGTAGGGAGTACACATAACAGAAAGATAATCCCTACTCTGAAGAATTCATAATTTGAGATTAAATCAGTGAATGAAACAGTGCAGGAAGCTTCGGGTAACAGCTAAAATCATGTTCAACAGTGTTGTAAACCAAAGAGGAATTCATGCCTGGAGGAAAAGCAGGACAAATAGCGTCAAGATATGTTTCTGTCTTGTAGATGTGTACACACACAACTTAAGTAAGAATGCCTTGAATCCAAAATTTGGACTGTATACATTCTCATCTTGACTTTACTAACCAAATTGTCTTCTCCTTTTCTTGTGTTTTGGCCCCAAAAGATCACTTTGAAAAGAGCAGGCACTAAACTGCTTCCTTTATAATTCTGGACTCTAACAGAAGTGCCAGTTGAAGGTGATGAGAACACATTACACTCTGATAGTATAAGGCACAACAATAAACATTTGGTAGCAAACTGTGAATCAGATAGTCAGTAAGAAGGCAGTGGAGTTATTTTAGATTTTCTGAACTTATTGTCATACGTCCTCACACACATAGCATGCCTTCATAAAACTTAATTATGCACATTAATAAATATTAATAAAAGTTAATTGTACATGTCCACCCAGGATTCCAGCACTGCCTCTGGAACCATGACAATGTGGACCTTCAAGGTCTGTACATGCTAGAGAAAGGCAATGATATTAACAGTTCTGCAAATTCCCCCAAAATAGACTGGTTTCTGTAGTGTGGGGCCACTATTGACATATTAATTTGACAGGAACAAGTAGAAAACATGCCCGACTCTATCACTGATGTTCATCCCAGCAACCAATAGCTACTTAAACATGACTGCTGGTGTCTGTAGGAGGGATAGGCACTTCAAAAAAGAGTTTCATCCCATTTTAAGATAGCTAATTAATCTATGGAATGAATCACCCTTGAAAAAGTGTGAGAATAAGAGAATAAGAGACATGACTCGATTAACACCATGTTCATTACCTAGAGAAAAACAGTAGGATTTGACACTAAATGTGGAAAAAGCAGAAGTAATAGATTGCTTGTGTATAGAAAGTAAGACTTTAAATAAACACAAATCTTAAACATTTGTCAGCTAGTATCCTAACATTTTCTCTTCCAAAATATTTTTTTTTCATTTATGCTAATTTATTGTACTTAGCTTTAATGGGGAAAAGGTGTTCAACAGCAAAGTATAAATGAAGTGCACTTACTTTATACTCAATGGGGTCCAGTGCATCAGCACTCTGAGCATTAATACACTTGTACGTGAAGCGCTTACTCACACAACTGATGTCAGATATCAGTGGGACCACTTCTGTTACTAAATGTTAATGGATTTGGCTTTAATTTCTTTGAAATATGTTTACTTCATTTATTACCACTTGCTCAGGCCTCTATAAAATTATCTAAGGAAAACCAAAATAAAGGAGTACTTACAATGTTTCCTCAATGGTAAATCCCTTGTCTTAGCAAAATTATTTTCAGGGTTTTTCTCACCTATCCAATATCTTTTACTGCAGAAAGATTTCCCCAAAGCTACTAGAACTTTGAAAATAATGTCTGACAAGCCAAAGTGAAAAAAGTGTACAGTTTGAAGTGCGTGATGCAGCAAAAGAGAGCTGCTGATTCATCTCCCTTGTGAACTGTATTATTGGCAGCTGTATTAGGAAGGCCATCTCCATCCTGCTGTACCACCAAGATATTTTCCATTCCTGATCATCTTTTTTTTAACCCAGAGTGAATCTTGCATTTGACCTTTCAGCTTCACTGCATGTTAATAAACAATCATTCAATTTTCCATTCAACTTTTTAGTTTTAATTAAATCCTCCTCCACCTAGGTTATCTTGCTCTTTTGTTCCATTTCAAGAAATACGTTCATTTTGTGTCTCCTGAAAACAGAGATAATCTTTCTTATTTTAATAACTTGTCTTTCTAGTTTTTCTTTATTTGTGCTGTTTGAATAAACATTTCCAACTTTGAGAGAATGATAATGTTGCTAAAAAGGGGGAGTAAATTGCATCCCCATCCACCAAATAATAGCACTAGTAATCTCTGCAGCTATCCACATGATTTAAAGGTCCAAAAAGCCAATAGAAGCACTTATATACATCTAGAAGGTGATAAATCAAGATTTACCCTTAGCATCTATCATAAAAGAAACGACATGAGAGGAACTGATTGCAACACTTGACATAAAAATTCAGCTTCTTGATGAGTATACAGCTAGTGAATGTGCTGGAGGATTGCACAGACCACTCTATAACATAACTACACTATGAAATGATTGCATTGGTGAGGCAAGATACACACAATGACCAGGGATAATGCCAGATGCTGAGCTAGCAAAGCTGAACTTTGCCTGTGTTGCCTCAGTACTATCTTCCTTGTGGGTAATGTACAGGCTCAAGCTGTTTCATTGAGATCCGACCATGTACTTCTTGAGCTCTTATTCAGAAGAATATACATGCTAAATCACCTGCAAAAGGGAGGTAGCATGCGTATGAACACCAGGGAAGCAAAGAGAAGACAGCACATGGTCAAGCTTTTTCTCTGCCTCTTTTTCTAAAGGTTGAGGTCATCTGGCCCCTCAGAAGAGTCCAGGGTTTCAGAACATGTTTGAAATCTTTGACCTATGTTTCATCATGGTGTTACAGGTAAGCAGATGTCTTCATTTAGGAAGGTGGATGGTGAAAGAGGAAACTGTTTAATTTTATCTCACAAAAAAGGCTGCCTCATAGTCTATCCAGATGAAATTTCTCTTGGGTTATGACTAAACAACCAAAGTAAGCCAAACTTTCATAATTACAAAAACTGGAATGAATCCCAGTGATCTGCCTACCTCAGAAACTCTTTATCTCTAAAATAGAACCAACTTATGTTTTGATCAGGAAGAGTTCCATAACCTTTACATTTATGAATAGTGAATACAAGATATTTTGAGGTACTATCATTTCAGTCATGCAGAATTCTATTTAAATTCATTTCCACAAACCAGCTAATTTTAATATCTTGTTGACTTTCTTGGGTTGAAACAAATTCCAAAATATCTTTGTCATTAATGTATCAGGTCCTACAAATTACCATCAATACTTTTCCACATTTTATTTTACTAATTTTCTCTTCTGTCTAAGAAACTCACATGTTTGAAATTTGTTTAATGTTAAATGTTGTTAATGTTCTTTCTTAATTAAAATATTCAGTTTAAAATCATCTTCAGATAGAAAAGCTGGTGAAAGCCTAAGGTATAAGCTGAATGGTACAGATTACATTTTATAAATCAATTAATAAAAATTATGCTTTATACCATGAATAGGTTATTTTTAATATCAAGTTTCAAGAAGAAAGTTTGCATACTCCTTGAAGAATTTATCTGTATATCAAGGAGTCTATAATATTGTGATTTGATGTTGCAAAAACAGTAAAGCCTCCAGAACTACTTTGTTGGAAAGAAATTGAGCAAAATTATAATTCTAATGCCATCTTGTTCGAATCCTCGTGTTTTCCAAAGGATGACACCAATCCAGTCTATATTCAGGCAATAAGACTAAAAAAAAAAAAAGACAAAAAGGAAAAAGAAAAAAAAAGAAAAAATAAAAAGAAAAATTATTTTGAAAGGGGAAGAAAATAACCTTAAGTCACTACGTTGTGATGATGTGGTGTGGGGTATCTATAATTAACATTCCTGAAAACTTTTGATTCTATATGCACATGAAATACAATGAAATGAAAGACGCAGAAAGTAGCAACAGCCTCACTAACAACATTGCACAACACTGCAACAGCACAGCAGCAGTCACACTAGGATGAGTTTGCCTCATCCTGAAGTTTGCTTAGAAGGTTTGTTTTCTGGCAGAATGGAGTGCAGAACTGTCCAGTCATATCATAGGATTAGATGTTTCTACAAATCAATTGAAGCTCAGCTGTTTGTATACTCAGTGGTCTTACCTTAAGTCCCACACTTGTAATTTAACCCTTAGTAGAACAATCCTGCTTCATCTTTGGCTTCTCCAGGATATTTCCTGGGCACAGGTCTTAGTTGTTACTCCTTTATGTGATATGGCTCCTGGTATACAAATCTCTTTGGAACAGATACCTGCTATGAGGAAGGGTGGGGATAGGTCTGGATTGCTGCGTGCACTATTTTGTAAATTGGATCTATGTTTCCGAAAAGTGTTAAGACCAAAGTTATGATTTACTCCGATGTGATAGTCCAGCACCAACCTGCTGTCTAGGTTGGTGAAATGTGATCTGGGTATCACAGTGAAAACCAAGTCACAAATGCTGGACCCCAACAACAGGTGTAACAAGCAGTCAATCTATAACAGACATTGAAGGTACAGATGCACCCTACAGTTCAGCTCAAAAATACTTCTCAATGGATGACTCAGCCACCAAAACACCCACAGCAAAGACAAGCCATAGCATTGCCCTGGATACCGCATGCCTTTGTCACTTCTGTCACTTTCAGAAAGACCTTGAAAAAATTGTGTGGTGTTTTCCTTAGGAAGATCCCTGTGGAAAAAAGCCAAGCATGCAGAACAACAGGGTTATTCTACCTTTATCAACCACTGTTCATTCTGTCTCTTGAGGAGATTCTCAATGCCATCATAACCCACTCAACACCGCCTCCTAGCAAATCTACCACAAAGTGCACTGGACCAGCAAGTTGGCCATCACTGCACATACTCCCTGGGAAGGCTCACACATGCAGGCAGCGATGATGCATGATTTCTGCATGATGAGTTGTTTGCTCACACGCTCTCCTTGCAAAGGCATCCAGCACCACTTATATCTTGTATATCTTCTGCACACAGCATGGCACAGTCCAGCCCTGAAAAACAAGGATGGGAAGACAGCAGGCAGAGTAGGAAAATATTTATAGCACTGAGAAACATCCTGGGCATTTGGTACCATGAACATGCTCACACCTCAAACACCCTTCATCCTCTCTCAACTCAGCATTGCAAAAAAATGGACAGAAATGCTGGCAGATATCTTCTGCATCTACATCCCTGAGATTATGATGAAAAGCTTGTACACCTTGGTGGAGGATAACCATGGGGCTGTCCGCATGCCCTCCTCTATGCTCTTGCCTTATCAAATCCAGCACTTATGCCAGTGGAAACCTTATCTTGGAATGAAGGCACAGGGAAGTATTTCTCATCATCCCTACCTTTCAAGCATCCCTACCTTTCAAGGATATAGTCATGGGAAAGTGCACCTGCATTACTGACACACAGGAAAAGGATCAGGGCCACTAACAACAGATATTGAAACTCATAAATTATCTGGGCCCATTGTTTTTCTTCCTCAGATCCCTATCCCCAAAGCCTATGCATGTAAGCAGCACACTTGCCACAAAGCACCTCACCCTCTCTCACGGTTTGACACACCTGGCTCTACTGCAGCCTTGCCACATGGGCACAGGCAGGATAGCTCCGAGCTCACTGCCTCTCCCCAAGCCAGACCAAGAATGGCTGTGAATTCAGGCAGCACCCAAACATTCTGAATGGGCCATTCGCATGAACCCTCTGCTGAGAATGGGTCCTCACCTGCCCCCAGCGAGCCAGGGGGAGCCAGGGTAGGTGGCTGGCTGCAACTGCTTTTCCCCTCACTAGGCAGCCCTCTTGCCATGATGTGTACTGAGAAGAAAAAGCTGCTTCTTTTATGTCAACAGATGGAATTTATTAACATTTTAATAAAAAAGACTGTGTAAACAGTGACTAGTCAGAGTACATGCAAATCAAGTAATAAGCACATTATAGGTTGAGGTCAGCTGACGTTAGCTCTGAAAGTTTCATAATGTGACAATAATTTCTTTACAAGACTTGGCATTTTACTAAACCAAACTGTAAATGTATGACAGGGAAGGATAGTAGGAAACCACGAGAAAAAAAAGTGAGTCATAGAAAGTAAAACAAGCTGGATCAAAGGACAGTGAGAAACAGCATGAACCATCACAATTGCAAGACAAAACTGTTATCTTGCTTCAATAAACCTACTCCATTCTTTTGTTCAAAAAACAATTATATTGTTTGCATCACAGACAAATGACCAAATGAAAAATGCATGTTTTATGAAATAAACATGCACAAAACGCAAGTGTAAAAGCTATGTGAACTTACTCAAATCATATGTAGAATATTTGCTCATATACTCTTATTATTGAAAGGTAATCTGAAAACAGATGGAATAAATGTGAATATTGCAAATGTAGATACATACCAAATAATCTATGTCTTCAGTATAAAAAAAATTAAAACTCCCTTAACTTTGTGCCATGATTTACAGCTGCTGAAGCAGAAAGTCGGTCCCTGGGAAAATGAACAGAGAACTAAGGTTCTTTTGCATTTCTATAGCATTCATAACTCAGTGTGCTTTTCAAAAGAATAAAAATATTTAAATATTAATCTCGATTTAGAGAAATCCTGAAAACAGGATGACATAAAATGAAAAAGTGTTTCCCTTTGAAAGAAAATTAGATCAATTTCAGCAGTTATTTAACTGTTCATAGGAACAATTATTGTTCATGATATAGGTGTGAAATGCAAGAAGAAAAACCAAGTTAGGCAATCTTTAGATAAGCGAGACTAACTATCTGCAGTTGAGCTGAATATGCTACTCACGAAAAAAGGCTGAAGATTAAATATTTATTAAAGTCACTTGACTTTGACCTTAGCATTCAAATGGACTTATTTCACGGATCATGTTAAATAGATTTTTACTGAGTCTTCAAATCCTTTAGAATGAGCAGAAGGAAATTTTGCATATGTACAAAAGTATGCTTTTTCTTGCATATGAGAATTGAGGAAGCCTTCCTACTTTTTGCTAAGAGTGAGTAATACAAAAGGTATCATCCAAACAGCCTACTTTGTAAACGTCTATAAATGAAAATAGTGGGATAGATGACTGCCCAGAATCTCTTATTTAAAGAAAGTAATTCTTTAGTTAGCTGAAACTTAAAGCATTTTGTTAGCAAGTGAACTGGGCATGTTTATACCAACTAATATGTTGACCTTTAAGAGTCTATTACTTTTGCTCAACTTGCAAATGTAGCTGAAAGTGATTGATGAACTATTTTATTTCAGGGACATCCATGAAGGAAAGAGCTCATATTAATACCTCTCCATTAAGAAGTCTATTCTAGTAACCTGAATTGAAAATGCTATATATGTTTTATGTGCATCTTTTACTGTTGAATTTTATGAACCAAAATGTATATAAGCAGTAATGAAAAGTACGTGCCATACGTGAGATGAATGTAAAGGGTATTCAAATTTATTTTTTTTCCTCTCTCTATACTCTGTTACTCCCTGCTCAGTAGCTCATTCTCCTGATCTGCATAGAATAGTCCAAGAATTGCAATATATTTCTAAAGGTGCCTAAATTAAGCCTTTGAATTTTTCAGTGCTTTTCTCCTTGAACACAATACTTAAGGACAGAGTTTTCAATAATCCTATTACTTGGTACAGAAATAGGCTAGGGCTAGTGGAGTGTCTGATGCTTTCAACTTCCAATTAGTGACTGCGGTTCCTGCATATAAATTTCTGGAGTAATTTAGCTGCAGTTACATTTATCAAACAAGAAGCAGAAACATTGCACACCTTCCAAGAAACCAGATTTTAAAGTTATTATCACCTATAAATGATATTATTTACTGAAATCTGCTTCTCCCATTACATGTTGTGAATATAGAATACCTTGTGCTTCTTTAAGATAAATTCTTCTCTAAAATGACTACGAAACCAACAAAAATAACTCAGATGATAGCTTAAACTGTTATTCATTTCTTTATTTGAATTTACATGGCTGCATATCAACACAAGTTAGATTGTGCTAATATTTTTTCTTCCAATGGGATTTAAGTTCTTTTTGAAATTACAGAGTTTAATTTATGCTTAGAACTTGGCAAGTATCAAGCACTTTAAAACTCTCTCATCCTTTCTCTCAGATACTCACAGACCTAATTTCTTAGCAAAGAGACATAAAGCAATAGATCTCGATTACAGCTAAGTGTGTGTATGAGTCAGGGATGAGAAAACTGAATCTATAAGAACAGTATCCACCTATTTATAGAGTTAAGTATCCAAGTACAGAACACCTTGTGCATTTGGAAGTGATCCTGCTAACTGGGGAGGCAGCACTATAACTTGGATAAAACCTGCTGGAGTGATTTTTTTGATCCGTTCGTTAAGATAAAAAGTACAACGGTTATTTCTATTAGGATAAAATGTAGAGGGAAAAAATGTGGCACACATAATGAATACCTTGCTGAAGCATTGTTTAGCATTTGTGTTTATATAACGGTTTTGCTAAAGCAATATTCAAAGTATACTTCATAGAGCTTGTGACCAACAGCTGATCTGTTCACAAGAGAATGGGCTAAGTGGGGCAGAAGGTTGGTACAAGGTGCGCAGTTCTGACAGAGGGGAATAATGGAGAGAAGGTTGGTAAACATGGGGGGATCCTGTGTCCGTGTGATAGGTATGGGGCAAGGACAGTCACATCAGAATGTACCAAAGGTTCAGAATGGTTTGAGAAACAGCAAAAATCTCTTCAGTAAGTGTTTTAATTAGTGTGACTTGTTGCCACCTCTGTACGAAAAAGGGAGTCAGAACTAAATAAGCTTTGTATTGACCTACAGGATATCGTTCTGTGCCAATGCCCTGTTGTGGGCATGCACATGATAACATCTTTTCAGATAAAGCGTGTCAGGACAATGTGTTGAAGAATAACCTCTTTGCCATTTGTGGTGGGCTAGCCTTGGTTAGCAGCCAAACTTGTGCTCACTTGCACCCCCTTGGTGGGACAGGGCGGGGAGAAAGCAGGAAGGCAGGAATGAAAAAGCTCCTGGGTCGAGAGTAAGACAGGGAGATCTCTTACCAGTCACCATCACCGGCAAAACAGATTCTACTTGTGGAAAAAGGACTTCATTTTTTACCAATAAAAATAAATATTTGATTAGTGATTCAGGTAGAGGGAAACAAAAAGACAAACATTAAAACAACATATTTCCTTCCCCCTCTCCCAGGCTCAACTTCACTCCAGACTACTCTACCTGCTGCCGAGCAGTGCAGGGGGTTGGGGGCTACAGTCAGTACACAGAGGTTCCTCTCTGTCCCTCCTTCCTCCTCACACTTTTCTCCTGCTCCAGCGTGGGCTCTCCATGGGCAGCAGTGTGAATATCTGCTCGGCCATGGAGCACCCTCTCCTTCTCTTCTGACCTTGGTGTTCACAGGGCTGTTTCTCACATTTTTTCCCTCACTCCTTTCTTAAATATGCCTTCTTCGAGGCGCCCCCATCGTGGCCGCGGGGCTCAGCCGTGCCCTGCGGTGGGTTGGTTGGAGCCGGCTGGAACCGGCTGTGTCCGGCACAGGGCAGCCCTGGCCTCTCCTCACAGAGGCCGCCCTGCAGCCCCCGCTGCCAGCGCCTGGGCAGACACCTGAGATAACACTGAATCAAGTTGGTGAAACAAGGTTAGTTTTGGACTTTCCTAACTGTCATGCAATCAGAGGTTCTTCATAGACTTTTGAATGCTTATGCCTTAAATATCTAACTAGAAAGACTAGTTGAAATCTGTAACAAATATTACAGATATCTCAGCAGATACATGTGTCTAAAGAATGTTTTTTCTTACATACACACATAAAGGAGCACAAACTGTTACTGTGCGATGTTTCAACCTGGGTGACATTTATTGGACTCGTCACAATGCTGAGGACTGTCTAAGGTGAGACAAGGTAGGGCCCTGGTGTAGTCGTCAGTGATTTCCTTCAGCTCTGGAAGCTGTGGCACTATTAAGTCCCTTCTTGACTTCCTTCCAGGGGCGTACGAGATCGTTCACATCCCCTTTGATAGGATCATGACAACTGTTGTTCTCTCCTGAAATATTTTCTGTGACTTTTTCTCACACGTTACATATGTGCAGAGCCCAGTGATATATCTTTTCATGTCATATATAGGTAATCATACACAATGTGGTATTTTTATTTTGGTTGGAGTTCAGTTCTTTTTCGTTCACCTCTACTGCAGTCCCTTGAGACAGCAATCTCTGGTGTCAGCTAGAGAGTGGAGAGAGGACAGCAACAGCTGTTGGCAGACACTTTGAAATGGAGTTGTGTCTCTGACACCTGGTTGCAAAAATTTATTGGCTCTTGGAGCTCTTTTCCTTGACAAGAGGAGGCACAACTCAAAAGCTGGGGTCGTCTGGAAGCATCTGATCTTAACCAGCTCTGTGCTGCTGGAAGGGATTTGAGCACCTGTTGGTGGCTTGAAATCCTTTGAGAGAAAAGCACACCGAGCAAGGATTGCTAGAGCTGGCCAGTAAGAAATAGTAAAACAATGCAAAAGAAATATCCCAGCTTTATCATTGCAATTGTCCATCTCTTCCCTTGAACTATACAGGATGCTTTTCTCCTCCACCGTCAGGGGTGGTGGGGTGAGGTGAGATGAGAGAGGCGGTACAGGGTTCTTTCTGGATCTCAATAGATAAGACCAGCAGCAAATGGCTTAGTAAGGTAACTGCTTTAATAAGACAGAATAAGGAGTATAGATAGCAAGCAAGCCTTAAATCCCTTTAGATGCTGGGCACCCCACCTTCATGAAGCCCAGATAGATAGAGCCCAGATAGGTTTTCCCATGGCACGCTGCGCAGAGCAGATCCTGCCCATGGAGGGAACCTTTCCTTTTTGGTCTTTCAAGCTGATATAACATTTTCTTACAAGAAAACGGATCTATTCCTAAAGGATGTTTACATGAGAACTTGCTGCACTTTTAGATAAAGCCAAGGCCATTCAGGTGGCCTAAGTGCCGGTGCCAAGTGGGAGCTGCCCACAGGCTCCATTGTTACAATGAGCTGTCTGGAGTTACACTGCAGCCAAGGGATTTGGGCACCACGACACAGGCCTGACGGTCACACTGTACGCAGCACAGCACAGGTCCGGACCCACTCAGGTTAACTGCTGTGTGGATCTCTAATTCCTAAACATGCAACGGTCTCCTGGTCAGCATCAATACAGCTTCTAACACCGAATGCCAGGTTTCATTTCAATATCTGCCTACTCTTTTCTAAATCCAGTCCTTAGTCTAACCAAAGTGCTTGGGCATTGAACATACTGAGGTCATGAATTAACTATGAATCTCCCTTGGTAGTCCTGGCTAGATGATTCTGTGGCCTTAAATTCTGTGCAAGAAGTCAGCCTCTGCCTAGCTACTTGCCACATGCATACTCCTGTAAATAGTAGAGGGAAACTGCTAAAAGCATTATCTGGAAGTCCAGTAGTGCATTTTTGAGTGCTCATGAACAATAAGGTTTCAAGACATATATTTTTTTCCAAAATAATAGTGCCAAGTATGTGTATCCTTAACTCAGTCAAAAGGGAATTACCTACAAATTTGCCAGTAATGTCAACTATAAAAGATCTCTTTCGCTTCCTCTCATTGCCTGTTGTATAATGTTGCTGTAATGTTTTAAAGCAATGATTATGTTTCACTCAGTTATAGTTGTACTTCAGTGATGGCTAAATAAAACTTTTCTATAGCTGTTCTGAATGAGGTCACGCACATTGGATGTCTTTCTAAAATACAGTGTTATTTTGTGTTCATTTATTTGGAGTTATTACAGAATTACTTGCTCCTGATGAAGGTGCCATCATCTATTTGCACACCTGGCACATGTGTTGGTCAGCAGTCTGAGAGGGATGGAGGCTTGTGCATCATACAACCCAAAGACCAACACAAATTCAGCCCTAAAAAATAAGCCATCACAGACAATTCTCTGGAAAAGATCCTTGTTTAATTTATTTGAAGTCTCAGTAAGGCAGATGAAATGTCTTTCTTACCTCCTACTGGGTCACTGAATTTTTACCTTCCTACTGATCATTATATTCTACTGAGTAGTTCCATAGTTTTCACTTGCACTGCTGACAGGGTGTGACATCTGGAGTCCCAGCTTATATCTGCTCATGAGAGACTGGAGTAGGTTGCTGCATATTCACTGTAGGAGCAGAATATGTCTGTGGACTATTTCATGGAATAGATAGCAACTGTAATTTTGTTCCCAAGTTATTGCAGTGATAATTGTTCATCTGATCATAGTGTTTGTAAACTTCTATTAGTCTCTGAATTAGTTAAATTCTGCAGAATTTGGGAAATACTGAGTTGGAACCTCTGCCTAGAGAGGTAACAGGAAGGGAGGAAGTAATAGACCTGTATTACTGCTTTCTTTGCTTCTGACACAGCAAACACTGGGGTCTCCCAGCAAAGCTGCTCAGTGTCAGAAATGGATACACAAAAGTTTCGTCCATCTGTCCAGAATCTCTGATGACAGCCCCAGTTCTCACTGGTTCTCTGCTACTCACAAACTATTTTTAGACTCAATCTGAACTGCAATAAACAGAAATTATTTTACCAAATAGGGCATTTGTATCCTACAACCTCATTGTCAGTTTGTTGTCTCCCTAACTAGCAGAATGAAACAAAATCTTTCTAATAGGATTGACTTTCATATGCTATTGGAAAGTGTCAATAGCTTCAGGATGAAGAAACCCTTGGGGAAGAAGACTTAAGGGAAAAGTTATTCTGCAGCTAACCAATAATGAGAATTTTCCTCAGTGAACCACTGGCAAATTAGCTGCTTTGAAAAGTTTGTATTTAACATCAACAGCAGGGGAAGCTATTTGAGGATATTTTTTCAAGCACTAGATCTCTCACTAGGACTTGCACAGCCATATGAATGCTAATTTTCAAATGTTCAAATGTTTTGGAGGACGTGGAGGACATTTGTGAGTGGTTTACATTAAAAAAAACATTTAATAATTTTGAAGAAAAAAAGTGTATCAAACTTAGCTGGAACCACATATCTACATGAAGGATGTCAAAGAATGGGATCATCCATTGAAACTGTTAACCCTATAATCAATAATGCAATAATCAAATGGATTTCTGGTTTAACACTGACATCTTTTACCGTGTGCCCTAGTCCTCTCGGGGGACTAGACATGTAGTTATGCAGGCAGTGGGCATATAAGCATGTAGTAACTCTGAACAAGGAGCAAGCAGCCCAGAAAGAAGACACATGGTTGCCTGAAGTCCCCAGGGGATATTCTAAACTAGTGCAACCTATGGGTCATTTATTTAAACTCTTACTCTAATAAGCAACAATAGTACACCCAAATAAAGGAGATCTGAAGTATAAACCACCAGCCCAGACTCCCTTTATATTGAGTACTGGAATGAATTTATTACACATTGACATGTCCATTTAGCTGGATTCATTGCTGTGAAAGAACTTTGGTAATTTTTAATCGCAGTGTCCTTAGAGTGGTGCTATCTATAGAAGGTCTTTCAGTCTTGTAGTGTGTTGACCCTGGCTGGATGCCAGGTGCCCACCAAAGCCGCTCTATTGCTCCCCCTCCTCAGCAGGACAGGGGAGAGAAAATATAACAAAAGACTCATGGGTCGAGATAAGGACAGGGAGAGATCATTCACCAATTACCATCATGGGCAAAACAGACTTGACTCAGGGAAATCGATTTAATTTATTGCCAATCAAATCAGAGTAGGGTAATGAGAAATAAAACCAAATCTTAAAACCACTTTCCTCCCACCCCTCCCTTCTTCCTGGGCTCACCTTCACTCCCGAGTTCTCTGCCTTCTCCCATCCAGCAGTGCAGGGGGATGGGGAATGGGGGTCGTGGTCGTTTCTCTCTGCCGTTCCTTCCTCCTCAGGGGGAGGACTCCTCACACTCTTCCCCTGCTCCAGCGTGGGGTCCCTCCCATGGTAGACAGTACTCCATGAACTTCTCCAACATAAGTCCTTCCCACGGGCTGCAGTTCTTCACAAACTGCTCCAGCATGGGTCTCTTCCATGGGGTGTGGTCCTTCAGGAACAGACTGCTCCAGCGTGTGTCTCCCATGGGGTCACAAGTTCTGCCAGCAAACCTGCTCCAGCGTGGGCTTCCCACGGGGTCACAGCCTCCTTTGAGCATCCACCTGCTCTGGTATGGGGTCTTTCATGGGCTGCAGGTGGATATCTGCTCCACCATGGACCTCTATAGGCTACAGGGGGACAGCCTGCCTCACCATGGTCTTCACCAGGGGCTGCAGGGGAATCTCTGCTGCGGCACCTGGAGCACCTCCTCCCGCTCCTTCTTCACTGACCTTGGTGTCTGCAGAGGTGCTCCTCTCACGTGGTCTCACTCCTCTCTCTGGCTGCTGTTCTGCAGCATTTTTTTCCCCCTTCATAAATATGTTATCCCAGAGGTGCTACCACTGTCGGTGATGGGCTCGGCCTTGGCCAGCAGTGCGTCTGTCTTGGAGCCGGCTGGCATTGGCTCTATCAGACATGGGGGAAGCTTCTAGCAGCTTCTCACAGAAGCCACCCCTGTAGCCCCACCGCTACCAAAACCTTGCCATGCAAACCCAATGCAAGTCTTCGTGATTTGAGTGTGCTAGTTCTCTGTTGTGGAAGGAACTGAAGCATCCAGTTACACAGTAATGCTCCAAAACTGCTTGTGGTCTGAACAGACGAAGTTTGCAATTAGATGGGGAGCACATACACATGGTAAATCATTGAAAATGCACAGCATTTTGACTTTAGTCTGTTGAACTTCTGAGCAAGTTAGTGAATTAATTCATACCTTTCCAACAGAATAGAAGCAGAGTAAGTACGACTTAGGAAAATTGTTCTATCCTGCACCTTTTGTATCTAGTTCACTGAAGTCTGAGTCAGGTCACTAAGGTCCATAAGTCATCATTATGCAGTTATATAAATGAAGCTTGTAGTCTAATTCCCATTCCTGGTGAGCAGGGACACAGAAGCTTATACTAACTGTTGCTGATGAAATAGTTCAGTGTCTTGAGGATTTGAGTTTCTGCTTTGCTCCCAGAGGGCACCTTTCTCAAAAATTCATGTGAGTTAACAATTAAGGCAAAAATAGGGTTTTGCAGGAGACTTTCTGGTCAGAAGATGTAAAGAGCATGTCAAGAAGTTATGTGAGGGGGATTCTGACAGATTTATCTTGTATATCCAGAATTATCTGATATGAATAAAAAACTCGTTTGTAAAACCATCAGAATGGAGTCAAGAGGGTTTATTGATGATTAGAAGTTAAACAGATGGTTCCCAGACATCTAAAACCTGATAACAGTGACCATCTATCACTTGAAAAGAATAAACTTACCTCAAAGAGGTAAATGCAGTTCTTCCTTTAAGTTTTGCTCTTTGTTATGAGTCTGACAGCTTATGTTACACAGTGCCAGCATATTTAACGAAAGCTAAATATAGAATTGAGGATAAAAGGTGAAAATAATCAGAAAATATATAGTCAGAGATGCCAGCACCCTCTGGAATAGTTTAACTGTTCAGTATCATAAAAACGGCTGCCAAGATCCTTGGCAAACCGTGGTTATCCAAAAGCATTTATGGTGAATACAACTCAGGTAGGGAAGCTGGTATCTGGTAATCTATTGGCCTGAACTGAAAAAAATAGCATTAGACCTCTGGGTTGGAAATGCAAAGGGTAGTGGTGATGAGCATCTTTAAGGGTAATGAAACGAGGGGATAAGAGGGAGTGATGTAGTGAACAGGCACCTGGTAAAGAATACCTGCTAATAAAAGATCAGAATGATACTGGAGTCTGAGTAACTATCACACATGGGATTACAATGACCCCTGGTATTTGGTAATACAAATGAAGAGGGTGAGCATTAGGAGAGACACTTGCAAAATCAGAGTGAAATGTAGGTGGTCTGTAAAAGCCCTAAGTAATCCTGACAATTATTGGTAAGTAACGTTATCTTTACAACTGAAAGAAAGGCATGGCATAAATCAAATAAAGTCAGAATATGACTCAAATGAGAGAAAAAAAAATTAAGTTGTGAGTATTACCAAGCTAAATAATATGGGCAAGTGGAGAAACTGCAGTGTCATGTCATATAAATCATGAAACAAGATCCCTGGAGCACTCAGGAGAGGTATTATCTCATGTATCCATAAGGAGGAGGTACAAAGTACCCATTGTCACTGGAACTTGCACAGTCCTGTAACTAGATCCTTTCTGCAAAGACATCGCTATTTTTTTGTTTTACTTTTCAATCCATCTGTGCCGGAGATCTTAGCTGCATAATAGATGCGACCATACAGTTTACTAAGCAGGCAATTCTTGTCTACATTTATAAATGAATAAACCAATATTTCTGGGGGAATCTGGTGACTGTAAAGTTCAAACACTACCTCACCAGGGTTAATGATGCACATATTTAGGGAGACACTAGTCCTTTAACTAGCTGGAATTGCTAAGACAGAGCTGTGGAGGACAGGGGCTGTTTAGGTACAGTATAGCAATGCCTTTAACTCTGGAACAAATAGAGCCTAGTGCCGTAGGGCACCATTAATCACTGTGGCATGTCACAGAGGAATGCAGGTGCTACAAGGGGTCTGTTTGCTGAACAGCAGGATCTCAGTTATGTCACCATAGGATATAGACAGTTACACACAAAGTACTACACTGCATCATGAGACGATGTTGTGTCCTTCCCTGAGGGAGGAAATAGTGGAATAAAGTGAATTGACTGTAAAGGATCCTCCTGTGACAGAGGAAACTGTTGCTTTTCAGCTCAAATTTAGGCTAACTTAGGCATAACTTCAGTCCTTCAAAAATTTTACCCCCAATCCAGGGGAAATCTTCCAGTGGTCTTACTGTTTAAGGACAACAATATTCACTGTTGGGATATTACTGCTTACCTCTGTATTCCTTTATGGGATGCATTGCAATACTATAGCCTTTTAAATGTGAACTTTCTTCCATCAGAAATATTCCGGCCAAGGGCTCTAATTAGGCCCACGTGCATTTGTGAAGGCAAAATCTTTGAAAGGGAAACAGATTGAAAGATATCTTAGCCTCTGACACTAATGTTGGAGAAGGCAAAAAAATATTTTGAGGTTTGTTATAAAAGTTATTTCTTTTTTAACCAGCGTGATAAGGATTGAAATGGAAAGAGATTTTCCATGAAAGGGTTAGAGCAAGAAAGACATTTCATTCAAAAGAAAGGTTACTGAGAACATATTTCTAAGCAACCCTAGGAAATTTTAAAGAGAGAAGTTAAATCCCAACAAAATTGGTAACCAATTTAGCCCTTGCTGAGAGTTTTGACTAGAGGACAGACAAAAACTTATTTTTTCAGTCAGACTCCACTTGGCTCTACATGAGCAAGGAACCAGAATTCCCTGTGTGGTGCCTTAGTCACAGCCCCTGATCAAAAGCCTCTGGCAATCGAGCTGCTCCCCAGACTTAACCATGGCAGTAAGAACAGGGAGAAAACGAACAGCACACTGTGGAGGTGAGGGCCATGACAGTACTTGTTTTGAGTGCTTTTAAGGCTCATCACTAAGTGATGAGCAGCACCCATTAGGCCCAGTCTTATTCTGACATCTACACTCATTTCTTGAGACTATCAGGAAATCTTACTGCTAGGAAAGTGTCTACTCCAGAAATAAGAATGGTGTGAACTAGCTCATTTATGGTCAAGAAAAGCTCCACCTATACATTTTTGTTTCTGCATTTTGTACAGAAGTTTCACTGTTGTACCACACTGTGGGAGAGGCACTATCTTTCAATTTTTCACAAGCATGTCATCAGCCCAGTGTGTTCCCAGTAATAGCAGCTGCACTGTGACCAAAAGAAATAAGGGAGTTTGTGGTATGTAATGCTTCTAGTTTTTTAACTGAACAGCATGAAAACTGCCCCAGTGTTTCAGCATACTTACCTTTCCCTCAAGGCAAGCAAACAACAATTGCCAAAACCTGCTTGCTTCACTAGGAAAAGCAAAAGCAATGGTGTGTATCCACAACTAGGTTCTGTGTAGAGTCAAGATATAGCTGTGTGTACACCCAGATACTGGAGTGAGGTAAATTCTCAGGATTCCTAGTGTAAACATAACCAGAACGTATTACTGTCTTAACCTGTCTTTTTCTATTTCCTATTGTCTAAGCCTTTTATTTGATGGAAGTCTACTTTTTAACCTTTTCTCCTTAGAAGTTATAGGCTCCACTACCACACTACGGTTATCCTTTAAGAATTCTTTAACTTCAGTAAATGTCACGCCTCTAGATAGGCAGTGGTAGTGATTTTTTTTTCTTTTTCTGAGGGGGGAGTGTGGGAGGGACAATATAGCACCAGTAAAATATATTGTTTTTTGCAAAAATGAAGAGGAACAATTGGAGCTGCAACACGGACACAAACACTTAGAAAGAATACATATACTTTTTCATTACTGGCAGGTAGCAACAGTATGTAAATCCTCAGATACGAGCAATAGTTTGAACTTTTGGTCTGGATGTTTGGATTTAGTTTCATTGAGCAGACAATGATCCAAAGTTAAGAATCCAATGAGCCAAAGTTAAGAAGAGTTTTTGAATGCATTTATATTGTCAGCTGTTTACACATTCTAGGAAGGGCATTCTCATCTATCAATGCTATGCTTTTCTGAACATGTATTTGCTGAGAGGCCAACATAATCTCACCAGTGCTCCGAGGACATGTAGGTTTTATATGATGTGTTGCTGCTTACTGGTTGGAAAGTATCACATTGTACCCCTGCAAACCTGGCACCCTGATAATCCGCCTAGGAAAGGCAGCCATATAGTGTGCTGTATATACCAAATATATGTCCAACTTTCCTCTCAATAGAATCCAGAGCTTGTGATAAAAGGTGAAGATATGAATCTTGCCTGGATTTTACCCTATAATGGAGTAAAGATACAACCATAATGAGCTCTTGAATCTGAGAAACCACAAGTACTTCCAGACCTATTCATGTAGATGTTACTGTGCATTTTTAATCTCATTCCAGCTGGTTTATACCTCTTAAATGGCATCTGACTACTTAGTGTCTACAGCTGACTTCAGAAATCCTTCCACATAATGGCAATCTTCTTGTAAGACAGTGATTTTAGTCCAACCACTGCTGGCCTTTATTTTTCAGAACTGTTATCAGAAGAAAGAATCTCTCAACATGTGCAAAGATTTTTAGTCAGGATGACCCAAAGTAGTCTCCTCATGAGCAAGTGCGGATATATGGCAGACCACAGGTGAATGGGAGAAAAAAATTAAATGGCCATTGGATAATCAGGAAGACTAGGTAACCATTATTCAAAACAGAGAAGAAATGTAGTATACAAGGAAGGAAATGTCAATGACAAGAAGTGGAAGAGTAAAACAAGGGGGTGAATGCAGTATTGACTGGGATGAGATTCCTATAGCAAATGGAATTAGAGATTGTAAACAGTGGAGAGAAATCCTGACAATAGAAATGTCACAGGCAGAGATGAACATCTTGAACTGGGAAAGAGAAATATCACAGAGAATTACAGCTGCAGTCCTTGGACAATCTGCAATTTGGCTTTAAGATATGGTTTGGGGTTGTGTTATTCTTTCTATGTGGCTGAAAAAAGAAAGATAGTTATCTGCTGTAGGTGGAAGTAGTAGGTGGAAGTCCCGAACAACATAGTTTCCAAATTAAAAGGAAACTTGCCTAAGCATTTGATGTATTAGAAAGCATAATAATTTCATTCACCATATTCAAAAAACTCTCTCTGTACCAGAGAACTCAGGAACTCTTAATTTCAGTGGAAAGGTACTGACTCCTATTTTTACTCAGCTCGTCCAAAGGCCTTAAGCTTTAGCTAATAGAGGCAGACCTATGCCATACAGGAGGGGGACTCTGGACTGGACTGCACATTGTCTTTTTGTACTGATGGACCATGACACGTTCCAAGATATAAATTTCAGCAAGTCTGAAAAAATGCTCCTTGAGATTTTTAAACAGCCTTTGCTAATATGTTTTATTTTGGCTGGAATAGAGTAGGGAGTGTGTGTATAAGAGTTACATGGCATAATTGAGAAAACTGGTAACATGCAGAAGAAAAGTGGGACAATTGTCTGGGAAAAGGTATGATGGGGACACCAAACACTTTTTCTGTGAGTTCGGTTGAATAAAGAACTCCCTCCTCTGACAGAAAATAACTAGGCAGGACCTGATTAGAGAATGAATATTTTCAACATCAGCTGCAGTTTGCAGGCTACAAGTTTGCTTGCAAGTTTCTGTGTGTTGGAGGCTGAAAATCCCAGGGAAGATGAGTAAACAGCAAGAGGATTATGACTATGAACTGATAGTGAGCAGAAGACCTCAAGTCTTATGGTGTGGGAAGCACTGGGAAGTCATGCTTGATGACTTAAGAAACACACACAAAAAAGAGTGTTAATTCTTTCTTTAGACTTCAGGCAAACAAATCACATTTATCTTCTGTTCCTCTTTCAAATGGGCACAAATACGCTTGCTCCCAAATGTTGACTGCTCTGGTAGACTTGTGGATGTTGCAAGCCGTGAAGTGTGCATGAAAGTGCAGCAAGTCACTAGACATCATCATACCCATCAAATAGGTTTTGAGAAAGTTTATGGAATTTCATGTTACCTATACTCTTCTGATTAAGAAAGGGAATGAGGGTGTTCCCTGTTTATTTCTTCTTTTTTTTTCTTTCTGTATTTGCTTTCATTAGGCTTGGAAAATCTTCACTAGGAAATCCTGGTTTGCTAGACTTTTGACTTCAAGAGGTGAAAGAATTTCTTTCTGTTTATGGTGAGGTGAAAGAGAGTATGAAAAGCAGAGAGTAAAAAAAGCATCATCCTTTAGATTTCATTTTCTTGAAGAAGATTTGAACAGCTGGCATATTTGAATAGAAAATATTACATTTCTTATGAAAATAAATTTTACCCCAGGCAAACATTGTACTACTTGATAATCACTTACCATTCTGATTTGCCTTACAGAAGGAATATTTTAATGTGGAGTTTAAATACAATAGATTAATTTAATAAAATTTAAAAATGCTTTTATTAATTTAAAATATTAAAATGGAACGAAGGAGTTTATACTTTCACTTTTATTTTAACAAAAAATGGCCCATTTACACATTTTATTTCTCTGGAGCCATATTTCAAGCAGAAGACTGAAGTGCAGTATTTTTGGCATTTGGTCTTCGATAAGTACAGTAAAAACAGCAGTCTCTGATTATTAAACCACTGCCAGGCTAGGTTTTATTTGAATAAAGTGAAATAAAACACAAAACACAAAAACAAACAAAAGAGAGACCTGATATTGGCTGAAGACAGGACAAATCCCTTCAGAACAAGTCATACTTGACCCTGATCCTCTTTGCTTAGAACAGGATAAATCTGATCAAAAGCACTGTGGTAATACTAATAATAACTGAAGGCAATAAGTGATAAAAACTAATAAGTCTATAATACTGAACATAAAGACAGACATACTCGGTTAATCCAAAGTGCATCTAGCCCAGTATTCTTTCTCCCACAGTAGCCAAAAATGGGTGCCTAGAAAAGGATATAAGGACAGCAGAAGGGTCCTTCTCCACTTTTCACTCTAATCTCTAATTTTCAACCTGTAATAATTTTCAGTGTAGGGCTTGTGTCCAGTTTTTTATTGTCCAAGAAAGAAGTTTACAAAGTGTTGTCCAGCAGAGTGCCACTAAAGTGGGTAGAGAGATGGATCATACAACATGAAAGGAGATGTTGGAGAGGTTGGGTTTGTTCTGTGGTTGAAAGGGGGCACTAGAGTGACCTAAGTGTTGCACGTAATGGGGAGTTAGAAAGAAAAAGGCACCATAGTGCCTTTTCTCAGGGATGCCAACAAGTAATAGGCAACAGTCACAACTTGCAGTGAGAGAAATTTCAAGTAGATGCATGGAAAATATTTTTACTATAAGAGTTATTATAAGCACTGGAACAGTTTGCTCAGTGTGGTTGTGGGATCTTCATGCTTGGACCTGAGTAACTTGTACTAACTTTGAAGTTAGCTCTACTTCTAGCAGAAAGTTGGACTAGATGACCTCCAGTGGTCATTTCCAACCTGAATTGTTCAATGATTCCATGGGTTTAGGAATGCCTGAGTTAGTTAGACGTAGTTTCCATGTGGAACCACAGTGGATTTCTCTACTGAATTTTTGCAGTTTCCTTTTGAATCTGTGTAAACCTTTAACATCCACACAATGTTTTAGCCAGCAGTTCCACTTGCTTGAAGAATCACCCTTTTGGCTGTTTTTTAACTTTCCTAATGGGTTCATTTGGTTTCCTGTGTTCTTACTCTGAAAGGGAGAGGAAACAATCAAACAGTATCCACTCTTTCCATGCCACTTGTGATTGTATAGACTTGTAGTCATCTTTTTTTTTCAGCCTTGAAGACTCTTAGTGTAGTCACGATATTGTAAATAATGCTTATCCTAATACAGTTATCAGATGTCTGTGTCTCTATGTAAACAGCTTTCTGATGGTACTAACAGATGGTGTTGTATAGTACTTATTCTAGACCAAAAATACTTTTATTTGTAGTTCTTTGCTGGATTCTTAAGAATAGTAACAGGACTACATTGCACCTTAGTATTGGCTTTTACATTCATCTTGGAATTAAAGTCCAGCTCTCTTCTTTTTCACACTTTAATGCCAAAGTGAAAAATACTGAACTTTGTGACAGCTCTTCGTCACCCTTTCTTGACCTGTGATTGTTAGGTAGTACCTTAATCTGCCTGTAGTTGCAGCAAGGATAATACTAAGCTAAATAAAGGTGGTAGAATACAGATACAAGGAACAGTTTTAGTCTTTCCAAATCTGAAAGAGATGCTGCTGAATAAGGAGAAGGGATGTTTTTTCATCGGTTTATTTTATTCCTTTACATATTGTTTGATCAATCCTGGTTCATTCAAATGTGCTTTTATTGCTCTCTTTTCTTTGAATTTCTAGAGTTTACTCTAACAAGGTTAGTGCAACATGCCTACAAGGAAAACAGCATTGCTATTACATTTTCCCAGTATACAGTTAATATCTTACTGAATTTGCAAGACTCATTTTTTCTTCTTCCTATCTTCCGTGAAAACAGTTCACTGAGTTCTACCAAGACATAGAAGCCCAGATTCCTCCCTCCTAACTTAAGGGATCTAACTGAAATACATACATTTAAGGACTTAGTCACCCTAGATTCTTGTAGACAATAGAAAGTGGTAAGTCTCTCTTCTCTCCAGAAGATATTGTAGCTCTTCTAAGACCTGCATTTAATTCCAGAAGTGAAGTGGAATGAATCTAGACTGGAGTTATCTTGCCTGTGTTTTTCTGTTCTATGCAAAAACATTAACAGCCACTGCACTGAGATTGTGGGATTGATTTCACTACAGGAACATTTACACAAAAATATCAAAGTGTTACCATGAAGACAGCTATTCTTGAAGTATGAAATAAACTGCACTAATCCAGGATTTTGTTACATTATGTTCCTGAACTTCTATAGGTATGGTAGATAGACTTCATCCACCTACAAAATGTCTATGTCTGCACCTGTCACCTTAGGCTCCCTTTATAATTAATAGGGAGAAACAGTAATTTTTACAATGTGATACCTCATGAAGATGTTTTTTTTCTTGGTGCATAATTAGCTAGATTGATGCTATTTATTTTATTTTTGCTAGTTTCTTCTGAATCAGCAGAGACTGGCCATGGTTGGAGATCTGACACTAGTCAAAATGGACTATTGCCCTGAGCTATTGGAAGAGTTCTCTGTCTAAAAAAAGCATATGTTGCTTATGATTTTGTCCAGATTTAGGGATGGAAAACAGTTCCCATCAGGTCAGAACAGCTTGCGTTTCACAATTTTTCTTCTTACGCTGCATGGAGAAAATCTAGTCTGTAGGTATTGTCTGATGTGTCTTGCAGAGGAGTCAGTTTATGGGCCTTGGAACCAGAGACTGGAACATTGATCTTTTCCAAACTGGGACATTAATCTCTTCCAGTCTCTACATGATACACAAATTAGTTTTTATGCTGATTTAAACATCTGAGTAATTAAAATATTTGGTTGTAAAATAACTATCTCAGTATAAGATCTCTTGTGATATAACAATATATGAATCTCCATTTTGATAGACTGATGAAAGACAATTCTTAAAGAGCTTTTGGAAGTGAAAATTATAAATATTTTAGAAACTTGTAAAGAGATATGGGAAAAATTACTAGAATTTAATTTGCATTGATGTATGCATGCTGTAATTCCAGTTATAAAATATGAGACATGATTTAGACACATGACAACTTTCCTCTCCATCTCACTATTTAGCACAATCATTTGCATTTTGCTAAAATGACTGTGTCTTTCCAAGAACAGTTTGGAAAATTAAGACTTATATGATGAAATTTCCCATTTTCCTTGGAGCAGGGAACAATCTAGAGTAAAATATATGACAGGTCCTTAGCACAGAACTGAAAACAGTGATCATTCTCAGGCATTTCTTTATACTTATTCCTTTACTAAAATCACATTATAAAATGTAAATACATCAAGCTTTAGGTTTTTTTCTACAGTCTCATATTTTACAGTTCAATAATCTGCAACATATATATGAACTATTTAAAACAAAATACACAGTATCTCCTTATAATAAAATGATACTTATTTGCTGATAAATATAACAAAAACATCTTGATCATGCTGCAAAAGTATCTACTCTCTTTGAGTGGTTGACCATAAAAATGAAGCATGATAAAATTAGAGCAGAGATTCAATTAGAAGCAGTTGTTTGCATATGAAATATTTTCAGCTCCATTGAGTTGCTGTTTGATTTTATACTTGTATCTTTATTAAAAGGGTGGTCACAACATTGAAAACCAAAATAAAACCCAGTCCTGTTTATCCATTGCTCAGTAGGGGAACTTTTTTGGGATTCCATATTTTGAGGCAAAAACGTAGGAAGTATTTGTGTTCAAGAAGATCACGGTTTTCACATTTCATGCCTAAAGAATGTGGTCACTTGTCAATGAGCAGGAGAATCACCTCCATGGCTTCCCTTCATGTTAATGGTAGTAGATAGTGTAAAAACCCTTTGCATTAGTGGCTCAAAAGACTTATTAATGTTCCCATCATCATTAACTTATTTTTTGCCACTGCACTTTTCATAGCCACTGACTCAACTGAATTCTCAGCACAGCCTGGCTATTTAGTACCTTTGCTTTCACCTTACTTGGATCATATTAAGTAAGTAAGTGGATGATTTATCCACAGGAAGCTTAGGAGAGCATCTAAAATGCATGTTGATAAAATGATCTGAGAAAACAAAGCTATTGAAATTTCCATTTAAAAAACAACACTCTATATATGCTCATTACCTAATGTTAAGACATACCAGGGATGTAATCTGTTGGCTTGATTGCTTTCATGCCAGTGTAGCTCACCTGACTTCAGCAGTGTGGTCTCTTATACCTCAGTACAAATGAGAGCAGAAACATGTTAATAGCTTTTTACATTTTTATTTTTAACTTGTGCTTGGCCATGTTGCAGGTGCCATAAAATGTTAATTTCCAGCTCTCAAAGGTAACTACTAATTTCAAGTCATTATCTACTGGTGCAGGAAAACTGAAAAGGAGAGTAGAAAAGAAGCATGATACAAGTCTATTTTTATGTTGTAAACAACATGATTACTCTTCCCTTTTCCATGGCAGATTCAATAAATGTTGATTGAATTATCTACTATTAGCTGACGTGGACGTGAGCAAAATAAGCAATAAGAATCCACAATAAGAATCAATGGAAATTATTTATTTCCTAGAGATCAAATCAAATAACATGGAGGATCAAATGAGCTAGTGATCACATTGAGTGGAAATCATTGTACTAGTATGCTGCTTCCTCTAAGCTGATGTCAATAGTCACATAAATACACAGTGCCAAAAAATCTTTTCCCTTTGTTTATTCCCATTGAATCTGAAGCACCTGTCCCTAGCACTGCATACCTCTGCAGACAGTAACATACACAACTACCAAACTAGAATCACCAAATATGGATGCCTACTGAACTACTCATACAAAAAGACCCCTACAATTATGTTATGAATAGAAAACCCTTGACCTGCTATTCTCTATTTTGTACTCATGAATCCACTCTTTCCAAGTCCTGAGAGGAAACAACGAGCATTGCAGAATGCTCTGAAATGTAACACATCTGAGATCTCTTCAGGAGTGCCCAAATCCAAAATGCAAGAACAAAATGATTATGAAGACTGTAATTATACCACTGTAACAAACTGATATTATATTCCCTGAGAACAAACTGTAGATACACATTTGGATCCCTGTAGTAGTATCCAGCCAAGTCTTGGCTGTCCATGTGAAGTCGGAATTCTGATTCTAATTCAGAATCAGCTTGTGGTTAATGCTAGCTTTGAAAGATATTTGGTTATACAAAGAGAAGAGCCAGGCTGCAAAAGCTTGTGATACTTGATATTCAAAAGCTTTAACTAATGAAGTAAACCCTAAAATCTTGACATTGCTCTCAGTCTGATACTGCCTCCTCTTGCATATTTAGTCTTATCATCGTAAGTTGTGAGTAAATTTTAAATTACTTTTTATTTGTTCTTGACATCTGACACCTGGTTAATTTAGGATTATGCAGAAGTGAGATAAACCTCACAGTTCCTGGCCCAGACAAATTCCTACAGAGTAGAATACAGATACTGACAAACATTCAGGTACAGATATTAAGTCCACAGACCAAACAAGACTGTCAGTCTGCCTCTAAGGAGGTTTTACTATCACAAAACATTCACATAAACAAACCTGTAGTCATCTCTCCAGTCCTTCAGAAACACCAGATTTGGGTGTGGATGTAGCAAGACTGGGATGAATGCAGAAAAAGTAATTCGAGGCAGGCTGTTTATTTGGGAAGAGGCATGGGCAAAGAAATAGTGGATCTGGAGAGGACAAGCATGGGAAAATAGAGGGAAAGGGGAATAAAAAGGGCCAGACACATCTAAGCAGGTAGCTGGTAAGTTCACTAGACATTTTTCTGTGTGAATGTGCTCTCTGCTCCATGTCTATGTGTGTTTGTGTACAAGAAACTTGCAAACTTCAAGGCAGACAAACTGGCAAGTAGTTCAAGCAGTCTGGGAGATACTGGGGAGACCACAGGTCTATGGGCCAGCTATTGGAGACATCTCTGTGTGTCTGTGAGACAGCAGTAAACGTCAAGCTAGACTAGCCAGGAAGATCTGAGATGAGTTTTGGGGACAGCTAGTGGGAAGTCTAGGCCAGCTACAGAGGGCCCTGTGTAAGTATATGTGTGTGGAGGGTGTGAGATCTGCTAGCAATCTTTGAGTCTGGTTCGTTGGCAAGTGAGAACAAGATGGGGCCATTTAATCCTCTGCCGTTTAGTTCTGATCCTGATCAGGCTAGTTCAAATTTATGTGAGTGCTCTTTGTGGTGTCAGCTCTAAAGGTACTATTTTCATGTTGGGGTTGATCTGTTGGTGGCTGGCTGTTTTTGTACAGAGTGTGTATATTGTGTACAGAGAGTGTGTGTGCTCAGTCTCACTGCAGGCTGGACTTGGACATCAGGAACTGCAGCACCTTCACACCTAGCAGACCAGGAAAGAGGAATCACTCTGTTATCTTGAAGTCTGCTAAATTTGTTTCAGTGGACTGAGAGGAGAAATCATGTTGGTCTCGCTAGGTGTATCCTATTGGTGCACTAGTTTTGGCTACTGTTTAGCATCCTACACAATCTAATTATAAAGAAAATTCAGGTGGGAAAGAGGTAGCATGGAGAGTGTCAATGAAAATGTCACTCATTCTCCTGTAGATATCCCACTGCTTAAAAATAAAAAAATAAAGGTACTCCCCAGGTCATATGTAGCGCTGATTATTTATGAGGAGGGTGATGAAAGCTTTAGAAACAGCCTTAAAGCATTTTGGTGTGGTAGGAAAATTTGTTTCCTGTTTTTCAGATAAGGGACTGGGATTTAATTGTCAGATAGGAAATGTGTTGTGGAAAAAGAACTGACTTAGTCTTTTAAGAAACTCACTCAGAAAAGCTGATTCAAAAGAACTGACCTCTTGAACTGCAGTCTAACCTCTTAGGTACAAAGCTATCTGTTTTTCCCTCTGCCATTCTTTGTTACCGTTGACAAAGAGAAGTCGAATAGCGTTATGGTAAATACACTGTTGCAACATCTTCGTTCTCTTTAAATGTTCAAACATACCACTGTGTATATCATCAAAAGCTGATTTACACAGCTGAGTTTCTAGCTCCTAAGGAGAAAAGCAGTAGGAAGAATGTTCTAATTAGCATTCAAAAGTTGATCAAAATAGCAAATACGTTACTGGAACAGCTGATTTAAATAACAGCCATTTCCAGAGCTTGAGGGGTTGTAATAAAAGCGAGAACAAATCAAAGAAAAAGGAAACAAAGCAAGCCTTACCCAGGCAACTAACTATTCAGGTTCAGAATATCAGTAAATTGTTCCCTCTTCGAAACTGTCATTTACTGTTATCTTCCTGGAAAAGTCACTTTTCAGAAGGGTTTTTTTTTGTAGCAGTCATCTGCATAGAGTGAAGGTGATGAAGTAAGAGCTTACATTTTACTCTTACACTGGGCTGATATGCAAGGTTTCCTTCTCTCTTCTTGTTTCTCCTCTTCCTTCTATTTGATGCTGTGACCATTTGCTGAGTATTTAACAGTCCTTAATCACAGGTCCTGGGGCCATGTTTTTTCAAGCAAGACTCATTGCATGGAGAGCCAGAAAGCCTTGGAGCGGATAAAACTGCCTGATAGAGTATTCTTTTGCCTGTACTGTTTAATTCCTTTAACCGACTCTGAATGTGGTGAAATAGTCTCCTCACTTTCCTGAGCAAGCAAGTCATATGAAGACTCACCTGAGTAGGTTAGGGACATATATTTCAAATTTTAGCTATTTCAACTGTTAAAGTGGATTTTCTACACGCACACTGTAACAGGAAATTGGAATTTTTCGTTATTCTGTGTGGGGGCAGAACAAGAACTGACCTGAACCTTCACTCCAGACTTGGAGATGGTGTAGGGAGAATATCACAAAAGGATTATCATGAATATTTGTTCAAATGAATTTGTTATAGTATACGCACCTCTTTTTACTGATGTCTTTCAAATGAACATTCAGGGCAGGATGCTTTTCTAGCACGAATCCACAAAGAGAAGCAATCTGAGACTTATTCACAAAGAACAAAGGGACAATAATCTCACATTTACATCAATGAGCAGAAAGTAGGAAATATGGGAGATTATTTGTGACAGCAAAGGGCAGGGTCCAGTTTCCCCTTGTAATGCACTTGGTACAGAGGAAATTAAGTGAGCCAGACAAAGATCTAACATATATGCTAGGACTACTTGTGCATATATATGAGCTGCAAGTAAACTGATGCAGTTCCACTGAAGTAATTTGCATGGGCTTACTCTAAGGTCGTCAGTTTCTACTCTGCAGCTGTCTGCTAAATACTGTGATAGCAAATTTATTTTAGGGATGATAACTTAAACAGTATTTACAGGACCCAAACCCAATATTTTAAACACATTTAAAATACTGCTTTTCTGCTAACTCTCCCAGAGATAGTCAAACTCCAGCTCTTTTCTCTAACTATCCTTTTAAGAACAGTTACACCAAGAAAATAAACAATGTATATTTGTAATGCAAATAATACCATAATACATAAGTGCATAATACAAAAGGAGACTTCATTAATCACAGAATGTATTTGCTATGAATTATTAATTTAGACACCATTTAAATTAGGATTTTATAGGTGAGAAAAATTAGACAGTCTCTCTTTGCTTTCTCTTTTCTTTTCATTTCAGAATATCTCTATTACCTCAGAAGGATGCAGGAAGTATTTGTAAAACCAAACTAAAAGGAGTAGCCATAAACCAGAAGTTTAAAGAAAGTTTCAGAGAGAAACTTCTTATGAAATGTCTTGTGGAGTTTGTAGGCCAAGTAGCTTCAGAAATATGTGTTTCAAATAGGCATCCAGATGTTACAGTGCTGATGAGAAAAGAAGAGATTGTTCATTTCTTTTGCTGATGACCATTCACTGTGGTCACATATCTCTTAAACATTGACCATACCATACACAGTTTGCTGTTACATCTTTTATATCGCACCATTGCCACTGAAGACTTTACAAAGGAAAACTGTGGACCTGGAACAATGCCCAGGCATTGCTTGGAAAACTGACAATTGCCTGTCCCAGAGCTGTGTGAGAAAGTCTTCTGGCAATCTAACCCAATACATAATAGAGTCCCGTGTCTAGGAACGTTCCCTAGCACTCTCTAATCTACTAGCAAAGATACAACTAAGGGAGCCTGTAGGAAAGGCTATAATATCTGCAGCCTTCCTTGTGACCTGTAAAATCCCCCCAACAGTTTCAGATTTGCAAAAGAACAGAGATGTGATAGAATTGAATATACATCAGCAAGTGAAGGATGGGACAACAGACAAGTCAGGCTCCTGTGACCTGAGATGTTAGGTAACAGCCATACTTTTTTAATCCTAATCAGTCTGAGATCCGTGTGGTGACCTGAGCAGAACCAATGCTCTGTTGCTGCTAAACTCTATACATTCAAAGAAATCAATACATGCTTTACCTGGAGGAGTTTATAACCTAAACAAGGCAGAGCCGAATAAAAGGGAGTAGAAAGAAATTACTTTCTCCATTTTACAAGTGGAGATCTTAAGTCACGAAGACGTTCATATTTAGACTCAGTCTGAACAGAAATCAGAAACCTAACCACAAAATCCTACGTTCTACTCCAGGAACTTAATTAGACAACCACATTTTTCTTGAAAAAGAAGAGGAAAATCTTGTTACATTCATTGAATAAATTCATTGCTACAAAATGAATTACAGCTATAACACAGTAATAAAGCCACAAATCTTTTAACAGGACACGTACACCCCACCCCCCCCGGCTTCTGATGCAAATCATAGAAACCCTGACATGTTGCCCATTATGTTAGAATTTATTGAAAGCTATCTTCCTGATCAAGTCTACCAACACTGTTCAAGAGCATTTCACAAGTAAGACTCAGGCTGCAGTTTTGGTAATACACAAAACAGTATTTCTCAGGAACCTGCATGCATCCTCAGTGAAATGGCCAGCATATTAACACACCTAGCTAGCAGTCCATCATGTTTTCCACGTAAAGCAAATTCTTTGTTATTCGTATTATAGGAAAGCTCATAGCACTTCTCAAGCCTGGCTCCCAAGGATAAGCTCATGAAGGGCAGAGTATATTTTGTCTGTCTTGATTTAAGCCAGGTGTTTTCTTAGGTGTTGCTACTATAATTTAGTATGGTGTGTAAATAAATATAACCAATATTAGATGTGGATTTTCAACACCACTTAGAAGTAAATAAAGGACTGTATCAGATTTGCTTTCTCTGTTCAGCTCGAGGTCAGTGACCGTGACAATGTTTAAACTCCACAGCACTGTTTTCTCTAGAGGTTTGTAATTAGACCTTCAAAAGAAGCAATGCCTTTTTATTACTAGTGGTACAGAAATAGATTCAGAAACAGAAAAATATGCAGTAGAATATCATTACATCTTCATATAAATTAACATAAAAAAGGTTTTGATTCATATCTATGCAGGCTTTTGTCAATCAACAATATTCATGTATTTGTGAGGAAAGCACAGGGCAGAATATTTCAGGGAGCAATGAAAGCATTATTGCCTATTTAAGGAGTGTGGTTTCTATCTAAAAATCTATCTTTTCCTTTCTACTTGTTTATGGATAACCCTTTTTATAAGATTTTTCATTTGTTATTTTGAGGTAAATATTAAGAAAGGGAACATGACAATGCTATTAATTTTTAAATGAAACCAAGTGTTAGAAAACATTTGTGTCAGGAACAGTTTTAAAGAAGAACAGATGCTAATTTATTTTAATTATGCCTGGGAATTTTCTTTCAATACATTCATCAACACACAGGTGCTAGTTCCATTTGCTGTTTCTCCACAAATCTAGCCTTTTTCAAAGCTCTTCAATAATAATGGAATAACCCTTTTCATACAAAGTCCAAAACCATTTTCTTCTCTTTTTAATATGACTTTCTCTAAGAATGCCTCAAAGAAATGGGGCAGCTAATCAAAGCAAATCTGGGGGGTCAGTGGATTATAAATATCACTGTTTACTGAATCAGAAAGAAGTTAAGTCAAAGAAGTGTATACACATGCTGTTGCACATCAGCATTCTGCAGCTGAGTATGAGACTCAAGAAATATAAATTGAACAAAGTTAAGAACATCTCTCCTTCACCTTGTATTTATAGATTGTCTCCTTAGATTACAAGCTGAGTCAGGTACTATGTGGCGATGAGGAACACCAATTTTAGCAGTGTGAAAAGTAGTATCAATGATAAGACCGAGAAAATGCATATGTGGATGTGTACGTATATGTCTGTATATTTGCAAATGGAGAAGACAAACAAGAAACCTCCTTGATGGGAAAGCTATGAGACCACTAGGTGTCACTCTTGTTCCATGTTTCCCTTTTGCCGTATTTCAAACCGCTAGGCGATAGGGAGTTTCTGCAAAATTTAAGTTTTTATACCCCTAACATTTTATGTCTGGTAGTTTTATTATGTGCACTACTGTCCACTAGGGATCATACTGCAATACATATTTTGTTTCAGCCCACAGGTTATTGTTGTTCTGGGTTCTGTGGTCAAAAGTCACCACCTTACTCGGCATTACTGCTTTCATGAATTCCTTAAAACCAAAAATGCAATAATAAACAGTAGTCATGCCTTGCCTGAGGCATTAGTGCATGATTTGTGCATGAAATGTTAAGTGCCTGTGGGTTTAACAGTTTTGGGTTTTTTTTCAATAACAGTTAACATGATTTACTACAAAATAGTGTTTGGGTAATTTGATAAAAAAATTAAACAGTATTTCAAGATGCTTAATCAGACTTCTACATGTTATTTGCTCTAGTAATAGTTACAGATTTTTTGGAGATTTTACCATGTTATACTATAATACTTAAACCTTTATCAAGGTGTTTTAAAAACGAGGTTTTGCCCCTTCATTTTCTTTAATTTTAGGATTTGTTGCTCTTCCATTCATCCTGTTTGAAACCAGTCTCTAGGTATTTGAAGATTTTACCACTGCTTTCGTTTCCATTGCCCTTGCTTGATTTACATCTAAGGTTCAGTAACACCCTCTGTATAAGCCAGGACAGAATAACAAACTGGATTACCAATGGCTGCAGTGGAATCAGACAAATATGATGGGGCACTAAAATGGCATTGCAAGTATAGCAAACATATCCTGGATTATATTGATAAAAGCTGCATACTGTTTAGGGTGGCTTCTCTCCCTATATATCCAAGCACAGCCGGCAAAAAGACTTAAGATGCATTTTAGGCCTTTAGAAGTTTCTAGGTTTTTTTAAATGTTTTTCTGACACATTAATGACTTTTTTCTAAGCAAAATCACATCAGTATTTTACCTGGGTGAAACAATTCACTTACATATGTTCTGTTTACAGACTGCCATGACATCCTTTGAGGTTTAAATTATCTACTTGATATTCTTTAATAATAGCATAACCATACATTTGATAACAACCAATAAATTGAAGAACATGCAGTTTAGCTCAATAGTCCCCAGAACATTTTTGTAGCATTGGATGTGTGAATGGTAAGTTACTACAAATATTCACACTGCAATATGTTTTTGTATATACTCTGTGCTCTTCACTACTCCAGAAAAGGATAGCTGTTAGCCCTGCAATATCAAGAAGTAGCTTTAGCAGGGAGCAGAGAAAGGTAAGAGAGTAAACAAAGCTCAAAACCTGCTCCTTCAAAGTTATTACTGTCATTTAGAGCTACTGTCTCTTTTTGAAAACCGTAGTGATATAAAGCCAGTTGGAAAACAAAATGCTGTGTAATACCAGAAGGTGAAGGTATTGGGCAGCCTGGATTGCAGTTTTATTGGTTTATTGGAAATAATTACCACAGAGAAAGAAATTAAGTTCTGTTTGTTATTATTAGAAAAATGAACAATGTTATTAGAATAAGCAAGAAAAGAATGAGTTCTATGCTACCACTGACCTTTGTTATCAGGATTAAAACACTTTGTTAGGACAGTGAAGGGAAATTCAAACTATGGTCACTTAACTTTGTCTATTTTCTGTCATGTTTATGTTATTATTAGTTTATTTTTGGAATCTACATAACTCCACAAGAAAACAAAACCATTCATATTCTAGGCAAACTTTGACATGCATTTTAAAGCACTGTTTTTAAGTGTGTTAAAAGAAGGGGTCCAGAACAGACCTTTGGTCCCTTCTTATGAGCAGCTGTCTGGTCATGAGATTTCTTAATGAACAAAACAGCTCCCTTTAGAGAATTGTTCATGGGGTTTAATTTTGTGAGTGTACTTTAAAATAGATGGTGTACTTCAGATGTAAAAGATACACTTTTCATAATTTGCTATCCTCTCTTAATGACAGAGACACCTTTTCAAAACAAGCAACCCAAAACTGAAACGCAGGCCCTATTTAATTGTGCCACACATTTATGCAAACTTGACACAGATCATACATCTATGATGTTATCTTATTTGTACTTCTTCTTACTTGGATCATGTTACATTGTCATTTGTCTTCAGGACACCCTTATCAAATAAAGGCTTTTTGTGGGAGCGTTATACTTCATAAGTATGAGTGGGCTTCTGCTTGATGTAAATGTTTCTATAGCTGCAACTCCATGCCTGTCATATGTTCTAACACAAGATACACCAACCTTCCTCTTCACCCCACTAAGTTTATAGCAGATTTTATTCACTCATGGTGATGCATTGTGCTTCCAGGAAAGCAATGCATGACAAATGGAATGCCATGTTTTTGTTCAAAAAAACATATTTCTCTTGCCACTTACCTGTAGTATTTCAAGTTGGAGTGTGAGGTGCCCCATGAAATAATCTGCTTACTTTTTGTGCCTATGAGGTGTCCTGATTCTATATACCTCCATGTTCTCCTAATGTGGGTGAGGAACCTGCATTGCAGACCTCTAAATAAGTGCTAAAACCTGTGCAAGCCCGAGCATTATATGCTCATTGATTTATAAAACTGGATTACTGTAAGATCATTTCTTACAGAATTAATCAAAAGAAGCAGGGATCCAGGTATCATCTCAAGTCTGAGCTGGTGGAGAAAGTAACCTCAACTACTGGACTGTCTGAATCATTCTGGGATTTTTATGTAATGGCTACAGTAAGCTTGTTGTTTTGTGATGGTATGTTTAAAGGTATGCTGTCAGCTCATATTTGCTCTTTTAAAGACGCATATATTCAGAAGCCTTTTCCCATGGGCACTTATCTGTATAAACCACATTCATCTCTGTGATACTTGAAATTTTCTTGGCATTAAATAATTAAAGAAAGTTTTGTGCTACATTTAGTCTGGCCAAGCAGAGCATACTGTGGGCAGCTGTTTGGCTGAAATGTTTGCTTCATGCTGTCCAAGATGGTTACCTATAACTTGCAAACAAGTGGAAGGTTATGAACTTTCTATTTGTTGTAATACATTTAATTTTGACTCCAAAAGAAATTAAGTTAAAATTAAATTTGAATAAGATATGGACCTACTGTCTGTCTTAAAAAGGTTGGACAGACTTGAGTGTAAACCTGCATGTATAAGCTGCGTAACATTAGCAAAAATTAATTATTCGCACTTTTTGTGAACCTTTTTTGGTGAACCAGAATGTTATGAGTATTTTAGAAGAAATTTTTTGGAGGCAGGTGTAGAAAAGGCAACAGAAGGTTACAGAGGTGTTGATGATGTGCCATGGATGGAGATAGAAGGCAATTATGGGTCAGGAAGAGACTCAGGCTTGTCTAATTATGTCTTTACACCACTCCTAAAAGTTGAAACATTGCTGGAAATCAGACCACTCTGGATACATATCCTTATATTGACTATTTCACATTAGATAATGAGGAAATACTTTATATACTCCAAACTTTATGTACTCTAAACATGACATGTTGTCATCTGCAGGGCAATATATAAACTTAGGAGCAAAAGAAAGGTGTCACCTTGTTAAATATCAGATGTTTGTGTCCTTTTAGTAACATAAAGTAATAATTTAATAGCATTTAGTAATATCTCTAGAAAAAAGATTTTCATATTGAAGAAGCAAAAATAGGAATGCTTTATTTCTGACATTTAGAGACATAACTGATAAATGCATGTTCTCCTAAATTTTCTCTTTTTTTACCTCTTTCTTGCAGCTTTTGTTTGACTTCAAGCCCCATCTCTTCAAATTCCTCTGTCGACTCCCTGCCTTTGCAGTGTCTAGAATTTAATTGGTGTAGTCTGCTCTCCATTTCTCATTCAGAGTGAGATGGTAGTTGAGAAAGGCCAACTGCTGGCAATCCCTGCCAGAGTTTTTCTGCCTCTGCGTCCAGTTGCTCTTGCTGTATGGCTTTGCATTAGGCTGTGGATAGTGGTTCAGCAACTGTCATATCAGTGCAATCGTGTTCAATTCCCTAGATCTGCAGCAAAGCAGAAAGAGCTGTTGGAAAATATAGACTGCTTATATGACGTCTGCCTAAATGAAAATGCATTTTATATGTCATAGTACTTGCATGAAGCCAGAGCTGGGAAAGAGGAAAAATATTATCCGCTTCACTTCTGGTTTGAATGCAAAAAAGTAGTAGCTCATTCAGGTTTTATGAAGAAATGTAATGCAAAATAAAGGTAAAACATACAGAGTATGCAATGTCTATTAATACTGAAGAGATCGACATTAGTCCTATAGTCTTTAATTAGCAAACACTGTGCTGACACATGAAATAATCAATTAAAAACATTTAGCTGTTGAGCTACTTGCAGTGAATTTTCAACTGCTAGCAGAAACTAGAACACAGTCTCAAAAGAAGTTCTTACCTTTAATCTCCATTGAAATTAGAGTGACAAACTGTGTTGTACTGAATCACATATTAAGTAAGGCAATAAAGCCTAAATTAGCGAACTAACTGCTGCTAATCCCTGTCAAGACTAGTAGTGTGGTCACTAATGTAGTAGACTTATACAACACCTTCCATAATCACAACTGAACTTGAACAACTAGGTCTTTAGTCCAGTCTTGTGTCTGACATCTCTCTCCTATGAGGATAAATCGAGAGACCTGGGACTGTTCAGCCTAGAGAAGAGAGGGCTCAGTGGGATCTTAGCAACATATATAAAAACTTGAAGGGAGGATGCTAAGAAAATGAAGCCAGGCTGTTTTCAGTGGTGCTCAGTGACAGGACAAGAGGCCATGGGCACAAACTGAAACACAGAAGGGTCCATCTGAACACCAGGAAACACTTTTTCACTGTGAGGGTAACTGAGCAGTGGCACAGGTTGCCCAGAGAGACTGTAGACTCTCCATCCTTGGAGGTATTCACAAGCTGTCTGGACATGGCCTTGGGCAACTGGCTCTAGGTGGCCCTGCTTGAGCAGTGGGGTTGGACCAGATGACCTCTAGAGGTCTCTTCCAACCTCAACCATTCAGTGATTCTGTAGTTTACATATCAAATAATATCTCAGCAATAATTTCTCATGGTGGTGGGACAGAAACAAAGGGGAGTTTAAGGTGAAAGCTTAAAAAACCCCACCTTACTGATTACAGTACTATTTTAGGAGTGATCAATTCTAGTTTGAGTTTTGATGAGTGACCAGTCTGGCTCAGTGGCCACCTTTCTTCTTATTTGAAAGTTCTGTCTTGCTTTGTGCAAAATGTAAGTATTGGCTAGTTACAAAGTGATCAGCCCTGTCCTGTCTCTAATCTGCTCCTATACTTTCTAAAACACACAGTCTCTGTGGGTAGTGAAAATACTGCTGTCAAGGCCAGCAGATGCACTAAAAGTGATGTCATCATAGAAACAACTTTTTTTCCTTTATAAAGAATTGATTTTATCTTTGGGGCAGGCATATGGTCGAGGCACGGCCAGAATGCTGGCCATGCTCTGTCTGGCCAATGAATAGATGGAGCATGAAGGGCAAGCCACTACTTTCTGTGTGCATTATATTATGTGCAAATAAGTACTTGCCAATCAAAACCTACCAGATATCTTATGGCCTACCTGTCACATTAACAAAAATGCATATCCAGAAAGTGTAGTTACCTGCAATTTAGAAGACATGCTAAGTTTGTGGTTTATTATGTTTATAAATGATGGAGATTATGTGAGACAGAAATACTGCTTTCTTTCATCCTACTGATGGAAACTACTGGACTGGCTCATTCCTAGATACATAAGTTACTTAAGATGAATTGTAGCATAACTTGCACCAGTGGGTATGCAGTAGTTAACAATTCTAAGAAAGAACAAAATCCATTAGGAAGAGAGATCCTCCAGCATAATTGACAAGTTTCTCCTGTAGCAGTTTCATGTGCTAGGCCTTGTGTTTACTGCCTGTTTTAACCACATAAATCAATCATATTTGTTTGATTCAAGGAAAATTAGAAGAAAAATTAGGTTCTTCCTGTATATTAATGTTTTATATTTTATACAGCTTTTTCATTTCCTTGGAAATATTCTTTGCTATTGTATTAGGACTGAAAGCTAATAATGAAAAATTTGGAGTGCCGCCACCAAGTCACTGCTGCAGAAAATTCTGGATCACTGTACTTTATGATGGCAGCATCTCTCCGTTGCTCATTTTAGATCAGTAAAAGATATTTTGGAACCTTAGCCAATTAATAGCTCTACACAATTCAGTATACTTAATCTAATAGCTACTGTATTTAGCTGAAGGTTTACGAAAAAATTACAATATAATCTCTTCTTTCCCTCTTTAAAGAAACACTGGTATAGAGATGGTACATAATTTTCAGCATCTTTATTATGTATATTCTGCAGTAATATATTAGCAAAACTTCTATCAAACCAAAATATTCATGAGATGGATTTTTACAGGCTTTATAACATATTTGAGGCTCACTTTTTTTGTCAGGCAGGACAAAAATAATATTTTCTTTTACAAAATTTCAGTCATATTTTGAGAAACCTGAAAAATAAAAGCTACTCAGGTGTGATTTTATGTTAACATATTCTCTTGTACAGCATGTCTCTAGGCCACATTTAGCAGGCATGAAAAACTGGCAAGTCAATAAAGAATGATAATATATTTTAAATACCAAAAGGCTTTGTGGTAAGGTGGGAAACACAGTGACCTTGTCATTTTAACTGACTACTCCACACAGATCCTAAACAAGTACAATTACGCAGACCCTAAAGGTGTGCAGCTGTAGGCACTGAATAGTTTTAGCATTTAACATTACTAAGTTACAGGTTGCTTAATTCTCTCAAACTACAGAATCACAGAATATTTGAGATTGGAAGGGACCTCTGGAGATCACCTAGTCCAATGCCCCTGTTCAAAACAGGGTCAGCCAGAGCAGGTTGCTCAGGGCTGTGTCCCATCAGGTTTTTAATATCTCCAAAAATGGAGATTCCAAAACCTCTTTGGGCAACCTGTTCCTGTGCTCAACCATTCTCACTTTAAAAAGTGTTCTCTTATGTTCAGATGGCATCTCCTTGTTTCTGTTTATGCCTGCTGCCCACCTCCCCCACCCCCATCAGCAGGTATTTATATTGATAAGATCCCTCTGATCCTTCTCTTCTCCAGGCTGAACAGTCCCAGCTCTTTCAACCGCTCCTTGTATGTCAGGTGCTCCAAAACCTTTATTATCCTTGTGGTCCTTCGCTGGACTTGCTCCAGTATATCCATGTTTCTTTTACACTGAGAGACCCTGAGATATGCACAGCATTCCAGGATGTAAAGTACAACTCATTAATTCATTAATATCATGTACTGCTACATTGTAACTGCACAAGGCCTTTTTTTATCACCTTTCCTGTAAATAACCTTTTGTTGCTGTTTGGAAAAAATGTAGGAAATGGGAGTGCCAAAGAACTCCTGAACTCTTGTTAGTCAAAGTATCCTGAGGGTTTTTTTTGTTTGTTTGTTTTGTTCTGTTTTGTTTTTTCAAATTTCAGAGACAAATGTATGACCCAATAGGAACTATTTAGCATGGGATTTCCCAACACATCAGGAGTCACATATATGGCATAAAAATAAAGCAAGGATACTCTTACTGGCAACCAGTTTCTTAGCAAAGTGTCCACTAGGAACAACTTATCTTCCCCCATGAAAGACTGAGACTACGTCTGCATGACCAACAGTGCCAACGAATAAGTATGGATGTGCAGAGGAAAATAATTGGTGGCATTGGCACCACATTTTTCAGTTTTTCTCTACTTTAAACTAGTTCTATACTGGCCCTCATTAACTGAATGATGATTTGCTTCAGGAGAGCGTTAAGCTTGTTACTGAAGTGCATTTCAAGTTTAGTTTCATCCTAAAAGAATCCATTTCATGTGTCCCAAGACAGTTTGCAATGTGAACCAAAGCAAAGTAAGTGGAGATCACTGGGATATTAACTTCAAAGGTGTACTCTGATCCAATCTAAAACACTTAATATGAACACACTCCAAGGCCCAGACTTAATTCGATTGTAAAGGCCCAAGGAAAAGAAGTCTAGGTCACTTAATGACCTCTTCTCTTTGAAATTTAGCTTGTAAGACAGTTTGAGAGGAAATGAATTTCTGATGCATTGTTTGTTGTGACCAATAATAATGGTAAGATAGCTTAGTGGGAAATACAGAACTTCTATTTTGCCGATATTCATTCTTTCTGGCATAGTGTTGAATTAATGGTGTTTCAGACAGAAAGTTTATTTGAAATGAATGAACAACCACATCAACTGCCATTAGCAGTTAACTGACTAGAAATTCACATAAGGGAAGTGCATATTCAGTGACTTTTCCAAGCCAGTAATGTAACTTCTATTCTCTAAGTATTTTTTTAAAATCTGAGAGCTTATTGAAAAGCCATTCAAGTAATGGGTGACTCTATGCTAACTTCAGTACAGTTTCCATCAAACCTAACTTTACAGACTTGTTCTGCAGTTGCATTATACAGGAGCAGAAATATAGCAAATATCAGCAAGAATTTATAGATTCAAGGAAAAAGTGAAGTTGCAGAACTCCATACAAATCAGCACAATAAAGTAGACTTTTTGTTTGTTTTTAAACTTGTGAATAATTTGGTATGCTAGGACACACAGCTACATACTGAGAGCAGTAATAAAGCCAAGACTGTACATAGCAGAACTGATATTTGTTCACCACCTTGCTGTTGATACCATGAGACTCATTTCTAAAGAAAGGCATTAGCTTTATTAGTTAGCTTTTTAGTTAGAAGATTTTCAGTAAGCTGTACTTCTATAGTCAGTGTGCAGCAACAGTATCATAATAAAAGAATTGGTCTTTTTCAATGATGAAGTGCCATAAAAATCTGCCATTTATATTTCCATTTAATCAGGGAACTCTGTGGATTATGAGATGAGTCAGGATACAAATATTTTTAAAAATGCAAATATTCAGGTATTTGGTATTTTAAGCCTAACATAAATTCTTAGTCAATTTCTGTCACTGAATATTATTTGAAATTTGATAACCTTTAATAATAAACTTTAATAGTTATTTTATAGTATCTATATTTAGCATTATATTCAGCAGTTTCCTCACAGAGCACAGTCTGGAAAGGATGAGCTCACTGTTAGAGGTGAAAGTGAATGGACACGGGAAAGGCAGGTCATTGTTCAGGTTGTTATAGTATTACTTAAAGTCATATAATTACATAACATTTCAATATCTCATAAAAATATACAACACAAAGAACAAAATGGGGAAAAAAGCAGAAAGGTAACAAAGACCATGCCTGTGACCAGCCAACATGACCTCCATATGAATGTGAGGTTTGGAAGGCCATCTGTCCTTCCCACAATATTATTTCTAGGGCCTGACCAGAATGGGACAACTGTGAATGTAAACACTAATCTCCTCTACCTATGGAAACCGCTGAAATAGTTCCCATCTTCCAAGGAAATAAAGTTTGTTCAGGAGGGTGATTTTATAGATATATGTGGATTAACACACCTGCTATCTGGAATCATATTGCATTTTATTAAAATATCAACACATGCACTACAAACATCAAAGTCTGATATTCTTATCACTTCATGGAGCCAATTGAGCTCCTGTGCTTAACTACCATCTCAAAGAGATTTCTCAAAATTTCATCTTCTCCAAAATGTCATGAATCCTGATATCAGTATCAGATACTAATTTTGACTTTATCACAGAATGTTTTCTTCTTTTCTTTCTTTTAAATTAGTTCTTATTGTTCCTCCAATGGAAAGGGAAAGGCTGTGGATGTTGCCTACCTGGACTTTAGTAAAGCCTTTGACACCATTTCCCACAGCATTCTCCTGCAGAAACTGCCTGCTCATGGCTTGGACAGGCGTGCTCTTTGCTGGGTAAAAAACTGGCTGAATGGCCAGGCTCAAAGAGTTAAATCCAATTGGCGGCCGGTCACAAGTGGTGCTCCCCAGGGCTCAGTATTGGGACCAGTTCTGTTTAATATCTTTATCAATGATCTGGACAAGGGGATCAAGTGCACCCTCAGTAAGTTTGCAGAATTCACCAAGTTGGGTGGGAGTGTCGGTCAGCTGGAGGGTAGGAAGGCCCTACAGAGGGATATGGACAGGCTGGATCAATGGGCTGAGGTCAGTCATATGAGGTTCAACAAGGCTCAGTGCCGGGTCCTGCACTTGGGTCACAACAACCCCATGCAGCGCTACAGGCTTGGGGAGGCGTGGCTGGAGAGCTGTCTGGCGGAAAAGGACCCGGGGGTGTTGGTTGACAGCCGCCTGAACATGAGCCAGCAGTGTGCCCAGGTGGCCAAGAAGGCCAATGGCATCCTGGCCTGTATCAGGAATAGTGTGGCCAGCAGGACCAGGGAGGTGATAGTGCCCCTGTACTCGGCACTGGTGAGGCCGCACCTCGAGTACTGTGTTCAGTTTTGGGCCCCTCACTACAAGAAGGACATCGAGGTGCTGGAGCATGTCCAGAGAAGGGCAACTAAGTTGGTGAAGGGTCTAGAGCACATGTCTTATGAGGAGAGGCTGAGGGAACTGGGGTTGTTTATTTTGGAGAAGAGGAGGCTGAGGGGAGACCTTATTGCTCTCTACAACTACCTGAAAGGAGGTTGTAGCGAGGTGGGGGTTGATCTCTTCTCCCAAGTAATAAGTGATAGGATGAGAGGAAACGGCCTCAAGTTGCGCCAGGGAGGTTTAGGTTAGATACTAGGAAAAATTTCTTCACCGAGAGGGTGGTCAGGCATTGGAACAGGCTGCCCAGGGAAGTGGTTGAGTCCCCATCCCTGGAGATATTTAAAAGATGTGTAGATGTAGTGCTTAGGGACATGGTTTCGTGGTGGACTTGGCAGTGTTAGGTTAACGGTTGGACTTGATGATCTTAAAGGTCTTTTCTAACCTAAATGATTCTATTATTCTGTGGTTCCCAGAAGCTGAATACCATGGACGTAGCCATCTGGTAACAGCAACGAATGGCCACAGCATTCTGAGGCTAAGTGGCATCCCTATAGAGTGCCTTAGGGTTTCTAGTAGCTGGGTGGAGGCTGTTGAATCAAGAGCTCCATGACCTTGTTGGAAGCAACAAATTACATTTTTTTTCTGCATTCCTTCAAGCCTTTTTCTTCCTATCCCACCCATCTGACACTTTTTGTACAGAATTTTCTGTGAGAGTGAGTTAACTGACCCTTCAACTCATCTCAATTACTGCATCTGGAAAATGTTGCTGATATCACCAACCTGTTGCATAATGGTACTGTGAGAATTAAAGTACTATAAAAATGAAAAATATAATCTTATTACCTTCTATTTTCATTTCTGCTAGAATAGTGGTTTAATTCTGAATATACTGGTTTTAAAACCACAGCTTTAAAAAACATACGCCAGTTCTTTCACAGCACTAACATTTACTAGAATACCTAGATTTCAAATGTGCTTACCCATGAAGGCAGTTATTTTATATGTTTACTCTTTTATTACAAGAGCTTAATTGGAAGTTTGCTCATCAGGCTATGGAGTGTTTAATTAAACTCAATGAAGAAAGCACTGAGAGAAAAAAAAAAACCAAGCTCTTAAATGTGCTATTTTTGTTCTGATTTTACAATGACATTTTTCTCCCTGATTGTCCTATCTCATATTAATAAACAAAACAATAAAAACCCACCTCTGGATTCTGCTAATTTAAATATTGGCAGCTTTCAGGCTTATTTTGTATTCTCAGCTTGGCTTGAGTTTTTTAGCATCTCCAAGAGAGCCTGGAGGGTCTTTTTGCATTGGAGTTCATATCACAGGCACACAAAAAATATCATTTATTTGCTGCTGGTATTTTGTGATTGGGGAGGGGGACTGCTTGCTCACTGCAGCATTTGTATCTCTTTCACCAAAGGTAATGGGAATATGCTTGTGCATCAACACAAAGACAAGGGAATGTGCCCACCTTTTTAAGGAGAAGAGATGAGAAGGGACATTCTAAGATGATGATACACTGATTAACTTAATGCTGTCTTACAAATGGAATCTGGAAATGAAAGAAATAAGGTAATGGTGCAAGACATAGGCACTTACCTGGTGGCACCCTGTCCTGTGTAAGCCTTCTCCTCTTGATAAGTATTTCTCCACACAATGAGTTAATCTTCCACTCAGAGAGGGTACATGCAGGGATTGAATGCTGAAATTTTGCTTAGTCACCATGCTGAGAGAACTGTTTAACCTTTTCTAGTGTTAATAAAGTTGCTGTACCAGTGCTTTTTCACCAATAGTAACAACAGCTTAGCCACACACTTTCTCCATCTTTTAACTTGGGGTGCACATTACCACTTCTGTGGCATCTATAGACATCTCCATTGCAAAAATATTTGGACCAGAGTTAGGCATACAAAGCATCTTTTCAATCTATGGATTGAATGGAGAGGGTTTTCTTTTCCAAGTAAAGGATTTCTCCTATTGCTCTTCTGGAATACAGAAATTTTTCTTTGTCTGTTGCATACTTAAATCTAGCCTAAAAACCAAAGTGACTGTAGAATATCCATACTAAGAAGAAATACTGGAAAAGATTCTGATCTCAGTTTAGGCCAGTAATAGAGTTGGATTTACACTGTCATGAGACTAGAACTTGAGTCAACATTTACAAAAAAAGAGGACACTATCCTAAATTTTCTGTTAGCAGACTACAGATAATTCTCAGACAGCTACAGCCTGCAGATGATATGGTCCCTCCTCCCCTTGCCTTGCAACAGCATGTAAAAACCTGGAGAGAAGTTAGGGATTAATTTAAAAGCCTGAGCTGCAGGGAGAATGACACGCATCATGGGACAGATAAAAACAACAAATAACTATGTCACACTGATTCTTTAAGCCTGGCTGTCTAGAAGGTGAAGAATAAACCCTCCTGAGAAGTGGGGAAATCAAAAGGAGAAAAAACTGAAAAACTGGAATAGAAATGGCTTCAGAACACAGGGATCCACTAGCAGAGAACAAAAAAACTAGGAGCTGATTGTCCAGAAAACAGTATATTTACATTAATTTTGGCAGTCATTCTTTTAACATTCAACTATGTTGAAGCAGTAGAAAATATAGTGAACAGTGGAGACTCTAGAGGTGAAAATTTGCTTTATTCTTACTGGTTTAAATTTATTTCAGTGAAAAAAATTGAGTTTTTTGATGATGTAATAAGAGAACTGTCAGTCATATTTTTCAAAAGTATATATATCTTATCTAACATTTTCAAAGAGGTCATTTTTTATACAAGCAGAAAGCACGAAAATGCTGCTGTCACATCCAGTATGAGATATAGCAAAGACTTCCAAAGTGTGAGAAGTTGTGTAGGAAAAAAAATTACAAACTAAAAAGGTGCCAGAATTTGCAACAACCATCCAGTGAGAATCATGAAGGAGAAAAACAATGAATGTTTAAAAAAGACAAAAAGATTTTATATGTTCACTGTAGCATGGAACTGTATGTGAGTATCCTTTGGTCTTTGGAACTGGAAGAAGAGGGTGAGGAAGGAAAAGGTACCTGGAGGAGTCATGGGAATGTGTGAGAGAAGAACTGGGGAGCCAAGGGTGATCACTCTGGAAGCACACTTTGCTTTGCTTACAAAAAGGTACTGCAGATCTCTGTCCCACACTGGGGGCTGGAGACCATATCTTTGTCAAAAAGGCCAAAAAAGTCTTGAAAGGAATTTGCTTCATTTATTTTCACTCTGTCTTCCTGGAGGATTCAAAATCAAGAAGAAATGGAAATGTAGCTTCTCAAATCACCATAGATCTTTGTTCCAAGGAAAAATACGATAAATTTTTAAAGCTTTTTGTTACATCAGTGTTTCTTGAACTTCCATGATTTGATTGTTCAAGATAGCTAAGAAACAGATGTATAGGAGAAAAATAACTCAGTCAGTCTGGACTGCAAACATCGCTGTTTTGTGAGTAGGGGCAAGAAATGTGAAGAAGTTACAGGCTTTCCTACAGCATCTGAGCTGAGAAATGCTCACATTAGTTTGGCTTTGGGTTAAGACGAGAGATAAATATGCTCCTGTGTCGAGACTCTGAGAGAAACATTTTTTTCAGTGACACCCAAATAAATTTAAAGTAGCTTTCTCATGATGGTATCATAGTGCCACAACAGGATCATAAGTTAATCTGAGCCTTGAAGTGAATCTCCCTAAACATTTTCCTCCTGGTGCACTCTCCATAGAAGCCCACAAGAGGTTTTACACTCAAAAAAGCATCTTTTACTAAAATGTAAATTAGAATAATTCACTTTTCACAGAAAAAAAAAAAAAAGAACAGGTAAGACAGACTAGAAATGAGACTGATTTACACGAAAATCTGTTTTTGACCACTGTGTTGCTGCAAGGAAGGTCCTCATTTTAGTACTTTCAGTGACTTTCAACAATCTCTGGTCTCATCCCTAGGAAATATTTTTTTCTGTCACCATGAAGGCCTGACCCTCTCTGTCTGCCCCCTGCTCCTCTCACTGGACTTTCCCAAGCTCTCAGCTTTGCTGACTTCTTTCTTGCTCCTTTCTTCTGTGTTGCACCTTGCAATCTCAAAGCGTCTCTGCCCTCGGGTAGAGCAATCACACTACAGCAGCAATGTGACTGGGAAAGAAAAGGCTTCTGTTCTCTGTATGGATATTGGTGAGCAACTCCTCATCTCTTCCCAGTGACTTTAATTTTAAAAGGAACGTACCAAAAAACTGAGAACAAACTAATACAAAAAAATCAGGCTGGCATAGTCATATTCTAGATTCTTTCCTCTGGATGTGAAATGCAGAGTAGCCACTGTCTTGGTAGTTCATGAGAACTGTAAATTATTGCCAACAGTTTTATTGTAGCATTTCATAAGAGTGTCAGTCATCCATCAGGACCCATTTCCCTCTGTTGTGCAAAGAATGAGCTCAGAGCTGTTCACTGTCTCAGAGAATTTAAAATCTGTGCTTAAGAGAAGTGATAGCAGTGGAGACAGATGGGCAGGTGAATAAAAGCCAACAAAGTTACAAAACCAACCAATAGATTAGGTAGTTATTTCAGCATATGAAATATTGTCAAGTGTGGAAAAGTCTCTTCTCGTGAAAGATTTTGTCTTTCTTATTCTTCTATTTTTCACACTTCCAATGAAGAGATTTATTTTACGGTCCTGCAATATGGATCAATCAAATAAACTTGAGGTAATGTAGTTCTTACACAGCTGAGAAAGCTGTATGTAATGCTATTAAACAGTTGCAAAAATAGTCACATAATTGCCTTATTTAAAGTTGTCACGTACATGGTATAAAGATGCGTCTATGTGCAACAAAAAAGCTCATCAGCAAAGGGGAACACAAGTTTCCAAAGCTAGAAGAAGAAAGCAAGAGAGGTCACCTCTTAAGCCATGGTAACGGTTTCTGCTTTCATCTCTGCTTATGGATTTGTTGTTGGGAGCACACGGTGAGGAGAAAGAATGTGCAGGAGATTCAGGATTCATGCAGTCAGCACGTTGCAGTCAGGAAACAAAAAACCAAAGCAGAAGTAATTGTCCATGAGGCAATTGAGATCTGATTTAACTAACACCTAGAGAACATCAGTAACCAGAAGTGCTAGCAAGCAGGGTATGCAAACAGGGCGTTAGCACAACACAGGGCCTTAGGGCCAACACAGTAATTGGCATGCAAGGCTTTCAGTGCAATGAGCATGGTGATGCAATACAGGACCTAGTCCTCAGGACTGGCTGGAACAACTGTCTCTGTCATGTCAGAAGCCTTGACCCAAAAAGGAGGCAGGACAAAGCTATCCATGTTTTAGGCTTTATAAAGTGCTGAATGTTCCTCCCTAATGCTTGGGGGAGATACCTTGGGAAGGTATGCTCTAGCCGAGTTGCTGAACCACAAGGTGAGGGGATTGGAGGAGAATGTAAGCAAGTCATACAGCATCAGAGATGTCAAATACAAGATGGAGGAGCTCTTATGGACATGCTTTTATCATCCTGGTTATCTCCTTGAGGAACAAGGACTGCTGGGAAGGGGCAGGAGTCAGGTAACAAAGCAGAGCAAGAGCATATCTGCAAACAGCCTTGCTAATCTAGCATATAGGACCTTAAACTAGTTTTTTGGGGGATTGGAGATCAAAGCAAAAAGAGAAAGGGAGGAACAAGGGGCTGCAGCTTGAACAGGAGTCAGCAATGTACCCTTGCAGCAATGAAGGCTAACTGTATACTGGGCCATATTAGCAAAGTGCAGCCAGTTGGTCAAAGGACATGATTATCCCTATCTACTTGGCTCTTCTGAGATTACGTGTGGAGAACGATGTCCAGTTTTGCATTTCTCTGTACAAGAAAGTCCTCCAGCAGAGGAATACCAAGATGATTAAAGAGCATGTATGAGAGGAGGCCAAGGAAGTTGACTTTGTTCAACTTGAAGAAGAGAAGGCTAAGGGATGATCTAATTCTGTCTTCAACTACCTAACAGGTAGTTAAGGAAAAGACAGAGCCAGATTCTTCTTGAACATTGTGAAAGAACAGGTGGTCATGGACATTGCAGCAAGGTAAATTCCAGGTAGTTATACGGAAAACTTTTTCACCACAGGGGTGATGAAACACTGGAACAGGTTGCCTGGGAAAGTTGCCAAACTACCCTTGGTGATATCTGACATTTTAGAAGGTTCTGAACAACCTGATGTGAATTCAAAATCAGTCCAAGTTTGAGCACAGATTTGATCCCCAGTGTCCATTCCAACATTTTATTTTGCATTAAACCATCATTGAATTAAAATCAGAAAGGCTTAGGCTGTTGTGTGAAAGAAGAGAATTTCCTTCTTTGTACTTCTGGTCATAGTACCTCCTTGCAATTTTCTTTTGCCTGATGCTCAAACTTGAAATAAAATATTTTGAAGAATGAACAATTTCATTCAATCCTAATTAAAAATACTGTGGAGGGGAGAAGGGAACAGGAAAAAGGTAGGAGCTGAAGCAGTATCCTGATGCTTTTATGCTTTCATACTTGAACACAGATAAAACTGTCCTCAAAGTAGTTTTAATTCATTATGAATTTCATGGTAGACTTCTGAAATAATCTACGTCTACTTCATTCTGAGCTGCAGCAATGAAGGAGCTGATTTCATAGTTGCCATGACCACCCCTCATATTAAGTAGAGATGGTCATGGTATTTTTTTAAATGTGCTCCTAATATCACATCACTTCAATTCTTCTTTTTATTATTTTCCATATTACTTTTCTCATCCAGGGTTCATTCTAAGTTCTTCTAAATTCTTGCTGGATATTTTATATCTTTGATAGGCTATTTTCCTGCTCTAATTATTTTTAGACTTTCTTGTACATCCCTACTGACCTTTTTTATTCTTTCAGTATTTATTGCTACATGACGTGCATAACCTTTGGATATACGTTAATTTAGCTTTAAACACTTTCTATTCCCTTCCCTGCCTTTTCATCATGTTATTATTCCTCCCAACTTGCCCTGAGAATTTCAGCTTTTTGGGGGTTGGAATTCGGTTATATACTTCATGCAAATTCTTCAGTCTCAGTGTGCTATACTTAACCTAATTCTGCTCATTTCACTAATGCTTAGAAACATATATATTAAAATAATCAGTCTTTTTTTAAAACATTTTTTAAACTGCAGGCAAGAGTCACTCCGTTAGTTTTTGCACATGTTACTCCACTTGAACATGAAACCATCTTTTACTCTATAAGGTACAAATGATGGTGTCCCTATCTCAGCTGCAAGTCCAAGTTCTGTCATAAGACAATTAATTATATCAATAATACTTGTTATATTGTTTGATTTGTAAATATGTAGCTCTGCAATACAGTATTGCCATTGTCAGTAACAGGCTGTAATCTTTGTACTGAGTTTGGAAGGTTTCAGGACTGAGACAACTGGTCTGTCTCAACTTTTCCTGATTGCTTGCAGTTTTGTTTCGCTTGGTTTAGCAGTGATAGCTATTTCTCTAAAAGACCGGGTGCAGTGATCCTGATGGGAAGATCATCATACATTGAGGAGTTAGTGATCCACATAACAGTTAACCTGAGTGGGCACAGGCATGTGCTGTGCTATCATGCATGTACAGCATGGCTTTCAGGCCTGTGCTGTGTTGCACGTCTCCCCTGGCCGCAGGATGAACTCAGCTGGCTAATTGTAACAGAGGAGTGTGTGGGCAGCTCCCACTTGGCTAATACACCACCTGCGTGTCCTTGCCTTTATCTATGAGTGCAGCAAGAAGTTCTCGTGTGAACATCCTTTTTATCTGACGGTAAAAATAACTAATAGAATTGCTTTCCTTTAAGAAAGTCCTATAAGAGTTCAAATGACCAAAATGAGGTAACATTTCCATGGACGAGACCTTAACAGCATGCTGTGCCCTGGTTGGAGCCCATTTGATATCACACAACTCAGAGTTCCCAGCATCTGAAGGGATGTGAAATTATCTATTCTATCCTCTTTTTCTTTATAGTGTTAGCTCCAGTAAAGAGTATTTTAAGAGATACTTTGCAAAATTTGAGCGTCTTTCTTACTCAGATCATAATGAAGCAACACCCCCTTGAGGCAACACACATTAAGCCTATGGCTAATTTATTTTGCTTTTGCTTATCTTTGTATGTTACAACCACAGTTTTATATAGATAGCCATAAGAAGCAGTTGCTCAATGTAGAATGAGGTATTTATGACTTTAATATAATGACATAAAGCAGAGAAATGCAGGTCTGGTATAACTGCAGAGGCCTTTAAAAGTGGAGACACAGGGTGCAGAATAGGGAAGTACAGACATGGGGTGATAAGAGATGAGACACAAGCTTGGCACTGGAAGCCTTGTGGGTATAAACAACTTACCCATGGTCAGTAAAAGAAATGGAGATTTGGAGCTGGTAAAAAAACGTTTTTAGGGGTAACAGAGAGAACAAAGAAGTAATAATCTAACACATATAAAAGACACCATATACAGTGAGTGTGGATATAGCATGGAGCTGCAAACCAATGAAGAAAGAGTAAGGTATAAAAGTGCGTCACCAAACATACAAAACTGCCCCCAAGTGGATCCTAGACTTAGGAAGAAGAAGCCATCGACATCATACTCCTACTGGTGAAGTACTCCACATGGTGGATGGATCCCATAAAACTCCACCCAAGATGAAACCCCCAGTCTTAGGACCCTGAAGAGCAGGGAAAGGAGGAGAAACTCAGAGGTGTGTGTGTAGAACAACTCTAACTCAATTGTTATTCCTTCTTTTTCTGTAAAAATTAGATCTGGGCTAATAACGATTAGACTCATAAGGTTTCAATTATACTAACAATTAATTCTTGGCTTTACTTATCATGTCATGTATAATTCCTCTTTGTCTGTGAACAAGGTTTTGAGTGTTACAGATGTATGCATTTTACCTGTCTTGATTTTCAGTACCGCTTGTGTTCCAAAACTCGCTATGCATCAGTAAATGTGCACACCTTTTCATTGTAGACACGTGTTTTAGGCAGCCCCCCACCATGTTTAAGCTGTGTGTAATATAAGTTAACAGGCAACATTTCAGGCTTTTTTGTTGTTGCTGTTGTTCTTTATGCTGAGTATGTACTTAAGTGCTTCTGCTGCCACTGAGCTACATCACCTCTCCTCTCTCTAAGGATGCAAACAGTATCAAAGCGTACGTCCAAAACTGCAACAATCTAGTACAAAAATCTGCAACAGTCTAGTACAAAACCACAGCAGTCGAGTACGCAGAGCAGTTACACAGCACCAGTGTTGAGTTACGCTTATAAAAAAGGGAGTGAATAATATGTGAAATAAGAAAAATCTACTCAAATGTATTTACACTTCAGATGTGCAAAAAATATTAAGAAAAAATTCCTCTAATGCTGTAGGTCACCTCCTGGACTGGTGTAGCAGAATTTTACATACATTTCTAAAGGTGCAAAACTGCCTGTCAGCATAACTGGCCACCAGATATAAAGAAAGGCTCATAGCCCAACAGACTGTTCCCTTCCTGCTCCCCTCCCTATGGCCAACAAATAAAGTATTTTGAGAATGTCCTCAGTGACTCCCCTTGCAGTCCTTGGCCACCAGAACACAGAGAAACCCAGAGCTACTCAGTCTGATGAGAAGAGATACAGCAACATAGACTGACAAATGGTTGATGGGCTTAAGTTCATATTTTGTTTTCCCTGGCCCCTGTGGCTGAGCAATACTTGGCATGCAGCTTTGGTTCCAGTCCTATTTGCTTTCGCATAAACCTTTTTGATTTTTATTATATGCTCAAAGGTTTGGTCCTCTGTGTCAAATCTGTGTCATCACTTAAATTCTTACTCATTCTCTGGAAACAAGTTCTCTCCCTTGTCTTCATTACCTTTTGGTTATATATAAAGTGCAAACATGGCATATGTGTGTTTGAATGTATGTTTGTACATATAAGTATATACTTACATGTAGTACAAACAGGGAAGAGACAGATATTCCAAAGTTAAATGTATATAAATATATATGTATATGGAATGTATATGTGTGTGTATTTATATATATAAAAATATATGCAAGTGTCCATATACAAACAAATGTTCATATATTAAAATCCAATCCTACCGAATAACATTTCTTAATTAGGAAAACATCTTATGTTTGTGATATGTCCTTATGGACAGCCAACACTTAAAACATAAATTCCCAGCCAGTTATTCTGTTTCCAAATATCTCCCAGCCTCCCACAGTCTCATGTGTTCCTTTTTATATGCTACCCATATATCTACTAACTCATTCAACTTCAATTAAATCAATTACAAATCCCCACAGCTCCCTAATTAGTGCAATACACTTAACCAAATCTATCAATAATTATTTTGAACATCTCATAATATCACAGCTAGAAAAACACTCAAGTGAAAACTAATTAATTGCTATCAACAAAATAAAGAGATCCTTACATCTCAAATACCATCACACACACTTAATTAGCTAATACATTTTAAATGGGTAAATTACATGATGGGGAAAAAAATCTCAAGAAAAAGTTAGGTGTTACCTGTGAAAACACTTGTACTCTGATAACATGAATAAATGTCTTACCCAGTGGTTTCTGACCCCAAGGCATTGTACTTACCACAGATCTGGTTAAGTCATAGTTTACTAAAGTGAGAAGAAAAATAGTTCAGAAATCTCTTTCTCTTACTGTTAAATAAAGAACCATTATGACAAAGCAGGTGGTAATATAGAAAAAACAATAGACAAAACAATAATAGCTGCAATTGGTGCAATTGTGTAGGCATTGTGCGTGATGTCTTTGCAGGAAAGATTTGGGCATGTGAGCCAGAAGTTCTCTATCACTGGCAATGCGAGAGAGGGTTTGACCACTAGGAAGACTTGTCACTTGTGATTTTTGTCACAGAGAGTGTGAAAGCAACTGATTGTATCAGCTGGGGGCACTGAAGAAGTTGAAATATGTCCTGATCTTATGTGAAGGAGAATTTCATAGTGATTATGATGCAAAAAAAGGCTAGTGAATTAAATTGCATATTTTTGTATTTTGTATTTTGTAATTAACGCTAAATAGAATTTATTGCTGTTAGAAACATTCGCCATAAAAATGGGTAGGTAAACAAACGTTCAGGTTTCTTTGTGAAAGTCAGAGGGATTTCACTCAAGTTAATATAGTCCTTAACGGACTTGAACACTATTAAACCAGAATGTTCCTGAAATTATTATTTTTGTGTCCACATCTTTGAAAGTTCCTTACTAGTCTTCCTGGTTCCGTTCCTATTACCTGCTGAGAGTGTAAAAATCTTTTGCCCAAAGATAAATCACGGATTGATATTCTTTGGCCCCAGTGATTTAACCGGGGAAGAAAGGGGACAGAGTGGGGAGAGAACATTTCTTTCAGAAGCAGAATGAAGCAATCTTCATTAAAGAAATATTTCTATCTCAAAGCCCTGAAAATTCTAGTGCCTTCCAGTTCCAGTGTATTCTTCCTGCCTGATGGAACATCCCTTTTTCCATCAAACCTATTCCCACCAAGAGACAACAGGCTACAGACAGATTGTGTTAATGCAGATGCTGTATAGGGAGATTCTCAAATATTGGTCAAAGGAAACTATTGTCCAATAATTACATTTTCTAGCTTAATTCAAACTTAGTTCTCTTCCTCCACCCTTATAGCCTGTTTTTCTAATTTAATTTTGCTAATTACCATTCTTTTTTGATCTCAATTAAACTTGCAACCTTTTCCTACCTGAACACCTAGCAGATGAAATATGCCATTGAACACCAACTTAGTTACTTATCTGGGAATGAATTCTGTCACTGAGTTGTGCAAAAGAACTATACAATGTGACATTTGTATGCAAATTTAATAAAAAATTGACCATAACTCACTCAGGAGCAAAGTACTTGGACAGTGATAATTGCCTAATTAACAAGACTGGTGGAGGAAGATAACATTAAAGATGTACAGTATTGTATATGAAAATAGACTGATTGGTCCTAGGCTCAGACATATTTCAGATTTCTTTTAATAGCTTCCTGTTTGTCAGTAGTATTTATCCGAGATGGTGTTAACATTAGAGCTAAATATATGAGCATGAAGTTGAGTCTGAATATGTTACTCATTAGAACTTTTCACCCCTAATTTGAAGGACTGTGTGATAATTTGATTTTATATTTGACAATCCATAACAATTGAGTTGTCTTATTCTTTTAAAATGGGAATACATAGTAGAGTTGATTTTGTTTCCACTTGCAATAATTTTGTACTGGAGTGATACAGCAGATAAACATTGTATAAAACGTCATTTGCTCTTTACAGTTTACAATACTGTCCTCTTCCATTTTCAGACGAATGAAACAATACCATGTCATAGTATAGTCATTGGTCTTATCAGAAACAATGAAATAAAATTATGATTATAAGATGTACATCTGATTGATAAAACCCAATTTAGAGTTTTCACAGTTTAAGGAAATCCCAGAAAAAGTGGCAATTTTCCTTTCAAACTTTCTTTGAGCACTGACAGGCTGAGACAAAACTTGAGATGAAATGTGGAACAGAGACAACAGCTCCATAAAAGGAGATCAGAGGAAAAAAGAAACACAGTTGATGAGATAAGCATTGATTCATCATGAATTTTTTACACGGGGAAACCATTAAACAATCATACATAGTTCTGGTCCCTAAAAAGCAGAGAACATTTTTTATCCATGGATTTCAGATGTTTTCTGAGCGTAACACCTAACTCCATTTAATCATATAGTTAAGTTTTGATTTTAGTGTTGCAGGAATGGGACTACACTCTGGAGGAAAAGATAAAATAAAAGAAAATAAGCCAAAATTTCTTTTTTGCTGCCTGAAAAATGCTAAGATGCTCTCATTTTTTTTCCCCATGGGAAGATTTTTTTCATATCTGCGAGTTTGAAAAGGCATTCTTGTGCACCATTATATTCTGTAGTTTCTCTGCATTGAATCTTTTGTATTAGGTCCAGCATGCCATAGTCCTATCAAAACTGATCAAGGATATTGGAGAATCTAAAATCTCCTGCCATTCTCCACTGCTACTCTAAATCCATCATTTGCAAATCTGAAGAAAACAATGGTGCCAGTACCCCAAAGGAGGAAACTTAATCTGTTAGCTTCTGCAGAAACTGAAAGTTTTCTAGTGACATGCCACCTGCATATATTATAAACTATGATGTGAGGCAATTGTTATTCTTTACACAGGAACTCATTTGAAGGACTTTTGAATGAGGGAAAAATGCAATTTTTTTACACAGTCCTATGTAGATGTTGTTATACTAAAGGGAAAGGGATCAAGATCCTGTAATTTTTCTGTTACTATGTCTATTACAGTATATACTATGCACTATGTAGCTAGACATATATTGGAGTGGGGTCCAATCCTACTACCACTGTTATTATCCACTTAAAAATGAGTCCGAATTCTTTCTGTTCAGTGCTCCCGATCTAAACAAAGAAAAGAAAGAGAAAAAGGAAGAGAAAAAGGAAGAGAGAGAAAAAGGAAGAGAGAGAAAAAGGAAGAGAAAAAGAAAAAAGGAAAAGGGAGAAAAAGGGAAAAAGAAAAGGAAAAGGGAAAGGAAAAGGGAAAGGGAAAGGTAAGGGAAAAAAAATCAATTGGTACTTCAGGAAATCTCTGGTGAAAAAATGTCATTAAAGGCACTAGAATATATACACAATAAAGTACCTGTAAGTAGCAGAATGTATATAAGTCTAGGATGAAGGCTGATTGACACTGATTTACTCCTGGTAAAGCTGAGCTATTCATATTGACTTGATGTCCAACAGGAATCAGGAATTCGTAGCATGGCTGTTTCAAGTTGACTATGAAATTATGGTTAATAGAGAAAACAGTGGAAATACTAAGTTGGCTCTTTAAAAGGAAACAATTTGATAAAAAAGGGAAAGGCTATTAAAGAAAATAAGGAGGCATGCGAAAGAGGTGTAACATCACTGAGAAAAAAGTTAGCAATCAATTTCTCCAGTTTAGCAGCATAAAAACATGTTTAGAAATATAATTAACAAGGGCTTATATAAAACCTGGAGTAAGGAAGAAAAATTTTCAAATTTCACACTTTTTAAGAAAATCAAGAGCCAAAAGGAGTGTGATGAATTTTAAGGAATCGTAAAAAAAAAAAAAGAAAAAAAAAAAAGAAAAAAAAGATACAAACGTGATGTCAACATATGTAGGATGCACAATGATATGAAAAATCTGAACTACTCAAAGATTATGTAAGAACAGTTTTAAAATAAAGAGAGGGACAAATGGTTCTCAAGTAATTAAAATAATTTGTTTGTTGTTAACAGTTTAAATTCCAGTTGTTTCTAAAAGATCAAATGCAGAGTGAATTTTTATGGAGAATGGAGAGAAATCAAAAAGATGTAGCAAGCAGGCATCAACCATACACATTGTCAAGGTTAACAGTACAAAAAAAAGAAATCAAAGCAACCAAATAGTTTTGTAGTCAAATCAAAGTAATGATTAAAATGTGTGGCTGAGTTAAAGCCAATATTATTTTAATAAGTAGTAGGTCAGATAATAAACTACAACCAAGTAATCAGAGCACAGAATCAGAAGTTTGAAAATTTCAATATTTCACCCAGTCCACCCCTCTCTTCAAGGCCAGATTAACTATATCTTGTGTCACTCCTGATAAATGTTTTGCTAACCTGTTTGTAAAGACATCCAGTACTGGAAATGCCAGGCAATCCATCCCAGTGCTTCACTATACTTCTTACTATAATATTTTCCTTTCTTTCATATCTAACCTACATCTTTCTTGCTGCAATATGCACCCATTAGTTTTTGTGCTATTCATCATGGTCATGAAGAAGAGATTATTCTTTCCTCTCTGCAGTAATCTTTTTTGTTTGTTTTTACATGCTTGAAATCTATTGCCTTATTTCCCATCCTCTTCCCTTCCTGATGCTAAACAACAGAAATTTATGCCATTTTCTGTCATAGATCATATTTTCAAGATCTTTTGATTATTGTCATTGCTCACGACTGCAAGAAATCTACATCTTTCCTGGAATACTGTTTTCCCTTTGCCTTACCAGTAATAGTATTGCCTTGCATCATGTGCTTTGTAGGCCAAACTTCTAGGCCATAGAACCTAGAATGGTATTGAGAAAATTGTCCACTTTTTGTGCTTTTTTGTATAATGTGTCTTGTTCACAGCTAGCTTGTCATCCACTAGACCTAGAAATAATTTTCTGCAGAAGTCCTCGCCAGTCGTTCCTCTTTGTGTATTTGTTTAACTGACTATTTCTGACTAGTATCATTGCACATAACCCTACTTAATAGCACCATGGTTTTACACAGATCATCCTTCTAATTTGTTAGAACAACATTGAATTCAGTGCATGGTTTCTAAGTCATGTCTAGTCCACCATTACTGGTATCATCAATAAATTAAATAAGGTGTGTCTCTATTACACTGAATATCTGACTAGTCCTAAAACCAGAGGAGTTCTCTTTAGGATCTCTGTCCTGGTTTCAGTTGGGATGAAGTTAATTTTCTTCCTAGTAGCTGGTATAGTGCTGTGGTTTGGATTTAGGATGAGAATAATGCTGATAACACACTGATGTTTTAGTTGTTGCTAAGCAGTGCTTACACTAGTCGAGGACTTTTCAGCTTCCCATGCTCTGCCAGGTGCACAAGAAGCTGGGAGGGGGCAGACCCAGGACAGCTGACCCAAACTGGCCAAAGGGCTTTTCCATACCATATGCCGTCAAGCTCAGTATATAAACTGGGGGGAGTTGGCTGGGGGGCAGCGATCACTGCTCAGGGCTGGGCTGGGCATCGTTTGGTGGGTGGTGAACGGTGGCTTCACTTGTTTTTCCTGGGTTTTGTTCCTCTCTCTCTCTCTTGTTTTCCTTTCCATTACACTTAAAAAAATATTATTGTTGTTGTTGTTGTTGTTGTTTTATGTTATTTTATTTCAATTATTAAACTGTTCTTATCTCAGCCTATGAGTTTTCTTACTTTTGCTCTTCAGATTCTCTCCCCCATCCCACTGAGGGGGCAGGGTGAGTGAGCGGCTGTGTGGTGTTTGTTTGCCAACTGGGGTTAAACCACAACAATCTCACACGGTAGATCTTACATGGTACGTCCAAACAGTTTGTATCCACCTTCTAATGCTTTCGCTTAGTTATCCATAAGAATGTAATCTGAAAGAGTGTCAAAAAGCTTTATTCTATTCAAGACATAGCTTGTCTACTTTTCCCTTTATCCATAAGGCCTGGAAGCCTGTCACAAGAGGACATCTGACTGGGTTGACATATTTGGTTCATAACAAATCCCCATTGCCATTACTCACCTCCTTACTCTGTCCTAAGTATTTCCAAACAGTTTGATTGCTTTGCTTTCCAGCTGATATATAAACAATCAGAGAGAAGCATCTGGTTTACTTTAACACTACTGCTATCTAAAAATGTCTCAGTCAAGACAGACAACCTCATCTGTGCAGCATTTTGGTTTTAGATCCTAACCAAACATTTGGCTTGATTTGTATTACTCAGCTTTAAGGAAATTATTTGTTTTCTCTGATGGTTAAAACTAAGCATCATTAAATCTAACTTTTATTAATTTTTTTTTACTTCTTTTAATCTCTCTCATGCATAAGGCAAAAACATGCAAAATTATTTCATAACAAAATTAGTTACATCATAGTTATATGGCAGCAATCCTATTTTATTCTTTTCCTGAATTAAGAAAATGCTTAGAATTGTACCAGAGCTGTGTTAGATTTCAGGGTTACTTAATCAACTGCAGCCATTTTCCAACAACAGACACTTGCATTCAGTCCTGACATTCACTCTCAGAAGGGCTCAGGAAAAATGAAAACATGGAGCGCCTCAACATGATACAGAAAGGGAAAGTTTAAAATACAGTTTAAAGTCTGTCTGTTTCAGAGTCTGATGTGGTCTTTCTCATGGATCTCAGAGCTGTGACCATAATGGCTGGGCTCTTGTGGTGGAAGGGCTTGTCATAACTCTGTGTCCAAGCAAGGTCTTCAGCAGTAGATCTGTTTAACTATTGCCTTGAAAGAACTGAGATGAGGATAATTCCCCTCGTACTTATCCATAGAAATCCATCCTTTGAGTATAACATTTTTAATCCCATTCATTTATGGATCACACGTTTCAAGCTCTACCTGATTTTGTTCTGATATTAGTTTTGAAATATTTATAAGTACATACAATACTGAAGAGATAGCTGCAAGGATTTGTTTTTTTTTTAATTTTAATTTACTGAAATCCTGTGTAAAAGGTCAGCATCCCTTTAAGAAGTCAGTATTTGCATGTGTTTATTTCAGTAATACACCCTCACAAATCCATCAGTCACAGACCAGACAGAATATACTCCTGAAAATTTTCAGTGCAGCTAGAAAGCTGCTGTTTAAAAAAGGCAATAGTATATGGCAAAAGTTGTTCCGAGTAAGAGGTCAGTTATAACACATAGTTAAATGGGAGGTTGCCAGGCTGTCTGCAATAAAATTTTATTTTCCAATTGTAAGCCTTTAGTTAGCAACTCCAAGATTAACATGACCTAGAATATGAATTTTGTTCCAGGAATCTACAACATGCTAATGTCACTGAAGTGTTATATTAAAGGATTTCTTGACCTTCACTTCTAAATTCTTTCCCTGTGATTCGCACTGTATGTAATTCCCTAAGCCATCGACAGAAGAAATCACTAATATCTGTTAAGTCTGTCACCACCATCTCATTGTGATTTTCTTGATTTTCGTATTTTTTTTCCTATCCATTGCCTATCCATTTTGAGAAAAAAAATCAAGTAGATGATCAACTAGCCTGGACCCCAAGACAGCTTGGCTAAATTTTTGAACTGGTATAAACTCCCCAAAGTTATTTATATATGTAACTCCCACTTTGGAGTTTACTTCAGAAGGGATACAATGTTTTCCTTTGCAAGCACGGTCTGAGGTTAAGTATGTTAGAGATTATGAAGCACTTCACTATTGTGATAATGGAGAAACTGATACATCATATGAATGTGATGGACAAACAATATATAGACAACCTTGAAAAATATATTTGTACCTTTTAACTAGTTGGGAGTAAAGCAGAAAAATGAGAAATACAGCTCTTAAGGTTGAGGATGAATCTCTCAGTCTTACAAGCAGTATAGCATGTATCTTGATACTTTGGGGGAGGAGAGGAGAGGAGTAAATCATGTTTGCAGGCAATTTCAGAATATAGCCATTACAGCAATGTAGTGCAAACTGTGATTGAGGCCAGGCTTTTAAGGCCATGTGACCGTAGTGTCAATCTGAGGCTCTATCCAGATGCAGTTTGAAGTCATTCATGTCCACTCTGCTCTAGCTGTTCTTCAGTGCAGCAACATACTGCCTACGATTTAAACTGGCATTTTCATGGTTTAATCCAGAAAAAAATGAACAATGAAAGAACAGTCACCTCAAACCTATCCCCAGGTATTGGCTACTGGTGCTGTTCTTCCTTTAAGATTGAATCTGCTGTCCCTCAAACTGTTCCTTTGTTTCTGGGTAGTTAATCAGCACTTGGCCTATCTGTGTCATCAGAGTCAGTCCTAACATTTCCCATTCAGGACAGCAAAAAACACATCAGGTTAATTTTTCCAAGTTACTGTGCAAACCTATGCTGCACTCGTGTCGGTCTCTTCGCCCAAGTAACAAGAGATAGAACGAAAGGAAATGGCCTCAAGTTGCACCAGGGGAGGTTTAGATTGGATATTAGGAAAAATTTCTTCACTGAAAGGGTAGTCAGGCACTGGAACAGGCTGCCCAGGGAAGTCATTGAGTCCCCATCCCTGGAGGTATTTAAAAGATGGGTAGATGTGGTGCTTAGGGACATGGTTTCGTGGTGGACTTGGCAGTGTTAGGTTAATGGTTGGACTTGATGATCTTAAAGGACTTTTCCAACCTAAAAAATTCTGTGATTCTATGAAATACACAGGGTATTATTTTAAGGTGTTATTTTAAGGTGATGTATTTAATTCAGGGCAGGCCCATATTTGTAAAATATAGAGAACTGAAATTAGAAGACACTACTAATAGTCCCCTCTGTAATGTAAAGTGGAAGTAACTGGAGCCACTTCAGAGCCCTGTCATGAGTGTTTTTCTCCCCATGTAATGTATTAATGTAAATAATTACAAAAGAATCCAAACTGCTTTGCAAGTTCCACCAACTTACAGAAGGACAACTTCTTCATTGCTTAAAGGAAAGACTTATGATTTTAAGGGCAAGGCAAGAATCTCTTCCTACCCCAGAACACCTACCCGGATCCATACATACAATCCACACCTCTTTCCACGTATCATTCTTTTAAATGAGGTAAGTCAGCAGCCACTGGGTGGTACATAACTGTTGGCTGCTGTGCCCCTTTCTCCCTTTGCCCTCACCCAGCTTCTTCTACATGTTCCCACCCTTTTCCCTGCAGCAGCTCTAGTGGCCATTCTAACACGGACACTTTTTAACTAGGTTAGTGAACTGAAATAACAGGATTCAGCAGGCACAGATGACAGCACAGTAATGAGCCTTTAGGTTGACTGTATGGGACCTCAGCCTCAGATAAACTCCAAATCATTTCCCCATTAAACAGGCTCTTCCATTCACCTGGGTCCCCTCTGCAACAAATAGCTGTTAAAAAAGACAGCAGGTGGACCCCATAGTAATAATTTTGGTTTTCCCACAGGAAGGAGGGATCGTGGCCTAGTCTGGGTTAGGGAAGAGTTTTGCTTCAGCAGTACTGCATGGAAAGAAATGCTGCTGTTTCACACTGAAAGTTAGAAACAGGGGATGCAAGAGGAAATGATCTAATGCGCTGTACCATGCTAAGGTATCCTCTGTTTCACTGACATTTTCATGAGCTCCCTCTCACATACAAATTGCTCCATTAAATGTTCAAGACACCATCACGCCATTCACAATTTGTTGAATTATGATTCATGCTCAAGACCAACTATAACTGTAATTCTTTAATTATTAAAATAGTAAAATACAACCTTTTCTATTATACAGAGTAACTTTATCTCTTATTATATAAAGCAGCAAGTAAAAAATCTATTTTACTATAGCTAAGAAAAGTATAAGACACTCAATAACACTCAAGAAGACACTAATCAGAATTAGTCACAAATTTGTAATTGATCACTAGAGGCTGAAGCTTTGCTAATCAGGCATTACAAGTTAAATAACCTTTCTCCTTAGCTTTTAATTTATGCTGTTCACTTTCTTTACAGTTAATTAGATAATACACATGAAATAATTTTTTGTTAAGGGTAATAACATTACAATACTTAGTATGTACTAATGAGGAGATCCTGACATGCATGATGAAGAAATACTTTGCAGCAAAGGCAACATAGTTTATGGCACAGAATCTGCATACACAATGATGGTGTAAAAACGGTAAAAGGAATTTAAGTTTTGCTCAGTGTCTCATTGTTTTGTCCTCTCCCCCCTGAGGTAAGTTTTTAATGAGAGGATTATAACTTCAGAGTCTGCAGTTGTGCCAGAGTATGCGAGCCATACAAATGGTACGGGCAAAGACACCTCTATCATTTTGACTTGTTACGAGGCATCCAACAGCAATCAGGCTGGGGCACATAGGAGAGGTTGTGAGATCTGGGTTTGCTCAGTCTTAAGAAAAAAAAGATCTTACTATTGCCTGGAACTACCTAATGGGAGGAGGGATATAGTGAAGACAGACAGGCTCTTCTCAGTGTGCATAGTGACAGGATGAGAGGCAGCATACAAAGCTTAGAGAGTTAGAGACTAGGAAAGGCTTTTCCATGACGTTGGCCAAACCCTGTCACAGGTTGCCCCGAGAGGCTGTGGATTCTCCGTCCTTGCAGATACTCAAAATAGGGCTGGGTGTGATCCTGAGCTGAGCAACCTGATCTCCCTTGGCTGTGCTTTGAGCAGGTGGTTGGGCTACAGACCTCCAGAGGTCCATTCTAACACACTTGTTTCTTCCATTTGAGGAAAAGATGACCCTGAGTGCAAAGCTGAAGGTACCGTGATTTTATCACCCTTTGTGACAGTTGAATTCTCATGGTGCTTATCTCTGTAGGAGCAAAAGGTAAGGTAATGGTCAGGCTCAAGCTCTTGCTGGGTGCTGCAGGGAAGGGAACAGGTATCAGCAGCCTATGGGAAAGTCCAGGAGTCCCGCAGCAAAGCATGACCTTTAGCAGCTATTGAGTTGCCCTAGAACAGCATTTCTGCACTTCTACTAAGCTGATGCTATTCTTTGAACACTGTACTGCTCAGACACCTGCTCAATTAATCTTGCAGAGAGGAGATGGGTTTTCTAATTCCTTTAATCTATAGCAGTAGCTCTCACCCCAGGCAAATATGCTGTTTATCCTGCTCTCTTTTCCCTTCTAATTTAGGACTTTAAATAATCTCACACTTGCAGAGATTTTTTTAGAGCCTTGAGAGACAATAATCTATGAGTAGTATTGGGCAAAAAAATACACACATACAACTGAATTAAGTTTCTTTTCCTAGTAGTGGTAGTAGAAAATAAGACTCTACAATAAGGAAGAACTTAATTCATTGCCTAACATATAATCTGATGAGAAGTGCAAATTTGAAGGGTGAAGTCAGGAAGGGAGGACTGAAATTGTAGAAATTCACATACTGACATTGTTTATTTGTATGAATGTTTGTATATTTATATATATGTATGTGTATATGTTATTCACAGAGATAAGAATGTTTCCCCTCTAGAAACTGTGCTCTGAAAAGGTAGGTATAGAAGAAAATGTAGGTGCATAATGATGAGAGGAAAAGCAGAGTGGGCAAAGAAGGGAAAACATGAAAATTAAGAAGAGTGTCACAAACAATGACAAACCCTAATTCCCGATTTAATATAGTTTCCTTTATTCTTTTCCTTCTACAAAAAAAAATAAAGAACTATGTAAGAATTTTTTGTAAGGCTAAGTTACTGGCTAAAATTAATGAGATGATAATCAGATTTTAAATTAGAACATGTCCTCTGAAGAGGAGAATCTTATTTGCAATGAATTTAGATAGTAAGTAGGGGAAAAAATTATCTTACTAGTGTTTGTGCCCAGTCCTCAGAGGGCTCAGGAGCCTCTATTTTGATTTGCTTTAATGGCAGTGGGAAATGTTAAGTGGTTTGTGGGATTGGGTTCTTTCAGTATGATATGTATAAAACAGAGTAGCTTTGATATAAACAAATTAATTCTCAACCATCTAAATAATCTGAAAGTCCTAATATGCTTAAAGAAACCTGAAACTATCTTAATGTTAACTGATAATACCTAGGATTAAACATGGCACTGATGTATAGTAATTTATTTAGGCTCTGGATAGGCAGTGGTTTTTTGCCAGAAGAATACCTTACAAAATTCTTTGAGTCATTGACTTCTGAGAATGATGCTTGGTTCTAGTTAATTATGTACCCTGAGGGTTAAGTTTATCAGACAACTCCTCTCCACCCAGTGGTAGTTATTTCCCATTTAGTAATGTCTCCTCTAATGCTAAGAATTTAAAACAGAGCTAATTGCTTTAAGACATCATTTATATAAACACTTTAAGATTGGGAGGATTTTTTTTTTGCTTTTTATAAATATATATATATATATATATGTGGTTTTTACTATGAGTTTAAGGGTTCAAAATCTGGCCTCATAATTTCTATACGTTTTAGTTTGAAGTGATTCTTTAAGTATGATGAGGTGGAGAATGTCTCATAACCTTTCAGGAGGAGAAGATAGTACCAGAAATCCCTATCAACAGAGTTCTATCCATCCATTTATGTCCCCATGTATAGAAATAGTGTCACAGAAAGGGAACAATAGAGTCAATTAACTTAATCATCCAGACTGCCCCACCTACCCTGCTTCCTCCAGTTTAGATAAGAGTAACTCTTGCTCCTTCTAATGCTCATGTAGCAACACTGCTCCCTGTGTCTGTCTCCAGGCCCTGAGTTCTGTCTCAAAACTAATTATTACTGCTAGGTTCTGTAGTTCATGCTGTCTTTCCTCTGGGCATATGTCTGTTATCAAGGAGGAAAAAGATGCCACACTAACAAAAAACTAATGTCAGGTTTTTTGATGTGCTCCCTGATTTTATTTTATTTTTCTATATGTGTTATAGCTAGCCAAGACTTCATAAGAGGAGAAGAATTCAGAGTTTAGCTGTCTCCTCTTTACAAAGCTTTATGCAGTCTGGAGGTTGCATCAGCTTTCATAGCAATGCTGTTACACAGGCAATGGTGACAGTGGTATCCAGTGGTATAGGGATGATATTCAGAAAGCTCAAAAGCTTGATGTTGAAATGCCACAGTGATACTGCTCAAAGGTTTTGCAGAAGACATGTTCTTTAACTATCCCAAACATGGCACTACCACAGGAACTATTATAAAAACTGACTAAAATGAGATACCTAGAATACTCCCTCTAAGAAAGCATGCCAAAGGATACTGTAGTGTGACAAGAGGAGAACGTGTTTTACTTGCAGTGAGATGATGATCAACACCTCATTGTATGCTCTTAAATTGTGCTAGAGTGATGCTTGAGAAGAAACATAGAAGTAATACTGTCTGAAAATGCATTAAGGAATATTATGTACATACAAACAGCAACTTTAGAGCTATAGGGAGTTCAAGAACTGTGAATGTTGTAGCTCAATTACTGCTGTTCTCTCCACTGGTAGTCCATCAAAAAGTTGAATCTTGTTTCAAATCATGATAGAATAGCTTTAAAAAAATTTAAGAAAAAAAAGAAAAGAAAAAGGCTTTCATAAGTAGGAAAAAGGTTGATTGTGCACTTCAGACAGGAGCTGAACATGAATAATTAAATACAGGTACTTTGTCATCAGCATCTACTTATGAAACCTGGGGACATTTTGAATAAGTTCATGTTTTTAGAAAGATTGAATTGAATTAATGTTTTAAGTTATATCCTTTCTTTAAAATTTGATAAGACAGTAAAGGATTCTTTACTGTCTATCCTACAGCAGGATAAAATTCACCATTGAATGCTCTGAGTTTTATCCTGATGAAAACCAGCAGTCCACATCTGTGCCACAGTATTGATTTACATTAGCTAAAGCAATAACTGCATGAGTGTGTTCCAGTGCCTTTAAAAAATGTCAACTCATATAAATCAGGCAAGTTTTGACTCTCTAAGATTCTATATCTAAGCCTCTAGAAGGTTATTCGAAGGATCTTAGTTTCATCCCTATTCAGGGGGATGAAACTAACACTTATAAAAAAACATTTATAAAACCTAACAAACATTTATAACAGGATATATTAAACTAAATCACTTGAGGGTTGACAGAATAATGCTTTTTCTTTGGTTGCCTATGCTGCAGGGCCATATAGAGATGAACAACACATTGGTATAAATTTATTCCCATGGAATTTATAAGTCTCATGATTGAAACATTTCTACTATGCAGTCTCTCTCACTGTGTTTCCCTACTTTTGAGAACTATATGGAACATATCACATGGTGACTTGTAGAGAAACAGGGTTTGTAGCGAAAGAGTACTATTCAAAGAACCCAGTGCTTGTGGGAGTCAAATGCCAGTTTCCAGATGAAATAGCCTTCCACATTATTATAAAATAGTAGGATTGAAGGAGTTTCCTGGATTCTGTGGTGGCAAAGTGTACCAATTAGCATGTGTGGGGCTAAGCAACCACATGTTAACATTTTTTCTGACTTTAAAATCTCATTTGTAAACAAAAAAAAAAAACAGGAAAGACTGAAAAACGCCACTGTTATTTGGGGATATTCACAGACTGATAGAAAGATTTAAGTGGGAAAAAAAGGAAGACATAACTGGAAGTGATATAGGCCAGCCTTGTGGGCAAAGCAGGGCTAATTTCAAAGCTCTGTCAAGCTGTTCAGAGCCTTCTCTAACTTCTAAATTCTTCTTCTTTTAAATTTCCAAAAATGGTGATTCCATAATTTCTGCAGGTAAACTGTTCCTGTAAGAGTGTGTTGAACCACTCTCACTTTGACAAATTTCTTCCTTACGTCCAATTAGAGTTTCCCTTTTTGCAAACAACAACCATTTCATCTTGTCCTTTTGCTGTGCAGCTCTGAAAAGAATCTGTCTCATCTTCTCTGTAGCCCCTGTTTAAGTGCTGCTAGGTTCACCCCCTCCCCTTTCCTTCTCTTCTCAAGGCTAAAAAAGCCCAGGTTCATTACCTTCCCCGCCTATATAATTTTTTTTCTTGTTTATTCTTCCTTTATTTCTTTATTCATGTTCTAGTAATAATAAGCTTCAAAAACACAAGACCCTTAGATTTACAAAGGATAATAAAGTGAAATGTAATAAAAGGCAATTGCTACATTTAAAGCTGCACAACAAAAGCACAGATATTAAAAACATTATATAGGGATTAATTCTTTTATTTTGAACTCTGGGTACCTGTTACACAGTTGTATTTTTTATGGTTTGTGGAGTTTTTAGAAATGAGATGACATCTGCCCATTCATTCTGTCAAGTGTATACAGGAGTAATTCCTTTTAATTTTTGTTGTGCACTTTTCTTTCTTCAATTACTTCCCTTCAAAAAAATCCACAAATTCATAAGGTCAGGTAATCACTATAACATTTTGTTCCTTTATTCCTGTAGTCAACAATAAGCCACTCCCTGGTTGACATTGCTATCCTAATGTAGAGGACTTTTGTGAACTTAGCTCTTGCTAACCTTGCTACTCTGGCAGTGCTGGCAGAAACCCTGCACTAGTGTGCAAGCCATACTTATATGGTTATGAAACAGCAGCTCTGTAGCATGGACAATTTCTGTTGCAGGTTTTATGTTTTCTTGCTGGACAACCTACATTTTTGTTGGATCAAATTTCTCTTATTCCAGGACAATGCACTTACTTCAGCCTTGATCATGAGACATCAAATATTTGTAGATTTATGTTTTTCATCTCCAACTTTGTTGTCAGTTAACCATATTTTTAAAAAAAACCAAACCCAACATTTCAACCTTTCCTTATGTTCACTCTTTTCATTCTCCTGGTAATTCTGTTGTGCTGGCCCAGTTTTCCTCTGGTTTGCAAAACAGAAAGGTGAACATTTGCATGGTAAGCAATGGCATTATCTGGTTATGTCTACCACCTGGCTGCTGAGACCATGATTACCGTTGTCTCAGTGAGGCACATGTGCTTGAGTCCTACTCTGAACACAGCAAAAGCTGGTCTATAGGCTTGCTAGACAGTTGCTGGGCTTCATTCAGTTCACACACACAAATCATTTGCCCGTAGAGACTGTGTTGCAGAAGATTCAGACTCTCTTATGGACTTTATACTGAGTGTCTTTCTGGTTTAAAATCTTACACATCCAAAGGAGTGCAGGGTCAAAACTATAGCTTAATCACTTTGTAACTATACATTTCACAGTATTAATTTTTATTTTTTCAAAGTGAAGCTCATTTAATGCTGTGGTTGTACTTCTAAAGTTTGAGTTCTATTGAATTATAGTACTTCTTTTTCCAAAATGATTTTGTTAAGGGTGTTTGCACATGACAAGGAATCCAGCAATCATTCATCTTTTGATTTCTATTCTTTATTCTCTTAAAAGACTATTTAGGAGGCAGAATCATGCAAAAAAAGAGCAATTTCTGAAGTGTGCCCCTGCTTTATCATCATGAAGTATGTTCTCTATTTGAACTGGTGAACACTAATAATACTCATATATCTCAAAACAGAATAATGTACAACTCCTGTGTGATTACTGGTAAACTAATTTTTAAACTATTACAACATTTAGCAAGGAAAACTGTAAAGCACACATCTTCTACTATAGGGATCACTATCTACTGCAGGAGTCAGGATCCAACAGAGCACCATGCAGATTTATCCACATGAAACTCATTACAGTCAAAGTAACTATCTTTAAAGTAACTTGTTAAATATGAATGCAGTGCACTATTTATTAGAACTATAAGCATACTCTCCTCAGAGACACAACTCTCACAATATCTTCCCAGACCGAGTTCAATTTTTATAAGCTGGAAACCACTTGTTAGCTGTAATAGGAATATCAATGAAAAGGCACCAAAAAACTAAAAACCAAAAACACTTTAAGAAAAGATTACCTTCTCCTTGAGAAATTCAATTCATCTGAGTCATCTTTTACAGGAGTGGGCTTTTGGTACTTATAACCCTCTTGGATCATGAGTCATGCCTGTAACTGACAGCTTAATTCTCACAGGTGAGAAAGTTCCTTCAAGGTTCTGAATTCCTTGATGACTCTGTTCCCATTTAGTAGTACTGCAAACAGAAATCTTTACTGCTTTCAGTCCCTCTTCCAGCCAGCAACCACTGATGGGGACTGGAAACTGTACTTGCTGCCTTTATAGACCATTGTTCCTCAAAATGAGGCTGACTCAGGAAATCAATGCTTTAAGAGTACTTTATACAAGTTCCCAAGTTCTTTAAATAAATTAGTTTTATATTTGGCGGATAATCCTATTACTACTTTTTATTTATATAATCGTAGCATTTATGAGCCTGAGTGATGGAAGAGCACCCAACTGTGTGATGCTGTGTGAACACAGAATAAAAGGCTGTCTCTCTGTCAAATACCAAAGAAAGTTACTTTGAACTGGCACTGTGGCCTGTGTAACACTAGTGAAATAAAAAAAAATGTGCTCATGGAGTAACTCTACTTTTAAGACAGGTGAGGTGACTGTTTGCAGCATGTTCATGCTATTTTTATTTCATTGAAATGGATTGCATAGTTGCAATAATATATGCAAGAGAGCTGGTGAAAAGAATGATCATCTGAGCCTTAGTGCTCTTCCTTTGAGTATAACATGCACGTTCCTTTTTCTGCTTTCTTACATGCCCCTTAGAAATATGGAGTGGAAGAGACTAAATGCTACTTCAGAATCCAATGGGAAAATTTAGAATTTAGGTGCTTAAATCCAGATGAGCAAACCAGAAACTGTATTTGGTTAGTTGCAAAATACAGTGCCTAAATTTTGGAAGTATGACTCTCAATTTAGGTGCTTTTATCTAGGGCAAAAGATACCAAATTCTCTTTCCAGATGTAAGGCAGAAAAGGACTTCAGCTGCACTTAAGTCCTTGATGCACCCCAGTTTAGCAGGCTCTCCCAAATTCCATGGGCAGTGCAGAATCAGGCAGGAATAATTATCTCATTTGAAATCATAGCCAGTGGTGAATATCTCCTGTATAACAGTTTTAAATGAATATTTTAAATTCCCTACTGCAGTCCCTAGTCAATGTGCTATTACACAGAGGGGCTTGCATGTTGCCTATACTATTTAGGTTTTACAGTCAAGAGAAAAGAGTTAATGAGAGAGAGAAACCAAGCAAGAGCCATGTAGTGAGCAGGTTTTCAGCAAGGGAGGTAAAAATACAGGACCTACTAACCAGTATATTTCTACTGTTTTTATCCAGATTGCAGATTATTAAAAGATTATACACACACAAAAGGAGCATAAACATGAGCAAAATATGTTAAATTGCATCACTGAATATCAGTGAAAATCTATGAAAGCCTTGGTAGTGATATTTGACTGTCTGTAACAGGAATTTGCCCTAATGTTAGCCTGAGTGTCGCTGGGACTCCAATGAGATGTAAAGTCACATTTATTTGAATGAGGTTGTGGTGAATGAAGCTTAATTAGTTCATGGCAAATAGTCACTGTTGAAAGTCTTTAAAACTTTTAAGAAGGACAGTACAGAGTTGGAAATGTGAACTACAAAGTAAGGTATTCATTCTAACATTTGAAATTCCTTCTTTGCTTTTCCTTTAGGAGATAATAAAGTAAATCCCAGTGTTTCACAAACTTTTTGTGTCATAGTAAAGATGGTAAAAGATTTCCTTTATCTTAGAAAAAAGAAGAAAAGCTAGTTGAGCTGGAGTATTATTCCATAAAATTTAATTTGTCATGGGAATACTATTGTTCTTCGTGAAAGACCAAGCAAAAGAGACATGCAATGGGAAGACAAAAGAGCAGAGAGCAAACAGGGAACAGAAGGTACATTTTTTAATCTCATTGCTAAGGTCAAGCAGGCAAACCGCATAGTATTACTGGCTAATCAAAGATCTAGAAAAATTGTTTCAATATTAGGTTGTTTCTAACATCTGCTTTTTTAGTCACAAATTCACAGTCAAGTTGTATAAGAGGCACTTTTGCCTGGTTAAGGCAGACTTTTTAAACAGAAGGCGGAAGAATGAGCTAAAGAAAAAATCAGTTGACCAGAGAAAAAGACTTTGGACAAGGGACAGAAAATGAATGCTAAATCTCATGTTAGCAGGTGCCATGCAGTACTGTCTGCACATTTCATCAGAAACTGCCTAATTCTTGTATTGTGAAAAATAGAAAACAGGATACAAATCTCTCTAGGACACTTAGATATCCTCTTTCTCCTCATTCTTTTCTTTCTCAAGGACATCTCTTGGTATACTACCATGAAGTCTTAATTGTGCTACAGTGTCTCAGAGAATCCCAGGAAATGTTTGCTCTATTGCACCCATCTGTTCTTCTGAAGTTATTGCCAGAGAAAAAAATTCTTCCCCGCCCTCCCAAGATGGTTATAATGGCTGATTATCCTACTATTTTGTTCATCAGTTAACCCTGCTTTCAGATGTTAACATCATTTCTGGCCTGTATCACAGTTAACAGGCTTGATTTTGACATGCTTCTTTGGTGGTATTAACAGATTGTTTCCTTTTGAAATGTAATTTCTCAGTCTGTGGTGTTTGTTGCCTTCTAAGGAGTTCTGCATGGTGGCATGTGCAAGCCTTTTGCTACGTGGCACAAACCAGGGTTCAGACTTCCATAGAGCAGCCCCATGTAATCGCTACTTGTCAGCAGAGCAACAAAAAGAAATGCTGTGAATCATGGAGATGAGCACTTAGAAGAGACTGGAGAGCAGTGAGGAAAGTTCAAAGATTTCTACAAGTGTGAAGGAACTACAGGCAAGTGGATTTAGCTGAGGTGATCGTGCAAAATTATGATGCAGTCCAGCAATCTGTGACTGAATAATATGCTGGGATCCAGAGAGAGAGAAAGAGCATTTAAGAAAGTGGGGGAGAAGGGAGAAAAAGAGAACAGATACAGCAAATGTGAAAATATCGGCAAGGGTATTAAAAATATTATCCTTCTTTGTTCTTGGAGTTTCCTAAAAAAAAAAAAAAAAAAAAAAAGGTGTCATCCACAGAGTAGGAGGATCTTTTAATACATGGTTTTGTTTAAGCGCTTTTCTTTTTCTGTAATGCTATGTCTCCTTGATGTTTTTTTTGGGGGGGTGAGGTTTTTTGGTTTGGGTTTGTTTTTACTCTTTGACCTTTTTCAATAACACATAGAGAATGTTGCAAGGGGAAAAAAAATTAAGAGGACCTGTTGGTTTTGGAAATGTAGCAAAGACCTGTTTGGAACAGAAAGAGAGAATCATTGACAGGTGAGTCGTCTTTTCACTTCTTTGCCATGTTCTTTCACTGCTTTGTCCTGTCCTTTCACTTCTTTGCCATGTTCTTTCTTCTGCTTTGCAGGTTGGGAGAAAAATGAATGTAGCAACAAGGCTGTGCCCTGCTTGCATTTGCTTCAGCAGTGTGCCAGTTTGTTTCGAACTAAGTACTGTTCTTAGAAGTCTGTTATTTTGTTCTTTGATTGCCTCAGCACTGTTCAAGTTGTTTTTTTTTCCCCCAGTTTGATCACATTTCCCCTTTGTTTGGATCATCTTTATGACTTTCTTAAATGCTTGGCATCCTCTAGGAGCCACTATCATCTAAGCTTTGGCTTTTCTCCCTTTTTTAAATATAAGTTTAGAAGCTTATTTTTACATTCTTTTGGTTTTCATTCATCCCCTTATTAAGGCTATTTAAATTCAAAGTTCTTCAGTACATTTCAGATTTTCTTTATTATGGCATATAAGCCATATTCCCTGCTGCATTTCCGCTAAGAGTTTTTTGACCTTTGAAGCTGCAGTTCAGAGTAAGATTATCAGGCATCTCGTGTTTTGGGATGCAGAAGTTATATTCCATCCATACTTATGACATCTAGGTAGTCTGCTGCTCCATGCCCACTGAATCAGGTGGTGCTGTTGCTGAATGTTAATAGTCTAATTTAATTATTTAGAGTTGTTGGTGCTGGGCACTGTGTTCTGGATACAGTCAAGAGGATGAAATTTGTGATGGTAATTAGACTACCTGCTCTGTCCAAATGACTCAAAAGCAGGTCAAAGGATCTTAAGAGCTACCCCAATTTGTACTAACTGGTAAATATTTTCTGAGGGAACATACCCGAATCCACTTAAGACCATTCATCCTCTTATCTATCCCTCCCTATCTCCAGAGCTACTTCTGCTAAGTAGCAGATGGCACACTGGAAACTGGTTGTGTCAGCATTACAGCTACATCAGGACTGCCTTCTTTTGGGGTATGGAGGCAGAATGGAAGAAAGAGTTTAGGGAAATTATTAACAGTCCCTGTTTGCTCTGCACTACTAACTGTTCCAAAGGACAGTATTTGGCATGAGTGCAGATGATAAGGGAAAAAAAGGGTTGATTTGTAATACATTTTGAGGTGTTTCTATATTCTTTCTCTAAGTCGCTGCTTTCATAGACATAGAGTAAATGCAGAAATAATCCAGTTCAGATGTGTAATTCTGTTCAGATGACATGACTGCCCAAGTAAGCAAGGACTGAAATAGATATTTTACTTTTGCCTCTGACAAAACTTTTATGTGGGACTAGGAAAAACTCAACTGATCTCCATCTCTTTTGTCTTTCTGGAAGTAGTACTGCAGAACAATATTAGAGAATCAAATGCAGAACAGAAATTATTCTATTGTCATTACTTATTTATTAGCTGCATACATGGAAACCCTGCTGTGAATATCAGTCCAGTAGTGACAGTCTTTTCATCTGCTTGTTTGTATATTAAGCGCTAAGAGCCTCTGGCCAGGTTTTTAAAACTGATTTTGACACTTGAACAAGCAAATAGCCACCAAAGTGCACCAGGTAGGCAACAGTAACATATTCAGAGCTGGCATTAATCTCCCTGTATGCCTAAACTCCCTAAGGTGCCTATGTTTCTACAGCTGGCATTTTCAAAGAAGCCTAACTGTTGCTGCCAACAAATGAGCTGATGAGAGCCCTAGCACAAGTAGAAGCCCTGGGGGCCATGGGAACAAGATTTGTAATGTAGGCAGGAGAATTTCTATCTCGCCATTAATGTCTGATTTCTTAAGTGTCCTCTGAGGGTGCTGAAGACGTGTTACTTGTCATGAATGGAACAAATAAGATAGACTGGCCAGAAATCTCCTACTGTCTTGGTATATAAAATGTGAGCCTGAAATCTTACATCTCCTCACAAAACATGTGCTGCATGTGCATGAGGAGGAGCAGATTACATGAAGGGTCATGTGCCAGGGCTAAGCTGCTACTGTGAAAAACATTAGTGATACAACATCTTTCTGTGTCCTGCCAGCTCCTCTCTTCTTCTTGGACAACTTGTGCGCATGTGAGCCTGCCACGGCACTGCTGCTAGATTCAGGCACTGTGGAAGAGCTGGATACTCTGATAAGAGACTGTCCGCCTGAACCCTAAAGTGAGGACTGTGCTTCGTGTATGTGCTTTGCTCGGCTTCTGGTGGTCAATGAAGTTCGTTTTAGAGTAAGTAGCAGAAATCTTGTGTTGTCTTTTCTCTTCCACAAATACATTATTTGAATTGTGGGAAACATTCCTATGCTCAGAGCAATATTGGGAGGTATGTCATTGTCATGGTTTAAGCCCAGCTGGCAACTAAGCACACACAGCCGCTCTCTCACTCCCTCACCCCCCCGCGGTGGAATGGGGAAGAGAATCGGAAGAGTAAAAGTGAGAACACTCATGGGTTGAGATAAGAACAGTTTAATAATTGAAATAAAATATAATAATAATAATAATAATAATAATAATAATAATAATAATAATAATAATAATAATAATAATTTGTAATGAAAAGAAAAATAACAAAGAGAAATAAAACCCAAAAAAGACAAGTGAATGCAAATGAAAAACAATTGCTCACCACCAACTGACCGATGCCCAGGCAGTCCCCGAGCAGCGGCCCCCCCCGGCCAGCTTTCCCCCAGTTTATATACTGAGAATGACATCATATGGTATGGAATACTCCTTTGGCCAGTTTGGGTCAGCTGTCCTGGCTGTGCTCCCTCCCAACTTCTTGTGTATCTCCAGCCTTCTCAGTTGGTAGAGCATGGGAAGCTGAAAAGTCCTTGACTTAGTGTAAGCACTACTTAGCAACAACTAAAACATCAGTGTGTTCTCAACATTATTCTCATCCTAAATCCAAAACACAGCACTATACCAGCTACTAGGAAGGAAATTAACTCTATCCCAGCTGAAACCTGGACAGTCATCTTGCTACATTTTTTGGTTGGTTGCTATTATAGAAACATTTAGCTACCGCCCCATGAACTAACTGTTTTGGGGTAGTGTGAGAGCATCTGTGCTGTAGCACCACAGGAACTGGAAGCAACACCCATGTGAGGATGCAGTGGCTCCTATCTATTACTTGGGAATCACTGCCTTGCGTGTAGCAATATGTCTATTTGCTGTCCTTATCATACCGTGTCTAGCTTCCCTTCCTTTGTGGTTTTGGGGAGGTCCCTTGCAATATTCAAGGATTATTTTTATACTGTTCAATAGGTTCTAGCAGCCAATCAGACATAATGAGTGTTTTTATTTTCTCTGTGTGAAGATCATTTTTCCATCTCTTTCTGAATTTTGTCAGAGACTTGCTAATGTTCAAAGCTGTCACTGTGTAACATTTTAGCTGATGGCCATGCGGCAGCAGTGGAATGGATACTGTCTGTACTGGGGCGTTCTATCAAAGGTATAAAATGTACATTCAGTGAGTCTGCAAAAATAATTCTTAATGTTATTTAAATGGTGTTTTCAGTCCATGAATAAAATATTATGTCTCATCATGCAAATATAAATATTTTAGTATTTTTTAAAAAGTAGATATTGACTCAAGAGTAACAATTCCTACAAAGATGTACATTTTTTTTATTCCTAAATTATTGACTTAAAGTTTCATATTAAGAGATACTGTAGATGTAAAAAAAAGAAAAAAAGGAAAAAGAAACAAGCTTAAGTGAATATGTTCACCATTACTCATCTGATTTAAAAACAAGAAAATTTTTTTGTGTTTGTTTTTAAAACAATCAAACAAACCTTGATTCAAATACAGGAACTGGAATTCCAAGTTGCAGCCTGTGGCACATTTTTATAATTGAGTTATGAACCTCTGAATTTCACTTTTAAAAGGACTTTGTGGTCTGAGATATTCTTCCCTTTCCCCTTCTTTTTTCCCTCATTTCCTCTGAATTATTTTGTACCCAATTTAGACTCTTTTTCAGCAGGGGATTTCACATATAAATTTTGCACTGCTTTAAAACCTTCTTTTCTCCAATGCATATTTCATGATTTTCTTAGTCTCAAAACCCCAAGCCTTCTTCACACAAAGTCCTGAGCAAAAACTACAAACCCCTGTGGTATACCTATCAAACATAAGATAGTGACTTTCCAAAAGAGCTGCCCACATTTTTAATGATCTGGTAAGCAAAAAGAAAATATTAAACAATTTTCAAGACAAAAAAGAGTATGTAATAAGGCAATAATTCTCAGAAGGTTACAATCTATGGTCTTATAATAACTACAGTTAGGAAAATTTAAGACTTTCATAGTTTCTTGACAAGTTCACTTCTATTCCTAAACTGTCATCTGGAACCTGTCTAATGAATTCAGCAACCCCCTAATCTCACGTCGAGGGTGAATATTGATAATTTTTAATGGTGGAAGCTCTAATGTTAGAGCGCTGACCTTGGATTTCAAAAAGCTGACTTCGGTGCTGATTCCATCCCAATCTTCCAATTAAACACGGACAAGTCACTTCAATGACTATACACCTATTCTTACAGGGATTTAGGTGTCTAAGTTCCGCTAAAATTAAGTCTTGAGTATCTCTGCATCATCAGATAATCAGTAACTGGGAATTACTGCATTTATCTTCCTCAAAAAGTGTTAGATGATTAATGAATTAAAATTGTGATAACAGTAATGATCAAATTCTTAAACCTGAACCTTTTTTTTTTCATTAGAATAAATGGGAGGTTTGTAGTTGATTTTAAAATAGATCAGCATCTGACTCTGGAAATTTTATAATACTAGGCCAGTAAATTAATGCATATTCGATTTAGGTATAAACGATGATGAGTTCACAGGTCTAAGCCTTAGGTCCTGGTAGCTATTCATTGTCTACGGATTTCAGAAAATTGCTTCAGAGTTTGAAAGCCTTTACTCAGAAACATAAGAGTTAAAAAGGCTGGCTGACTTGTCAGCTTGATTTAGGTCAAAGCCAAACCAAAGGAGTTCTATCCCTCTCCCTCACATGCTGTCCTACCTCGCAGTTTCGTGACCTTTCATATGACAGAATTTGTAATTAGAGAAGGGAGTTAAAAGGCTGTTGTGAGTCAAAGCTTAAGGCATTCCTAATTTGAACAATGACACTGTTCCATATTCATTGTGTCACAACAACTTCCATACCAAATTTACACAGTTTGCACATAGAAGCTGGGTGACCCCAACAGCAGGTCCTGCAAAGTTAGTCAAGGACGTGGAATTCAATCTGCTCTTTCTTTTTTGGCTATTGCCAAGAATTTATAATATAGCAAAATATGGGTGACAAATGTTGCCTTCCTTCACACTGATTTGTTGTCCTGAGTGATATTACTCAGCTATCACTGAGGGAAGAACTTGTACATAGCAGAGATGATTTTTGGTGTGTGTTTAGCCCAGATGTGGGATCAGGACCTTGGACTGGTTAATATTCTGGTCTCTTGCTTTTCAGTCTAAATTGTGCTAAGTAACAAATCAGATGTCAGAAAAAGCTGAGGGGTAAATAGTTGAGCAACAATTTCTGTTCCCTGGCAGCCAGTTAATAGTTATGAAGTTGTGTAGGTTTAAGCCATGAGTTTCTCTCTCCACGCGAGAAGGACAGAGCATTAGACAGAGAATGAGGATGCATATGACACTGCCAGCAGATAAATTAATATCTGTTGAGCTTCACCCTAGATGGGAAGAACCCTCTGAGTCAGGTATAGCCATTACCACCATGAGCTGCTATTTGTCACTTTGTCACTGATGAGACTTCCTGAGTGCTCGTCTCCTCTGCTACTCTACAAAATCAAACAGGCTTGCTTAAACCACTGTGGGTTATTCTGACCAGTCTGACTGTACCACTGCTGGCTAGGAGCATTAACAGAAGTGAATGGCTGAGAAGTACAGCCAGTAAATGGTAGGTCCTTAAACTGTCTCACATCTGTATTGACTAAGTGACTCCAACTGCAAAATCAAACAGATTAAACAGGTGCTGAAAATGGTCTAAGCTCACTTGCTTGGCTTTGCACCACAATGAACTAGGAGGGATCACAGGACCATATGTTCACTCAGGAGTTTTCAACCTTCACCTAACTTCGTTTCCTCTCCTGAATCCAAGCTATGTGCACCTTCTTCTGTAGTATCTGAATTTCATCTGGGTTGAGATGCACCCTTTTGGAAATCCCTAATATTGTAGAGAAAGATTAATTCAGTCCTAGTTTCTCCCTGTTTATACAGAAAGCCTGATCCTAAACGTAAGAGAATATGAGAGGGTCTATGCCTCAGAGCACAGTGTATAGATAAAGCAGAAATCTTAGTCAAGTTGCTGAAACAGAAAATCCTGTCTGTCCAGCAAGCTTTGTGCTTTGCAGACAGAACTTTTTCCTCTCTTTGTAGCTCTACCTATGCCTCCCGATTCAGGGGCTTGCATAAAAGCCTTTTTGCCTTTTATATTTCATCAAGCCATTTCCCACAGTGAATAGAGTATCTGCAACAACAGGGCTCAGTCTTCTGCATAACTTCCATTTTTGTGTTGATGTACCTTGAATGAGTAGCGTTTCTGTCTTTTATGTTGGTGTAAATTGGGAAGATAATCAGGCCCAATCAATTAAGATCTGTAGTAGTATAAATTGGGGTCAGCAGTGGACTCATAAGAGCACTTAAGTTCATAACAAATTTGTGGAACTGCTAAGACAAAGCATATTCAAAGATACCAATGTCACTTGTCAGCAATTTTGAATTAGGAATTCCTTTATGATGTAAAGCGAAGGACTAGCACTCTCCGAAAGCCCAGGACCATTCCTGAGTGACTGTTCTTCAATGTGGTTCTTCCTTTGGTTGTTTTAAAAGTCCTTTGGAAAAGACCTCTCTCCACGCTATTCTTACCATCTTTACAGAGTGTTCAGAAGCTGTTTTCATATAGGAAGAAATCTTTCTCCTCATTCCTTGTATTATGGATGAAGACATAATAATTTCCTACTCTTCTGTACTGAGGAGGTGGCAGTTCGTTTGGGCACTCAGTAAGAAAGACACCAACACTCAAAGCTTGTTAACTAATGTATTGAGTAAAAGATGAAAAATATAGAAAAGGTTACAGCAATCTTACATCCTTCCTGATGCTGGGAATCCCGGCTGTTGCAGCATTGGACGAGAACCTCCTCGTGGATCATGGCACACTGTGCAGAGTTCCCATCTATGGTGAGGTTCACCAGCTCTAAGTTCACTAGTACTTTTATAGGGTCTTTCTCACAATACAGATTCATCAGCCACTGATAGCAGTCAAGTTTGGACTGTGGATCTAGCCTTGAAGAGTCCCTTGGACAATACGCTCCAATAACCTTATAGTTCCCAAACAGGTACAAATAATGCTTCAGGTCGATGAGACAACGCACTATACTTATGTTTGAATACATATTGAATACATATAGATTGATTAACTATGCATTTCTTATGCATACATTGAGTAATTATACTACTTTATAGAGCATTCTCATGGTATCCATGATACAGAGGCATATACCTGATCTGCCATAGATGGTTGGTAAGTGGTCACAGGCTATTCAAAGTGCACCTATATACATGAGAAGGAAGCAAGCTTGTGGATCACTAGCTCTTTGTACGATAGTCTTCTGGCTGCATCCCTACACCTATGACATTTTTAGCAATGACAATATACAATGCAAATGCAAAATAAAGTTTTCTAAAAGAACAACTAAAATCATGGAGGTGGAGTGGCTTGCACAGGAGTACTAAAACAGTGTAAAGAGTTGCTTTATTCAGCTAGTATAAAATTCACTGAAACTACAAGAAAATCAGTGTGTTCTTCAGTGATACGGACTGAGGAATATATAGTCACCTGAGCTGATGAACCTTATAGATTTCTAGAGGCATTAGCTTTAAGTATGTATATCCAGCCAGGAAGAAGGAAAAGAGACATAGGTAATGTTTGTTGAGCAATGAATTAATCTTTGATGAATAGACAACTTAAGAAAGAATATGAAGCTGTGTGGTCAAGAAGGAGGAAAGACAGTTACTGTCAAAATAAATAATGAAACCTCATGGTGTGAGGAGAAGTAGAGGTCAGATGCAGACATTCAGAGGGGAGGCAGACTGATAGAAAGCCTCTTTCTAAGTATTAACGATAAAAAAAAGAAAAAGCGATAGTTCAGTTCAGACACGTTGTTGGTTAATCACTAAAGTCATTCTGAAGATGACTGGGAAGTACAAGAACATTTTTCAACAATCTCTACTGTGTATGCATTCAAATACCCTGTTTTAGAAGATATACTGTGTTGAAACTGACTGATACTAGAATATATGACCACTGAGTCCCATGTCTCGTAAAAGTAAAAAGCAGAAACTCACACACTCGAAGAATACAGGATTAGATGATCCTGACTTCCTCCATGTAGTTTCCTAAATATTACTGTGAAGCTTCCTTTGAGGACTTAATGTAAAGCACAAGCTTTATTCCTGCCTGTGATAAATACCCACAGTCAAGAAAGGAGATCATGAACCTTTGTCTAAAATGAGAAGGTGCTGTCTTGGGACAAGGCACAGAAGTCCGTATGTATTTTCTCTCTACTGGTTATTTGGGCAACTGGTGCTACAAAGCCAATTTATCTCTGAGGGTATCTGATAATTTCAGAAATGGGTGTTGTAAAAATGACAAGTTCTGTCCTCATATTATCAGAATCAGCTTACTTACACCTAGTTTGTGCTTCAGTCAGTTGCTTTTCATCCAGATGCTACTTTCAGCTAGTCATTGAGATAGGGCAATGTTGCTTTGTGCTGCTTATAAAATAAATATTGAGTTATCACTGTCTTTCTGGCACTTAAGCTTGTGCTGCCTCAAAATACATTTAAGCACTAATAGACTGATGTTAAATAGGATAAGAATAAATCTTGCAGAGCTCCATAGTTGAGCAGGTGGATGGGGGAACTGTTGCTATAATCATACTTTGAGCTAAGTTAGAGAAAAAGCTGTGACATTATCCTTTCCTTGCTTTCCTGCAGCTTTAGAAGTGGGGCCAAAATATCTTTCAGTCACTATTACTGAACACAAGGGAAGGTCCAACAGAATGAGAACCACAATGTTTCACCACCAGTTCCTGCAATGTAAGGACTGATCTGACCTACATCCTTGTAAAACTTTAGGGATTTATACTTGATGCAATTACCCTCCCTCCTCCATACAGATTTCATACTGTATGAAATCCCACATGAAGTTCTTAAATTCTTGTATGAAATCTAGGAGAACCATTAGACATTAACAGAGCTATGGAACTTTTAAAACATTTAGAGTAATTACTCAGTCCACAGATTTGGAAAGTACATGTGAGGTAGAACATGCCTATTTGTTTTTTTGTGAAAATAAGATACATGTCTGTAGTTGAGTGAAGTGTGAAATGTTTGCCTCTCCATTTATATAAGCTAAATAGGGTTATTTCTAGCTCGGGTATAGTATATGCATTCATTTTTGAAAGCATTCTGTACCATATGGCACCCTTTATACTAAATATTCATCTATGAAAGAAATCCTGAATATTAACTTAAAATTATGGAAAATGAGAAAAGCTATTAGAATAATAATGATCATTTTTTTTCTTTGTATCTTAATACAGGATCAGATCATTAATCCGCAACAGATACAAATGTAAATTAGTTACTTTCAGCACATCTCGGGTTTGTACCAGTAGATGGCACTGCGGGAATAATGATGGCTGGCTGGAGGATGACGGGTGTTAAGTACCTCATATTCCACCACACAGGCTACAAAACAATTTTTGTCTCCCACTGGTTTCACCAGTTTAATCCTGTCATACTATGAGTCAGATTTTCCAGGCATACTTACTACTGCCAGTGAAGGATATACTGAAACTGCTGACACCAAGTACTTAATGTAGTTTATGTTATAGAAATAGTAATCTCCTATATTAAATTACTTGCTTGCAGAAGATACCTTTTCCTAGCAAGTTTTCTGTCATAATATTTACCTACATATCATCAGCTCACATGTTTGCTACTTGGATGAGCTGTCTAACTGACACAGTGATCACTAGGGCTGCAAATAGTATTCACAGTGAAATTCAAGGCAGCCCTTCATCTGCCAAACTACCAATGAAACTAGCCCGTTTTCTGAAGTGAGGGTCTTCTGTCCAGGTATCACACTCATTTCCACAGCCCAGGAGCTCTCCTAAAGAGTGAAACGAGCTTTTCCTGTGCACCAGTCTTTGAAACTCATTCTGGGCTCCAAGAGGCAGGCAGGCTTCTTTCCACATCACATATCACCAGCAACAAAGTTTCTGAGGGCTAAATTATGCCCTTAGTGGTACCTGTGCGATTGTTTTGCCTGCAAGGCTTTTGAACAGGTGTAGCTATTGGGATTTAGCGAGCAATTCTGCCGATGATGCTCAAGATGGAATAGTATCCAACTGTCTCAAATAGTTATGTTACTTCTGCAGGGCTAAGAGAAATAAAAAACTGGTAAGTGTTTATTTTTGTCACTAAAGTAAGTAGATATGAGTCTAAAAACACATGAGATTTGATCTATTTGGGAAAGTGGTGCCAATGTTACCACAATCCTTTTCTGCAGAAAAATTGTTCTTCACTTTTTTTTTTTTTCTGATAGCTGGACTTTACAATATACTATATGCATCCTCTGATGGCCTCTGACACACTTTGACCATCACATGTCTCCTTATGGAAGGTTTTCAAATTAAAAGATTGAAAATATATTACGTCTACTACCCACTTGAAGGGTGGCCCAGAAAGCTGGGAAGCCTGATGGGGAATTAATCATAAGCAATATCATATCAGAGGAATGAGAAGTTGAGGATCAGAGGTTTTCTGCAGTAAGTACATATACTGGAAAATAAATATTTTCCTTTACCACACAACAAACATTGGCTACAAAGTACTGTGTTCAAGGCTGTACTGAAAGAAGGGGGTTTGTGGGCTGAAATCTGTCAATTTGAAAAGTAAACTAGCCACAGTATCTGTACTGGATTAGCAGTCTAAATGGCAGAATGAAGCCTAATTGGGCCCTACAGCACTTCTACTGATGGATGGCAGCACTAATGTGCCTTCATAGGCGGAGGTCAAAGATCCATCTAAGCCCAAAAGATTCACTGGTTTAATTGGTTCAGGCATACCAGTTTTTCTAGCCAGTAAAACACAAGTGTGCGATAAGGCCAGCATCATAATTGACTGCCTTTGGCTCCACAGAATAAGCAAGCAGGCACCCATTTATGGCTGGGTCAAATGATGACAGATTTCAGGAAGAATTCAGAGCGATTTTCAATTGACAAGACTGTACCTGCAGAGGGATGCTGTAACGACCGTCATGCAGCTGCCGTATCCTTTGTGTTATCGCAGTCATAGCTGCAGTCCTGCAGTCACAGCTTTTTCCCACCAACTGTGGCCAAGTCACAATATCATTTGTTGATCCCTGATTTTGGGACCAGATTTATACCAGTCTCCATCTGATAATAGATCCCAGAAGAGCAATAACACTCTGAGGAAGATTAGAAAGCAGCCAGTGCCAGCCATTGTCTCAGTGCTGTGATATGCCTCATTTGCAACAGAGATGGTAGATTTTGTCTTGTTCTGCCACTAAAGACCCTTCCGATCTGAAAGATGGACTGTGAACTGGGGCATAAAAAGGAATTTACTTTTTTTTTTGCCCTGGATCAAGAAAGTGAGCCAAATACATAATAAAATCATAGAATCATAGAATGGTTTGTGTTGGAAGGGACCTTAAAGATCATCTAGTGCCAAGCCCCCTGCCATGGGCAGGGATGCCACCCACTAGACCAGGCTGCTCAAAGCCCCATCCAACCTGGCCTTGAACATTTCCAGGGAGTGGACATCCACAACTTCTCTGGGCAACCTGTTCCAGTGCCTCACCACCCACATAGTAAAGAACTTCTCCATTATATCTAATCTAAATCTGCCCTCTTTCAGTTTGTAGCCATTACCCCTTGTCCTATCACTACACACCCTTCTAAAAAGTCCCTTTCCAGCTTTCTTGTAGGCCCCCTTCAGGTACTGGAAGGCTGCAATAAGGTCTCCCCAGAGCCTTCTCTTCTCCAGGCTGAACAACCCCAACTCTCTCAGCCTGTCCTCATAGGAGAGGTACTCCAGCCCACTGATCATCTTCGTGGCCCTCCTTGGGACTTGCTCCAACAGGTCCATGTCCTTCTTATGTTGGGGTCCCCAGAGCTGAATGCGGTACTGCAGGTAGGGTCTCACCAGAGTGGAGTAGAGGGGGAGAATCACCTCCCTCGACCTGCTGACCACGGTTCTTTTGATGCAGCCCAGGATACGGTTTGCTTTCTGGGCTGCAAGTGCACATTACGGGGTCACGTTGAACTTCTCATCAACCAACACCCCCAAGTCCTTCTTCTCGGAGCTGCTCTATGCATAATATGTTTTGGATTAAATGTAATTTCATAAATCTACTTTTATTTTGTTTCATAAAAACCCAGAAATTAATCTCTTATTGACAGAAAGAGAATTACATAAACATTTGAATGTTTGTGTCTCCTTAGTTGTTTTAGAAACTCTTTATCTACTACACTACACAGTGTTTTATTAATTATTCAAAAATTAATTACAAGAGTTTTCCCATTGATCATTGAATGTAGTTGGAACATATTGAAATTTCTGAATAAAATATACATAGAAAAATTACAAAATAGGAAATGCAATTTTTCAAAAGCAATTACAATAACTCTCACTTTTTACCCTGCATACCTATGTAAAATATCCTCATAAAATGCTATTTCTTTGTGATTTTTCTCCAGTCATTAAAGACAGGTTCTTTTTTTTTCTTTGCAATTGCATCTACAGTTTCCTCAGGTATAATTTCATTACTATACGTAGTATTTAAAACCAGATGGAAAGCAGTTCCTGTAGCCTGGTACAAACTGTGTGTTAGGAATGCAGTCATGCTTCTGGTGATCACTGAGCAGTGATGTACTGGCCAACATCAGCGTGACCTGGAGAGGCCCTTCGCTTCTCTCTGCTTTGATGCCTTCCTATTATTTAAAGGATGTTTCTTCTTTCTAGCTAGAGTTTGCCCCTTCTGTTTTGAATCCCTAATACGTGCAGTGTTTTGCATCAAGTGACTGGTATAATGGTGCTTTTCCCATTGTGCTTTCCAGCCATTATTTTAACTCAGTCAATGCTGCAAAACATCTGGTCTCCCTCCTCCAGCTTAAGGACCCAACCCCCCAAAACACTCAGGTGTACCTTATTTCAAAGAGTATCAACAGCTTTAGAAATGGTATTTCCACCTCTTGAATTAATTTAATTCCCCTTACCTTTCTTTTTGAAAAGCTATTCACAACTAAACTAAAGAATCATTAAGCTAACGCTAAAGCAAGTCTTATTTGTAGTAAAGGAAGGAAACCCCCAGCATTTTGAATTTCCTTACTAGATAGTTTTTGGACTCACTCATTTGGGATCCTCATCTACTTGAAACATGACTTCACAGTATTGAATCAGATCCAAGGTTTATTTAGCTCAGTATCCATAGCGATCACCCAATCCTCATGCATTTCTAACATTTTTGTTTTTCTAACTGCAGCTATACATCAAGCATCTTCTAACATTTGAATTTTTACAATAGTGGTTAGATATTTTTCTGAATTGTCTTGATGATCTGATAATTAATTTTGAATCTTGCTGAGCCTTTGTGCAGGCTTTTTTTTTTCACTTCCTTCAAGGATAGTTTCCATTTATCAATATTCAATGATAAAATATTGGTTTTTTTAACTCTCATCATATTGCCCATCCTCTTGGCTTCTCTAGGCCCCTGTGAAGAAGCTAACAGTACAGCATGGGCTTGACCATCCTAAGCATCTTTGTGGTGTCTGAAAAAGTTGCTTCTCACTACTCATCCCCTTTCCAGAACATTAAGCATCATGACACTTACTCTTGAGCCTTGAGGCCCCCACTATTAACCTTTTGCTAGGATTGAAAATTGGCCATTTAATCCCACTCTCTACTTTCTCTCTGCAAGCTAGGTTTTGATCCGTGTTACAAATCTGGGCTATGACACATCCCGGTGAAGTCAGTGGAGGTACTATAAAGCTTAAAGGTAGGTACGTGCTCAAGCTTCCTGTTGAACTCCAGCAGACAGAAAGAGTCCTAAATTCTAAACGATGAAAATGGTCTCAGGTTATAGAAAGAAATATTTTTGAAGTAGAATTTCCAAAGCAGTCTGAAAAACTTTTGCATGATACAACCGTCTACATGTAACTGTGGCAGTAAACTGTCTACTGCTTCTAGATCTTAATATTCTGATAGTGAGAGAATCATTGCTTTCATAATAAAAAGAATTTTCCTAAAGATTCACTTATATAAAACTAAGGCTCACTATTTTTATTACTTGAAGAAAGAAAAAGAATAAGAAAGTGTTCTCAATTTTTGATAGTTTATATGACAATTTCAGTATTTCAATGGCAAATGGCTTGTGGATAACTTCAAACTCAACAGCTACCCTACTTCACCATTCGTCTCCTAAACTACCCTGCCTCCACCCTTACCCCTCATCTTTCCCATAATAATGACATCATCCATGTTCCTGCAGAAAGTAGTATTTTTCCTTTGTGCAGTTCATTTCTTATGTTGGCAAAACATTTGTGAGTTGTCGGTATTATATGGGACTTGAAAACAAGCTTTGTTGGGATTTTTTTATTAGACAACATTTTCTTTCTGAAAAGTAAATACATCTGTGATGGCATAATATTTCTGAACTGTAGAGTCAGTCTTGTATCAAGGAAGGCTCTTAACACCAGTACATTAACAGGACTGACTCCTAAGTTGAATAGCCTTATCGTGCTGGCTCTGAACCTCTCTGTTAGAGTCCAATTAGAGTGAATCAGTGGATGCAAGATCCTCTTCTGTGTCTGAATTTTCAGTACCAGCACACAAACCGAGGCATTGTCTCTGTGTCCTGTTCAATGTCTTTATGAAAAATCTGTGTTGTTTCATTTTCTAATATTATTTTCATTGATTTCTGGAGAACTGTATTTCCTTTCTATTTCCTTTCTGTTTTCCCTTTACTTCCCCATATCTAAGCACCTCCATTTCCTACAGTTGAACAACTTGTACTACTCAGTACAATAATGTCTTTCTGTGGAAAAAAAGTTAAATAAAATCTTATTATAGCTGAGTTGCTATATTTCGTATGTGTCTTTTGACTGAATTTTATGTTCTGATAACCCAGATCACAGGTGTTCTTCACTAATGCCACCTATCCCTTGGAAACTAGCCAAGTATAACAGCTTCAGTAAATTTTAAAAATCTGGTAGCTTAAAAGATAACCTCAGCTCTCCTATAATTGCTAGCTCAGTTAGTTTGATGTTTTGTAAACTGGAGAAGTCCCTTCTCTTATGCCTTATATTTTCACTATACTAATTAATAAAATTATATATTTTTAGACTGTATTTAAGTGTATGTTTTTGCCTAGAGAAGAGGTACCAGTAAAGGAGTTTGCATAGGACCAATAAATTACAAGGATTTTAACCTTTTTATTGACAGCAGACACCAAACCCTTGGAAGTGCTAGGATAGCTCATGAGAAGGATCTTATAGGTGTAGCTTTCCAAGCCACTGAGCAAGTATTATGTGATGTTCTCCTGGATAAACTTCTGCTGTATGGATTTTTCATCAGTCCAAGAAAAAAAAACAATTTCAAGCCCCAGAGACTTCACACTTGGGGGCTGAAACAAAGTAACTCTTGATCTTTATGATAACTATGCCCAGAAACTCTCAGCAATTACAGAGGGATTCCTAGAAGCAGATGTATGCAACTTAAGGAAGGCAGAGGCCACTAGGACAAGCAGTCATGGATGTGATTTGACTTTGTTGCATGTCCATAACTCAAGAGGAAGGCTTATCTAACTGTGCTTGAAGGAAAGCATAAGGTGAGACTGGATATGTCTGTGGGCTGATTGTTTTAAAAGCCCTTTGACTGCTATTTTGTTCCAATTGCTGAACAAACAAGCAAACGAACCCTCAAACAACTTTGTTTTAATAGCTGCTGATCAGCACTGTGGCACTGGGATTTGAGGATGTGAGTATCAGAGGCAGTCACAGGAGTAAGGATTTACATGGATGGAAAAAAAAGGAAAAAAAGCTCTGTATCTGTTTTGAGACATGGACACAGTGTTTGAGAGGCAGCCTGTCATTCAGAGAGACTGTTAAAGCTGGGACTGTTAATGCTGGCAGACTGCTAAAGCCAGAGAAGGACTGTGTCACTCACTGCATGCCCAATTTCTTATAATCTTTCCCTCTCTCGAACGCTGCTGGGCATGGGATGCTAGGTGAAACACCTTGATATGACTAGATGTGGCAGTGCTTTATGCTCAGTCTGAGTGAAGAACATTCAAGTTATATCCAAAGACAATTAAAGACACCTAACATTTCAGGAATATAGTCAGAGATACTGAAAAGACAAAGATGCAGCTAGCTCTGTAACAGTAGTAAAAAAGCAAAACAGTGTTCTGACATTTTCTGTTGAGGCATGCTGGTACATATGCTTCTACTCCGCAACATGTTGCCTCTGCTGGTTGAGTTACAAAGCTGAAACTTTGTCTCATCAACCATAGCCGTTCCCTTAATAACCTTATAATTCCATATTTCACACACATTTTTTCTGTGTGCACTGCATTATATTTTAGTAAAGCCTCATCTCTCTGGCCCATTGTTCCTCAAAACAGAAATGGAAGAAGGATAGTATAATCTAGTATTAACACCGGTTCAAGAAAAAGTCATACTGTTGGAGAGTGGAAATGAAAAACTGCCCATTTTCCTCCCCACCAGTGAGCCAGTTCTTCAAACAGATATCTAGAGCAGAATATCTAGCAGTATCATGAAGCTAACCACAGGGAGATTAAAAAATGTAGCTTTATCACATCTCCAGCCATGTGCACTCAGAACTTACATCCTACTCACATCTTATAAACTATTTTTGACTTTTATCCTTTTCATCTAAAGCTGGTGTACTTTAAAGCTGATGGTGGAGAAAAAGTATATTGCTGAAATTACTAAAAATGGAAACATAAGTAAATATGGATTCAACTGAAGTTTTTCTCAAAGTCAATACCTCCTTTTAGATTACTCAAATAAATGCGAAAAAAAGCTGCTTTCTATGTTCACAGTAAAGAAGTGAGGCATCCATTTTAACTTAGCTGGACTCAGCTATAATATGAAACCACTTCCTCTATGTTCAAAGTTTTTTTTTCACGGAATATCTGTAGCAATTTGAGAAGATGATGGTATGTGCTTCTGCAGAAGGAGCAGAACTGACCAAAATGATGAATACAGAACAAGGAAAGAAAAAACAACTTCTTAAGACAGGAGAAAGGACTGTAGCATAGCTAAAAAAGGCAGCATTTCTAAGGCAAGGAACTATTTTGCAAATTTGAATACGGTCAGTTCACTGGGATGAAAAAATTGTAGGAAGTTTGAATCTGCAAAAAATACAATATTGATGTTATTCTTTTGTGCAGTTCACCATCACATTGCGGTACTCAGTGGTGTTGCTTACCCACTGTTGCTTTCTAGCCATAATGAATTCTATTGCACAAACCTCACTATGTTAAACGAATAAACAATTTGTGGTAAATGAAAAAAAAAACAACTTTGCATGTGCAAATTAAAGATGAGATGCAAAAGATTATTTGTATTGGGTTTGTGAGGCAAAGTTGTGGTAGCTGGAGGCTTACAGGGGTGGCTTCTGTAAGGAGGTGCTAGAAACTTCCCCTATGTGTGATAGCGCCAATGCCAGCCGGCTCCAAGATGGACCCGCTTCTGGCCAATGCCAAGTCCATCAGTGACAGTGGTTACGCCTCTGGGATAACATATTTAAGAAGGGGATAAAAATGCTGCTCAACTGGAGCCGGAGAGAGGAGTGAGAATATGTGAGAGGAACAACTCTGCAGACACCAAGGTCAGTGAAGAAGGAGAGGGAGGAGGTGCTCCAGGTGCCGGAGCAGAGATTCCCCTGCAGCCCCTGGGGAAGACCACGGTGAGGCAGGCTGTCCCCCTGTAGCCCATGGAGGTTAATTGGAGAAGTTCATGGAGGACTGTCTCCCGTGGGAGGGACCCCACGCTGGAGCAGGGGAAAAGTGTGAGGAGGAAGGAGCAGCAGAGACAACATGTGATGAACTGACCACAACCCCCATTCCCCATCCCCCTGCGTTGTTGAGGAGGGAGGAGGTAGAGAATTCGGGAGTGAAGTTGAGCTCAGGAAGAAGAGAGGGGTGGGAGGGAGGTGTTTTTAAGATTTGGTTTTATTTCTCATTACCCTACTCTGATTAGATTGGCAATAAATTAAATTAATTTCCCCAAGTCGAGTCTGTTTTGCCCATGATGATAATTGCTGAGTGATCTCCCTGTCCTTATCTCGACCCATGAGCCTTTTGTATTTTTCTCTCCCTGTCCAGCTGAGGAGGGGGAGTGATAGAGTGGCTTGGTGGGTACCTGGTGGCCAGCCAGTGTCAACCCACCATATGATTATATGTTTAAATCCAAGAATGCCACAAAAAGGAATTTCTTCTAAACATTTAGTTTTGAGTGTCCGCTCAATAAAAATTTCAGAGGTTAAAGTTCTGCCATAGGGATCACCACCTTAGTTCAGTGAAGTAGCTCAGCTTTCACCATTCTCCCTTTAGCTGCTTGGGAGTCACCAACTAATTTGGTGCCCAAATCTTGTGAGGGAACGATTGGGAAGCCATGCTCAGATAAAGTCTGAGATAAACTAGCAACCTTGTATTTAACACAGAGTGCAGCAATTGGATTCTTACTCATTCAGTGATGATAGTGGCTCTGGTGGCCATCTGGGATAATCTGCATCCCCATAATACCCTGGGGACCAAAATATTCAACCAGAACATCAAAGGCCTGGACTGCAGTTGCAGGTGCCCTTATCTCGGGTACCAAACTATGGTGGAAGTGGCTGAGCCATCTCCAGGTCTCTTTTCTTAACATCTCAGCTGTGCAGTGAGGGACTCATGGAGCTGATAAAAAAGGGAGGAGAAAACAAGATGAATATGTTTTTGTAGTCCGATGAGTTTTATCCATTTTAAGTAGTAATGCTGCAATACAAAGCATGTATGCAATCCCTAGAACTGGGACCATAGCCTACCTGCTTATCAGTTCCCCCAGAATTCTTACCACAGAATTATCTTCTTAAGTACTTCCATGCTACAACAGAAACATGGGCATCTACAGTATTTCTTGTGGCTCTTCCTTGAACTAGATCCACAACAGGTTTCAGTCCCCTATACCTATTAGTTAAGTGCTTATTCTGCTCTCCAGAGGTGTGCAGACTGAGTTTATTCCTCAGGCTTCATGTTCCTCTCCGTAAATCCTTGGAGAGGACTGATCTGAGGTAAATGATCCAGGTGCCCCTGTGGCATCTGCAGAATCAGCCTCTTCCCAAAAGATACAAAGGACAACTAATGTTTTCTGAATGGAGGTGGTAGTGCTCTGATATCCCTACTTTGGTGTTTCAGCTTTACCCAGATTAATGCCAAATCTTCATTTTCTTATCCACAAAGCTGGTGGTTTTAGGTACAAAAATAGCTGATAATTTCTTCATGTTTCTGTATTCCACTATTACTCCAGTGAATTTTAGTTCTTGCTGCAAAGCTGCAGTTTCAGTAGGAGGGGATGATACTTTCCTTGTCACATGCAGAGAAGTATCTGCAGTCTAATATTTAGGACACTCACATAGGAGGTAGAAGATGTGAGGCTAAATCCACTCATGCTGAGCAGAAAAATGACCTTGGGTCTTTTGTTTGCAGAGTGAGTGCTCTGATAAGGGAACTATAATACCAAAGGTCAGCAGGAGAACCACAGTTTCTTCATTTTGAAGAAGGTGGAAGCTGCACCTGCATTTTTTGTACAGCCTGTGTGTGCTATACAAGCGCTGTGTACATATAGCAAGATTAGGGGCTTTGTGGGATATTGGAATGGAATCAGTCTACCTCCCATATCCTGACATGATTAACTGAGTCCCACAGCCTGCGGTGTTGTACACGTGCACTGATGCAGAAGTTGGGGTGCTTTCAGGAACTTTCAAGTCAAATAGGGACATGCCTGCGGCCCTGAAGTGCTTCCAGGACACAGCTCAGCAGCTGAGCACTTTCTCGTCTTGAATTTTTAACAGTTTTTTTTTCTCTTCAATCCACAAATCCATTTTTTTTCTGACCTGTTATGTTTCTGCCCCTCACTGTTTGCAGATGTCTTCTCCAAGCTTCTGAAATGGAGGATGGAGAGGAACCAGGGCCAAGTCCTTGCCATGCATAAAGAAACTAGACTAGAGAACTTTCTACTTCCCACTTTCTACTTTTGACTATTTAGGTAGTACTGATATGAACAGACATTTAAGGTCATTTACAGCAGGGTCCTAGAAACAAGGACAAAGATAGCAGTAATTGCTGCTTTTTTATTCAGTTAGCTGAATTGTTTTTTTCCACTTTGTTTTGTAGAGTGCAAGTTTTCAGTGAAGCATCTCTTAGTATGATTATGATCTTTTCATCTGCAGAATAACCTCTGCAATCAAAAATCAATACTCATGCAATGGGCAAATCAGACTGTTCCTGCCCACAAGTATCTGCAGCATTATGTTTTAAGCAGCTGTTGATTTGCTTTGATTTGGAAAAATGGCTTGTCTGCAGAACTGTGTATGCATTTATGCACACGGTAGTTTAAGCTGTAGCGAAAAATGTCAGAGCTTTAAAACCGTAATCTAAAAACAGGAATGGGAGAGATTTTTAGTTTCCAAATGACATTTCCACTTTTAGTCTCAGAAAAGAGTACTTCTATCTTGTATCACAGTGGAGACATTTTAATAGAGGCTGTTTTAAGGGCTTTTATGAAACTGTCTTAGCTAGTTGAATTCCTGGTAAACATTGGACCTGGTTTTACAGACAGACGGCTATTAAGAACAGTACTACCACCACCATCAATATAAATAAATAAATAAATAGATCCCTAACTCATATTTCTGTAATGCTACAGAAGGAATAAGCACACAAATAGTATGTTTCCCATAAAGTTTATACTGACTGTCATTTGGGATAACCAGGATACATCTTTCATTAATATATGCAACGATAATCTCAAATTCATGTCGCATTCAGCACAAAACCATCACCTGGATTTGCCCTCCCTTCACATCTGAAATCAGAAACAAATCCAGTAATGTGGATAAATGGATGCATTCATGATTCACACCTGAAAAAGCAAGCCTGATGCAGACTTCATATTAGCATTAAGAATGTACATAAATAGCTGCACACATGGAAACAATCTGCAGTACAGAACAAGAAAACCAAGAGTTTATTAATCTTTAAAAATCCAGGAGCTATTTATGCATGTCATCATTTGCAACTTTATTTATTAGATGATATATACATATACTTATATATATACATGTACAACAGGCAGTGTAAGGCAGTGGGGAACATGTACACTTCAGACATGCATTTTGGCTCGTCAGACACTCAGAGGTTTCATGCAGTGACCTTTGAATTCCCAAACAGAGATTTTGCATATCCTTTTCACCTCTGGGTATGAATGCAAACAAATACACATAAAACCCACAACAATTATATAAAGATTACTATGATTTACAAACAATACTACCTTGAAACAAACCTAGTGTAACTGATACTGGTTCTGTAAGCATCAGGCAAGCCGTTCATTCTGATGTTGCTCAGAGTTATCGAGTTCATGTGTTGGATTTCTATATCCCAGCACTGCTACAAGTCTCTCTTTAGGTGCCAGCGTTTAAGTGCCATCAGTGCTGGAACCACTGAGTAACATTTGGTATAATGAGCACTTTTTTTTTTTTTTTCTGTGGTTGTTGGGTTTCTCTGCAAATAGTGTCAACTGGTGAGAGACAATCTTCCAGCAATGGTGTCCAGTTACCAGCACAGCTGGCATCAGCAGGACCGAGGGAAGGCAAAGACAGATGGTGGTTTAAAGGACAAGCCAGAGTCACTGCCAATTGATAGCAGAGTATCACCAATTGTAGCAAAGTATGTCTAGCATCTAAGGGAATGAAATGAAAAATGACAGATACACCTAAATGTAAGAAAGAGACTGAAATCCCAGTCTGGAAGGAAGTAGGCAGACCAATATACTGCTGTAGAAATCTGTGTCAGATCTCCTGCTATAAATCACAGGAATAACTATAGCTGGAGGCTGAATTCGGACTGAGGTGCTGCTGAGTACAGGACAAAATATTTGGAAATCAAAATCAGCATTGCTAACAGGAATGGTTGACATCATTGCATAATTTTGGTGCATTTTTAGTCAGCCATACAGGGGCTTTGGAAGAGACAAAGAGGCTGGACATTATCAGAAGATTGTTTTCTGCCTGCCTTTTGTTCACATTTCAGGCTACACTTGATCTTGCTGATTCCGGGCATTTCTGTGGGGAGTAGAGTGTGACCAAGTCTCTCTGCTTTCTGTGTCAGTTAAAAGCACTCGGTACTTTGTGAGAGAGCTCTGCACCTTGCCAGATGAAGCCCCTGGGGCCTCATTTTTGTGAAGCAGGGTTCAGCTGGAAGCACGAGTGGCACAAGTAAGCTCTATCTGCAACAGTTCAAAATGTCATTAATATTATCACACAGTCCCAATTCTGCTGTCACTTTATACCAGTCCTTAATTAAAAGTGTATTCACATTTTTCAACCCTTGCAAGAGTAGGTCTTCTACTACATCCCTCTTAATGGGGATTAGTTGTCTGAAATGATCCATCTCACAGCCTGGAGGCAAATAGCTGCTGCTGCTTCTGTTTTCTTTAGCAGTGGAGGCTGCCAGTGATGCACCCCACTGTGCAAGAGAGGAGGTCTGCCAGGCTCTGTGGCCAGGAATTGTGTGGTAGGAGCAGAAGTTCAGCCTTTCTCCAGGGGCAGCTACTTCATAGCCTGTCAGGCAGTGATGAGGCTTTTGATCCTGCAGCCTGCTTGAATACCAGAGTCTATGTTTTGCTTTCGATACACAAGAAGCAAGCATATATTATCAGTGTAAATGGCTTTAATTTTAGATTAAAGGTAACAGCCAAACAAGGAAGAATAAAAGAGCCATCTCCTGGAGAGCGGGTTCTTTTATGCCTGCAAGTGACCTAGCACACTTCTGGGTGTTGTGTATGAACAATACAAAATGAAATATGCTTTTGCGACATCCTGCAGTTGTGGTACAGTAAAGTAAGTGAATAGGCAACAGTGTCAGCTATTTCTACATGCAAGTATTTAAAGCTTTGCTTAGCTGCTGCTTTGCATAACTCTATTTCTAACTGTTGTGCTAAATGAAACTTTTTCTTGTCAGTTTAGTCTATTTGACTACATTAATAGCACACAAAATAAATACAGTAATCAGAATTCAGGAAAGAATCAGTTTCCATTTACCTTAAATTCCCCATATGAAGGAGAACTGTCTCTGTAGATATTATCAGAAAATCATAAGCTTTGATACATATTTTGAACCATGTAACATAATTTCATAAGACGTATATCCCAAATGTACATCTGAGGAATGCATTGACATGTACAGGAAATATCTTTCTGCAAAAAATACACAATTACATGGAGGAAAAAAAATTAAAGGGTTCGACAGGGGTGTTTTCTGTTGCATGGGATTTGTTTCTATACATGAGCATGAATTTTGCCTTAAGGTAGATTTATTAACTTTGCAGACCTGATGCTACAAGATTGCATATGATTCATAAGGAGTGCTACAAATTGCTACCATTTGACAGAATTTATTAGAAGAATTTTGCACAGTTTATTTAACTCCAGGGGTAGACAGATTTTGAACTTTATTTACCGTGAACTTTTCCACTGCATTTCCTCTGTAACTACCCATGCCTTAACATACCATTATTTACAAATGCTTTTGACTGTGTATTAGATCTGAACAACTGAGAATTATACAGTCAGTTTTATTTTCACTTGTGTATCCTTGCCTATGTTCTTACCCATATTCCTATAACCTTTAAGTCTGTGCATAAAGATGTAACTGGACTGCATGGTTCTGTGGTAGCAGTTAGTATGAGACAGGTAAATGCTTCCTGCTATTTAAAATACAGTTGATGTAATTTTTTATCTGGAGCTTTTAATTATTCTGTAGTTAATCATGTACCAACTTATATCATGCATTTCTGCCCAAATTTTGTGATGTTTTTCCAAATAGAATTCCACATTTTATAATAAATCTCTTTGATTCTTCCTGTTAATATGCTGAAAACAAGGTACTTATTTTCATTTTTAAATTTTAATGTTCAAATACGGTCTCTGGAAAGTAAGATCGTAACTGCCTCCCTGAATTTGCCTGTGCATTCCCTTTTGTTCAGAATAGCTGCAAGCTTGATACTACAGTTTGATATAATGCTATGTTTCATTAATTCAGGAATATTCCCTCCTCTGCCTTTTTCTTGCTCTTTATTTTAAACATGCTCTTAATATGCAGCACTATTCACCTGCTCCGAGAATGGGTCAGTTCTGTTAAAAACTCTCTGCATTTTTCTTACATTTTGATAAAATGGAGTTTTTTGAATTTGGCCTTTGCTGATGGTTAATGATATCCAGCTAATGGAATCATCTGATCTCTGTTCCCATCAGTTGTTATTACTTTAGTGGGTTGTAATTTGTTTTTCTTACTGTTTTCAACTTTGTCTAGAAAAGTAAGTACTCTTAATTGAAAAACTGATTTTTGTTCCGTAAACATTGTTAGAATAAACTCATGTTTAGTTACTCCCTGTTACAGTCTTTCTTCTGTGTTTTGACCATGAAATGTTATTTTAACTGAGTCCTATCTTTCAGTTTCATTAGAAGTTTATATGGCCACTGTGTGTTCTTTGATGCTATACTGGCACTGTAAACTGGTATGCATGTGAGGATCTGCTGAATTGTTCTGTATTATTCAACGAGTAGTCAATGTAATCTTCAGAAACACTATTTCTATTGATGAGTGATGATTTCTTCCTGATTATAGCTGGTTTCATTTAAATTATTTCCAAGCTATATTCTTTCCCAAGTGAGTAATATTAGAACAAGTCTGTTTTGTTTTGTTTGTTTGGTTGGTTGGTTTTGCCACATTGAAAGTCTTTGCTGGATAACACTGAAGAACTGATTATGCCAATAAATGAGTACTAAAAAGAAGGGGTTATTTGATCATCATCAATATAGACCTCTGAATAAAGTAACTATACTGAAATTTCACATGATATCTAACAAAGCACACAAGTAGTTTTATTCATTTATGTGTTTTAAGTTCAGAGTATTCATAAGCCCTTTGGTGTGTTAGCAGCTAAGTCATTAAAATAATGCTTTCCTGACATTTAAGTAGGCTATAAACTTTCTTAAAGTTATTTATGGTGGGTGATTTTCACTGAATAAGCACAAACAAGCCTCAGTCCTTAAACAAGTGTCCCATGCCTCATATTATTAAGTCAAACAAACAGGATATAGTTTCAAGTTTAGCTTTTATTATTAGCTTGAAAAATATGGCACAAAAATCTAATGATCAAAAGGGTATGCTTTTATTATGAGCCTCATAATATAAAAATACACAATCATAAAAATCTTGTTATAAAAGACATCAAAGAAGAAGAGATTTATTAGAAGACTGGATACTTGCTATATATTATGCTAACCCAGGGAACAATAGTCCAGCTGTGATAGGAAATTTCCTGATCTTAAGGTAAATGTAACTAAAATCTGTAAGGAATGTTGACTAATTTGGAAAGGTTTTGTTGTTGTTGCTGCTGTTAGGTTATTCTGGCCTCACTAGGACTTCAATCTGTTCAATAGAGCTGAAGAGGGTTTTGAATGTAAGCATAACACTAAAGTGAGAAGCAGAGTATGTGTTACCCACAACCTGGCAAGGACTGTGTAGCTGTGCTAACAGGTGACACCCAAGAAAGGCATACAGAGCGATGACTAACAGAATAGCACATCTGCCTATTGAGGGTCAGGATCTAACATTTGCCACTGATTATATAAGAAAACAGTAGGAATTAATTATCAGGAAGCTCCATCCACCAAGGATTCACCCTCCTTCCTCTTTCGAAGATAGTCTTACAATGCTGCTCTGTTAAAAAAGAAGGGATGAAGCAAGAAAGTTTCAATTTTTTGAGGTTTTTTTTTTTTTTAATTGTCCATTGTTTTAAATAATTCCCCACCAGTGAGAGCAAGAACCTGGAGCATCAGGTCCTTCTCAGCCTTAGCAGGTTGAAACCACAGCACACAGGCTAAATGTACCTTTCACTCTTCTGTTTGAAGCGGAGCCCTTCTGCAGCTAGCAGTGCTAGGGTTGCACAGCCAGAGAAGAGGCAACAAGATTTCTGACTCACTGAGGATGGAACAAAGTGGTGCTGCATTTTGCACTAGCTACTATTGGCCAATGACCAGCAGTCATTACTGAAGGGGGATGTTGATCCTCAGCCTTTTCTTTTGATCAGGTGGCCTGATTACTACTGCAGGATAAGGCTTGCTCCTGCCTTCATTCTCCTGCTTTGCATTCTCCTGTTCCCTTTCAGCAGGGAAAGTGCTTTCACTCAGAATACCTCCAAGTATGGTAGTTCAGGCTAGCAGGATGTGGGAGGGATGGGATAAGTATGCTTGGATGTTCACCCTTCCCCTTCTGTTTTGGTGTGTCCTTAGATAATGACTAGCTCCAGATAACAAATGGCATCTCTCTTTCTCACAGCAGAAAGTTTTGAACATTTTTTCATAGTGATAGGTGCCCATGCAATTTAGGTACTTACAACGCTAGACAATGCTACAAAACAAAGAGACTCGATTTCTGTATGGAAGCTAGGCAGCCTCTTCTGGGCAGGCAGAATAACACATCAGATAAACTGACACAGACATCTATGGCACACACTTGCTAAAACTTTAGACTTCCAAATGCCCTACCATTTTCTTTTTCTTTTTTTTTTATCTTTACTCTTTTACTTTTTGAAATTAAGATTATAGGCAGACAAAAGCATTGAAATTCCCAGTCTCTTTGGGATTTTTTTACATGTTTGCCAATTATCTCTTAGGTTTATTGCTTGATTAGAGTTGGGCTGAAATGCAAAATCTCACATTTCATGCAGAATGTCATACAAGGTCTTGTTAACTCAGACGTCTCAATATTTCTTATGGTTCTGCCTCATTTGCTTCAACAGAAAATTTCACTTGGAGTTTAAAAGGTATTTTGTTTCGAGTAGAATTCATAAGATTCATGTCAATATCAAACTGTGAAAATTCATTCCTCAGCAGCATAAGTATTTTCCATAGCTGAACTAAAAGAGTACTGCCCTTTAGAAAAGTATTATAAACCCTATTACATGTGTATTTGTAACTTAGACCAGAACAGAAAGAATAATTTAGTCATCCAACTGCTGTCTGCAATGCATGGAAGTAGCTATCAGACCCAATCCCAACCACTTTGTTACAGAATAGTACTCCATATTCTGTTGTTTAATGCCCAAGTTTCTATTGCAGTCTTTTTGCTTTTGTCTAGGCGTGACCTTTAAAATCACAGGTGGTTATATCCTGCTATTGTCTGTTAGGCTCTTCCAGTTGCTGAGGCAGAAATCTTTTGATGGCCACTAAACAATACGTGGTTGTGAGCATCTGTCTACAACTTGTTAGGGTGGTGCCTCAAAACTGTCCTCACTGTCTTTACAGGCCCACAGTTGTCACATACTACAGTGCTTGTTCTTTTAACCCATTTTTCTTACCACCCCTTCCTCCCATTATATTCAGATATTCCTATTCCTCACACAAAAGCTGGGATTCATCTCACCTAGTTTTAGATGTCTAGATACACAGCACCCAAGCTAGACTCTCCTAGTTAATGAAAAGCTCTTTAAAACCAAATCATAATATCTATTATGAATAACACAAGTATAGCTGATCTGACCTTGAGTCAGGGAATGGAGTAGGTAACCTTTGTAATTTCTTTCTGCTCCTATCCTCTGTAATTCAATACTAGTGTAAGGTGATCAGACCTGTCAGGTTTTGAGATTGCACAGTAGCAGAATTTGGGATGTTGCTGGATAAAAATTTAACACTAGTTTTCAGGTGAAGCAAGGATATCAGATTATTTTCTTGGATTTGGGTACTTAAATATTGAATAGTGTAGGCACCTAGCTCTCAGGATATGGTTCAGTGATTTTATTTTATATAGTGGACAGTTATGGGAATTCACATTAATAGTAGTTGTAAGTGTATTAAGAAAAGATTGAACAAATCCCTAACTTGTGTAGATTCAGGCTTGGGAAAACCCTATACAAAGATTTATTGTAAACACAATGATAAACTGATGCTGGATGCAATCTTTTTTCACCAGTCTATGGCCAGTTTTCTCTAAACTAGAATATTCTTTTGTGCAGAACAACGTACTATGTCATTAAAGCTGGTTTATGTACTCAAATAGAAACTGGTTTTCTACAAATAAATTATTTGTAATTGATTGCTGCTGCCCAAAACTAAATTTAAAAAATAATACCAAGACACTTGAGCAGGAAAAAAAGCCTTCATATTTTAAAAGAAAAATACTGTGCTGTTCTTCCTTTTTTTTTTTTCTCTTTTATGATTTCAATTTGATATAAGCTTGCCTTTCTGCCTTGTTATCTTCATCTATGGTTGTGCTTTCAGATGTAATCTACTGAGCAGTGGAAAACTTAATTATTCTTCAAGTGGACAACACAGGTCTTCTCCAAGTAATATTATATCTCATAATAAGTGTCATGGCACTCACAGAAAGAGTAATTGTATACACTAGGAAATATTTCCTCGGGTTAGCAAATATATGTCATCTGTTTTGTGACCCATTTATTTCTTATATTTTATTAAAGGTTTGTATTGTCGGTTTTTTTTTTTTTTAATATTGTCTATCACACAGATAAAGGGTTTTGTAATATCTGGGAGATTTTGACTGGTATAAAATCATTAGGTTTTTTTTTCTCTCCTGCCATTATTTTTCATTTTGAAGGTGGCAGAAGTGTCCTCTTAGATCATAACTTCAAGCACATTCTTATTCAAACAGTGAGACAAATAACAGCCCAAAGGTCTAGTTCAGAGCAGTGTTCATTATCATCTTGTTCTGTACTGTAAATTACAAGAATTCAGTTTGTCAAAATATTCTATGTCTATATCAAAATGTTAACCCTGTGTGGTGTTTAGAGGAGTTGTATACAGCATAGAGGAAAGGAGAAACGTGGAATGATGATAATTGTTAACAGAATTGATAGTAATGTGAGGCAAGTAAGAAAAAGAAGATTTTACAGGTAGGGACAGCTACAGTATAACCTGCAGAAAATATGGGTCACAAAAGCCACAAGTGGGTTATCAATTGTTTATGGTACTATGGATCTCATACTGGAGGCAGCACAACAGCATAATAAGAATCAGAATATAATACCATTACAAGAGCAGACATCCTTCAGAAAGCAATGTTAATCAAACTGACTAATACAGTGGGGAAAATGACAACATTTTGTCCTCACTTATAAGACTTGATTATGTAGCAAACTTTCTTAGAGGAAAAATAGATGTTTAAATGCATCAAGAAAATGGTTATAAAACCATACTGGAAGAATAGGAATAATAATTAGAAAATACAATTAACATTATCAGGAGTACACATATATCGTCTACACCTGCACAGCCAAAGGTAGTTAAGCTAGGTTATATGATTTCAATATATATATAATAAAAAAAAGTACATAATAAAAAAAATTTTAAAAATTTAAAAAATTTTAAAAAAGAGCAACTAGTCATCCTTCCCCTTGTATCTCTGCTACCTTCCAACAACATAAAAAAACCTGGAATTAAACTCCAAAAGGTTTTGATTAAGCTTTTTTTATGAATATGCATTCCTGTTATGCAAGATTAGTTTGATGATAAAACCAGAATGTTACTATGAAAACCAGTATTTAAAATGTATAATTTCATGTATAATTATTGGCTCAGACTGTTTAAAAAATGCCGTTAGGAAGAAGACAATATTATTTATTTCCTTGTTTTGATCATACCTTAAATCAAATAACAATATTTACCAAATATGCTAAATTCTGAAACTTGAAAGAATTCCTTTTCCATAAAACAGTGTTCTCTAGTGTTATAATAATAATTTTATTTGAACTTCAGTAACTTAAGTAAGTATTATACTTAAGAACTGTCAGTCTAACTATAAATGTGAAAAATATACATCTTCAAGCTATTACTCATTTCTGCTCCTGTTGTTCAAACAAACATGTAATCCCAGCGCCTTACCTCTCAAGATACTGTTAGAAAACAGGGGGAAGGACAGGATCCTGTTAGAATAAACAGAAGAGAAGAAATTAAATACATGACAGCTTTTAGTAACGTTGCTTAATGCATTACTGGAAGCTGTTCAAAAATGGTGGATAGGAATTTATAATTATATAACATAATAAAAACTACTTAGAACACTAAAGGAGGTAATGGAAAATGAGTACTTACAGCAAAATTGGATATCGCTATAGCATATGTTCAGTCCATGAAACCCCTAAGAAATTGTAAGAACTTTCAGTAAATGGAGGTAGATGCTTTCTTAATAACTGAGAGATCTATGACACGCATCTTCTCCAACAAAGGGTCATACTTAGGCTTAAGTGCACGATCCAGCTATATGGGTTACAGTCCCAAGACACAATTTTCTACTGCAATGAGGCAAAAAGGAACATCTGTTCATGGACACTGCTAAGCTCAGTTTATGAAGTGGGCCAAGCGAGAGACAGGCTGCCGGGAAATACTTTGTGTGCATACGTGCACACACACATACATGTGCGCAGCGTGGGATTTAGCCAAGACCCACTCCCCAGCACCCCTCTGGTGGGTCACGACAGCCCAGCCTGGGGAAACGTGGTGTTCACCCCGGTCAGGCTCAGTGTCAGGCTCTAGTCAATGGTCTGGCCCTGACATGGGCTCTCTGCTCATGTGCAGTGCCGGATGTCCATGTAGTGGTGTTTCCCCCAGTTTCTATTCCTGGAGATGGGCTTGTGGCCAGATGTTGGCACAGGCCATCAGTCAAGTCAGTCCATAGTGATATTGCACTGCACCTTTTCAGCACTCAGATGTCATTGTCCTGTCACTTATTGGTCCAGGGCCCCTACCAAGGCTCATCCCACTCGGTTCTTGTCTTTATTGCCCTGTCTGCCATGGCTGATGATGCTCAGTCCTCAGCTCTTGATCAAGGCAAGTTCGTGATGCTCCCATGAAATCTACCATTTGCCTGGTTGGGAATGATGACCTATTCTTTCACTCACCTGCTGCCTTCTACTTCAGAGTGTGAAGACAAGCCAATATTGACTAATCAGACATGAAAATCCTGGATCTAGGAAACTCATAGTGATAGTTGATTAAAGCCTAAATGTTGATTTTGAGATTGCATTTACTGGGATGGATAGGTGATCCCAACAGAATCAGAGCTCAGCTCAAATCCTGAAGTCTTATTATTAAATCAGTACTGGAATGAACACATTTGTATGGATATCAGCTAACAACTAGTACAAACTGTGCAATTTATATTCAACTTCCTAGAGAAGTGCAGAGCCAACCATTCTCTCACACATACACAGACAGTAGTTTTCACCAGAGATGGGTCAGCTGAGGATGAAGTCACAAGAGAGTATCACAGTACACCAACTATTTCATTTTTCCTCTCACCGCCTCTGCTGCAGATAGAAGAGAGTTTTTGCTTTGTTTAGGTGAACTATATTTTCTTTATAACCAAGTTTCTTACCTTCTTTCTTACTCTGTGGCAGTCTGCCCCAAAGTCTTATTTGGTTAGGCAAAATGTGCTTCCTGAAGTGAAATCTTTGTGAAACTTCCCTGTTCTCCCCCACTAGAATTTCAAGGATCATTTTCCATTGCCCTCATAGGTAGTAAATAAGTACGTCCGGTTTCCCTCCTACAACATGTAAAATAATGCTGAACAGTCTCAGTGTATTTAAAGCAGGCAAACAATGACATTTTTAAGTAGGAAATTGTTATCTGATTGCCTGTTGCATAGAATAACTGGACACAGCATGCGAAGGATTAGACTAAAAAATTGTACACATAAAAATACTTTTATGATATGTATTTGAAAACCAGAAGTCTCACTATTGTGGATTTATAGACCAGTTATTTTAATTTAATATTGATAATGGATCATAGGGATAGAGTGACTATCGGGCATAACAAAATAAAACCAGACCAACTTCAAGCTCATAGTCTGTATTTAGAGAGGGGGTTTATTGATTTTCTCTGTTATAGTACTTCTGGTAGAGCTGAATTTATTACTGCTATATCCTAAGAGACAAATCTTTTGTCTGAAATTCTGTTTTTATTTTCTTTTGGAAATTTATTTTCTAAAAAACCCCCCAAGTTTGAAAACTGATGAGACTATCACATTTAAATGAATGCATTACTCTCACATTGATGTGAAGTTTTGTTCTGGTTGGGGAATAAAAGGTGGATTATCTTGTTAAATATAGAACATGGCATTAGCCAGTGGGCTGTTAGTTTAGTGTTTCCAAATGCCTTATGAGACTTTCAAATCTAGATGTTTTAGGGTAGTGAAATTAACACTTTCAGATGGGATGAAATTCATACTATTATGTCACAGCAGGCTACATGGCTTAGTTAGACATCCTGATAAAGAGCAAAAAAGCTTGGATGCTCTGAATAAGATTCTTCTCCACTGCCTTTGCTGCCAGTTGCTATTAATCTCCACTTAAAACTGCGTGGGCAAAACATCAGCTGGAATGCTGTGACCAATTTGGGCTACTGCAAAAGTATCCACAGAAGAGCAATGAGAAGAACTGGAACACTACAAAACCTGACAAGTAAGCAGAGATTGAAATATCTGGGGTTTATTAGTTGAGGGAAGGGAATGGTGATTGATGGGGATGTGATAGCAACCTTTAAGTATGTAAAAGGTTGCTGCAGACAAGAAGAAAACAATTTATTATCCAATTGAAAAAGAAGTGAAAGGATTTATTCCAATAATGAAAATTCATGTGATATTTTAGGGAAAAAATGATCCAAATAAAAGCAATAGTGAAGCGCTGAAACAGGTTGTCCAGAAGTTGTGGAGTCTGTAAGTACAGAACTTCAACAACAGATTAGACAAACAACCCTGAAGAATGAGAAGGAAACTATGGCAACCTCTTTTTGGGAAGGAGAATAAATTTAGATTATCTTGTGAACCTGTTTGAAACTTTATTTTATTTATTTTATTATAAGTTGTTCTTTTCAAAAGCACCTGCTTTAGAACAGATGAAGGACTGAAGAAGGGTTTTCTGGCCTCAGATGGATGGGATAAATAATGAATTCCTGGATGGGAAAGAATGGCCTACCTTTCTTTCCATCCTTGTGTTTTATGTACACATGACAATGTTAAAAACACTATTTGAAACTTAGGCTCTGGACTTCTGAGAGTTGTTAGGTCTGAGGCGTTAGAACATATTCCTAGTGTGGTCTAGGACACTTTACTGACGAAAATTAAGTTTCTAAGTTTTGTCTTCAGGGTTAGTCAGCAACACTGCAGAGCATTAAAAAAAGGAAATTTTCCTCATTGATTCCTGAAATGATGGTCAAGGGTCTAAGCTATAAAGGTACTTAGGGACCTTATTCATTTCTTTCATAAATAATCCTTTTTTGCCTTTAAAACAGGTATTGAGCTTTGAGTCATTTAAAAGTACTTGAGATGATTGAATCTGTGGGCTGTTGATTTTTGCATACCTAATGAAGCAACCCCTGCCTTGGTTTCAGTGGGATTTTGCCTGAAAAGAGAAAACAAGATCAGGACCTCAGAGGCTCATGGAGATGCTCAGGGTAGTCTGACATGACACATGTCAGAGTCAGACCACAGCTCACACATTTGCTTCCTGGCGTGACATACTCAATAATTGCCAGCTCTCAGCTCCCCAGCTAGCATGCTTTATAGGACAGAGACTCGTTTGTCAGACATCAACTGCGAAGAAAACCTCATTAGAAAGGTTCAGGGCATATAAAGTATACTGCAGTAGTTTTATTGCTCTGTTTGTGTACATGCCTCTCTTGGGTGGCAGGTGTTGGGGGTTACTTCTGAGTTTGAGACAAGGAAACTTGACATATGGTTGCACACAGAAGATGTACAGTGGGGGAAAATAGTTTATCTGGAAAAGGAAAGCCTTTTTGAGAAATGTTTTGGTGTTAGCTGCTATCTTACTATCTTCCATTTGAAAGTGTGGCTATATTCTTGGTATCTCCACTGAAGTAGGAAGGTGGAAAGAATTTTAGAGAGGAGGAAAATGTCCTTTAAAAATAAAGTTTAAATATTATTTATCAGCTAAATATCCTCTCACCAACAGACAGGAATTCTGATGACACAGTGATGGGTGCAGCTAGGCCAGATAAGATAAACAAACAGTGTATAAAGGTAACTTTAGCACTTTTCAGGTTAGTTTTGTTCCTCACTTTAAAGACGAATCAATCTAAACTGTATCTTCAAATTTGAATCCAATTATTCTGAAATATAAACAGCAATTGAAAAAAGCAACAATTTTTTCATCACAATTAGGACAGTAAACACAGAAATATCATAGAAATAGCTTTTTAATATCAATATGAATAATTTATGACATGAATTTGTTACAGTGCCATTGCCAAACCATTTTAACAACAATACAATTTCAGAAATGTTTTGTTAAACATTGGGATTTAAAATCTGATTCTAGAGCTATATATCAAGCATTCAAAATGCTTATATTTTTCTCATCATTAATTACAAATGTATTAGTTTGGTAAGGCAAATGTCTTTGCTTGCATACCCCATCTTTCACTCACACTTCAGAAAAAGAGGCAGATAATAATTAAAAGGGAAAAGTAAGTACCTCATTTCATGGTGGAACCAGGAAGTGCTAGCTCTTTTCAGATCCCAACAAGAAAGCCACAAACACTGTCAAGACAGATAACTATTTATTGATACAGTCATGGAAAAGGTGATAGCAAGTTATAAAACTTTACATCCTTTCTGATGCAGGGAAACCTGAGATATTGCAGCATTGGACAGACCTCTGGTCAGGGCTGCATGCTGCACAGATCCTGTCTGTGGTGAGCTTTGGCAGATCTAAGGCCATGAGTATTCTTACAGAGGCTTACTCACAGTATCAGTCCATCAGACACTGACAGCAATCCATCCTGGAATGTGGATAAACCAACAACATTGACTACCTGTACATTGATTACTTACATGTTGATTATGTGTACGTTGGTTAATTATATTATTGATTAGATACACCTTGTGGTCACACAGTATTCATGATATATAGGCATACACCAAATTAGCCATTATGTGGATCACCAACTCCTTATACAATAGTCCTCTAGGCTGATCACTACCAATAGGAAGGATTAAATCTTTATATTGATGAGTCTGATACCTATAGCTTGCGATGCTGTGAGGGCATTCGCTTGTTTTAGTACAGGACTTTGGACATGCACAGTAGATCAGAAAATAAATGTATAATGGAACTTCTAAGCAATGCAAGATGATTTGTACTGAAATAGAAATAAAAAAGAAACGTAATGCATTAAACCTATAAAACATGGCAGATCTGTCTCTCCCCCCAAATATTTTCAAACCCTGCATTGATACCAGCAAGGAGAATATTCAGAGAAAAAAAATTATTTTGATATAAAAAAAAGAACATTCCCTTGGTCTCAAGGATTTTTTTTTTTTATTTTGAATTTGTTCAACAATTTTAATATTAGTGGAGCAATTAGACTGGTGCAATTGAATACATTCTGTAATTTTCACCTACGTACCTATCTGTCTGTTGGCTTATCTGAAAAAAGAATAAAAATGTATGCTATTCTAATAAAAGTGCTAGCCATGAAATAAAAACGACACTTAATTTCTTGCTCTACTATAAACACATTTTATAATCTTAACAAAATTGCCTGAACAAAGATCCACAGAAAGATTTAGGGATTGTTTCTAAATTCTCAGCAGTTATGACCCACTGTTCTGTTGTAAGGACCACTGTCCCTGGCCTGTGACCACATCCTCAGCTGCTATGATGCCACTGGTGTTCACAATACTTAGTGTGGAAACTGCTGATTTGGGATGCCCAAGCAAATCCGTGGGGCAGACTCCTGAGCTAGCTCTGAGAAAGCTGGTACTCAGGCCAGTGCTATAGATGAAAAGTAAGAGAGCTGCATCAACATGTTTTTTCGCCCTGGCTAGTTCATCCTGTGTTTGAGTAGGGCCAGTTAGCTCAAGGTTCTGTCAGATGGAGCTGTACCACCTTCACAGTCTTGGGACTGGCGCTTTGTTGGAGATGAACTGTTAAAGCAACCTCAGAACTTTCTGTTACATGAATGCACAGCTATCCAATTTCCTTCCTCCCAATCAATAGATGTATTCATATATGTATGATGTCTAACACACAGAAGGGGAGGGAAAACAAAATGTGACTGAAACTGTCGAGTCTATTAAAAAGTTCCTCAGTATCAAAGCTATAGACAAAAATAATTTACACTACACGATGAGTCATGCATCCTGCTTCCATCCCTGAGTAATGGCAGGATGTGCGGAAGAGCATGTGCTACCTACTTAATGAGTATTACGAAGAGATTAATTTAAAACTGTACCAGCTTGCTACCACAAACTTTTGTATCACATCAAATTAAATCAGTCAGCCAGCAAGCTCTGCTGCTAGACATGCCCTTCAATGCAGACACTGGTGCCTTGCTGAATGCATCTCTCATACTGTAATTTAGAAAATGATCCCTGTGAATGTTTTACGTCTGAGGACTTGGTTCAGACAGGCTTTTGTCTAATAACAGTTTGGCCACACAAAGCATGATATTAGAAATGTCATCTTATATTAGTAAAGGGTCAGCTCAGAATAAAGCTATTGTCATCACTGCTAATCAAACTCAAAAGTGGAAGTGGAGTTACACTGGAAATATTAAGTCAGATTTTTTTCATAAAATGATTTGCTTTGACTCTGCTTATGGTCCCATTATATTCTCTCTCCACAGCTGCTGACAGGAATACAGATACAGTGTGTGTATCTCAAGACAACACAAACTTAAAAAGTTCTGTAAAAATAGAATTGAGTAAAGACATCACCATTTGAGCATGGAAACATTATAATGAGACACAAAGTCAGGAAAAGTAATTTTACTGTTACACAAAGACATCAAAATATAATAAGATATGGTAATGCAAAGTTAAGACACCCAAACAATGTAAACTCTACATGGTAATGACCCCGTAAAATAACCATACCTTTGAATTGCATTGTATTAATTTAAATTATATCCATCCTCCACACCGAGGCATCACAAAAGCTTCAGAATAAAACTGCTGTTTTCAAATACAGAAAAATGGCTGTGATTGGTTTAATTAAATCTGTTGTTTGACTACTCACATAAGAGTTACTGAAGTGTTGAGATGAGCTTTTCTTTACTGTATCTAAGCATTAATTTGCTTACTAATAACTACTGAGTTTATTTACATGTTTTTTCCTCACATATAAATCTGTGAATAAGATAATTATGTAGGCAAAGTGAATGGAATGTACATTATTATTCAGATAATTAATGAGAAAGAACATACTGTGAGAACTGTAATATTTACATGGAAATATTTGGCCCTCCCAAAGTTTCTAATTAATTTTAAATGGAACAGTTAAAAAACCTAATTTTTCATGAACTGCGTGAAAGTCCAGCAGAAGAAAGGTGTTATTTCAACAGGGACACATTATTTTCTTTTGCGTGTAACAAAGGGGTGAAATCCCTTCTTCATCTACAAATCAGATCCTGATATTTCCTGTTGGTCCTAGACTAATGCCTTAGCAATGTATTTATATATCGTATCTACATATGATACCCCAAATGTTCATATCAAGTTACACTTGGAAGTTTCAATATGTCTGTTGACCAGTCAGCTGACATTTGCCCTGTGATACTAAAGATGGAATTTCTCTGATCTTACATGTCTAATTGGTCTCTTCTGACTTTCCTCTATAAACACAAGAGGAAGGAACTAGGAGAGACTCATTCATGTCATATTTTAACAGGTATTTAAAAGAGGTGAGATGAATCAGCTTCTTGAGTTTCCAGGTGCTAGTGAACAGCTTAGGTGGATGATGCCTGTGACATATAGTAATATATTGTATAACAATAATATGTTGTAGTTTCATCCCTTGATCGCTTATGATATAACCTCTCTTCATATGTGTTGCAACCTTTTCCTTCCTACATGTCTTCATCTGTTTTTTCTGATGCTTAGACTGTTAGTTCATGGATGGTGTTGTCTTCTGATTTCATACTGTGCTTTTGTAGATTCTGTCAGAAGAAAACCCATAAAGAAAGAAATAACTGATGTTATGAATGAACAAGCTTAAGTCATTTCATAATGTACAAGAGGAATATCTAATTTTTATCCCAATGTGATTGCAAACGCACAAGACCTACTCCCGATCCATAAGTCATAATGGGAGAGCTAAAACACAGTTTCCATCCTCAGCAGTACTAGTGTGTGGTATAATAAGATCAATGCTCTCATCTCATTAACTATTAGATTCAAAAAGTGGGATTTTCCAGTTTCACTGTGGTCTCTATGTTCTTTAATCATCATATAATGTTTTTTTGTTGACACAACAGGAAAGTTCGTTTCATGTTACAAACTTTCAGTGTTCTGTGTCAGAACAATAATGCTGATATAACAACAATGCAATCAACATAATAAACTGTGATGTTATTCATGGCATGGAAAAATATTCTCTTTATTAGACTTTTGAAATTAAGATGAAAACATTATGATTACCTAAAGTACTTATGATTTAGTCTAAACTTCTAATAATGTAATATTCTAAAGGTTATCGGAAGGTGAATGAAGAAAGACCACCTGGTGAATTTTCTAATAGGGAAAAAATGGTTTTCCAGTGACACATTTAGATTACCACATTTACTTTTGGCAATCTATCACTAAGGAAAAATGTATCATATAGCATTAGAAGACTGGGGAATACTGCTAAGAAAAACGTCAGAAACATCAATTCTGGGAAGTTTTAAGAAATGTTAAAAAACAGAAATAAAATTGTATCCTATCAGACCCAGCTATCTATGATCAGTTATAGGATTTCCTACAATAAAACTTGCCATAGTATCTAGTGCACAATGATGTCTAAAGTCATGTGATTGACCAATAAAGCCCTAAAATGGAAGTAAGCTCAGAGGTGATGGGCAAGGAAGATGTGCCTGTGAAGCTCAAGGAATAAAGCAGGGTGTGACTGACCACAGCCCTTGCAAAGAAGTCAGCTTCTTTGCAACACGACTCCTTTGCAAAGGAGGGTCGTCTTTGTTTTAGGTAAACAGCTGTCAACACTTGAGTGGACCAACTGACAGTGTAAATGTTTCTTCCTGAGTTCATTAAAAAAATTTGAATGTTTTCCTGACTTAGACAGACCAGCATGGGAGGGGAATGAATATGTGGCTCAGCCCAACATAGAGTACAAAAACTAGACAAGTAGCAAAAGTATTTTGAAGAGAGCAATGGGCTTGAGCTGAAATCAACCCACATATTCCTTCCTGGTGACTGGTGATGCCCAGCATTATGACGGTGAGCATATTATAGACACCAGTAATAGGAACCACATTGGTATTGTGATTGAACTGTGTACTGCAATTGCTATATTTTGCTAAGTGTAACTTACATTTGTGTTGTGTTATGCAGTGTATTTTGTATCATTCCACTAAATCAGAAATCCCGTGTAACATCAACTGTCTTCAAATAAGCAAATTTGATACTAAACATTGCACCCTCCATGCATGGAATATCTAAAAAATGGTCAGAATATTGGACTCAGGCAAGTAATTTTTCTGTTTGTCTCTCAAGCTGGGCATTATTAGGCTGTACAGCCTCGATCTATAAAAAGGTGAATATTAAGATCAGTGGATATCTAGGTGCCTGAAAAGTAACTCTGTTCAGAGTAGTTTCCATATTGTGTCTTACATTCTTTATTACATTCTCCTCATCCTTCTCCTCTACCTTTTGTTGGAGTTGAGAGCAGTAGAAACACAGTAGATAGAAACATAGGTTCAAGCAGTGTCAGACAGAGAGGAGATTAAATGATGTCCTTCGTTTTACGCCTGTATTTTCTAGCCATCATTAGTTTTTTCTTGAAAAAAACCCAACAAATCAAAACAACATAAAAAAGTATGTCTGTCATCACAAACTATGGTGGAGCCATCAAATTTCACATGAATATTTTGGCTGGTAAGACACACTGTCAATAGAATAATACAGGTCAGAAGAGACCTCAAGAGGTTTCTAGTCCAACCTCATGCTCAGAGCAGGGTCAGTGGTGGGGTCAGACCAGGCTGCTCAGGGCTTTGCCCAGACAGATCTTGAAAATCTCTAACTATGGAGTTAACTGCACAACCACTCTGGGCACACTGCTCCACTGCTTGGCTGTCCTCATGGTGAAAAAGACTTTCCTTATATCAAGCACTTCTGGTTCATGTTGAGCTTGCTCTATCAAGACCCCCAGTATTTCTCCCAAACTGATCAGGCACCAGTCTGTATCACTGTCAAGGGCTTTTCCTTTTCAAATGCAGGACTTTATAATTTCGTAAGATTCCTGTTGGCTCGTTCCTCCAGGCTGCCTAGGTCTTTAATGGTAGCTTTGCTCTCAAGTTAAGTGGTCCTCCTAAAACTTGGCATAATCTGCAAATCTGAGGACAGTTCTCTCTGTCACTTCCTCCAGGTCACTGATGAAGATGTTAAACATGACAGATCCCAGGGCAGATGCCTGCAGCACTGTTCTTGTTACCAGTCATAAGGTAGAGAATGACCTATTAACCATGACCCTCTGAACCTGTAATCTGGTATTCCAAACAGTCTTTTACCAACATAGTTGTCTACCCATCCAGACCATAATATCGTAACTTGGATACAGACTCAGTTTTGAAATATGTCTCCCATGCTATCTACTTATATGCATCTGTGAATTTATGAATAACAGGAAGATGTATAGGATACCACTAATGTTTTATTTGTAGTAACTGATATAGTTACATTTACAGAAGCTTATAGGTTTTTTTGTTTGTTTGGTTTGGTTTTTTTTGTGAGCCAAAGACAATTGGCCAAGTTTTCTATGGTGCTTATGTTCTGAATATGTAGTCTGAGACTTAGAGGGGTTCTCAAAGGTTCCTAGTTGCCTAATTTGAACTCCAACTGAAATACAAATTAGGTGTGGATACATATGTCTTTTGAAAACTTCAGTGGGTGGCTATTTGAATCTTTGGATGAATACAGAGCGTTTATTGAAACAGAAAGGAATCCATCTTATTTACACTAGTATAATGATTTGAACTGTGAAGTTGACCACAGAGGACTGGGAAAAAGTAAACACTGGCTCTGTGGAAGCCAAGAGAGTTATTGTAAAACTTAATGTGAGAATAGCATCAAGATGAGATGACCATGCAAATGTCAACTATTAGAAAGCCAGGGCCAGGGAACAAATGTGTATAGACTTAGGGAGAAGTTTAGCAGCAGTTCTGAGGGATTCATTTTGTTTAACTGTTGGATTTTGGCACTTAAAGATTCTTCAAGATGCATGTGAGAGGAAATCACCTTTGAAAATGAGACCTTGCTTTCTAAATTAACAAAAAAATTATAAAGATGAATGGAGCAGCATCTAACTTAAGCCTAAATTCTCAGCTATGCCTGTGCTCTTTTGCTGACCAACAAATGAATGTGCATATTAATTACAGATTAAGCTCCTTGCTGAAATGGTCTTTTCTGGACATGAGTTAAGAAATAATTTATGAAAAATGAATATTAGCTTGTTTTATTGTCAGTTGCATGGCTCTAATACAAAGTGATCTGCCCAACAGAGCAGGATGAGGGACCGTAATATTTTGGAAACATTTTTGTTATAATTAATTTTTGCAAGTGAATTCAGAGCTCATATGACTGCTCTATTCAGTTTCAGAAAAGATGTATCTCAAGCAGAAGTAATGCACATTTTCTCAAATTGCCCAGACAGTATCCTTCAGCTATGACCAGAAAGAATCACCTTTGGGAGATTCAGTCCCTGTGCCTATTTAATCCTTGGCCTCACTGCTTAGTCTTATACAGGGTGTCAGTTAGTGTCAATTATGATGGTGTTTTTTTCTAACGTGGGCATCTGTCTGCTAGGAACTGGACAAACTGCCAACTTACTACATCTGAGCTGCAAAATAGCTATCAGATGGCCACAGTTTTCAATCAACAGCCATCTGGTTTGAACTTGTAGGAACGATTTATAGGGCAAAAGGCTTTAAATCACATGTATTTCAACTTCTTTTCAGGTATATATGGCTGCACCTATACTATCACATTTAAATGGGGTGAAGTTATGTGTCCAGCACTGCCTCAAATTTATTCACACTATTTAATTGGAGGTGGTAGGGTTGTCAGTGAGTTATCAGTGTCCTCAGTTCCTCACCAGGAAAAGTTTGATGCTGTTGGTCCCTTCCTCTCGGATTTTTGGTATCTGCTTGTGCTTATTTTTATACTTTTTCTTAACACAGCCTGATATGTGAGCTTTCTTTCCCTTGATTCTCAGTTATTCAGGTTTCTGTTCTCTGTTCTCTGTTCTATCTAAACTGCTTTAACAAGATGTTACTCCTACAGTGACCACTGATGGGCCACTGAGATTTGTGTTTACAGTCTGGGATGTCTTGTACAGTTCTGTGTTTACACTCTCACAAACCACAAAGGTAAGTCATTCTACAAAGAATAACATCTAGCTACACTATAAGCTACATCTATCCTAGACCAAGCTTGGCTGCTTAGATAGTTGTTATCACAGCTAAAACAAGGTAAAATTAACATGTGCCAGGACAAGCCCAAACAAGTCCTGAGACCATGCCTTGTCAGGTCAATACAAAGACTGTGCCCTTTAACTAGCAATGAGAAAATATCCTATTTACTGAACTACAGACATGGTTTCAGAATGACTCAGGCTTTCATCTGGCCATGTTGAAGGCAAAGGAAGATGCCCTTCCCAGATTTTCACCTGCAGGACTTGCTGAAGTTCACAGGGCACAGTGAACTGAATGTCACAAGTGACAGTCAAATACCCTAAACAACATGACTGGCTTCCACTTAAGCACTTCCACATTTTAAGAATGAAATGCCACCAATTCTGGTGTATTTTGATATGCTTAATTCTTAAATGTTATGCACAGATGTTTGTTTTTCAGTGCAGTAATAATCTGAAAAGAACTTTCACTTGCACAATGCAAATGTAGTATGAATTAAATGTGGATTCTGCTTTATACTTTTAATTAAGAATACTACAAACTATAATGACAGCCATCAAGTTGATTTGGAATTCCATCAGTGAAGTGCAAATGAGAAACATATGGAAAATATAGTTTAAATTCCCTTTAATAGGTTGCACACCTCTGTCACCTGTCAAGGAGCAGCAAAATGGATGATCCAATGTGCATTGTAAATTCTGCTGAGCTGAACAGCAATATCTCACTCTCTGCATGTCTTGCGAGCTGCAGGAGGAGCAACAGTGAGTAGCAGGTAGGTGGAAAAGGGTCAGCTCATGGCAGTGATGAAATTCTGTGCTACTGTTCAATGAGATCTGGCTTTGAGAGATCTTTCATAGGTAAGCTTTTACCTAAAATAAACAGATAGACATTTAACCTTGCTGCTACAGACAGAGATTGCTGTATGCTTGGTCTTTCCTTCATGATAACTGAGCCATGAAGTGTTTTGAACTGCCTTGGAACAAAGGACAAAGTGTCCTTGGATACAACATAATTTAAGAACCTGTAGTTTCACTTGTCTACCTGTAGCAAAAAAAACCAAACCCTATTGAATGAGTGACATACTGAACACAGTATGGGAATTAAATTAACTGGCTATTATTGCCTTTGGGTATGGGCATGAAACTGACTTATCTTCAGGAAGAAAAAGGTGTGGGTTCATGTCAGGTAGGGTTCATTTAACTAAACTACAGTGACTACAACTCATCTACAATAATTACCCCTGAGGCTCCCATTACTGTCAACAAAGAAAAATAGACACCTTGAGAAGGCAGTTTATCTCATGCTAAAGTGCATGCCTAAAACAGGCTGAGTCATGCCCTAGAAAGTTTGCCTCTCAGGACGAAAAAGAAAAAGCTTCTTTGCAGGTAATATGAAACTGGGTAATAATCTGCACATGGGCAAGTACTACAGACTGGCTAACATCCTGCAAATTCAGATTCGCTTTCCATGCAGCAACTGCACTTGTTGCTTTACAAATCTGTGCACACACACACTAACACAGCAGGATTTTTCATAAGAAGATGCCTCAGCCTCAACAAGGAAACTGGATCCAGCCCACTCCTAAGGGTATGGGGAACAAATACAGGGGTCCCAAGTTATTGCTGGAGGATAGTAAAAAAATTGCTAAAAAATTCTACTGTCCTATGTGAAGTGGAAAGGCATGGAGGGCATGAGTGGCATGGGGGAAGAGGGCAGGAGACTATTGTGAGGAGGTTTTAAGTCATTCATGGAGATGAGAAAAAATAGTGTGCAATATTTTGAAGGAGGATTTCTCCATTTATTTTTCTCATGGTGTCATTTTAATTGCAAATTATCTTTTTCCATGATGCTATTGTTTGCACAACTTTTCTTATTGCATTGCCAGTCTTTCCAGGAAAGCAACTTCTTTCAGCTCTGGTAGGAAAGGGCTAATCTTGCTGCTTTCTTTTCCATTCCATGGAGAAGCCTTTATTATGACTACTTAACAGCTGTGTTGGGATATCACAAGGAATATTAAGGGGAGTGATGCTTTTGCTTACAGTGGTGCTTCCCTGCAGTGCTTTCCTAGCTTGAGTGAGCTATCCTGACAATCATAGAATCATAGAATGGCTTGGGCTGGAAGGGACCTTAAAGATCATCTAGTGCCAAGCCCCCTGCCATGGGCAGGGATGCCACCCACTAGACCAGGCTGCTCAGGGCCCCGTCCATCCTGGCCTTGAACACTACCAGGGACGGTGTGTCCACAACCTCTCTGGGAAACCTGTTCCAGTGCCTCACCGCCCTCTGAGTAAATAATTTTTTCCTAACATCTAATCTAAATCTCCCCTCTTTCAGTTTGAAAATGTTCCCCCTTGTCCTATTGCTATCTGCCCTTATAAAGAGTCTCTCCCCCTTTTTTATGTAAGTATTGGAAGGCCACTATAAGGTCTCCCCGGAGCCTTCTCTTCTCCAGGCTGAACACCCCCAACTCTCTCAGCCTGTCTTCATAGCAGAGGTGCTCCAGCCCTCTGATCATCTTTGTGGCCCTCCTCTGGATCCGTTCTAAAAGGTCCACATCTTTCTTGTGCACAGGGCTCCCTCCCACACCTTTGCTGTGAGCTCTAAATTATTAAAAAACCAAAAAAAAACCACTCTGAGAAATCCTATCAAATGGATTTTACTGTGGAGTGCATATTCTCAAGCAGCTGCCTAGCACTGACTCAAAAAGAAAAACGTTTTTACACAGATGAATAACAGGTAGGGTTGTCAAGCAGGAGATTACTAAACTGTTTACATTTGTTCACATCCATCTCAGTACCCACTGTTGTGGATGTAGGACAGATGTTGTCCCTTGCCATCACTGAAGCAGTATGGATGAGATTCAATAAGGGCCAGGTTTTGGACCTTGGTCTCCACCCACAATATACAATTGTGCTTACTTTATTATAAAGCTTTTTTCTTTAATTTGTTTGAAATCTATATCTGAGTTACAATCTCTTTACAATTATTGGTTTTGGGATGGATTGTAGAGATCTCAAGGGTGTTAAAACTCTACAGTATTTCCATTGCTTAATCTCAAACTGTTTTTTATTCACATTAAAATATCAGAATATCCAAATGCAATGCAGAAAGTCACTGATGTGAGATGACCACCATAATATACAGGTTAGTCATCTGAATACTATCTCTGCTTGATTATGTAGCTTTTGGCTGATGTCTTCAGCCTGAAATACAAAATCAATGCTTCATATTCTAGTTGTCATGTCATATTGCATTGCTTGATGCATGTTGCATAATAGTCTGCTACAAGAAATCACAACACAGTAAGCTTTTGCAGTCTATTAATATTATTGCTTATTAATTCCTAATATTTGTGATGGGAGATGTTAATGAAGCATTACTGTTCTTGCATTTGTTTGAATTTTATACAGCTAATATATTGTTCTTTTATCCATGTCCTTTAGCAGCAATGATAGTAGCCAAGATGAGATTTTTTGCAGGTTATGGAGTACAAGAATTATATACACTGATGTGGAGGGAATGTTGCTACTCTAGCTAACCTAAATAATATGGAGTAATAAATGTAGTATTTTCTTTATTATTTCTCTCCATCCATGTTATTCAAATGAAAGAAATTTAATTTGAATTGTCTCACTGCAGATATAAGTATGCTATGGAAAGTCTGTGCAAACAGCAGTTTAGAAATAGAGTGTCTGATGTGCAGAAGCATTATATGAGGTCTGCTGAAAGCTGCAGTGAAAAGTACGTTCAAATGGAGTCTCAAGTTAGTGGTTATCTCTCTGTGTGCTTGCCTGAATTGAGCAAGTTTATAACACCTGCAATGAAAATCTGGCTGGACAAAAGTTTGCATCTGTCACAAAAGTGTATCAGTGCCCCCCTATCACAATATACACTGTTAAAAAGAAGCCCCAAGGCAAAATGTAGTAAGAAAGTGGATGTTTTTATTTAAAATACTTGTTATCCCATCTGGACTTCAGCTGCTGCAGTGAGAGAACTTTCAGGTTTTGCAGAAACCTGAAAGGCATTCTCTCTCTGCTGGCACCTGGACTCCTAAAGTGGAATTAAGATTCAATTTTTAAATATTTTAAAATATCCCTCTCAAAGTATTTCTGATTGATGAAATTGAAACTTAATACCTTTTCAGAAAGGACTAGACATTATAGGATAGCATAAAGACTCTTATTAAAGACTGTATTTATAAATCAATTTCCCATCTTCAAATGCTAGGCAGTTAAAAGCCTTTTATTTAAAATAATTATTTAAGAAACCTATTGTAAAAATCATGCATCTTTTGAAAGACCTAACAGCTAGCTTTCTGATTTGCAAAAAAGTAAAAACAGTATTTTGTGTCTGGACACAAAGTTTAACCATAAAGCAATAGCACACACCTCGATTTTATTGTTGCAGTTGCAGTTTCTAGCCTATGAGGTCTTGAATGCTTTTTTGGATGTTCCCTTTAGTCCTGGTTGCTATACTTAGATCAGCAAAAATTAAGGCATATGTTTGTGTGGATAAATATTGGCACAGCCACATGTACATGGACACACACTTAGTCTCTCTCGCTATATATGTCTCATATGCAAAACACATAATACGAGCATTACGTGGGTGGCTAAGTGTGCCATGCATTTTGTAGATATACTTTATGATAGTCATACGTTTCATTAATGTATAAATGGATTTGTAAATAATAAACAATTCTAATATAATATCAATAATATAAATATGCTGAGAATTAAATTTTCATTTTTAAATAAGCAAAATCCTGTATATTTAAACTATTTTCTACATTTACTCAATCCATATTTTCCAGCCATTTTACTCCAGTAGTACTAATCAAAGATTCATTTAACATTCCTAAAGTGAACCTCATTTCTGTATGTTGACCAGGAAAGGCAAGATGAATTTGAAGTTCTTACAAACTAACAAAATCTTTCAGAGAATTACCTTTTTCCTTGTTAAATCATTTGCTGATTGAGTAATTTCCTATTATGGTGTGGCTTGTGTTCATGTTGCAATGACTATTACTACTTGGAAAAGAAATGTACATTGATGTATTTTTCTAATGTAGTTTCTAAGATCAAGCAATTCTGAATTCTCTTACAATGTCATCCTTCATGAAAAAAACCAAAAGAAAACAACAAAAAAACCCCTAGTCTTGCTGCAAAGAGAAGCTTAGAAACGTTTTACCAGCTTAGAAAACAGAAGGTAAATTTTATATGAAGTTAATTATGAAATATATTCTAACCTGATAATAGTTTTTGCATATCTGAATCTGGCAGTACAGGTTCGATACCAGTATACAGAGAACACACAGCCACCCAAATTCTCTCCTAATACAAGATCACCTTTATTTTTGTCTGCTTATGTCAACAGGGAATGTTGTCCTGTTTGTATCTATTGGTCAAATAAGAGATGTAGGAATTGAGATTACTTCTCAATTCTAAGTGATTCTAAGAGTCTCACGAATCCCATTGGCATTGTCTGTGTTTGACAGGTATGTGTTGAGTTGGATACTATCTAAGAATATTTATGTACTGTTCTATATCTGTATATATGTATATATGGGGACAGATATTATACTCTTAACATTGAATGCTACTGTTCTGTGGTGGTAATTCCATACTTTTATTTTGTATAATATTGGACTTGTGAAAAGTGTATCAAGTGTGACTTCTGCCTGTGCTCTTTAAAAAAAATCTGTAATACACATAGAATCATAGAATATCCTGAGTTGGAAAGGACCCGTGAGGATCATCAAGTCAAACTCCTGATTCCACACAGGGCAACCTAAAAGTTAAGCAATATATCTCAGAACATTACCCAAATGCTTCTTGAACACCAGCAGGCTTGGGGCCATGACCACTTCCTTGAGGAGCTTGTTCCAGTGCTTGACCATCCTCTCACTGAAGAATTTTTTCCTAATATCCAATCTGAACTGCCCTTGAAGCAGCTTTAAGTAATTCCCTCATGTCCTATGACTAGACACCAGAGAGAAGAGATCAACACCTCCCTCTCAGCTCCTCCTCAAGAGGAAACTGTAGACAGCAATTAGGACACACTTCAGTCTCCTCTACACTGAACAAACCTAGTATCCTCAGCTGCTCCTCGTAAGTCATGCCCTCTAGTCCTTTCACCATCTTTGTTGCCATATTTTGGACACATTTAATATTTTTTTATGTCCTTCTTATATTGTGGAGCCTAAAACTTCACACAGTGCTGGAGGGGAGGCCGCACCAGTGCTGAGTATAGTGGGGCAATCACTTCTTTCGACTGGGTAGCTATACTGTGCGCAATGCACCCTAGGATATGGTGGACCCTTTTGGCTGCCAGTGCACACTGTTGACTCATATTGAGCTTACCATCAGCCAAAACCCCCAGATCTCTTTCTGCAGATATCTAAGAAAGGTATATTCAATATATTTCTAGATGATCCTCCTGCTTTCTACCACTGACAGAGTTACTTTAAGAGTTTAACTTAAATGTGGATGACTCATTTATAAACAGCTGAAATTATGTGAGACGAATCCTTGTTTCAGTGGTAATTTGTACGTCAAACAAGAAGTCAAACACATTTTCATTTTGGCCCACTGAAGTGGTAGAGAGTATTTAAGCTCTTAAATAATTCTGAAGTAAATCAGATTAAAAGGAAAAAATCTCTTTTGATTTATCAGTTGAATATGGTTAATTAAGCTGTCATTTTTCTGATTTGCAATTATGGTCATCATTTTTATATTTCATGTTGATTTTGCAGCAATATTTGATTATGTTTTAGTAGAGGGATGTCTATTATTGACTTTCCTACTTGTTGATAAAGTTGACATTTTGGTGTTTGATACTTTTTATTTCTGTCATTTGTTTTCTGCATCATTCATTAGCAGTTTTTGGAAGTCACTGTCCCCAGTAATAAAAATTTAGCTTACTAACTTACACTGTGTCAGCACTGTGAGTGCTTCAGGAAGGATATATTGCTCTTGAAGGCACATCAGTGATAGAAAAGATACTTTTGTTGTTCTAGCATGTAGCATAACTGTAGGTATGTACATGTTCTTAACTCAAATTCCTTCCTTTTGGGTTATTTGCTTGTTTTGTCTCTCTCCTTACAGAAACAGTCAGACTTAAGCTAGACTTAAGCTCTTTCTTTCAAATACCATTTTCAAAAGAACATATTAATTGTTCTTAATCAAAAGCAATGTATATATTATGAAGGATCTCAAAAAAATTAAACACATATCTACTAATTGCTCTCACATTTATTGTGCCTTTCTTTTCTCTTTATTTACTTTGGCAGAGTCAGGCTTTGACAGAATTTAGATCAACCATATTAATTCAAATTATATTCATCTGTGATTCATGCTAGGACGTGTTCTCATGTTCTTATTCACTGTTTTCAGCTGCAGTAGGCAGTAGCCTCCAAAGGATAACAACAAGCAAAAGAGTAATGCTGAATCCTTAGACCACCATATTTGCAAAATGGCTGGGTGTTCAAGTCCAGTTGTTTTCATGAACAATTTCAGCACTCTGAATTACTCAGTGACAACTTGAATAATTACTGAAATACAAATCTCTTTCAGCATATAGAGTACTTGGGAACAATTTTCAATAACCATTTTGCACATTCTGCATTCCAAATTTGTTACTTATGCTGAGACACAAGACTGTTTTTATTCTGTGGCTGGATGTTTTTCAAGCTTATAGGACATTTAAAATGGCAAAAAAGAACAATTCTGTTTTGAACATTTGCACTAATACAAACTCCATGAATATTCATAATACCTTCTCTTTCTATGACATTTTTAGAACAAATATTGCCTGATAAAAATGTTTTGTAAAGAGATTCAAAGAGGTTAAAATGCCATCAAGCAAAATTTCAAGATTTTGCTGTCTATATAGGTAAACAATACATTTCTGCAAGCTTTGACTATAATTATAGGATTACAAGATTCTGACTGATGTGTTTGATGTTAGTTTTCTGAATTTGTCCTCAATGGCTATTTCATTTGTGGTTTAGCTTTTGTCTATGTATCCATATTTTTATCTGTCTTTTTGCATAGTTGTATGTCTTCTGGTTGGCAGAAAAGTCAAGAAACTAGATATTTTTTTACAAAATAGTTTGGATTGTTTTAAACTGTGTTAATTACTTTGCTCTTTTTACTCACTTAACTTTCTATTTTTATGTATCAAACAATGTTCTTTTAATACATGTTATCTATACATATAGTTGACTAGATTTTTCAAATAAACTCAATACTTCAGTGTATAATTCGAATAATCACATGTATGCATGAAGATGTCAGGAAGTTTTTTATGAAAAAAAGAGGTCTTTTATGAAGCCTTTTATGAAAAAACCAGAAATGTAGCTATACATACTTAATTACCAGTTTTGTTGAAAATGCGTTTAGAAATCTCCAGTGCTATAAAATACAAGCATTCAGGATTTTGCCAAACTTTCACATCATATAAGCTAAAAGATTTTATTTCTGAATGAATGTGGTAGCTATCCAAGCAAGAGAAAAAAACAGTTGTATGAGATTCTTGGCAATAAACATATAAATATTGATTGTTTTTTTTAATGACTTTAGGCTAGTTAGTATGTTTTCATTCAATTTCTAACCAGCAATGAATTATCCCTAGGATTCTTTATTTTGAGCCTAAAGGCAAAACTTGCACCAGCATAGCTACAGAAGCATGTCTGAAAGATACTGGCAGAAGTACTTATCATTGATTCTAGGCAGGAATATATATATACGTGTATACACACACATACATAAGCACACATGGTAACCCATGTTTATAAGAGCTCTAGTGATGAAGGTAACTCAGTCTGTGCTGCCAGCTTTAGCCAACTTCAGTCAATTTCAGTTTCAATTTTTATCATTAGAAAATCTCTCCTTGCTGCTTCCATGCAGTATTCCACGCTGCTTTATTTTTTCTGCTGTTTGATATGGACACAGAGAAAAGATAGGTCCTTTATTTACTGAATCTTGTTTTGTGTCTGAAAACTATTATGTTATGTCCCATCTTCCTAGAAATATAGTGCCCAAAACAGTGCACCACTTCTGCTGAGGTGTTGCCAGTATATAGCAGAGGATCAGGCTGCTTCATGTGTTTTATGTGCTATATTCCACTTTGTTCATCTAAGTATGGGCTTTTTTTCTTTTCACAACAGCATGGCTTTGTAATTTGGTGTTCAACTTGTAGCGTAGAATAATATTTATTCTTTTTGCATCAGAGCTGTGGCTTGTATTTTTGTAGCAGTGTATCCTTGCATAATTTTAGTATCCTTTGTTTGTCCCCACTGAACAGCAAATTTAAGGAGTATATGAAAATCTTGAATAATACTCGACCTAGGACAGAACCCTGGAAATCCCTACTTGATACAGCCTTCATTCTGACAGAGAAACATTAATATTGTCTCTAGTCCATATTATTTTCATCTAGATTGTGTCTCTCAAGGCTGTTTATGAGAATGTCTGTCAGAGCCTTACGCACATCAGGATATATGTAATCTACTTTTTCTTCTATATTCACAAGGCCTGCTAGTCTTTACTAGAGAGAAATTATGTTTTGGTTGACACAATCCATTCATGACAAATCCATGTAACTTGTCACTCACCTCCTTATTTTCCTATATCTGCCACTAGTGGTTGCTATATCTCCTAATTGCAGTAGAGCTATGTTTTGAAAACTGGTGCAGAAAAGCAGTAAAGACATTAGCCTTCTTGTCATTAGTTGTGGTTAGCTGTACCACTCTGCTGAACAGCAGACTGACCCTTTCCTTTGGTTTTTCTCTTGTCACTAACACACTTGAAATTCTCCTTGTCCTTTGCTAATTGCAGGTCTTTTTTTCTTTTTGCCTCTGTGGTTCTCATTTTGTCCTTGTATGCTCGTCCTATACTTTCATGTTCATCCTTATTAGCCTGGCCTAGTTTCCACTTCCTTTTTGCTCATTTCTTTTTTAAATCCATGAAGTGTTCTTCATTTAGACAAGTAGGTCCCTTACGATATTTTCTGTCTTTCCTCTGCAGGGGGATAGTTTGTGCTTGAGCCTTTTAAGTCTTTCTTTAAAGAACTGCCAGATTTTTAAAATATCTTTTCTGCTGAGACTAACCTCTCAGGATATGCAGTCCATCAATTCTCTGAGTTTATTGAAGTCTTCTTTCCTGAAATCCGTTGTTTTTACTTTGTACTTCTACCCTAAACAATCTTGCTGCTTTATGATTCTTTCTATCTCAACATTCTTCAGTTTGAAAGGGAAAGAAAGCCTGGAAGATCTTCCTCTCTGATGGTTATCTCCACCAACAGTGGCCACAAGTACATTCCACAGCTTGTTGGGCTTGTCTCTTCTTTTGCCAGCTGGGTGTCAGGTTAGCTGGAATACTAGGACAACTCTGCCAATTCCTTAAAAAAAGCCTCCCTCTGTTTTTCTGGGTTTAATATAAACCTATAGCAGATACCTTTGCTAGGTGGAAACTACACTGTTATATTTTTAAGCACCACTGAAGAACATTTTAGTGTCGTACCTATTTCTGTATTTTGGTCCCCAGAGTAGTCTATAATATACAAGAAAATGTTGCTTTTCCTATTCAATTTGTTTGCCCGTGTTTAGTGTCGTATGCTTTTTCAGTAAAATCCTATTCACGTAAATTATCTCAGCACTTGCCATAACCAAACTTGTAAAAATTAGATTCTTGCTCTGATTACAGAGAAAGATGTCAGGCTCCTCTGTTTACTTCTTTTAAAAACCTTGTCTTAGTATGCAGTCATTTAAGATGCTTGGCAAGCCAAGCCTGTATGTTCCTTCTTGGCCCTTCTTTGGCTCTGTTGTGCATATTCTTAATGGCTCTTGATAGATTCAGGCTACCATTTTTGTAGAGCTGGATGTTTAGAACCATTTGCAGACATATATTTTATTGTCACATTTGTTATGTTGTTGACAGCAAGAAACCCGAGGCATTATTCTATTTCTAATGGTCCAAATATGAGATATTACTGAAATTTCTGAAACTTTTCAGGTTTATGACATTTTCCCCTATGTTCCTACCAGCAGTAATAACAGCACAGGGAATGATCCAAAGTGCATGGAGATGGCAGCAGTGGAAGAAAGAGGTGATGACTAGAGCGGGACAAACACTGTCCCTATGAGGCATTAAGTGGCAAAACTTCCAATTTGTCAAGAAACAACATACTTTCTTCACACTGTGTATCTCCTCATGGGATAATCCTGATGTCACTAAGCAGTTTTCTGATAATAGTAAAAATACGTGTTTAAAACCACCAACAAATCACCATTCAGATGAAAGGAGCATTATCCTCTACTTCACTGGAAAGCTTCTGTTTTTCTTACTTCTTAGTAAAGATTTCAAAAAAAAGGTATACATACCTTTGTGACTTCTGTTAAGCAGCCAGTGAAGAAGTTCTGTAAACAGGGATTTACTGGTAAATATGCTAAGGGAAGTCACTGACTTTGTCTGATAATAAACACTTCATATGACATGTTGCTTAAATAACAAATGTAACATAAACTCTCTTGACAATTCAAATAATTTGTTTAACAAAGCCATAGAGGTCAATAATATTTCATGACTAATTTTGTATTTTACTTTGGTTGGAAATAAATGGCTCATGCACTATATTTCATAATTTGTTTAACAAAAAAAAAAAAAACAACAGGCCTTTATTTCCAAAGAATGGTAGCTACCTTCTTCATGTTTCCAAAAACTGCAAGAAAAAGTGGGTTGGCATACAGACTACAACTTTGTGTTTATCTTTTGAATTGACCCAAATGTGACTGATTTTTAGGGAAAAAATAACTTGTGTAACTTATTAATGAATACTTATAAGCCTTTAATCAAGCATACAAATCACAGCAAACCATTTGAATCTAATTGTTTATATGCCACTGGTTTGGAGCTAAGTTCTTATTGATCTGAAAATTAAATACTATGTCAGTGACTTTCACACATTCTTGTTACTTCATACTAACAGTGAAAGTTGTACAGCCACACACCAGAGCAAAATGAACAAATTCTCTGAGACGTATTTCACCTGCCTGTACTGTCTAAATGTGAGGCATACCATCCTGGCCAGTGGCTCGGCCATTTCCATGGAGAGGTCATGGAGAAAGGCATCTAGTAGGTAATTCAGCACATGTTCCAGTAGGTGCTTAAAATAAAGGAGGCAAATTGTCCTCCAGAGACACTTCTTTCTCTGTTGGCTCTAGACAGAGCCTAGATCACTACTTTAAATTCAGCACACTATCCCATTCAGCACACATCCTTCAGTCCACTCACAATCTTCTCTTGTGCCCAGAAAGTTTCCTTTCTGACCCATTTGTCTCCTGGCTAGTATATCTGGTGCCTGCTGCTCTCAGCAGTCCCCCAGGCTGACCAGTTGTCTGTTGTGACTGTCTCTTTCTTGCTCTGCCCTAGTGTCTCTGAAAACCCCTCTCTCTGAGCAAGCTCTCCAAGGCAGGAATAACCTCCTCGTTCCAGACAGGAACGTTTGACCCACTTACTCTTGTAAAGGAAGGCAACATATAGTCAGAACAAACAGACCAGACTGTCACATACTGTAAGGAGAAAGAGAAAGATCCTTTTCACAGTATCTTCTAATGGCAAAAATGCAGCTGCAAGTCCATATCAGATACTGCAAGGATTTTAATTTGAGTTTCAGGTAGCTGTATAGAGCCACAGTCTACTCATGATCAGTTACTCCAATCTGAATCAGATGGAAATCTTATAAGAATAAAAATATGTTTGCGAGAAATTTTTGTGTTTAAGTACTCATAGTTTTCCTACATCCTTCTGATATTCACCACCTCATTTTCTTTAAAAAGTTCATGGAGATCAGAAGAGGATCCTGATGACTGGAAAAAAGCAAATGTTGCAAAAACCTTTCAAAAAGGGTATGGGAAAGGTGTGAAAGTCAGTCTTACATCAGGCCCTGGGCAAATGGTGCAAGGCCCCTTGGCATACACATCGGCGCAAATGAAGGAGAAGAGGTGACTGGGAACAGCCTAAATGGATTTACCAAGGGGAAATCATGCCTGAAACCAGATTGTCTTCTGTTATAAGACTGGCTTTGTGGGAGAGACCGGGGAGAATGGCTTCGGGAAAGCAACGGATGTCACTTACTTCAAGTTGAGTAAGGCTTCTGCCAGTATCAAAAATGTTCTTACACCTGAGTTAGGATATTACAGTCTGAAAGGGTGGACTACTGAATGAACGATCAGAATGATCCTCAGAGGGTCTTGATTAATTAGTCGTACTCTGTCTGGAGGCTGGTAACAAGTGAAGTGCTAGAGGGCTTTGTCCTGGGACTTGTCCTGTTTAATGTCTTCTTCAACAGCTTCAAAGAAGCAACAGAGTTCTCTCTTGTCAAGTATGCTGGTGACGCCAAACTCGGGGGAACAGGCTCTGCTCAATGTCAGGGCTACCATATAAAGGGACCTAGCCTGGTGGGAGGAATGGGCTAACAGGAACCTCTTGAAATTCAGTAATGACAAGTGCGAAGTCCTTTGCCTGGGAAGGAAGAGGCTCTTGCAATGATACCAGCTGTGGCATGACTGGCTGAATGCTGAACAAGACCTCAAGGTTGTGATGGACAGCAAACTCAGTATCAGTTAGCAGTGCTTAATATAAGGAAAATCTTTTTCACCATAAGGACAGTCAACTAGTGGAGCAGAGAGAGTGAGAAGACAGCCCAGAGAGATTGTAGAGTCTCCGTAGCTAGAGAGTTTCAAGATCTGAATAAAGTCCTGAGAAGCCTGGTCTGACCCCTGCTTTAAGCAGGAGGTTGGACTAGAGGTCTCCCGAGGTTCTGTGATCCTATGAGTTTAGAAATGCCTTGAACAGCTTGCATATGTCAGAAACACTGTTTATCCCATAGCAGTATATACAAATGATTGGTATTTTCAAAAGGCCTAATACTAGAATGCAGTCACCAAAATATTATTCTTTTATTCACAATGACGTAAAAACTTCCATTTGCTTAATAATGCAAGACTAATTCCCCATCATTGCTACAGAATAAAGATTTCATACAGATGCAGGATAAATAGTAAGCAGCTCACAGATAATTTTTAGCTAGTTCTGACAGGCAAATCTATGCCAAGTGATATGTCAGACAGTTTTAGTTTGGTGTGCTGAAGCTGGTGGGACTTGTAAAATGAAGTACTTTGAGAAAGGGTACCATATAAAATTTTTTTTAAATAACAAAGACAAGAAGTTAATAAAAATTGAAAGAAGTAGAGCAGAAGCAGGATAATAAAATAAAACAGTCTATTTCTCAGTTATCCTCAGCTATAGCTTTAATCTTTGTATTTCCCTCACTACCTTCTTCCTCATGCTGTATTTCAAACAGTAACAAGCAAATATGGTTATTTTAAACCCTTCATGAGCTAGGATCTTCAGCAAAGCATCTCATTGTTAGATACAGAACTGCCAGCCATGAAGGATTATTTATATTTCAGGACTCTTCAGTGCATGTTTGTTTCCATTTCCTAAAGATTTTCTATACTTTTTTTTTGCCTGACAGTGCATTCAGCTTTACCTCTGCAGCTTTCCATATAAATACAAGCTCATTCTGATGCCGTTTCTGGAAGATTGCTGTCTAGAGGGGGCAGTTCAGCATCCTTCTTCTCAAAGCAAAGTTTCTGCATGGGTGATTCTAATGTTTTGGATTTTATCAAGAACTGTTATAAAAATAATGAACATAATGCACATAAATCTGAGCATTCCAGTGAGAAGGACCAAAGCCTACAATGTTTTCTAAACCAGGAGGCAAACCTATTAAATTATTTTCTAGGGATCTCTTTTGCCAATGCACGGCTATTTCTAGAGAGGCGCTGAGTTCCTGCCACTTGCAAATCATCAGCTTAATTGGCCTCAGGAGTGTTCTGCAGGACAATGACCTAAAATTTGTATTGCTTTCCTTCATTTCTCAAAATAACACAGAGTAATTCTTGAGTACAGTGGGCTTGTTCTATGGTAGAATTTTAAAACAAACAAGCAAAAACTTCTAACATATTTCTTGGTAGAAAACACTGTAGAGAGCATTCATATGAGACATTTGCATTTTGCTCCTATCTGTCCCAAGAATTTGCGTGCAGTAGGTTTTACTGATCTTTAGGACAGTGAGGCCAATAGATCAAGATACATACTAGTGATGAAAATAAAAATGTAACAACTTTTTATCAATTTTTACCAAATTTTCATCAAATCATAACTGAAATAATAATTCTCATGATTTTACCAAAATACTGGATAATGATTTACAAACCATATTAAGGGTCCAATTCATGGCTTATTGACATCAGGAGGAGTAATTAAATAGATATCAATGGTGGTGGGATCAAACCCTGATACACTACATTGAAACGAGGGCCTGAAACAGGATTTAGGTGGAAGTTTTAAGGCCAGAACTAAGAAAATGTGCCAGCAAGTTTTAGTGGTACGCAAATGCAGTCATTCCTTATACTTTGGTCTGCTAAATAACAGAAACCTTCAAAATTAATTTAAACACACAGGCATGCCTGGCCTAAGCTCTCCTTAGCCTCTGGAGGACAGCTGGTAGATATGTGGATTTAAACAACTGCAGCCTAAGAAAGAAATGAGCTGTAATCTAGAAGAGAAGGGCCCAGACTGCTACATCCTTAGCAATTCCTAGTCTCCTATTTCCAAACACAACAATTCAAGTTTAACAGAATGTTCTTCAGCCATAACAGCTTAAAAACATGGGATACTATGGAAAAGAAGTTTGCTCTAACAGAAAGAAAACAGTGACGGTTGTTTCACCCACCATTTCCAGTAACAGCTTATATTTGGGCATTTGGCCAAGTAGTGGATGATCCACATTTGATTTCCTCTTACTGTTGACAGGATTTAAATCTATTTTCTGTTTCCTAGGTGTCAAGGTATAAAATGGCAAAGAGAAGAAATGGGCTGTGTAGACATGGCAGAAGGGAGGAGACATGTTTTCTGCTTCTGGGACTGTTCATGAGTTTTGCAAGAGTCAAGTGTAGCATTAAATATGGAGTCTGGGAATCAGAAGACATGATGTTTCTCAAAGACCTGAGAAACCCATTGTGACAGCCATTTTCAGAGCTTATTTAGCATACTGATGTTGTTATATCCTTCATGAAACGCAATGTGCTCACTTTTTAAAGAAAAACGTTCACCATAGGTGCTGTTCACTTCTTACACAGTAGCCTACTCATTACAGCATTCACAGTGAAAAAGCATTTCCATGAAAAAGTTCAAGGTAAAGGATATTTCAGCTTTGAGCTTCTTTCATGGGTTTGAACCAGGAAGACATGGAATTTGAAGCTACTCAGAGTGAGAATGAAATTAGCATCAAATTTCCACCCTGCTCTTTGAAAGATACGGCTGCCAGGCACTTATAAAAGTAATGGCACGGCAGACTGTTTTTTCCTTCTGAAGAGTCAGCTTTGTTTCTTTTCTTAAAGGTTGATGTACGCAGCCTCTGGATCCCAAGAGATCAGAGTTAGGTGCCTAAACTCCAGAGATGGATGTGATTCCAGATATCTCCCTGTGTTTAGTGTATCTTATGATAAAGGCAATTCTTAGTTTGTATAGGGAATTTTTATAACTTCAGTGGAGACCACTCTCTGTCCCCAGATATGACAGGAGACCTATTGGGACCTGGGTTTCCATTTGATAGCCATAGCAAACACCAGAAACTGAAAGTACTTAATGAATTTCATTCACTGATTTCACAAAGAAGCAGAGCCTGAGAGAAGTATCAATATCCAGCATTGAACCCTAATGGCAATTCCTGTTTATTCACTGTCTTGTAAGTGTTTATAAATCATGTTTTCCATCATCCATTTCTTCTTGTGAGGCAAAAAAAGCAACACTTTGTATTTCAACTCAGTGTTTGTACTCTTTATATATGCCCAGTATCATGCTATGCATTTTTATTAGCAGTGCTGTAATAGAAAACAAATAAAATAAAATTATAAATTCAATAAAACAATAGGGGAATATATAATATAGGGCCTTGGAGAAAATGTGTGTGAATAGCAGGCAGAAGTTAAAATGTGAGATACATATTGATCTTTTTGTTTTGACTGAAGAATGGAGAGTGCACAAATAATGGAGGGAGGGGTGTATGTGTGGGTCTTTCTCTTCTGGCATCACTGAATTTATATAGGTAGCCCTCAAGCAGCAGACAAAAAAAGCTAATACTTCATCATCATGATTATTGGGTGATATGTATTATGAAGGGTGTATCTCCACTAGTAAGGATAAAGTTTAGCTTCTCATTATGAGCTTGATTGTTGAATCTTTTCCTAAATTCTGCAGAAGAGGCCAACATGGGGTTGGCTGAAATTACCTGAGGATGCCATTTTCAGGTTTTTTTTTTGTCTATAGCGGGAAACCCTGAGAAAAAAAAAAGCTCACAAAAATTATAAAATCAAATCCCATTGACTCCATTAGGGCCAGAATTTCACCAGTGACTTTTTAGAAGTACCTCTTTAGTTTATAATTTATGGGCCATCTTTACCTTGCACTGCTCCTTGAAAAATGCCAGCAATTGCCTTGAGGCATTTCAAATAAACTCTTAGCCAGACTTTACCTCCTACCTTCAACAATTATAGCCTCTTCTTTCAACTGTTTGGTGACACATAATGGTGATGTTTTGCTGTGACCTGAACCCTGAAGAACAATATTTCAGCCCAAGTCATTACTTGAAAAATGTCAAAGCTTCTTGACTACTTGCATTCATTAAAGTTTGTAGTTCCTTTAGAATCTCTTCCTATTGCAAATATCCTGAAAGGGGACAGTCTCTAATGTAATTGTTAGGTGTGTCTGTGTGATGTGAGACATAGGAAGAGAATGAAACTTCCCATACTTTCATGACTCACAGACAAACCATTCAAGGTACTCACACTTTTCCTGATATTCTTCTAATACTGTAAAATCATAACGTACTTAGACTCCAATGAATTTCTACAAGAAAATTCTCTTTGAGACTGAGTACTCTCTAGAAGTGAAAAGCAACAAGTTGATTCAGCCTGAAGGATCAAAATGATGATGGTTTTAACTCAGCAAAGTCCCTATTTGAAAGTGATGGCAGAGTTTTATATGATTACAGACTGCAACATCTAAGCAAAAAAATAAAAAGTGATGTATTATGAAATAGCGAGTCTCATACATTTGTTTAATTTCTAAAATATGAGAGCTTTCTAAACTCTTTTTTCTTTATTAAGAATTTTTACAAAATTTAAGTCAACTGCACCGTGATTCTGCCTAAAGATCCAAGATACAAGCATAATGGAAATATTTCATAATACTGAGAACATATGTATTCTGTACTTGAGCCGCAGCTTATTCCCCAAAACAGTGTCCGTTTGATCCAAGTTAAAGTGAACTGAAGGTATCCATAAGGACTTTTTTTTTGCCTTCACTTCAGTTACAGAAACATATTTTGATACATTGCTTAAATGAATTGCTTTAAGTGGGGTTTTATTGGCTTTTGAAAGAAATGTTAATCAAGATAGTAGATTAATAAAAAGCACTAATTTCACAGCTGATGATTCAAATAGTCAAACTAAGCTCTGTAGTAAAAAATGTATATTTTGTTTCTGCAAAATGCTTCACCAAAAAAGTAATGCAAATAACAATCTATTTCTACTCATTCTGGCCAATATATCAGATCTGGTAAATTTAGAAGAAAAGACCTTAAATAAAACTGTAAAGTTATTATAGATATGGTATGTTAATGTTGAATTTACAATAAAATCAGAGAAATTATTGGAGCAGCAACAAGGATTGAATTAAGCAATTAGTCATTATGAAGCCAGAAATAAAAGACCAGATTGTTCTATAAATGTTAAATTGGTAGTTTACTATTTTTCACAGTCCATGGAAAATGTCTCCATGCTGATTTCTTTATCCATTTATTTGTTCATCTGAATTTTTCAGCCCTACAATGAAAAACATGCATCTAGCATTCTGAGTACAATCATATTAAAAAAAAATTAATACACTTCAGCTAGCCTCTGTCACATCAAGGATCCTAACAACAAAGAAATATAACAAAAATAATTATTCTTCCCACAATGTCTATAGAGTATTGCTGTCAAGCCTTAACTAACAACTGCTGTGTTTTTGTGAGCATAGAAAAATATGATTGATTTTATGCTATGCCCTGAAAAAAGGAACAGATTCCAAATGTTATGAACCAAGACAGGAAACACTACCAGAGACAGTGAAATAGTAATAAAAAGATGCCAGCTACTTTTTCTTATATGTACTGAAGTTCAGGTCACCTTTGTCTCACCTCAGAATTACAGAGATGCAGCAGAGGGTGAAAGACAGGTAAGTCTCTTATATGTGTGGGTCTCCAGCCATTATAGATCTAACCTCAAATCGTAATATCAATCTGACATCTCCAACAACACCTAATACAGATTGTAGTGCACACACATAATATGCTTTCATAAAGAAAAAGCACTGCTTAACAAATGATGCACTGCATCTAGTACCAAAAAGGTGTAGCACTTTTTTACTGTACCAATATAACTTTAGTCTTGAAATGACTAAGGCATGGATGAAACTATCCTATAGTTATAGTTTAAAGACTAAGGCTTTTGACACTGTCTCCCATAAGATTCTCATAGAGATGATTTGTCTGTGCAGGCTAGATGAGCAAACAGTGAAGTGGATTGAAAACTGCCTGAATCGCTGTGCCCAGAGGGCCTAGATCAGTGGAATGAAGTCTAGTTGGAGGCCAACAGTGTACCCCAGGAGTCAATGCTGAGTCCTATCCTGTTGAACATTAATGATCTGGATGATGAGGTAGAGTGTACGCTCAGTAAGTTTGCTCATGATACAAAACTGGGAGGAATGGCTGACATGCCAGAGCATTCTGCTGCTATCCAGAGGGACCTTGACAGCCTGGAGAAATGGGTCAACAGGAACCTCATGTAGTTCAACAAAGGGAAATGCAAACTCCTGCACGTGGGGAGGAACAATACCATGCACCAATATATCTTGAGGGCCAACCAGCTGGAAAGCAGCTTTGCAGAAAAGGACCTAGGTGTCCTGTTGTACACCAAGTTAAACATGAGCCAGCAGTGTGTTCTTGCAGCAAAGAAGGTGAATAATACCCTGGACTGCATTAGGCAAAGCATTGCCAGCAGGTCAAGAGATGTGCTTCTCTCTACTCAGCACTGATGAGGCCACACCTGGAGTACTGTGTCCAGTTCTGGGCTCCTCAGTACAAGAGAGACATGGACATGCTGGAGAGAATCCAGAAAAAGCCACAAAGACGATGAAGGGACTGGACTGGAGCATCTCTCCTATGAGGATAGGCTGAGAGAGCTGGGACTGTTTAGCCTAGGGAAGAGAAGGCTCAGGCGGAATCTTGTCAGTGTATGTAAATATGTGAAGGGAGAAGATGAACCAATCTCTTTTCAGTGGTGCCCAGTGACGGGACCAGAGGCAATGGGCACAAACTGAAACATAGCAGGTACCATCTGAACATCAGGAATCACTTTTTTACTGTGACTGAGCACTGGCACAGGTTGCCAAGGGAGGTTGTGGAGTCTCCATCTTTTAAGATAGTAAAAAGCTGGGGGTTGGACCAGATGACCTCCAGAGGTCCCTTCCAACCTCAGTCAGTCTGTGATTCTGTGATTGACATAAGAATTAATTTTTTCCTTTATTTTCTAAGATGTGAAGCATATGCTATCATCACTGTCCCTAAATTATACATTCAGCTGTCTTCCTTGCACTTATTAGATAATTTTCTTAGGTATCATGTAAATTCTGAAGGGCTAGTCCCTAGTAAAATATGAACCTGATGCAGAGGCCATTGAAGACATCAGGGTCCTAAGTGACCACCTAATCACATTTCCACACTTTTGTTCTACTCACTGAACATAATAACATAAGAATGGTAAAAGAACAAAATGAAGACAAGGACAAAAAGATTATGTGGGCACTTGGGAGGTTAATGCATGTGGTTCTGCTTTTTTCATAAGCTAATACATAACTATTTTCTTCAATTAGATGAAATCAGTTAAAAAGCTTAACTAATCAATTACTAAGGAAAACTTAAACAGGAAAAAAAAGGCCCCAAGGACCTTAATTTCACATTATTTAACAAGTTAAACAAAGGCAAATGAATGCGAGTCATGCACTATGCACTGTAAGAAAAACTTTCCTCTTTCGTATTTGTCTGCATGAGCTAGACTTTTCTAGCATCACCACGGAATTCCTTAATGACCGTTTAGAAGATTGTTTCTGGTACTCAAGTATCACCATGCCATTTCCGTTAGTTTTGCCAGCTTTCACTGATAGCGTTGTATAATCTTCTGAATACAGACTTCTAGTAGGGTATCTGCATAATCTGACGAGACTTGGAACCAGAATTTTTGAGTATTTTCATCATTGGCAAGACACTCTGGAGAACAGGTGCTTTTTCTTTGTGGACCACTGGGAATGGCATTTCCAATTGGCTGCAAGAGGAGTTTCCAAAATTCATCAGAAGTCCTTCTGGCCGACTCCCTTGGGCTTCTGCTCTTACTTGTTCTGCAGCAAGTAGAACACAAGGAGGTCAGGAAGAGTTATTAGACAGGAAAAAAAAAAAAAAAAGACAAACCAGATCTCCTGAGTTTATTTGTATGTATGTCAATTAAGGCCAGAAGAAATCAACAAAACATCTTAAGTCATCTCCTACATAAAAGTCTACCAGATTGCGTCCACTTACTTCTGTGTAGTGCCCAGTAAGATCATCTGATTTTGCTGAAATATATTTTACTTGGAAAATATCTGTTTTCAGATAAGGGTCTTTATTAATAGAGTCCCTGTTTTCATTAGTACTCTGTTACAACTGCTGACCACTTCTTTCTTAAAAAACAGTGTCTTATTTATTTCAATTTGTGCACCTTCCCCTTGCAGTTTTTATGTCCTGCATAATGACTTTCTCCACTAGATCTGAGAGTAGCAGGAACTCAATTTGTTTTCTCCAGGAAGACGCTATACATCGAGACAATTCTCAGCCTTCTTTTAATGAAGCAAGCAGAGGAGTCTTTAAGACTACACATGACAGGTTATAGCTACAAACATTGTATGAATACAGATTCTCTCCAGAGCTACTTCTCAAAAAATTCAGTGATCCTTTCTGTCTTTCTTTCTTTCTAAATGGCTATGCATTTTCCTCTATTAAAGGTGTGCCTGTATCTTATCCTCACCACTGTTTGACTCTGCAGAAATTCTAGATGGGGTATCTAGAGAATTTTGTCAGTAATACAGTTGGACTCGATGATCTTGAAGGTCTTTTCCAACCTAGACGATTCTATGATTCTATGGTTTTGTAATAATTCTGTATTTACTTCCAGATAATTGTTTAAAATGATGAATAGCCTTAGGCTTAATTATCGTCCCTCTGGAACCTCATAAAAATAACTCCATTCATGGTATTTCCATTTGTCAACAACTATCGGATATTTGCCAGGTAGTAAGGTCCATTTAAAATGCTGCTTACTGTAATGTGTAGCACTGATTATTCATCATGAAAATGTAGTGAGGTGCTAAGTAATATGCTATGCAGTAATTTTATCAAACAAACTTTCTTTTCGTCAGGGGATAAACTCATCCTGTATGTATAATGTATGTTCTTTATTCCTATGTGTTTAGCCTGTATTTTGTCTCAAGCCCACTATTATTAATGTCTATATTAAAAAACAATCTTGAGTGTCTGTCCTCATTTATAAGCATCTATATGAGGTTTTAACCTATCATTGTGGACAGCAGAACTGATTTGTCTGTAATGTCACATTATTTTATCATTACAATCTTACCCCTTTTTAATCCATTTAATACAGACCGCAGTGATTTATCATACAATATTCTTTTTTCCCCCCTACTGTTGTACCAAACTGCATAAAAAGCTATATACACTGTATATCAAAACAGTAGTCTGTATCAGCCAAACCTGTGACTGAATAAAATAATGAAATCGGGTTCATTTTAGAAAACCTAGCTTCTATGAAGCTGTACTGGTATGTAATTAATTACATCCAAGTACTTAACTTTTTATCAATCAGCTGAATTCTATGTCATCTTTTGTCTGATTTTGCTAGGGATTGATGCTAGACTAAGTTATCTGTAATTACTGTTCATTCCCCTTGTCTTACTAGCACAATATCAGCACTTTTGCAGTCTTTGCCTGTATCTCTTTGCCTGTATCAGCAATCACAGAATTATAGAAAAGCTGTGGTTGGAAGGGACCTCTGGAGGTCATCAGGTCCAACCCGCCCTGCTCAAGCAGGGCCACCTAGAGCTGCTTGCCCAGGACCATGTCCAGACAGCATTTCAATATCTCCAAGGACGGAGACTCCACAACCTCCCTGAGCATCCCATGCCAGTGCTCGGTCACAGTAAAAATGTGTTTTGTGATGTTCAGATGGCACTTGCTGTGCTTCAGTTTGTGCCTATTACCTCTGATCCCGTCACTGGGCACCACTGAAAAGAGACTGGCTCCATCTTCTTTATGCTCTCCCTTCAGGTATTTATAGACATTGTTGAGATCCCCCCTGTGCCTTCTCTTCCCTAGGCTAAACAGTCCCAGCTCTCTCAGCCTATCCTCATAGGAGAGATGCTCCAATCCAGTCCCTTCCTCATCTTTGTGGCCCTTTGCTGGACTCTCTCCAGCATATCCATGTCTCTCTTGTACTGAGGTGCCCAGAACTGGACACAGTACTCCAGGTGTGGCCTCACCAGTGCTGAGTAGAGAGGAAGGATCACGTCTCTTGACCTGCTGGCAATACTTTGCCTAATGCAGCCCAGGATACCATTTGCCATCTTTGCTGCAAGAGCACATTGCGAGCTCAAGCCAGAAATCTCCATTAACGCTTTGGAATACAGATTGTTGAATACAGATTGTTGAATATAGATTGAGCGGGGCTGCTAGCTTTTAAATGTTTACCTGTAGGAGAAAATTATTGCTTGCTAATGAACAGAAAAGGGCCTCATATTCCTCCTGTGAGATATATATATGTGTATGTGTGTGTGTGTGTGTATTATCTTCCATAAAATAAGGAAGAAAGTTGTATATTTGAATAAGGTTGCCTTTTCTGCATATTGTTAATAGTATCATCGCCTTCATTCAATAATGGACCTATGCTATTCCCAAGGTTCTTTCAGTCCTTAACTTATTTAAGTAAATAACTACAGCTTTCTTTCATATCGCCCTTTTTCTGCCAACTGGAGTTTTTCCCTTGATGACTTCATTGTTCTTACTAGTTTTCTGCACTTAGTAGGATCTGATTTATACTGATATCTTCCCACATCTTTTTTTCCCATTCAGTATAGATTGTTCTTATTCCTAATCATTTCCTTCTCTTTAACCAAGGACTAAAATAAGGGCTAAGGTAGCATTGTCTTCTTTTTTGTCTTCTTGTCCCTCAGAACAGTGTATTATTTAAAGGTCTGTTCCATCCCAAAGCATTCTGATTCTATGACTCTATGATTATTCCCTGAACAGTTGCTTGTATTTCTCCTACTGATAAAGTCAATGGCAACATCTTTGCTAGGTAAAAGATCTCTCTACACAGATGCAGAGAACAAACTGTTCGTCTGTAGCTCATTGTTTTTCCACATCTCTTTCACAGGATTTGTTGATCAGCAGGCTTAAGCACCTTTATACTAGATTACAAATTTCCTTCCCTGACTGGACGGTGTCAGACCTTTAAGATCAGTTATACATATACTTTTGTTTCAGACTGCTTTTTTACCTTAAGAGTGACCTATGGAAATAACAAAATTAACAAAAGGCTATTTATAACAGTGTTTGCACTTTTTTCAAGATTCTCAGTAACAGAAGCAAATTAGTGGAGCTATTCTGTGAAATGCAATGATAAAATAAAGCTACCAAAAGTGACGCATAAGTTAACAAAAAAAACTGACAAAAGGTTGAACTCAAACCTCTAAGTTCATCGTGAGAAATTAATGTGTATTACTGATCAATTATAGTGGAGATTAAACAAAGCATTAATAGGGGTGGAGAGGAATCCCTGAGAAATGAAGTTAAAAATATGCTACATACCATAAATGCATCTTTTACTACAATGTTTTTTTTTCATTAAAATCAATTACTGTCCTGGGATGTGACTTTAAATCCTTGCACTGCTTTTCCTGTCTTTGACACCTCTTATGTGCTTATGTGTTTCTATAATTTCTGGTGCTGTACTTTTTGTATACCTTCTTTCATATCTCTGCTGCACATATTTCTGAAAAGCAAGGAATGAGGATATGATTAGAAATTAACATATTGCTGCTTTTTGAAACAGTAGGTTACTTTCTGGCAAGATTAATTTTATACTATTAAAAAAATCAGGAAAACGCTGGGGGTGCCTAGTAAATCTACCTGGAGGGATTTCAGTGATGTGAGATACAGTATTCTTCACCTCAGAATTTCATCTAAGCTAGCTGAGATCAAGTGATTCATTGTATTCTCCTATGGGAAATTATCTATGAGCCCCAGTGAGGTAGAGATTAAAGCTGCCCACTTCCGTCAAAGAGGTTGACATGCCTGGTAGTATGACTTTAAATATCTTTAAATCAAAAGTATCCAAACCAATTTACATGAAAGGAAATGAAATAAAAGTACCTCTCTTATGGCTTAGATGTAAATTGACATGTATGAATTAATAGAGATATGATAGCTGTGAACTAAAAGAATTACCAACAGTTTTTAACAGCAGTATAAATCCCTGTGGATGGAAGCTCTGACTGAACTTTGGCTACCAGAGAGTTCTGTCACTAATCACTCACAGTGTTAAAAGGAAGAAGAAGAATAATTTTGTGTTCATCTGGTCATTTTTTCAGGGTTGGCTCTGCTTAAGAGCAATGCGTGAGTGAGTGAGCTGGAGCATTTCCTCCAAAGCAAATGTTCAAGGTAGCACAATAAGCACAAATTCTAAACCTGTTTACTTACCAGTAACAGATCTCTGACTTCATTTTAAATCTAATGTGATTCCATTATTTTGCTAGAGTTAGTCCATATGTACAATAGTGGGAACAAGAAGACAAACTGCCCTGTGTTTAGATCTTTTCAATTTCTAGTGATTTTTTTGAAATGAAACACAAGAGTAGATTTAAAACGGATTATGTGGAGAAAGAAAAGCCATAAAAACAAATAAAAGAGGACTCCCCCAAGCCCTTGTACCCTTCTGAAAATGGACATCCTGGACAAAAGCTTCTGAACTAACAGGAACAGGAGGTAGCTGACATCTCTCTAAGCTAGGAGGAGGAGGTATATCAATGCCCAGTAATCTGAAGTTGATGCTGAACAATTCAAGTGTCCAATTTTAACACGGATAATTACTTTTTGAACAGTTTACCTAGTAATTTTTGATAACATTGTTCTGAGGAAAGATATATGCCTACATCGCATACGCCCACATCTGGCATTTTAAAGATGCAATTTATTCCGTCCTAAAGTTGACATTCAAAATAGGGCAGGTCAGCCACACCCTAAAAGTACCTATTTCTCTCCACTGACATTAAAAGTAGACTAAGTGATTAGCTCAGACATAGGTGTCCATAATGCAGATATCTGCTAGTATACGAGAAAAATCCAGCTACATAAAGCAGGTCAAACGAAATTGTGGTGCGAGCATTTCTGACAGAAGCTGCATGGCCCATAATTTTTCAGAAGGTCAGGCTAGATGATCATAATGCACTTTTTGGATTTAAAATTTAGGAATCTCTGATGAATTTTATTTCAAGAAGAAAGACTTTGTCCTCATTTACTCATTAAGTCCTGCAAATTATGAATCAGACAGAAAAGAAGTTATAAATATCTGAACATAATTCTTCTGCCTTCTTACTCCAAAATACTTTGCACTTTTTAACACAAAGATTTTGCAAAGTTTATCAAATCCATCCTTGAGTTGAGACTTTGCTACATTTCCCAGTTGTTTTGAACAAAGGACCACTTCTGCTTTTGAACTTCCTCTCTGATGACAGTGAGTTGACAGATTTGTAAATTTTGCTGCTTACTCTGCAGACCATCTGTAGAGCACTCCACATGCAATAATAAAAGGAAGACTTAGAGGTTGAGCTTTACTACCTCCTGCTCTCCCTAGTTAGTATCAGCCAATTCAGCAGGTATTCCTGTATCATGTAGCATAGTTATGATTGTTCCGTTGCAGAATACATGGTCAAATTAGGTATCCATATATCTTCAACCAGTAATCTGTGGGATCCTGTTATTTTGGAAAGACAGTTGGGGGAAGATAGCATGAGAGGCACTGGTCCTAGCCTGGAACTGGTGTGCTGTACAATGCTATTGCAATTGTATATGTAGGAGGAATGATTATAAAACCAGCTACAGTAGCAAAATATGGACATTTTTGTTTTGAGTGGGGCAAATGTTACTCAAAGAAGTGTTTGTCTGCATGAAATAATAAGTGTCAGCATTTTGCAGACTGTATGACTGAGTCCTGCCACTAAATCCCATTATGGCTGAGCAGAATATAAGTGCACAGATGAAAGAATATATCCTGGAGTATAATTCCTAAGTAAATAGTTCAGAAAGAAATAAGATATGTGAGAAGGGCAAATGATTTTGTAAGACAGACATAGAACAACAAAAATTAAATACTGATGAAACCACCCTTCTCATGGTTTATGCATCATCACCAGAAAGTGTCTGGAGATTAGAGAATTTTTTTTTTGCTGGAAGACACTATGTTTCTCAGAAAAAAAAAAGTAGCTTCTTTGTTAAAAAATACCTGACTGACAACGCGGCAGAAGCTCAGAAATTTCATTACTTGATTTAGATGCATGTGTGAAACAAGACCTTGACTTAAAGTCCTGAGGTCAATTCTGTCCTCAGTTACATGTCTGAAGCTCCCTTTGAAGTCAATAGGGCTTGCATCAGTTAACTGAGAGAAGAATTTCCCCTGTGGTCCTTATATCAGTGATTTCTGTTCTTTACAGTTCAGCTCACTGCTGTAGTAAAAAGAGAATAACAACAACAATAATAACAGAAGACTGTCATCTTTTTCTCTTTGCCTTGCCTTGCCTTGCCTTGCCTTGCCTTGCCTTGCCTTGCCTTCCCTTCCCTTCCCTTCCCTTGTTAAAATATCATTCACTGTATTCAGAATTTTTTCTTACATACCCATCCACTAAATGCAAAAATACTCCAAGTCCAAAATTGCCATTATAAGGTTATGAAATTCCGAATAGTTTTATAGCAGTCTCTACTTTTAATGGCAGTCCGCCACAGGGGACAATGCTCTGTCCTGAGTTGCAAACATACAATAAAAACACAGTGGTTTTGTTTTAAGTGAGGATACAAGACCTCTTTGGATGTTAATACCTCATAGTGTGATATAAAAGGGAGAAATGAAGCATAATTTCATGATTTCAAAGCTAATAGGAATTCACTACTGAATGCTGAATAGAAAGTTTGTTAGTATTCAGTTTTCCAACTGGAATCTTCACAGTAATTTGCCTCCAATCAGAAAAAAGAGAAGCATGTTTGCTAAATGCTAAGGAGACATGCAAGAGAAGATGCTTTTGGCAGACCTCAAATCAAGACCCAAGGTGTGTTTACAGGTGCAATACAACATGAGGCAGAGCTCTTCAAGCCAGCTGCAAGTGAGAAGGGTCCACAAGGCAGCAAAAGAAGTTCAGGAGTGGGGTGTCAGGAGGATCCTGTGCTGGGCTGGTTAGCTGGGAGCACTGTTTGTGGTCCTTTCCATGTGCTAATTCTGCGTCCAGTTCCCAGGTGAGGTACTCAGAGCTGGCTTAAGGCAAGTCTGCACCACAAAATGCACTGTAAATATTTCCTGAAAACAGAGGCCTATTTTCTGATGGACTTCAAACACAGTGGGAAGACAAAGCATTCTTCTTACTTTAAGGGTGAAATTTTTCAGAGGTCTTGGAAACTATTTTGAAAGGAGCTGGGAAGATTCGTGTAGCATCTGAAAGAAGCTTTCACCCTCACTGTGAGATACAGGGAATAGGTTTTTACATTTCCCCTTTGGAATGGGATCATTGTAAGCAGACAAAAGAGTTGTGTGAACACTGAGGGCACACAACTGTTCTTCCAGACCACAGACCAAAGAAATATAAAAGACCCTGCAGCCTATTGTTTGTAAAAAAAATAAACTCCATTCCTTCGGCTAGGTAAGAAATGATTTTTTTCTTCTACTTGATGAACTTGTGAACTCTTTAATCCATTAATATCTTGGACTGGATACGCTTTGTCTTGATAATTCTTGAAAATTTTGTTATACCTTCCATTTAAAAAAAAAATATTTGCAGGTACAAATAAGAATATAAAAATTCAAACACAGCAAAGAAAATTTACACATTTTATTGAAAGCAAACAAAACATTTTCAAATGTGGGAATTATTTTGACAATTTTGCTTCACTGATCTTAAAGTCAACAGATGGAGGAAACAGATATTCCTTATAAAATTTCAGACTCCACAAATAATATTTCAAACATATTTTCATAACGAAAGTCTAGGGCTTTTCATCTTCCACTTTCACTTTAGAACTCAAGGGAAAGTAGAATTAATATAGGTTTCTGTCCAGCAATGAGAAACTCTTTTCTTGCTTTTAAAATTTCTGGCAGAATATTTTAAGATATTTCTCATTCAGAAGTTGAGTTGTAAACTATCCATGGTTTTCTGCTGAAGTAATACTTGCAGTTTGCTTGCAGTAGTTAAATTGTAATACTGTGAATATACATACGCATTTGCTGGGGGAGAAAAAGGCAAACCAACACCTTGGTGCAATAGAATTTTAGTACAACTAACATGCCAAGGCATGCTTGTCTCAACTTTGCTTAACACTGTAGACTTGTTCATTGAGAATCATAGAATCATAGAATACCCTGAGTTGGAAGGGACCCACAAGGATCATCGAGTCCAGCTCCTCGAGTCCAACTCCTCCAACCTCCTCCTTGAGGTTTATATGTGAGGAACAATTGTGATGAATTATAATTTTTACATTTATTATTTATATGAATAAAAATCAGGCTCATACATAAAGCTAACACTTAATAGATCAATAATTTTATTGGGCTTTTTACGCAATGGAATCTATATAGAAAGAAACAGAAAAGCACTCTTTACACCTTCCCTCTTTTAAAAAAGTAGATGTTAAAATGCCTATTTCTTCTCCCCAACCTTGACTGACAAGACAGATGAAATGAAGACAGAGTCTAAGCACAGAAATAGTGGATTTGAAGTGTTTAGAGGAATAGAAAACTGTCAAACATTCAATTAAAAGTATCTTGGGAAAAACCACCATCAATCACCCTTTTCAGTCATCACAAAAGATTACAAAAAGTATCAGTCCACCAAAAGTAGACAGAAAGGTATTAATAAAAATAAATGAATTAAAAAAAGCTTACCCTGAACTCAGAGCCAATCTGTGGCAATCAAAATGAAATGTTGCAATAAAAATGCACAAGATAAAAGAAGTACAGCTTTTGAAATGCAGATAATGTTTGTATCTAATTAAATAAAGCTGGTAATATAGGAACATGTATGTCAAGTTCAACATTCTCTGTGTTAAACATTATGTTTTTATTAAAGCCTATAATGAAGCAATACCAGAAATATTTTTTCCTAAGATATGGTGTCATTCTGTAGTTTCTTTTTATTACATTAGTGTCTTTTTAGACATTATGTTTGCTGACATTTTGGAGTCAAATCCAGTTGGCGGCCGGTCACGAGTGGTGTTCTCCAGGGCTCAGTACTGGGGCCAGTCCTGTTCAATATCTTCATTGATGATCTGGACGAGGGGATTGAGTGCACCCTCAGTAAGTTTGCAGATGACACCAAGCTGGGTGGAAGTGTCGATCTGCTGGATGGTAGGAAGGCCCTACAGAGGGACCCAGACAGGCTCGACCAATGGGCCGGGGCCAACTGCATGAGATTCAACATGGCTCAGTGCTGGATCCTGCACTTGGGTCACAACAACCCCATGCAGCGCTACAGGCTTGGGGAGGCGTGGCTGGAGAGCTGTCTGGCGGAAAAGGACCCGGGGGTGTTGGTTGACAGCCGCCTGAACATGAGCCAGCAGTGTGCCCAGGTGGCCAAGAAGGCCAATGGCATCCTGGCCTGTATCAGGAATAGTGTGGCCAGCAGGACCAGGGAGGTGATAGTGCCCCTGTACTCGGCACTGGTGAGGCCGCACCTCGAGTACTGTGTTCAGTTTTGGGCCCCTCACTACAAGAAGGACATCGAGGTGCTGGAGCATGTCCAGAGAAGGGCAACTAAGTTGGTGAAGGGTCTAGAGCACGTCTTACGAGGAGTGGCTGAGGGAACTGGGGTTGTTTAGCCTGGAGAAGAGGAGGCTGAGGGGAGACCTTATTGCTCTCTACAACTACCTGAAAGGAGGTTGTAGCGAGGTGGGGGTCGGTCTCTTCTCCCTAGTAATGAGTGATAGAACGAGAGGAAACGGCCTCAAGGTGTGCCAGGGGAGGTTTAGGTTAGATATTAGGAAAAACGTCTTCACCGAGAGGGTGGTCAGGCATTGGAACAGGCTGCCCAGGGAAGTGGTTGAGTCCCCATCCCTGGAGGTATTTAAAAGATGTGTAGATGTGGTGCTTAGGGATATGGTTTAGTGGTGGACTTGGCAGTGACAGATTAACAGTTGGACTCTATGATCTTAAGGGTCTTTTCTAACCTTAATGATTCTATGATTCTATGATTCTATGATTTTAAGGTTCAGAGTATGTACTAAACAGCGGATATCCAAACCTCATTATTTTTTACAAATCTCATAACTTTAAACCAATCATAGTTTGGAAAGACAGATTAATTCAAAATATAGGGTTGGTAATAGGGAGAGTATTAATTTGCTGAGATTAACATTGTAATTTTATTATTATAATTTATTTATAATAATATGATCATAGTAGGTCAGTATAGTGATTTGGCTACACTAGTTTTTGAGGTCACCCCTGAGAACTGATGCAAAAGGCTGCCTCATGCCCTTAAAGTGCTTTTGGGAAAACTCAAATGATTTTACACTCCAGAAAGATATTAACCTGCTGCCATGAGAGCAGTGTCACAAGTCTCCAAGAAGCCAGCTGTCCCAGTGACAAATGCCAGACTGAGTTATCTCTGACAGGTTTCTGGAGGCTGCTAAAATCAGCTCCTCTGAGTTTTGAGATCACATTGTTCTCCAGATGGAGAATGATACCACTGATTTATGGATGCAAAGATTCATAGACTGGATGGGAACTGGTATCGGTTCAGCAGTACAGTGTGGTGTAGCAGAACTGTATTGGGGACCGAGCCTGATCTTGGTCTTGTTGGACTTTCCTCCCCTGTGTCAGACATGCAGCTGTAGCACAGCAGTTTGGCATTGCTCAGACCTGCTGCTGCCATTCTCGTGATGATCCTAGGTTTATCTCTCTCAGGAACAATCCGTGTTTTGTCTTTGCATTTGGTTCTGGACCTCCTTCAGGTGGGCCCTGAAATGTTGGTGATGTTCCTAAAAGGAGAAGAGCAGAGCTATTTTCAGGACAGGAGGACTGAGTGCCTCCTGCTTTTTCCTTTTAGGGTTGTGAAAGTTCTCTCTTCCATCCAAGGACATGGCTGGGAGTTGTCAACCTGTAAATTAATTTCTTCCATTATTTAAGTTTTACAGATATGTATCATAGAGCCATAGAGCAGAGTCATCCTCCTTTTCACGCATTACCTGGAAGAGTTTCTTTGGCCAGCTTTTGGAGAATGGCTTTTATACTACTCAGAAATCAAGTTATTAACTTACACCAGACACATGAAATAAAAAAAATAATAATGATGAAGCAGCAGCAAATCCTACCAGCTACCAAAACAAGTTAACTACTAAACAGTGTGGCATCAAGACTGTGTTTCAGATGGGTGAAAACACACAACCTTGTTTTACCAGTGCTGATGTTTAAAACATTTAATGTGGTATGCTGTTGATATATACCTGGCCACAGCCCACCTTAAAACAGTCATTGGTTGCCATTTTTAAGAGGTACCTTCTCCATTGCATCTTCTTGAGCTTATGTTTTGTGTCATTTTGAAACTGCAGTTACTTTGTTGTTGATTGCACTAGTAGTGATAAAGTATAGCTGGTTTATCATCTCAGCATCTACCAGGTTGCTGAAACAACATACAACACGAATTTCAAACTCAGGGATGGCTGCACAGTGAGCTTGATTAAAAATAACATCCCTTGTCTGGCCTGCATCCAGCATGCCAACTCCAACTGCAATAAATAATTTCTGTAGGGTGAGATTGGAAAAAAGTTTGGAGGAGGAGGAGGTGGGCTGCTCCACCCAGATGGACAGTCTTGTCCCTTCCACATGCTGCCTGGCTGCCTGCATTCCAGTCTGTGGCCGGCAAAGGCAGGTTTAAAACTATATACCAACAACTTAGTTACTGTGGTAGTTAGTGCTGGATAGAGAACTCCAGGAGACAGATTAATTTAGATAGCCATGAGACTTCGTGATGGTTGTGGCAGCTCTGGTACCAGTTGTCAATTTAGCTCCTGTCACAAGTCTGTCTAGTAAACTCAGTCTTACCAAACATCAGAAGAAATTTCACAAAGAAGGCAAAACAAAGTTACGTTTTCTTGCATAATCCTAGGCACTGGGCATCCCTAAATGTCTCGTACGTGTTTACTTTAAAAACAGGAAATAGACATTGTGGAGTGAGTAATGGGGAATAAGCCTGATCAAGGGCCACCAACTGTGAAGGTATACAGATGTTGGAAAAAGTTTCCTTTGTCTTACAACTCCTTTTCCTTCCAAACACCTTAGTACCTGTCACTATCCAAAAAATTATCATTTGTGTTACTGACTCTCCACCAAGAAACAATTTGGTTTTGTTTTCCAAAACTGCAGATTTCAGCAAAATTTTTTTTCTAACCAAAACATTTGGCCTAATCAGCAATGTTTTTTTTTTCTAATACAAATTGTGATGTTCTTCAACTGTGGCTATGTCTTCCTTTATTCCTGTACAATCAATGTGACATCAATGGCAATCAAACCCAAAAAGTAGAAACAGAGAGAAAGTAGAAATTATAAGTTTCTTTTATTAAATTTTGATTCAGGACCTATTCTTGGTTCCTCCTGTTTTTCACCTTCAAGAAACCATTTCAGAAGATCAAGTTTCTCTCTGACTGTAGTTTGGCAAAGCACTTCATGCTTAAATTTAAGGACAGGCATAGCTTATTATGGTTTTGTTTGAAGACTATGCATAAACATAGTGCTAAAAAAGACAATGTATGCTATTTCACTAGCATATATGCTACAGAAATGGAACAGCAAACTCCTGAATTTTGACATGTCCTACAGAGTCACAAAAAGTATAGCGATCAAACATGTTTATATTACACATTAAACCCAGATTAGAACCTGTGTTTATGTCCTACATCATATCTTGCCACACTGATAAATCCTTAAAGTCATTGCTTCTCAAATTCCAGCCTCTATTTTCAAGCTGAAACCAGAGTTCAGCTCTGGAAGGTCTTCTTCCTCTCTCTTCTTAGGGGACAGAAGGCACTATTTTAAGCATGGAGTGAACCTAGTTGTCTCCTTCTTGGCACACTTATGCTTGTGGTTCTCACTTAATTTGAAAGACAGAGCTACACTTGCTTTGTGGAGGTGGTGGGCTCCAGTTTGAAAGGCAGAATGATGCCATTAGTTTCTGCTCTCCATCTTAAATCGTTCTGTAAGTGTTTGTTTGATCTGCTCTTCGAGTGATGGCATAAACTAGTTTTTCTTAAGTCAAAGGTAGGGCAGAATGGAATGGAAGAAGAACTCACACGGACAGATTTCAGCCTTATGTAGATGACAGATACTGAAAAACTGCCATTTCTCAACCAGAAATGATGCCTAGTTCTGTGAACTTCTCTATTCCACTGAACCAGGAGATTAAATGAGGTAGAGTGATGGCAGGCTGTGCTTGCTGAAGCTTGGTGCTGTCAGTGTGCACAGGCACAACTGTGGTAGATCTATTTGGTCTCTGGGTCAAACCCTGAGTTCAAGCCAGGCAGCTATAGCTAGATTTATTCCTTTTCACTGGAAAATAATATGTAGCAAGCTGAAGGATTCAGTGAGTGATTAATAAAAGTAGAATGTCTTATGTATTTATTATTTAAAAATGTTAAGTGTAGGTGTAACAGTGACACAGTGGAAGCTAGGCACACAACAAAGAAAAATACTTGAGTAAGGTAAAAATACTTGCAAACAAAATGAAAATATAATGGCTGCTGTGTATAAGTTTCTTTGTGAACTTCAGAATGAAGTTGCAGATATGAATCTTCTATAGTTTCTATGGATTATAAAAAAAAAAACCGAACAAAAACCTACTTATTACACTGTAACATACATACATACATACATGACTTTTTTTCCCATTTCACAAGATACCAGATTGTGATCTGCACTGTCTGAGGGACCTTGAGATAGATGCATTTGGAAGAAGTACAGATGAAGAAAGTGGTTTCCCTAGCAACAGGAACTTTGTGTGAAACCTCTTCAAATACATTCTTGTCTTCCTCTTTCCTGTTTATGCCTTGCTCAGTGTTTTGGTTAGTGCACACTATACAATTAATCCTTTAAAGCACTATTCTCAAAACATTTGCAATGCTAATATGCAAAATACCCCCATACCCTGAAAAAGCCCGGTGCCCCTTAGAAGTCCTTCCAATGAACTTAAATAATTCACCAAAAAATGTACATTGGACATTTCAACAGCTTTCCCAGAGACACTATTCTGTGAATTATTTAAGATCTAGGTTATAAAAATAGCCTTATTCACAAAGCTCATCCTGAAGTTCCATTTAATTTCTTTAAAATTGCTACTTATGACAGATTTAATGGATATCTCCAGACTAAAAGTTTTCATTTCTCTCACATGCAGAGAGTCTTTTTATATGAGCATACACTAAAGGTTTGCTAAACTGGTGAACGATCAGCTATACCATAAGTATCTGTTAGCATACGCGATTTGACTCAGAAAAGACTGTAATGTTTTCTCATTGCCTCAGTCTTCATAAAACCCCAGGGGATAGCTCAACTAGGGAGACAGCTTTATTACAACTGTTTTGCTGGCTGCAGTCTGCATGCGTTTGCTAACATTATAATACGTATTTACAGATAATTATTGCCTTAAAGTTTCGCCCAGAACAAAAGCATGAAAAATCACCCTTTTTACTTTTCATCTTATTTTACTACTACTTCCATTACTGCTGAGTCAAAAGCAAACAAAAGCAGTCAAGTTGACCCCCATGTTCCTGGTTGTTACCTATGTATTTTTCTTCTTTTTTTCTTTTGATGATTTGCATATATGTCAAATTCTCAGACATAAAAAAGATCTTTTGTATTGAAGTCTAGGAATTTATTCCAACTCTGTCTCTGGGAGTTATGGGACTGGATACAGTCTTTAGTTAGGCTGTCTCTGAGAAAGAGAACATTTACTATAGAATGGAATTCATAGAATCATAGAATCATAGAATCATTAAGGTTAGAAAAGACCCTTAAGATCATAGAGTCCAACTGTTAATCTGTCACTGCCAAGTCCACCACTAAACCATATCCCTAAGCACCACATCTACACATCTTTTAAATACCTCCAGGGATGGGGACTCAACCACTTCCCTGGGCAGCCTGTTCCAATGCCTGACCACCCTCTCGGTGAAGACGTTTTTCCTAATATCTAACCTAAACCTCCCCTGGCACACCTTGAGGCCGTTTCCTCTCATTCTATCACTCATTACTAGGGAGAAGAGACCGACCCCCACCTCGCTACAACCTCCTTTCAGGTAGTTGTAGAGAGCAATAAGGTCTCCCCTCAGCCTCCTCTTCTCCAGGCTAAACAACCCCAGTTCCCTCAGCCTCTCCTCGTAAGACATGTGCTCTAGACCCTTCACCAACTTAGTTGCCCTTCTCTGGACATGCTCCAGCACCTCGATGTCCTTCTTGTAGTGAGGGGCCCAAAACTGAACACAGTACTCGAGGTGCGGCCTCACCAGTGCCGAGTACAGGGGCACTATCACCTCCCTGGTCCTGCTGGCCACACTATTCCTGATACAGGCCAGGATGCCATTGGCCTTCTTGGCCACCTGGGCACACTGCTGGCTCATGTTCAGGCGGCTGTCAACCAACACCCCCGGGTCCTTTTCCGCCAGACAGCTCTCCAGCCACGCCTCCCCAAGCCTGTAGCGCTGCATGGGGTTGTTGTGACCCAAGTGCAGGATCCAGCACTTAGCCTTGTTGAATCTCATGCAGTTGGCCCCGGCCCATTGGTCGAGCCTGTCTGGGTCCCTCTGTAGGGCCTTCCTACCATCCAGCAGATCGACACTTCCACCCAACTTGGTGTCATCTGCAAACTTACTGAGGGTGCACTCAATCCCCTCGTCCAGATCATCAATGAAGATATTGAACAGGACTGGCCCCAGTACTGAGCCCTGGAGAACATCACTCGTGACCGGCCGCCAACTGGATTTGACTCCATTCACCACCACTCTCTGGGCTCGTCCGTCCAGCCAGTTTTTAACTCAGCGTAGAATGCACTTATCCAAGCCATGACTAGCCAGCATGAGAAGCCATTCCTGAGATTTTGGTAGAGATATGCAATATCCTCAGAACAGCCTTTGCACAAAATGTTAATCAGGAAAGCTCTGTCAGGTTACTGGGAATGAAGAATGATGTAGTAGGTGCAGAATACACTTACAGTCTTGTGGCAGGATTGGGAGATGGAACTGACAAAGTTGTGGCAGAGGGTGTTGGTGTGTGTGGGAATTTCTAGAGGTATCTTACCTGTTCTCTCCAAAAAATGCATGCCTAACTCAGGTTGTGACATTCGTAAAATGAATATCCACAGCAAAAACGGTCATGGTGGCTAAGATCATCATTGTGCAGCATGGGCACCCTGTATAATTGTTTCAGAGCTTTAAAAGGATGTTGTGCCAGAGTGAAAATGCTGTCAGTCAGGGCTTAATCTTAGTACCAGAACTAAGTCCTAAGTTAACAGGGACCAACTGTTTTTAGCCAAAACCCCTCAGGCTAGGCTACTAATGTGTTATTCATATCCATGTCAAGTCTGCAAAGAGGAAACGTCATCCAAGCAAGGGAGAATCATATCTGTACAGATTTAGAAATCCATTTTCTCTGTAGAATAACAGCTGTGCTGAAATATATAAGCTGCTCATAAATTCGTATTAATTTTTACCTTATAGTCTGCTGAATGACAGTTATTCATCACAGATCCAAATAATATTTTTTTTTCAGAAAAAAATCTCAAACCCTGATTCAATTAATGCATATCAAACATAAACAAATATGGGGAACTTTTAAAAACAATGAGAGATATGGATTTGTTGAGCCTGCAGTTTCTGATGGGAGGGATGTATATCAACAGCAGGCTTATTAAAGCCAATGAACCAATATCAACATTTAGATATATTTAGCCAAAGGCTCAGTGGAGAAAGTAGTTCTCACAAATACAGGATGTATATCATATATTTTCAGAATTGCGGTCAGGATTCTTGTCACACACAGGTAATTCCATTTAAAGAAATGCAGCTGAGCAGCAAGCTCAAAGATGATCAAAAAGTACAAGTGAGTTCTCAACTAGTTCTCCTACGACTAAAATAATACAGAGATCTATAAAACCCTAAATGACAAAGGGCAATGAATGGGGAAGAATGGACACAAGACATGGTGGAAACAACAAAATTATGAAGTGGTAGGTTAAAACTAGCAAAAGGAAATACTTTTTTTTTTAAGTTGAGGCCAAAAATTATAAATAAATGAATTCTTTAGAACTGGATAAATGATTGGAATAGGATCATCACTAGCTATTAATAGATGCAAACTACAACTCCTTTTCCTGTTATTTATATTCTTTCCTTAGAAATCCCCTTCTGACTGATTATCAAAGATAAACAGAACACCAATTTGCATGATTTTAACCACCAAATTGCCTTACCATTTTTAGTTTGGTTTTGTGAGAAGGGTGTTGAGCACAGTGTTGGGTTTCATTTCTCATGACTGAATCCTAGATTGTGCTTGATAATCCTTTATGGAATAAGAATCCTACAAGAGCTGGAATTAGTGGACACATGAATGAATATGTTAGACTTGGGAAGAGTCAACACAGCCTCAGAAACCTTCTGAGATGGTCCATAATCATGTTGATAAGGGAAACTTGTTTGATACAGTCTGTAGCAGAGAGTACAAGCACAGGGTGATAGCAGATCTCCTATGAGAAGAGGAAGAAAGCAAGAGCAGAGAGGGGGATTGCTCTAGCAGGGCCTCTCCTGGTCAAGTGTGCTGCATGCACGTTGCCAGTAACCTACAGCAGGTCCCCACATCCTCAGTGGAAAAAGGAGTAATGCCATTCACCATATTTTGCTTCTGCAACTCGGCAATCATGTGTAAAGTGTTACCCTATAGTACACGTGATAAGTAGGTTAATATTTTAAGGAGTATTGTGTATGTTTCTGCTCAAATCTTCCCAAACAGTAGAAGTGACTTATTCTGCAACACTGGGCCCCTGTAAACTTGGATGTAGTAAGTCTATTTGGGTTTCCAAAAGGCTGTTGGAAAATACTTCCAGCGAAAGAATTTAAGCTGGCACGGCACAAGAGGAAGGTCCTCATATGGGTAAGTAACTGGTTAAAATAAAAAACAGAACTGGAGTAAAGTATTTCAGGAGAGCAGAGTTACCTCAGCAGTGGAACTCATCAGGGATATGTGCTGCAATCTGTGTTGCTCACAATATTTATAAATGATGTAAAGCAGAGAGTAGAGAGGCACAAAAGTTTGCTGAAGAGTAATAAGGACAAGGGTCAGCTGAAGATATGACGAGTTATGAGATTGAGTAACTAGGAAGTTAAATGACAGATAAAATTCTGTGTAGATAAATATGAAAAAATGCAGCTGGAAAAGTTACATACAAAATGATAGACTCTGAACACACCAATACCATTTAGGAGCAGATCTTGTTTTACTGCAGATGGCTCCATAAAAAGTCAGCTCAGTGCTCAGTAGCAGTGAGAAATAAATGTTCAAAATTATTAGAAAATAAAGAGAATGAAAAAACTTTATCATAAGACTGTTCATCTACACCTTGAATACTGTCTGCAGTTATGGTCTCTTCAGTCTCTAAAAGGATAATGTAGAACTGAAAACTGGAGGAAGACAAGGATGATCAAAAGTATGGACCAGTTCCAGTGCAAAGAAGAACTAAATTTGTAAGTCTTGAAAAGAGAGGAAGGATATGACAGAGTGGTATGAGTGTCACAGACACGTGTGACTAGGGCTTGAGGATTCAGCATTTCTTGCAGGTCAGAGACTAGAGACTAATAAATGAAGCCAGATCAAAACAAAGAAAATAAGATTGTTCTTCCGAAGGATAGAATTCTTTATCAAAGGGCACCGTGGAAATAAAAAGTTGCATGCCTACAGAAAGAAACAGGTCATATCTGTAGAAAAGAAATGGATTTAGGTTGCTAAATATATAAAAACCTTCTCTAGATCAGCAAGCCATTGAGCTGAAAATAGGGCATTAAGCTGAAGTATGTTTGCAGTTTTCTTACTCTTGTTTAAGTACTCACTTATAGCCACTGCTGGAAAGAGGACATGAGAAAGACACAAAGCCTTTCTTCTGTTCTTATTTATCTGCAGAGACTCTATTAAAACCTTTTATTAAATACTTATGCTATGTACTGATATAGTCCTGAATATCTCATTCTTATTTCCTTACGTTAATCACTCATTTATTATTCATGTCCTCTTTCATAAATTTTTACTAGTCTCCAGCTGCTCTTATCTAAGTCCTTCATATTTATTCAGGAATCATAGTCTTTAATTGAGGTTGAGCTTAAAGATCTGTTGCTTTTTGTTTTCCTCTGGATATTTTCCAACATAATGTTCCTATGGAATTTTTCCAAGTGCTATTAAGACCAGCGAAGAGTTAGAAGAAAAGTAAGCAAACAGTCTAAATCTTATTATTTCATTTCCATCTGTTCCATATTTTTGGGGCCATGCTCAAATCTTCTTTCATTTGACTGAATTTATTTTTAGCCAATTCTGTTACCACCCTTAATTTTATGACTCTGAAATTCCCCTAGAAAACATAATTTTTATACATTTCACTTTCCCTGGTAATCAATGAAACACAAATATTATAATAGCCATTTGTTAAGTTTTGATCCCTCAAAGACCACTGTTGTTACTAACTTCTGCTTCTTTTTAAAAAGTTTCACTGAGTCATTTTTTGCCAGTGCCATTTCATCTCCTGATTTCCTACTACAGCACCGTAATAGATCCAGTATGTCATTGTTCTTGCCTCCAGATTTGAGATAAGAAGAAAACAAGAAAGCTATACACCAACTTTACCCACACATTATAAGGACATAATCACTAACCGTATTATTATTGGCAAAACACAGTAAAGAGGAAGACACCTTGTACTGACTGTTTACATAGATGTGAAATGTAATAAGGCTAAATTTTCATTTAAATCTTGGGGACCGTTTGAAGTAATTTAAATTACTTTAAATTTATCCTATCTATGCTGTCCTTTTTACCCATGTAAATAAAGAACCATTTTCATTTTCATTTTCATTTTCATTTTCATTTTCATTTTCATTTTCATTTTCATTTCTTTGTTGATCTTTTTCCATTTTTCTAAGCTGTCATTTTATTTTCACTATGTTTTCTGATTATTATTCATGCAGAAAGGTCCAAAAACCTTTGCTGTAGGATTCATCTTTCCTGGGAAATACTCTGATGGTAGGCCTTGAACCTTTGACCTAAACAATTCTTAATTGTCTTACAAAACCAAAACTTAGCCCACATAATTTAATTTCATTGACTAGAGCTATTAAATGTTACCAAATATTTTTAAAGGCAGACCTTGGAAACCAGTTATTTGTGTTAGAGAACTGTAAACTTGTATGCAACATAATTTAAATTGTATAAACTTGTTAACAGTTAATCCAGTGTAAATTTCTATCACCTTGCCACAAAACTATCATTAAAAAATAATCTCTTGTATGACAGGTGATTCTTTGATAATACATCTGATACATATGAAAATTGATACAGGTATCACTGTTCCAAGAATGTATGCTATGTTGTTAGTAGAAAAGTATAATTTATTATGTTTTGGCACAAGGAAATATTTTTATAAAAGTCCTGTAGAGGTATCTGTGACCATTTAAATCTAATCCTGTGTCTTCAGCATAATCTTAGCACTAAAACCAACACTAACTTTTTTCCATGTTCCACTACAGTATTTAATGCATATATGTTATTACTCCTTATTCTTTCATTACAGTTTTTCCCATTATTAAATATATTTTTTTATCCAGCCTCTTTTCCTTTGTGAATATTTTTGAGAATCTTTTCTGAATACTGGAATACCTCTGTCTCACTTACGGTACTCAGTTTGTTAAGTAGTAATTCTTCTGTTAAGTGGTAATATATTTTATTAGTAGACAATAATTTTTTTTTTTTCCCCACTAGCTACACCCACTTTCCTGTACAGTTTAGGCATAGTCTTTTCAGCCACTTTATTGACTACCTGTGTTTTGTTTTTTCTTATATTAATACTTTTCCTTCTATCTGTCCATCCTGACTGATAAAATTTCATTCGTTGGCCTTATCTTTTGAGTGTAATAAGTTGAAGTTCTGATTTTCCAGATATGCCTGCTGAAAGAGCGATGATCCATGTCTGAACCCTAAATACCTCTTAAACTCTTTCAGTTTGTATCATGTGTAACACACAGAATTGTTTTGCTTTAGCACAGGTCTTCATCACTGTGGATAGTCCATAAGTGGCATAAACACTTTTTTTTTCAAATTTCTTGATTAAAAAAAAAAAAAAGAATTTGAATATGACTAAATTAGCTTGCACTTGAAATGGTTTCTCCATTGGCTTGCCCTGCCAAGACCTTATGCTATCACATCTGGTCTATGTTCTCCTGGTCTGTACTTTTGAACATAATTCATATTTCTTCAGGAATTACAACTCTTTGTAGTGCTCGTGGTCCTCTGGCTGTGAAGCATATAACTCTCGAGAAAGAGATAGTTTATTTCCATGCATGTAAAAGGCCTGGATGCAGAAAGCCCAGATTTCCTTTCTCAACGTGAAGCTGAATTGTCATCCCTTTATTTAGCCTACTGTATTTCCCAATACCTGAACTAGAGATTAGTTGATTCATTTCAGAGGAGAAAGATAATAAGAAGAGATATCTATTTAATGTATAGTTTCACATTGAAATAATGATTGGATATCCCTGCTATCACTTACTCTGACACATATATGATTTTCAATTTACAGATTTACAAGAAGGGAGATTTCCTGATAGGTTGTTCCAATGGCTATTTAACGAAAGAGTTAAATAATTACACTTTATTCATAGCTTCAACATTTAGTGGATCTTTTTATATCTTTACTTGCTGTTCATTTTCATGGGTCTTCTTGGGAACTGTCATCTATTTTTTCTGCTTGAGTTCGAACAGCGTATTTCAGTAGATCTACAACAATGCCAAAATACAGATGATATAGTATCCTTACTTCTGGTTAATATTCCTACATGCATAAAACAATAACAAATCAAGATAAAATCTTGGAACCAACAAATTAGTCTCAATATTAGGTTAGCTAAATCATCAAATAAACATAACAATAATCAATACTAAGAACTCCTAACAATGCTTGTTCATAGGAAGCAGGTGATTGTGGATGCCAGTAAAGAAGGAACTTATCAAAATCACTCAACTGTACAATTCTGAAGTTGATTAAATATGTTTTTATTGAAACCATTTGTTGTATTGGGTGCAGGTGGCCAGGTGGGATGCAGGTGTGGCTTCTGTGAGAAGAGGCTAGGGCCTGCCCCCATGTTTGACACAGCTGGTTCCAGCTAACTCCAATGGACTCACCACAGCTAAGCACAGCAGCCAAGCTGGTGGCACCTCTGTGAGAACATATTTAAGAAAGGGCAAAAATGCCCAATAAGCAGAGAGGAGTGAGGGAAAAAAAACCCAAAACCCCAAAAGTGTGACAATCAACAATGCAAACACCAAGGTGAGAGAAAAAGGAGGGGGAGGAGGTGCTCCAGGTGCCAGACCAGATATTTCCCTACAGCCTGTGAAGAGGACTGTGGTGGAGCAGATATCTGTACTTCAGCCTGTGGTGAGCCCATGCTGGAGTAGATTTATCCTGAAGGACTGCAGCCCAAGGCAAGGACCCATGCTGGAGCAGGGGAAAAGCGTGAGAAGGAAGGACTGAGTGGCAGAGAGGAGCTGTTATGGACCCCATTCCCTATCCCTGCTGCATTGCTTGCGGTAAGGGGGTAGAGGAGTTAGGAATAAAGGAGCGAAGCCAAGCCTGAGAAAAGGAAGAGGGTGGGAGTAAGCTGTTGTTTTAATTTTAATCTTTGTTTCTCATTACTCAAATGTATTTTAATTGGCAATAAATTAAATTAATTTTACCCATGTCAAGTCTCTTTTGCCCATAATGGTAACTGTTAAGTGATCTCTATGTCCTTACCTTGATTCATGACTTATGTCATCTTGAACTTGCCACTGATTTGAAAGATGCAGGTATTCCAGTTATTGCACTGCTGACTATCCTGTCTTGCTCTGTGACAAGAATTGTATTTTTGAAATATTAAAGTTCTTCCAATTAAGAGTTTAAGCAAGTAATTTCCTTCAGTTTTATTCATTCATTTCAAAGTAATCAGGCTTACGCATTTATTAGTACCAGTCTTCACTCAAGTGATTTTTCTGACCTGAAAAGCAAGATGTCTTGCTTTAATCCTTTACCTTTTAATAACTGTAATTGTCATATTTTGGCAATTTCATCTTTCAGTGCCTTTCTTAAACATTCTTAGGTGGAGAATGTCCTAATTAAATTAGCACTTTAAAAGTGTAGTGAGTGTTCTGCATGTGTCAGAAAATAAGTTTATTATTTTATTTCCCCCCAAATATTACTTAAAAAATTGTTTGACAGAACTTTCAAATAAACGAATCTGGTGTTATCTCAGTGGAACAACCGAGAGTAAATTGTGCCAATAGTTTATGGCACAAAAAAAATCATATTAAAATAACTGATTACTGAGTTTCCTTCTAGTCACTATAAATGTAAGTCAAACAAATATAATCACCAGAAAAATTCAAACTAAATTCAAGCTTCTGATATTTTCCTTACAATCAATTTCTTATTTTTCTTGAATATTAAAGTAATTTCCTGTTTTGAAATTCAGTGGTAGGTCAAACAGCTAGAATGCACATCTTGACAAGAGTTATTTAATCTCATCAAGGTGAAACCATTTTAAACATATAATTTATATAATATCTGTGCTTCTGTAAAAGCTATTGAGCTCAAAAATCAAAGGGTAACTGAGTGAATCTATATCTCCCTAGTGAGGTAATAAATGTACTTTAACACTGACATTTCTTCGGACAGTACCCTTAAGAGTTATTCAGAGTGCTTAAAATGCTGACATCAGTTAATCCATTTGTAACATCACAAATTTAGGCATCTGTTAAATTTTTTGCTTAATTGCCTTGTTTAAGGCTCATAGATCTAAGTACAATGTCAGCTCTCCTGTGTATGGTGCTACTTTATCTACATGGTGTTTTTCCACTTCATTCGTTAATCCATTTTTGTTATTATCTGGAAGTACTATCAGCAACAATGATTTCCAAAATTCTTATTAATTCATTTTCACACAAAATTTGAGATTTTTATGGGCCATATACATAATAGCTCAATTTAATAAGAAAAGTGAATTTAAAGCTGGCTGTCTTGCTTAGTGACAGATACAACAGTTTGGTCATGAGGCAATAGCTGCTGATTATTTTTTTGAGATGTCTTAGATGTGACATGGGACATTTCAAAACATGGCAATAAAAAACCATCCCCAGTAAGCAGCATTATCACTTCATTTTGAACAGAGCTCTGCTGGAGTTGTTGCTGAGCAAAAAGGTGGAGAACCTAATGTCTTTTCTTTTCCTATCTTTGTGATGTAAATTCTTAAGATTAGGGACAACTATTTTGTGATATGTAATTTCTTTCAATTAATATTGAAATGGTTTGTACAACTGGGAAATATATCAGCAGGGGAGACTGAAATACACATTTTCCTCCCACTCTGACTGCAAAAGAGTCATTCTGTAACATGATCCAGAGTAATGTGAAACTGGATATCAAATTTTCTGACAGTAGAATGCTAAAAGATGGGACACACTAATTGCTGAGATTCATGAAAGACGTGTGTTTTCATTTGAATGTGAGCTTGATTTTTCCTAGGAGTTTACTTACATGATGAAGAAATCTAACAAGTATTAATTCCAAAAGATTCCAAAGATTTGTTTTTCAAATAATTTGAATAGGTAATCATATTAAAAACTTTATATCCACAACTTCCTATCTTGTCCTAAAAATTGCATTTTCTTCTACTGTCTGACCTGTCACTAGAAAAAAGAATTGTTGTATATAGATGAAAGCCATAGGTGCTTTTGTCTTCTCTTTTCCTTCCTTCTGGTCCTGCACTATTTTTCAAAGATGTTTAATATTTTCTTACTATATTAATTTAAGCACATGTGGCAGTATTATAAAAAAATGTAGGGAAGCACTGAGACTATTTTATAGATAAGCTGTCACATGAAAGTGTTACTTAAGTTCCAGCCTTGAGATATACTTCAGTGCAGTTTCCTAAATCTGCATTGTTTCTTAAATCTGACTGTCCGTGATCCGTTTTCCTGATCAGTGTAGGACCTTTGCCTTTGGAATTTCTTCATCTTCCATAGCTGTCTGTGTCTGGTACTTAAGCACAGTACCTTTGCAATACCTTTGCATTGCAGGCGGGGGAGAAGACCAGCCTGGCTGAACAGGGAGCTTTGGCTGGAACTCAGGGGAAAAAAAGGAGAGCCTACCACCTTTGGAAGAAGGGGCAGGTGATTCAGGGGGACTACAAGGATGTTGAAGATATGCAGGGAGAAGATCAGAAAGGCGAAGGCGCAGCTGGGACTTAAACTGGCCACCGCCGTTAAAGACAACAAAAAAAGTTTTTATAAATATGTCAGTGACAAAAGGGGGGCCAGGGAGAATCTCTCTCCTTTGTTGGATACAGAAGGTAACCTTGCCACGAAGGATGAGGAGAAGGCAAATGTACTTAATGCCTTCTTTGCCTCAGTCTTTAATAGTCAAGCTAGTCATCCTCGGGTTTTTCAGGCCCCTGAACTGGGAGACGGAGATAGGACGCAGAGTGAAGTCCCAGTTGTTGAAGAGGTGGCAGTCACTGACTTGCTCCTCTACCTGGATGCACACAAGTCCATGGGCCCAGATGGGATCCACCCGAGGATACTGAGGGAGCTGGCAGTGGAGCTGGCCAAGCCACTCTCCATTATTTATCAGCAGTCCTGGTCAACTGGAGAGGTCCCGGATGACTGGAAGCTAGCAAATGTGACACCCATCTACAAGAATGGTTGGAAGGAGGATCCCGGGAGCTACAGGCCTGTCAGCCTGACCTCGGTGCCAGGGAAGGTCATGGAGCACATCATCTTGAGTGCCATTATGCAACAAGTGCGGGACAACCGAGGGATCAGGCCCAGCCAGCATGGGTTTATGAAAGTGAAGGTCCTGCTTGACCAACCTGATCTCCTTCTATGAGAAGGTGACCCGCTTAGTGGATGAGGGGAAGGCTGTGGATGTTGTCTACTTGGACTTTAGTAAGGCCTTTGACACTGTCTCCCACAGCATGCTCCTGGAGAAGTTGGCTGCTCACGGCTTGGATGGGTGCACTCTATGCTGGGTTAAAAACTGGCTGGACGGACGAGCCCAGAGAGTGGTGGTGAATGGAGTCAAATCCAGTTGGCGGCCGGTCACGAGTGATGTTCTCCAGGGCTCAGTACTGGGGCCAGTCCTGTTCAATATCTTCATTGATGATCTGGACGAGGGGATTGAGTGCACCCTCAGTAAGTTTACAGATGACACCAAGTTGGGTGGAAGTGTCGATCTGCTGGATGGTAGGAAGGCCCTACAGAGGGACCCGGACAGGCTGTGTACAGTACTGTGTTCAGTTTTGGGCCCCTCACTACAAGAAGGATGTCGAGGTGCTGGAGCGTGTCCAGAAGAGGGCAATGAAGTTGGTGAAGGGTCTAGAGAACAAGTTTTATGAGGAGCGGCTGAGGGAGCTGGGGTTGTTTAGTCTGGAGAAGAGGAGGCTGAGGGGAAACCTTATTGCTCTCTACAACTACCTGAAAGGAGGTTTTAGTGAGGTGGGGGTCGGTCTCTTCTCCCTAGTAACAAGTGATAGGATGAGAGGAAATGGCCTCAAGCTGTGCCAGGGGAGGTTTAGATGGGATATTAGGAAAAACTTCTTCACTGAAAGGGTGGTCAAGCATTGGAACAGGCTGCCCAGGGAAGTGGTTGAGCCTCCATCCCTGGAGGTATTTAAAGAACGGATAGATATGGTGCTTGAAGACATGGTATAGATGAACTTGGCAGTGTTAGGTTGACGGTTGGACTCGATGATCTTAAGGGTCTTTTCCAACCTTGACGATTCTATGATTCTATGATTTTTTATATACTTATCCTTACACCCCCCTTATGAGATAGACAAATGAAGTTATCTGTTTTACAGATGGGGAATTTAAGCACAGAGAGACTAAGAGCTAGGTCATAAAATGACTTAAGATTTACAATTTGAATGTCAAATATCTTTCTGATAGTAGAATACACAGCGCTAGTTGTAGGTAGACTGTCACTGCAACACATCGGGAAATTAGACAAATATAGGAGCTATGCAAATAAATACCCAAATACTAACTTAACCAATGAGAAATGCTGAGGAGAGGGCTGGGAATTCAGAGGCAAAGAAGATTAGATATTGTCCAAATGCATTGTTTTCAGTTGCTGTCCCAATGGCATTAACTCAGGATTATGGCTGCATCTGAGACTGCACAGACCTGTTTTTAAATCTCCCTTTTATGTGAACCATAGCAGAAATTTTTGTATAGATTCTTTCACCTTGAAGCTTGTATCTATTACTTTTGGCTATTTTGAAAGCAAGTGTTTAATGTTGAAGATTTTTTTTATCTTCTATGACTATCTAATATATTCATTGGGTCAAAACAAAAAGATCCTCAAGGACTGACTTAGGCCTCTGACTGTAGCTTATAAAGTGGCATCAGGTGGAAAGCAAATGCTTAAGCTCAAGGCAGCCTTTCGAACTATGTGTTGCCCAGAGATGCCAAGTCTTCAAATGCCTAACTTGATTTTGGACAGCAGTCACCACTGTACCTATGGACAGGCTCTTGCACATCCATAGAAATTGGTATTTGAATTTAGAAGTTTGTGCTTTTGTTTGAGCTGGAGCTTAGAAGTTTGAGCAGTTCAGAAGTAGTCAAGAAAACATTTAAATGCCATTTAAATCCATTAAGGTGTTCTTATCCATTACAATGTTAATGCCTTCCCATTTTCACTTCTGAGCATTAGAAATAGGGTTCTAAGCTCAGCTCAACCTCAGGAAACATATTTTTGTCATAGCTGGTTCATTCCAGACAAAGATCCTAAACATTAAGCTAGACATTAGACAAGGACAGTGAATAATATAGTCATGAAGCTAGATAAAATTCAATATCAGGGAGCATAATTTTGTAGATCAGTAGAATAAGCAAGTGATTAGGAAAACAGTGGACTCTAGATTCTTGGGACTGCTCTTTCAGTTTTTAATCAAATTTATTGGTTAAATGAATAAAAATTCATAATGCAGTCAGGTTATTTAGTTATGTAAATATATTTACATGATAATATTGCTTCTAAAAGTTCTAATATTATTAGCTATCTGGTCTTTCATGATGCATTTTAATTTTCTTGTATGGCTGTACTTTAGATCCACTGATAGTATCTACCACATAAGAATAATTGCAAGCATAGTAAAAACATGCTGAATATGCTACCTTGAAGTAAACACATTCTTTTGTAATAAATCTTTGACTTTACAAATAATAGAAGAAAGCTAACATTTATCAATTTTTGTGAATTTCACACATTTATGCTTTGTTTGTGAAAATGTTTGAGAAAGATAAACTTGGTACATAAATTATAACTCTCTAAGGAATAATTAATTTCAGTTTACAATAAATGATTTTGAAACTGAACATTCTCAGACTTGACATTAAACAGTAAGTGGTTAAATATTGGTTGATGTCCTTAAATATTACCTAGACTTTATTTTGCAGCTCAGAAACAAGCAGAAATTAAGTCAAATTTAATGCCATATTGATCCATTTAATACCATAACTTTGTGTCATTTATCGTCTAATATCTCATATTGGACTGTGTGGCTGAAGAAGGCTGAGCTTAGTGCTCACAGCTAAGACCTAAAAGTCAGAACGGATGGATTTATTTTTCTTACTTTACTACATAAATCCTTTGTGGAAAAAATACAGTATGTTTACAAGTTCTAAGCTGTCTAACTAAACATTGATGTAAAGAAGCATCTTATTTAATCACCAAAAGATACATACTCTAATAATAAATCCTGAATTTGACTAAAGAGTGAATAATTGTTCTGAAGTTATAGGAGGAATATGGTGAGCCCACATATTGCTTGGCTCAAAGTATGAAAACGGAGGACATTCGTATTCAATGTGTGATGTAGGTACAGTTTCTATTCACTTTTGTGAATGTTATCACTAACAAAATTACAGATTAATCAGAGCTGAACTGGTAAAGGTCTGTGCTCTGTAGAAGGAAGAGTGTGAAGAGCAAATGAAAAGTCACCGTCATAGGAGTGTATTTTCAATGGCTAGTGTTGAGGACGTTGTATGGAAGCACACAAATGTGCTAAGCAAACCCTCCCATGGCAGGAGAAAGTGAGGACAGAATAACCCTTTTGCAATTCCGCAGTTCAGCTACAAGTAAAATGACTTCCATCTTCAAAGCTCCTGAGCAACTCAACCTCCAAGTACCATGCAGTTATCATGCTACTTATGCTAGGATTTGGTCTTTGACATATACCAAATGATTCTTAAAGGGACCCCAAGTAACCATTAGTTGTTATGTTTGTTATTTTCTGCGTAGATTATTGTGGCATTTTCACCAATCCATTATCTGACCTTGATGAAAATCCAGGAAACGTTAGCCTGTTGCCTATGTCCAGGCTGCAGAATAATACCTCTGTTTTGACATACCTTTAATAAATCAGACATTTTATTTATCTTTGCAAAATGGAGTGAGATTGCTGGTTTATTTATCCTTCATGCACATCTGAGATGTAATTGGGAGACTTGATGTTACTGACATATTATTAAGCTATTTCATCTCTATATGTCATTCTGCAATAAATCAGAGGATAGCAATTTTAAGCTCTGTGCTGGCTACAAAATAATAGGAGTGCCTTAGAGTCTACAAAACATCCTGATAGTATTACTCAGTTCTCATTTTACAAGTTTTAATTGAAACCATTATCAAATAATGATTCCAGACCAGAAATAATTGTTAATAAAGTTCTGGAGATCATATCTACCCCTGCTGCTGTAAGTTCTGACTACCCCAGCTAAGGGATAAGAGCCTAGCTCTACAGCTTTTCTATCAGAAGATAGAGTGCCTATTAGAGTGAGTGAACAGAGAGATAGAGTAGATATATAGTGCTTCTGAAATTAGTGCTCTTGAAAACTGCTGGCTGGTTTCTCTGGAAATTGAGATCTTCTACTGTATGATATGAATGACATTGGTATCAACATCTGAAATTTTACAGGTATGTGTCAAGTTCTGCCAGAGCATTTCCCATGGGACTACGAACTATAAATCCAGTAAGCAGGGTGAGGGGATGGACACAAATGCTGTGCTGCAGCAGTTTGAACTGCTAAGTTGTTAACATACTCACTCACATGTTCTTAGACCACACTAACTAAACTGGCCCTGCTCTGAGCATGGGGGTGGGCAAAGCAGCCTCAGTGGTCCTCCCCAAAGACAGTGATTCTATGATTTTGTGAGCCTGTGCCTGTTCCAGGCAATGCCTGGGCATGAACCAGACACTGCTCTCAGCACACTCTAATGGATGGAGCCTTCTTATTTTTGGATACAAAAATGAAGGCAGAGACCTACTTTATATAGTTACAAGTTATACATATTTTTTCTGCTTGCCTTTGGGAGTAGAAAAGAGAGCATGATTTTTTTTTTACATTTCTGGGCATGAGCGCAGTGATAGGGAAAACCCTTAACAGTAGGAAAGGCAGGGCATATTCAAATTGTACAAAATGTCTGCTGATATAAAGCTGTTAAAGTACAGCATTTACTTTCCTGTAGCTCTTTGTGGACTGAGGCTACTGGTGAGCCATCAGATGTATCTTCTGTGTCTACTCCCTGGGAAAGATATAAGCCTATAAGTAAAAAACCTTGATATCCTGTTTTTCTTACCACTACCATACAGTCAATGTTATTCCTATGCTATTGCTCTTTAATATGATTTATTCCAGGTGAATTTTTAGACATAATAATAGATATCTGTGTCAAGCTATATTTTATTATTACAGATCTTCAAAAAGGGAACGTTCCAGTGCACATATTCACAAAGATACTTTTTAAAGCCATTTCACAATCACTCAAATAAAAGTATGTGTTCCATAAATAGATTGCTATATTTCTAGTGGACTGGATGAATTTTTTTTTTACTCATGTTTTCCATAAAGAACGCTTTGTATGATTTTCTAAGTGTTCATCAAGAAAATTAATGATTTTGTTGCAAAAGCCCTGCTGTGGTTCATGACCTGTTGTAGACCCGTCTATGTGAACGCAGTCTAGACTCAGATGAAGTACTTATAAATGCAGAAGCAAGACAGCTAGGTACTCTGAAATTTCTCTGGAGTCCATAGACTATGCATAGCAGTGATCATAGAATTGTTTAGGTTAGAAAAGACCTTTAAGATCATGTTGCACATTTTGAAACTTTCAGAACCAGTCTGGTTGCTACATAATTTTACTTTTCCTGCAAACTAAACTTCTATGAATGTCATTGAATTCTTGCAAAAACAAACAAACAAACAAATAAAAAACCAAACCAAACCAAACAAACCCACTAACAATTAAGAAAATGAGTGGGATCTTGATGGTCCATCAATGTACACATGATTAAGTAGGTTTTGTGTAATGTATGTGGGTCTAGAAAATAGTTCACTACCACTACGAAGTAAGAAGGAACCTAAGAAATCTCAGTTTTTGTTTTAGTATGTAAATTACCTTTTAGTACCCGAATTACCTTACCCTAAACTATGTTAAGGAAAATAAGTTTGACTCTTCTAATCATATGCATTTTTTGTGCATCAGAAATGAATGAGTGGTTATCAGCCAGAGTTCCCAGCAGTAAAATGTCGTTGGTTCAATCTTTTAAGGAGTACATAAGCAAATATATCTGTAACCTGCAGACTCAGCACGCAGAAACGTATGCATATCACTGTCCTCTCAATATTAACCTTACCTGAGCTCCTGTAACTCCAATGTTGGCTTTGTTTGTGTACCAATCCTTTTATTAATTTGGGCTCAACCTAGGGACGTGTGATGATTTCTGTATTTCTCTACGTGGGTGTAACAGCCTACCCAGCTGGAGTAACATTTCTCTCCTGTCTAACACATTTGTCCCACAGTGCTGCAAAACAAACAAAACTGTAAGAGCTCCTTTCTATGCATAATGTATTTTTTTCTATGCTATGCATTCAGAAGACAGAATTAATATAATAAAAATGATGATTTTATTTCAGTTACTGGGAACCCTGAAGAGGGATGTTTGGTTGGTTGGTTGGTTGGTTGGTTGGTTGGTTTGTTTGTTTGTTTGTTTGTTTGTTTGTTTGTTTGTTTGTTTTAATTGCCTCAATGCACTTATTTACCTGCAGGCTGTAGATGTTTTTTTTCTCAAACATTTTCACATTGGTTTGGCAATGTAAGATGAAACATACTACTTGTAAAGTTTGATATAGTAGTAACAATAACAAAAGTGTAGTAACACCTATAATAAAAACTCTTGGTGTTTAGTGTAGTGAACACTCCCCTATGCTAAGTAAATACATCACATATGAGCATCCATCTCTACTGACATATAAATTTATCAGACCTTCTTAGTATATGCTTGCATTGTGACTGTTATAAGTTGTAAATGATCTAAATTTATTACAGAAAAATAAAGCAAAAGGAATAAATAAAATGAAGCAGATGTACAGTTAATTAGATCAGTGCTTAGGTAGGAACTGGTGGGTTTGAGACCACTAAAAATCTGATCTTCAGAATCTAAATTCAAAGAGCTATTTTTAATATTGTAATTATTGAAGTATTTTATTCCTGTTAGTCCTCAATTAAATAGAAAAATGAAAATTGCTTCTCATATCCTAATTTATCACCATAGTCATAAGCAGAAATGGGAGTTGAAAAGAACACACTTTCTTTTATTTCTGGATTATGCTATAGGATAAAGTACAGACTTTCATACATCCTTTCATAGTAACTTCTTAATTTTGCTGGACAAGATGTCCAATTTCTGTAGATATCAAAGCAATGATGAAGATGGTAAATCAGTAAGCATCACCTAAGTTGACAGCATCACTCATTTATTAATGATAATGTTCTTATAAATTTATAACAAATGGAGATTTCCTACTGAAACTGAAATTATAATTCAGAATCTGACCTGGAAAATGTTCATGAGGGAAGTTAGAGGGTTTCCATATTTTCCAGGTTGATATATGGATATCAAAGATCAAATTCCAACCACAGACATCTTCAGAATAATTTTTTTTTCTTATGAGTTTCCCCTTTTTTCTGAATTTTAGCTCTTGTTTATTACAGATTTTTACATGTTTGTTCCTCCAGACTTCTCACTAAGATAAGTATAAATGTCATATTTCTGTAATACTATGATTTTTTATTTTACATATTGGAAAACAACTATTTAATTCTTCCTTGGTGAACTCACAATGATTAAGTGGACAAAAAAGAAATCTGTGTTAATCAAAATAATCCTATTTACAAATCTCTTTGTTTTTTATGGTAGCATCTGACTGTATCAAAAATATAAACATCTGTCCAACTTTGGATCATCGTAGATTTAGATGGTATCCTCTTGTCATTGTACTGAAACTATTCCATTAACATGACTTGGAGTCACATAGATGGTCAATTAAATCGATTTATTCATGTTCTTATGAACTGTATATCACTATATAGCAAAAAGGGGAAGATCATCTTAAGATACCTGCTTAATGTCACAAAGGACATCAAGAAAATTGGCAGCCAGAAATGCTACAGAAAAAGCAGAAAGAAAATTCTGCTAGTTTAGAAACTCTCCAGTGAAGGTAGATGAAAACAGTCTGGATATTTGGCCTTCTTAATCCCCAAATGGTAACAACAAGGTGTGCAACAGCTGATCTTTGAGACCAACTTTTTTTTCAGATGCTGCTGCATTGGCCACATTACCCTCAAAGAGAACAGACACAATATAAAAGTACTGCAGAATAATATTGTAGATTGACCCTGCTGTAAAAACAGCCATTCTGCTGTACCTGTGTCAGGAAAATTATTCTCACCAAGGAGTTCCAAGAGATTATTAAATGACAGTGCATTTAGCCACTGAATATAAGAAGCTTTACATCATCACCTCCGTTGGCTGAAAAAAAGAGGAGCTGAGGATGCTTTTCTGTGGGTACTAAAGTAAGAAGATTAATTAGTACAACTTTCCGGTAGAGAAATAGTGCTGTGCGTACTGTACAAACCCACTTTTCATAACAAGACAATATTTCTACATATATTTATTTTTAAAAAAATATTTCAGTTCAGACAAGACATTCTTCCTTAGAAAAAAGTATGTTTCATGAAATAAAACAGTATAAAAATGTATTTATTTTAAACACTTTACAGTTTTCAAAAACTCAGTATGACTGCTGTAGTTACCATTTAATATATGGTATTCATTGTACCAATTTAGATAGCTAGGCTATTTAAAAAGCTAAGAATAAGCTAATCATTATGGGCTGTTTTCATTGTCAACAGAATTAGAGAAAAACATAAATACCTCCAGAAACATACAAGTACCTCAAAAGGCATTCATCTTACCTGTCTTAGCCACGTACTTCAGAATGACATGACTATCCATTGTTTGTGCAGCCAGGAAAGACTTACCGGCTTTGACAGACATCTAAGCCTTTTAGATAGCTAAGCTAGGTCATCAAGGTGTTCAAACAGTGCTTTATGGAATATAGAAAATGCATTAATTTATTGTAGTTAAACTCCACACTTAAGAGGCGTTCCAATAAATGAGATATAGACAGAGTTGACTGACATAAACTGATAACACACTAAACACATGAACAGTTAATACGCTTGACAGGAGCTAAGTCATTTTATGTTCATTTAAGCAAAACAGGCAGAGTCTGATAAACTGTTTTATTTGGCTACTCAATAAACTTATCTGAGTTATAATGTCTTACACAATGAAACCAAATCAAACCTATCATGTTATAAAATAAAATCTCTTGCATAACAAGAGCACATTAAAAATTGAACATGGTGCTCTGTCAGTTTCAGCAGTATTGCTGAACTTGCTCATTTAGATTCTTGTATCTTGAACTCTTCATTTCATCAAATTAGATCACATGAGAAATAACTGGATTTTCTTAAAATGAATTTAATACATATACTTGCTTTTTGATACTTTAAAAAGTCAACTGTGACTTAAAATTGGCATAAGATCAAAAGAAGCATGATATACAGTCTTTAAATTTGACATGAGAATTCTCCTCTACCATGTTTTGGGAAAGTTCAGAAGTTATAGAAAAATATTGATTATTATATAGATACTTTGATGTATATCATATTAATCCCTTATCAAGGTAAACTGAACATCAGTTTTTTGGAAAGAAAGGACTTCTGATTCAGTTAAGTACTTCTTACATTGAAGAAGAAAAAAAGTTAAATAGAAAATTAATATTTTCTTCAGCTCTTTTATTTTTGTTAAATAGCAAAGATTTTGGTGTATGCAAAATAGAGTTGAATTTGGTATCTTTTTTTCTCCAGCTAACATATTAATCTTTTACTCTATTTGCCCCCTTTGTATTTGCCCCCAACTGATCTGTTTTGAACAAAGATGGAAGATAATTTCAATAAGTTCATTTACAACATCTCACTTTATATTTGGTAAAGTGAGTTTTTATTATCTTAACATGACAACATATATATTGCTTTACTAAGTAATATGCTTAAAAACCTGTTTCACTAAAAATTCTTCCTACCTTGTATCATTGTAATATTTTCTCCACAAAGCAGTGACCAGTGTCAGGTTATGTGATTAAAGGTCCATCTCCATAAGCCTGTCCCAAGGGAACCTCAGCCCAGGGGCTGGGGGACACCAAGTACCAGGAGCCAGCAGGGGCAGCTCTCTGGGGCACCTCACAGACTGAGGGGGGGGATCACTCCTGGTTAAACTCCATTTATAACTGTTTTCCTGAGTGAGGGACTCTATTCTCTGTGTGTGTCTGTGTATGGGGGTCTGCATGTCAGCACCTGGAGTCAGACCACAGGACTGTAAGTCTGGGCTGGATACTGGAAAGACCAACAAGCCTGAGAGCTGGCTACTGGAGGGATCGGGGGAGCCAAGGTAGCTCTTAGAGACCATTACATCTGGGGGTTGGCTACTGGTAAAGTCATAGGTCTGGACCAGCAACCTGGGGAGGCCTGTCTGCATGTGTGTGTCTGCGTGAAGCAACTGGGAGACCTGGGGATCCAGGGGTGAGCAACTGGACAGACTGATTGTGTAAGGCCAGTTACAGGGAGCATCACTCATGTCTGTATCCTTCTGTGTATGTGTGTGTGTGTGTAGGTCTGAGTATCAGCAGCTGGAGAGGGGGTGCAGCCTCAGGGGCTTGTATGCCCAAGTGCCAGCAGATGAGGAGACTGGGATCCAGGGGCAGCCACTGAGCAGAATGACTGAGCCCAGCTGCCGGGGGGATCCACATTGTACTTATATGTATTTTTTCCACTAACGGTTTTTCACCCCCATTAGCCCAAAAGAGGACAGAATGAGGCTTTTGGTACATCTTGTGTTTATCTGAGTGAGATGTTTTTACGTCTGTGTTCATCTGTTGGACCAGCTGTGTATATGTATGTGTATATACAGAGAGAGCTGTGACTGTTAACCTTAGAGAAGGCTCAGGGGGATCTTATCCATGCATTTAAATATCTGAAGGGACCATGTAAAGGAAGATGGAGCCAGGCTCTTCAGTGGTGCCCAGTGACAGGACCAGAGGCCAAAGTCACAAACTGAAGCACAACAGGTGCCGTCTGAACATCAGGAAACACTTTTTCACTGGAAGGGTGAACAAGCACTGGCACAGGTTGCCCAGGGAGGCTGTGGATTCTCCATCCTTGGAGATACTCAAAAACCACCTGGACACAGTCCTGGGCAACCTGCTCTAGGTGGCTCTGCTTGAGCAGGTATGTTGGACCAGATGACCCGAGTTGCCCTGTCAACATCTCTGTCACGAAGCAGCTCGACACCTGTAACCAGACAGTTGGTTATAAATGACTTACAAGTCTTCCGAAGACAAAGAGCCCGTTTCCACTGTTTGACGCTTACTTGTCCAGTTCCTTCTCAAAGTTCAACTTAATTCTTGGAGCATTTTCTTAAATGAACATAGTTTTTGTGCTCTTTAAAAATGCATTTTTTTTTTTTTTTTGAAGCAGCCTGAGATTTACCCTAGGTGACTGTATAGAGTTAAAAATTTTAAGTGAAGCGGAATAAGAAACCGAAAAGGAAGACTTATTACTTGAAAGGCTTGAGGGCATTGCTCCAATTAGCTGTAAAATTAACTCCCTACTATTTACTCTAATTTTACTACTTCCTGAGTGGCATCCCTTTCTTAAAAACCTAAATATTTTCAAGTGTTGTCAACACTTCAATAAAAAATACGTGCTGTCATGACAATATATTCTCATGAACACAAATGATTTGACTCACCGAAAGGGTTGTCAAGCATTGGAACAGGTTGCCCAGGGAAGTGGTTGGGTCTCCATCCCTGGAGGTATTTAAAAGACGTGTAGATGTGGTGCTTAAGGACATAGTTTAGTGGTGGACTTGGCAGTGTTAGGTTAACAGTTGGACCTGATGATCTTAAAGGTCTTTTCCAACCTAAACAATTCTATGATTCTATGAGCTCCAGAGGTCCTTTCCAACCTCCAACATTCTGCAATTTTGTGATATAGTATAGAATTCTGAAGGAAAGGACAAATAAGTGGTATCAGAAATTTTGCAAAGCTTACTTAAATTATGAAACCTTGCTCAGATCCAGAATTAAAATTGATTTAATTATGGATAACTACACTTAAACATAATAACTTATGTGTTTCATTATTCTATGCTGTGTTTCCTATCATATGCTTTTTATGATGCTTTTACAAATTCTGAATATCTCTATTTTGAGCACAACTGGTTATAAAATCTGATAATTTTGGCCTAAGTTTACCATTGACCAATACATCACAGGTAGCAGTTCCAAATCAAATAGAAACTAAGTTTTGATGAACGGTTAGATGAGCTGAAGTATTTGCAGTTTTCAGGCTGTGTATCTATGTATAATGGCAGTGCACCGTTACAAAAGATGCATAATGAATTTCCTCAGGCGATTTGATGCAGTTAAGGAACAAGGAGCTAGAGATAGGTCTGCTCTTCTAGGCTTCCCAGCATGAACAAAAAAAGAAATTAATTGAGAATTTTTAAATTATGAAACAGAGAAAAATAAAGTACTAAAAGAGAAGGTAGTGCAATAGGAAAGATTGAGCAGAATCCATAAGATTCTAAAATCTGTAAGACACTTTGGAAATCTGAGAGGTGAAGGAAATCAACTGTTAATATACATGCTGTACTATCTGTATCATATATATTCTTCCTGGGCAAGAGAGGATGGAAGAGTGGTTCATTAAGAGACTGGGAGTTTCTTGTTTGACCTAGTCATTAGCATCAGTTTATGCTAATATCCTGGCAGAAACAGGCAAGAAGTTCCAAGAACTTCCAGACAAGAATCTCTTTATTTACTCATAAAATTCTTCTTGTGTTCTGCTAGTTAGCCTGTTTTTCTACCTATATATTGTGAATCAGAATTTGCCACAAGTAACATCTCAGAGCACTATACCTGAGATGACTTCAGGATGTTCATATGTATGGTTCTGCCTTCATATCCATAGGGTAGACTTCATATTTAAGAGGCAGGGGAGCGAATCAGAGAAAACTCTTAGTTAATTTTTAAGGATTTTTTTCCTTATGTTTTATAGAACCTACTGCCGTGTTTCATATCCAATTATCTCAAAATTGTAATATTCTGAAAGACTTGGAATTGTTCATTACTGGATTGAATTCTTTAAATAATAGGTCACTATTTTAGATTACAGTTTTCGACCAAAATGTTCATAATCAGTATGCTACGTAAATGGTAACCTATTCAGTGCATCGTTTAGCAAACACTTCAGTGTTTGAATTCACCCAGTTATAGTTAAACTCTCATCTCCACAGAAAATGCTTGACTATTAGTTAAATTTAGGTGAAGGTACACCTTCATGTAATTTCTGAACTTCAAACAATTTAAGGAAAACAGCGAATAACCCAGGGGTATCCACTTCATCAGCTGAAGTAAAATTTACTTTTACAAAAAGAATAAAAGAATAAAATAAAATAAGATGATCTTACACGGTATTCATTGATTAATTTCATTGAATTTGGTATGGTGTTTTCCTATGAGTGCAGTATTTTTTTCAATGATTAATATGTTTTAATTTCAGATTTATGTGTGCTGCTGTTTTGAAGAGTAAATGTGTATAACATACAAATATCAAGTTTTCTCTAGTACATAGCTAAATGTTATACATTTGTGAGGTTTGCAGTATTTCATTTTTTCTAGCATGTATGTACTGGTTGTATGTCTGCTGCAAATAGTGTAATTTCACACTTAAATGAAATCTAAATGTGCTAGAATCGAGAACTGATATACGTATATGTTATACAGTATAGCCTGAGTTTTGTAGAAATTCATAACCCAGTTCTAATTTGATCTTACAGTTTTAATTGAGTCTTTGTAAAAATTCAAGGTATTCTTCTCTCTAAAAGGATTCTTTACATACTGTTCAAGAATTCCTTCCTCTTCATGTCCCTCACTCTGGGGAGTATGTCCCTACAGGACTTCAAAGAACTTTTTCAATCTTTTTCTTCTCACTGACTTTCTTGATTAAATGGTCCCTCTCACCACTGTCTGCTCCCAAGTTAATTCTTTTTTAGATTGCACTATTCCAAGAGGAAGGCAGGAGAAAGAAGTTTCCAAGAAAATGACAATTTTTTCTACTCCTTAGCAGGAGCATGAAATTTTATATGAGGACAGAAATTTGGTTATTTTCCACTCCTTGGAACATAGTCATCCTGTCTGCAGTAGGAAAGGATCTTGTGATCTGGCAACTGGTACTTTTTTTAGGTTCTGCTTTTACTAGCTGCAGACCAGATCCTAAATTTTCTCTGATATTTCTCTCTCTTTCATCCCAGATTTTGGTGTTAGACCTTCAAAACAAAATTTTACAGTCATTAATATTTGGAGAATTTTTTTTTCCAGAGATTCTCCATATAGCACTGCTTTGTTACATATGGTAAAAAAAGACCTGTCTCATAACTGTTTTTTAGTATTGTTAATATAAGTATCTTAAATATCAAAAGAAAAGTAAAGTCATCAGTATAAAATGATCAAGTCTAAATTTGTGTTATATCATAATCTATCATAAAATATCTTACTTGTATGTATTTTACATTGAATAAAAGTAATCTGAGGGGAGTAGATAGTGAGTCACTATTGATCAAGTCAGTATTAGGTAACAGTAGCTTGACTGAGAACACAAAAGTAGATAACGTGACTTTTGTAAAAACCACAGACCAATACCTGAGTTAGTTAGTATGAATTCTGTGGCTTCATTTATGTATTAATAAACATAAGCTGGGAAAGCAATGTTGCATATCAAAACTCTTTGAAGTTAAAAGAACTTATAAACATACATGACTGCAATCACAGGAAGAAAAAATAACCAGGAAGAAGTTTTTCTCTTAGATTGAACTAAAGAACAAACTGTAGAAACAGAGTGACAAAGGAAGCCTGTTCTATGTGAGGCAAATTGACAAGGCTGCAAACCAAGACAGAAGAGAAGGACAGAGGAGGCAGTGTTAGATCAACCTGAAAAGCAATGTAATAAAATGGGATAAAAAGAGAGTAAAGGACATAATATCCGAAGATATACCAATTGCAGTATGTTCAGAAGAGCTATTTAAAATGACATAGTCTGAAACTCCATTTGCCTACAAGCATCATGTTGACCTCAACACTCATATGTGCTAATTGTACTGTTTTAAATGCAACTACAATCTTCCACCCTTGCTTTTAATATTTTCTAAACTATTATTTGGGGTTCTTTTTCTGTTGTTGTTTTTAAAGGGAAAGGATACTTCCAGATTATTTACTATTGCTTGCTATTATTATGTTTTTTACATCCAATTTGACACTGCCACTCTACATTCAAGTTGCTGTTGGTGTGACATTGCATGCACCATGCTAGTATAGTACTACCATGGCATGGCCACTAGACCAAATATGAGGTAACAAGAAATGACTAGAAACTACTGGGAAGAAAAGAAGATCAATAATAAGTTAAATTATGTGCTAAATAATACATGGAGAAAACATCACCATGAGGTAAAATGTTCCTATCTAACTGTCATCCATGCTTGAGAATCATGTCAAACTGCAGAAACTGAATGATTTTATGTTTAATTTTCCAAATAATTGCCTTATTCAAAAACCAAATGCATTCTAGTTCACATTACAGCTCTGCAGAATCTTTTTATATTTTCCTGTCAGTTTATTTGGCAATTTTTTGGCACTTTGCCATTTTATACATTCCTTAGGGATTAGTAGCTATAGATATTCTTATTCCTGTCAGTAGCCACTTAAGCAGCGTCACATTTTCTGTATACACTGCACTGTTCATTCACTTCGCAAAACACTCCACTTTCAACTGCTTCTCCATCGATTAGACTGGAGGAAAAAAACCCAAATCACTCAGTTCTACAGCATTACATAAAGGAAGACTAGAATTAATACAGTGACTTTCAACCTTTCCTGTGTGAAACTGCTCCCTGATAACACTGTTGCAAATTTGGTGCAAAACTGGGGATATTGGGAAGAGCTGGGTAGCTTTTATATTCTGCCCATGAAAAGAATATCTCTGAAAAAAACCATGCTGCTGGGCAGTGTTCTTTAAGAACAGGCTGCTTGCAATAAGGAAACATAATCTCTTCTCTATTCTCAAACACAGTATTTCTAACTGCAAGAAGGCAGCTAACAGCTCTTTGGTGGACAAGGAGGTCTGGTGGTAAATACGCATATCATTATCTAAACTAGAGAAGAGTTCTGTCAGAGAAACCCTTAAAAAAAAAGTTTCATTTCCTTATCAGGTACTTTGTGTTGTTCTACTGGCATATTATGTACTTACAGATTCCCATAAAAATAAACAATATTAAAATGACTGTGAGTGTAGTAGGCTGTACCGTTGTCTAAAGCCTAGTGTTTTTTCACTATGATACTACATGCACCACCAACACAAGAAGAATGATAATGCAAGGTCATTCCAGTGGAGAGAAATAGTTATTGAAATAATTCAATGTTTTTTTTTCTGGTTTTCCTCCTCTGCACATTGCATCAGTAGACTGTGAAACAGCCTGACATCTCCTATGTAGAGATTCATTACAGACAAATATAACCATAATTTCATTTGGTTGTCTTAAGAAGTACCAGCTTTCCAAAAATCTACTAGGTGACTGACTGCAAATTGGTATAGCCATACCACGGATTTTTAAGTTGACTGTAAATAAATTACTTTTATTTGATTATGAGTAGCAGATCCTAATGTAATACTTATAACGCTAGAGATTAAAGATATGAAGGCTGTGGGGCTGGCTTCCCTTCACATATAAATGTGAAGGTTCATTTCATTCCATATACTTTAAGCATCAAAATGGAAATGTTGACGTTAGGAGCTTAATCACTTACACCACCTGTATAGGAAGAAGCACCTCCAAGTTGCTTCACATATCTGATGGAAAGATTTACTCGCCTGAGGTAGTTCCTAAGCTACCTATACCTACCTCCGTCCTGTACTGCCTATACCTGGTATACTCCCTATATCTACCTCCAAAAAGGGAATCACGTATATGAACCCAAGTTCTGAAACACTCATTTTTTACAATCTAGGGCAGCTTAGAAGTTTAGCTTAATTGGTTCTGTAGCAAAAAGAAAAAAAAAAGAATAATGAAATTAATCTAATACCTTATGCTTCTTATGCTTCTCATTTCTATGGTTGGTCTGTTGGTTTTCTCTGAAATGAGATTCATGCTTGTAATACAGGTGAAGAACAGCAGGTAATAGGCAGGTAATAGGCAGGTGTGCTACCAAATACTCTGAAGTCTGAGATCCCAAGTGGAAAGGATTTTTTTTTTTTTTTAATTTTCCCTTAGGAGAAGGGCAAGAATGGAACATGCAATCTATAGTTATCAGAAAAATAAGGGGGGCAGCAAAAGATGAGGTTATTCTTGTAATCATCCTGTATAGCATAATCAGTGCCCTTCCAGTTATGTTGAACCTTTTTTTACCATCTGTAGTGGTGCCAGATAGGAGACAACTTTTATCATCTGAATATTTGCTTCTAATTTTAAAACAATTTCTTAAAAAAAAATGGTATTTCTTCTATAAAGCAGGATTCTTAGACTCCACATGATTCAAGGCTTTCTCCTTTCATTGGATGACTGAAGAGCCTACAGTTATTACTAGTTATTAAAAGTTTCATCTGAGAACATACAGTCCCTTCCATCATCTGAATTTTAAAAATATATTTTTTCTGTCTGCCAAATAGGAAATCTGGGTTGCTTGCTGCAAAAGGAAAGACAAAAAGGAAGAACATATTGTTCCCTGTAGAACTACTCTAACTAATTAATGTTGAATATTGGGCTAAAGAAAATCGTGAATGTCATAATAGAAAATTTCATTATGTTCCATCATGGAAAAATGCCTAATTCCACATCCCTGACTGAGATGAATGGAGTGGTTAACAGCTTATAAAATTTTGTTTCTGGCTATTTTTGGTATCAGACTGCATCATTGCATTGGTTTACGTTTAGTTTCACAATTCTAAGGTTTCCTGGAAGTAGAAGAGTTTGAAACACCAAAAAGAAGACGAAGAAAAAATAAAGTAAGAAATGGAGAAAAAAAATTGTGTTATAACCCTTAAAACATACACCAGCCTGGCCTTGAGGGATTGTTCTGGAATGTTGAGAGCAATACATTTACTACAGTGGAAATATAAAATGGCTAAAGACAAGAGCAACTGATCAACTCCTTTCACTTTAATACAAATAATATGAAAGTTGTAAGTGAAAAAATTAAGATAAAAGAAAAATGATGAGTCTAAATAACATCATTATATATGAATTAAACATTGACCTAGACTTCACATCAAATCCTGGCTTTGAAATTAATCCATCCTGTGATCTCTGATAAATTATTCTTTCTATCAGATCCTCATTTTTACCATATTTAAATGAGTAAAATGTAAAATAAATGAAGAAAAATTGTTTAGAAATTAAGAACTCATAGAGCATATATACCCATATTCAGAAAGGCAACTACTGTTATCTGTACAGAAGCGCAGGGATTAACAAACATAGTTTAATTCACTTTAAGAACTGTGCGCAAAAAAAAGGAGGGTTGTCTTTGAGTAAGAGCTTGCATAATCGTGCAATCACAGCACAGAGGTGTTATAGAATCATAGCATTGTTTAGGTTGCAAAAGACCCTTAAAATCATCAGTTCCAACCATTAACCTAGCACTGGTGAGTCCACCATTAAACCATGTCCCTGAGCACCACATCTACCTGTCTTTTAAATACCTCCAGCGATGGGGACTCAACCACTTCCCTGGGCAACCTGTTCCAGTGCCTGACTACCCTTTCAGTGAAGAAGTTTTTCCTAATATCCAACCTAAACCTGCTCTGGCACATTTCAGAGAGCTGCAGGTTCTCTCAACTGAAAACAAATTTTGAGTTGTATTTTTTGGGCAAAGCTACTTCAGAAAGGCAATGGAATGGGTCTTTCAAGCTTCACCTTCTCTTCTCCCAAGTCCTCTTCACATTTGCTTTGGCTGAAACCTATCCTAGGCCTACCTGGCAGTTTATTCTTGAAAATTTTCACTGCTGGGCTCCATACCTAGCAGATGACCTATAAGATCTTGTGGGTCTCATTCAAATTTTTTAAGCACTGTGCATGACCATACAAAAGCATCAATAAGTCTCATTAGTGGCAGAATAGTAACTCAAAAATTCTTGGCTTTCAACCCTACTCAGATTATCCTCCTCCTCTTTATTCAGTAAGCAATCACAGGCTTCCTCTGTTTATTTTGATAGTTACACAAAAAAGCTTTTTTGAGTTTTCATTGTGTTTGCTGAGAAAAATATTTATTCTCTTATCTTTTCTGCATCTCAAAATTCTCAGTTTTAAATTGTTTTCCTTAACCTTAATATATCTAAAATAAACAATTACTTGTGGAGCTCAGAATAAAAAAGTAATTATTGACACAGTAATAAATGAGCTAAGTAAAGAAAAGTTCCTAGGTAAACAAGTTTATTAAACTGTTAGAATGCACTGGGAGCTAACACTATGGAAGATAATTTTACAGTCTAGAACAGTCAGTTAATTCTCTTTCTTGCTGTTCGAGCTGTGTAGTTTAAGTTTTAGGCACCTAAAATAACACTGATCAATCACCAATACCAATTTTATGGCTCTGTCATAAAGCAGGCATACTGTAATTCATAAGGAATGATACCTTCTTGTGCTGCAATCTCTCTTTATTTTTAAAACATCTAATAAAAGCAAGTATGTAACAGATATTCCACGGATGAATCTCTTCTATTAAGCATCAACAAGGCATTTATGGATGATGCATATGTGTTGACAAAGAAACACAAGCCAAGTTTTCACAGGTGTCAGTTCTGTTTTGGAACTTGAACAACCAATTAACTGGGGCACTGAGGCTGCTGTAGGCTTCATCGGCTGTTCACAGCTTGATGGTGCACTACATCGTTGGGCACAGGCAGCACATAATGGAGCTGTGTTCTGCCAGAAAGCTTACTTCATGCTTCATTGGAAGGCATACACAACAGTGAGACCTCACACACAAATAGTGAGCAAATATGAGCCTTGTAAAAGATGTATACAATATGGGAGACGAAGCCTAAGAAATCAGAAAGGTTTTTAAAAGAATGTGGAAGAATAAAAGGGAAGAGAAGAGAAAATGGAGGTATTGCAATAGTATGAAGAAGGTAAGACAAAAGTAGCACTGAATAGTTGAGGTTGGAAATGACCTATGGAGATCATCTGGTTCAACACCGTTTTTAAAGCAGATCAGTTAGGGCAGATTGCTCAGGGCTGTGTCCAGTCAGGTTTTGAATCTAAGGATAGATAACCTGGACCAGAGGGCAACCTGTTCCAGTGTTTGACCATGCTCACAGTAGATAGGTTAAGTAGAAATTCCTGTATATCGGTTTGCACTCATTGCCTCCTGTATTTTCACTGGATACCACCACAATGATTCTGGCTGCATTTTCTTCACCTCTTTGCTTCACTTTACCACGCACACCATAAGAAGATCCCCACTGGGCCTTTTCTTCTCTTCCTAATTCAGCTCAGGAGGCTGTTGGCCTCTTCTTCAAAGGCGCATTGCTGGCATGTTCACCAGGGCCCTCAGGGCCTTTTCAGTAAAGCTGCTTTCCAGCCAGTCAGCACCCAGTGCATACTTGTGCTTAAGGCTGTTCCTCCGCAGGTGCATTTCTCCTGCCTGTCAATGTTGCTCTGAATGACAGAACAAGCATTTAGTGTATCAGTAACTTTTCCCAGTTTTGTATTGCCTGCAAACCTGCTGAGGGTACACTCTTGTGCCAGAGTCCAGGCCATTAATGAAGATGTTAAGCAATGTTGACCACAATATTGACCCCTAGGGTATTTCTCCACTAGTGACTGGCCTCCAGCTGGACTTTGTGTCACTGATTACAATCCTCTGGGCCTGGCTGTTCAGCCAGTTTTCAGTCTACCTCATTGTCCATTTATCTACCCTGTATTTTATTAGTTTGTCTATGAGGATGTTATGGGAGACAGTGTTGAAAGCCTTACTAAAATCAAGATAATCACTGCTCTCATTCACCCTCATCTATGAAGCTAGTTATCTCATTGTAGAAGGCTATCAGGTGGGTCTAGCATTATTTCCCCTTAATAAATCCATGCTGACTACTCCCAATCACCATCTTGTCCTTAACGTGTCTGGAAATGCTTTCCAGGATTAGTTGCTGCATCACCTTCCCAGGGATTGAGGTGAGGCCTGTAGTTCCTCTTTCTTCCCCTTCTTGAAGGTAGGGCTGATAGTTGCTTTCCTCCAGTCTTCAGGAGCTTTCCCCGGTCACCATGATATTTTGAAGATAATCAAGAGTGGCCGCACAATGACATCAGCCATCTCCTTCAGCACTTGTGGGTCCATCCCATCAGGCCTCACAGACTTGTGCATGTTCAGTTTGTTTAAACGTTCCCTAACCAGATCCTCCTCCACTGAAGGTAAGTCTCTCTTTCTCCAGACCTTCCCCCTGGTCTCAGGGCCCTGGGATTCGTGAAGGCAAATCTTACCAGAAAAGACCAGAAAAGTGAAGAAGGCATTGAGTTCCTTGGCATTTTCCATATGCTTTCTCACGAGGTTCCCTCCTCTATTTTGATGATCTCTAAAGATCTTTTCCAACCTCAGCTGTTCTATGACTCAGATTCTGTAAACTTTAGCTTTAATTTAACACAGCCTTCTAGAGGTTTGAAGATGACTGGGAGAAAGCAAGTGTTGTATTCCTTCATAAAGATTTCCCTCCCCAGAGGCTTAAAAGGCTATGTCTGTTTTAAAACAGTACTCCTTCAAGACTTCACTAAGGAACATTTTTAATAGCATTGTAATAATGGAAATTGCTTGGTTAATGCCAAACAGCCAACCTGAGCACCTTCTTGAAGAGCAGGGCATTCCCTCATTTCTTGTTTCTAATGCAAACTTGTGATATCTCTACTTAAAATTACTGTTAGATGAACCAAAGGGCTGTGCTATAACTTTCTACTAACCTAAAAAGTCATCTGAATATTCAATTATTTATATTCCCTGAGAAATGTAGTGTTTTCTAGCATTGTTTAAGCAACTTTAATAAACTTAGGAAAATACGAAATGCTGATCAAAGCATCTTAAATGTATCTTTTCAAAGATAATGTTTTCAAAGCTAGATTTTTACATAGTAAAGGGAAGCAGAATTTCCACTGGTATTAATCCCTGAAGCTAAACCAAATCACAACATGGTACCGAAATGAGAGAAAGAAAAATATTCCCTTTAAAGATAATCTGAAAATCTATTCACGCTACAAAAGTAGTGTAGCCACAAAGCTGGAAAAGAATTAACAGAGTCTCCTACACAAGCATTAAGGGATGGCACATTCATGAAACAAAGATTCCCCCAAGCCATTTCATGTAACTGTGGAGCCTATGAAAATACGCTGCGGGTAATATTTGGATCCAGGGAACATCTGAAAATATGTATATCTTCTACTCCCTGCAAGACAAATGGAAAAGTATAAATCTTTCTGAAGTAAGATGCCACTCCCAGAACCACCAGTTGTATCATAAGACAAGAAGAGTGTACAACAGCCTGAAAAAAAAAGCAATTGCCAGTCTGGTATTGAATCTGCTACATGATGATATAATTGAAATTTCCACATCCAGCATGAGATGGAGTACTGCTAAGGGACTACATTTAATATTTTCTTGAAATGATTTAAAGGTGTTAGAGACATGTTATTGGAAACTGCTAGTTGTTTTTCCTTTTAACCTTAGTGTTTTTCTAGAGTAAAGGCTTTTATTAACTTTTCTAAATGAAAAAAAACCCTAGGATTTAATCTGAAATTATAGTCCACAATTGGTATTAATTTTTCTCAAGATTTCTCTTTAAGGAGGGAGAACCAGTGGGTTTATAAAGGAATGAGATGATTAATCCTTGAAAAACTGCTTCTAGTAGCTGATTTCAACATTTTTTCCTGCTTCACAGAACTTGGCTAAAAATGTTTACCTCTATTCAGTTCAGAATAGTGGGATTGGATTCAACTAGCCTGACTTTAAACTAACTAAACCTGAGTTAGTTAATGAAGAAAAACAGATTGCATTCCAGGACACAATTCATTTGACTTATAGTAGACATCTTGTTAGGATAAGGCCTACCATTTCTTATTCTCTAGACTGTATAGTTTCAACAAGATGAAGAATAAAATTACCAGACACCCCACAATTTTCCTCATTGCAAAACACCATGTATGAAAAAAAAATGGGAAGCCTTTTCTGATTCCAAACTCCTGGCAAATTCCTTAGAAAAATAACAAATAATGGCAATAATATAAACCTCATCAATGATAATAAAAAATATTGCAATTTAAGGAGATAAATATTGAAGTTCCATTTCAGGGAAATTATAGGTAAAAAGGGACGTCTGGCAGGTATTTTATATTAAAAACTCCATGATTCCGAGAACCAAAGTAAGATCACAAAATTTATCAAATAAATTTATCAACTCTTTTTTTTTTTTACTTCTCTTCTTTCTCATACTACTTACCGAAGATCAATAGATTGTATTGTGAATATCCTTCTTCCTCTATGGTTTATAAGTTTATATCAGTTCTGATCCAAAACTGGTGAAGTGTCAAACATGGAGAAGTACACAGAAAGAAAAACAATACCAAGGGAAAAATAATACTATCTCTTCAACCTTTCTATTTTACATATTAAAGTAATTCAAACACACACTGTGATGGTTTGAGTACTGCAAATCAGCTTAAAAATTGGACAAACCTTTGGGAAAAGACTATGTGTAAAAGAGGACAATGAAAAACCAAGCATATATATTCTAAGACTACAACAGAAAAGTAATAATTGCCATTTCTCTCTGTTTTTCACTAAACAAATAATGTAATTCATGCAGACCAGATATATCTAGAACATCTATCTCTCTCTCAGAATGACTTGTGTTACTAAAGAAATTAATTTCTCACCATTTCACTATTTTGTCACAAAAAAACTCATCACAGACAAATAACCTCTATCTCCATATTCCTAGGCATTTATTGAGATTGGATTTTGAAGACATGTCAAAAGTTTTGAAACAAAATTAATTCTCTTGTCAGTAAATAATAACTGGATAAACCTTACCTTTCTTTGTATCTTGAAGAGGATTAATCCAGAAATGATAGTTGCTTGCTCCCACAAGACAGGTATTTAAAAGGAAAAACTAAGAAGCATGGTACTGAGTTACAATGTTTTGGTTCTCTTGTTGGAATTGAACTCAATGTAATTTATATTTGTGCACAACAGCACTGTCCACTTTTTTGTCTGATGGCATTTCTAAATGCAAAAAACCCCAACTTTTGTATCTTGTACAACTGCCAGTAGTGTCTAACTTAGAATGCAAGTGATGTAGCATCACAAGGTTACTACAGGAAGGCAAAATAACGCTACATATATTGCAGTATCCTGACTCTGATCATGAACAAGATTTACTTGGAAGAAAGAAGTTACACAGCCACAGACATCAAGTCCAATAATTTTCTACTGAAACAAGTGTTTTCTTAGCTTCTCTACAACAACAAAAAAAAGTGAGTTCTTTGTTTCAAGATATAAATAAATAATCTGGTTTTCTGAGCTGTATGTCTTATGACTGAATAGACTGTGAAAACATGCAAGGCTTCTCTGGATGCAGTTAGAATCAGAACTATTTTGTAATCATTTTTATTAAGTTGTTTTTTTATGGGAAAATTTGAACTTTTGCAAAGTTACATAAGCCTAATGAAATGTTTCTAAAATGTTCCCTAGGCTGGCATTTATGGCAAAGCCAAAACAAAGGAGGAGCTGCGTGACTAGAACCCATCTTAGTGCCATCTGCCTCCGTCACCATGCTGAAAGCTGCTGGAGTCTGTCTTTCTCTGCTTCTCTGGCCTAATCTGTTCCACTTTTTTCAGGGGAATACAATCTGGATCCATCTCCCACATTAAAGGAGTACCTCAGCTACTGAGTATACAGATGATTGTCTCTGATTCATCTGTCACTTCCCTCTCAAGAAAAACAAAAAAAGAAACACTTCAACCAGTCCTTAAAAGAAAGTATTTACAACTTTTGCCTGGTTAGAGTGCAGCAATATTTTAAAAGCATTAAATGTATCATCAGGCAAGGAATACAATTTCCCCTCCAGTCTACTTTTCGTCTGAATTATTCTGTAAGACTATGCACTCCATAATATATAATCATTGTAGTATATATGACCAAAGTTACATTCAGTCACTTCTATCTGTACTACTACTACAAAAATTATTTATATGTATTTAATTTGTGCTTTTTTGAGCCATCTTAACTTCTTGATCTCAAATATATCTTGAAGCAATTAATTCTAAAGTTTAGCTAAGTTCATTAAATACCTTTTGGGTTGTGTTATTAGAAGGTATAAACAGAATGTTTGGTCCTTTAAATCACACTATTCAACATTTTTTCAATATTTGTGTTATAGTCTTTCTCTTTATCATTTTTAAAATAACCTTTTTTTTCAGATTCTTTTCATAGTGAAATCTTTCCAAGCTTTTAGTCTTTCTTATCATCAGGCTTGAAATCTGCTCTTTCCTACTATATATAGTTAAGGAGGATGACAAGAACCGAATATAGCATTCCAAGTAATGGAAAATCATTGTTATAATAATCTCATCATATTTTTACTGGTTGCCTTTTTCTGACTAAAAGAAATTCTCATCATGTCCATAAAAAGGACAGTTCTCTTGAGATAATAATCTAATACAAGATATTAAAAATATATTAAAAAGTGCACAGACTTTGTGAGCGGAGATACTAGCTTATCTAACAGCATAGGAAGTATCCTCACCAAATTTTATTACTGACATTTCTTCTAACCTAATACTTAAAGTATATAAGATCAAGTATATTAATTCCTCTCTTGTACCAAAATATGATGTACTTCTCGTGGAAATGTGCATTCCAAGAGTTCCATTCCTTTCATGATATTTATTGTGCTGAGGTTTCATATATTTTATTTTATTTTACTGTAAACTTTCACTTTCTTTTTGGGCTGAATGCTGCCATCATGTGAAAGGTCATATTTGTATCTGACAGCAGAATTTGACTGCAAGAACAGTAGTTCATGAAAACGAAGTTTAGTTTCCTATTGTTGGTGTCCGAAATGACAATTGTATTTCTTTTTGTCATTCTATTACTCAGGCAGTTTCTGTCAAAACTTTATAACTCTCTGGAGAGAGTTCACTGTAAGCAGGCAGAAAGAATTTACTTCCTCTAACAGTAGCATAGACTTATGCTCTCCAGGCATTTTTCATGACATAAAACATATTCAGCATTATAATTTTATCAAGAACGACTTCCTATTTTGTTATAGTGAGGTTTTTTTCATTGAATATGCCTGCTTTGCTTTTATTTTCTTCTCTTTTACTGTTTTTAGCAATTTAATGCTTCTGATGTGGTATATGACCTTTATTCTCAGAGTTGTATTAGAGCTACTATATCCAATCATATCTCTAAAATAGATGTCTCTTCACTATTCTTTTTATGCTATAATTCTTTTCTCATCTTTCTGTCACACTTATTCCACTTGTCACTTCTTGGATCTCAGTTGTTAACTTTTTGTAACTTCTGCTGTGCACTGCTAGGAATCCAGGTATCTTTGAAAATCTAACCTCAGCCATGTCGGACAATAGGAATTAGGTGGATTTGAGACTTACATACTTAAAAAATATCTAAATAATCTAAAATCTAAATCTAAAATCTAAATCTAAAATCTAAAAAAAAAAATCTGAAAAAATAGATATTTTATTGAAATGTAACAATAAGCCTACTGTTCTATGGAATAACTGACATGTTGTAGGACAAACAAAATGAATAAAAAATATATCTTTTTGTTTTGTCTCATTGTCTTCATACTCTTCCTAGCTCCTTTAATTGATCACAGTAAAAGCCCTCACAGTAAAGCTGGGAAATAACAGGAAACAAAGTTATGAGTAAGAAGATAGTCAGAACTAAACTGGGAATTTGAAATGCAGGAATGTCTGAATGGCAGTGGAAAAATGTCAACACAACTTGACAGAAAAGTAGTCCATGTGCAGCTTTCATTTATACACTTACAGTTTCTCATTAGACTTTATATGTCTATAATAAACAGTAAGGGTTTGTTACTATTGGGCAAAGAACTAGGGTATGCATAGTTTGTAAAATGGCATACAGCTCATTACTCCTGCATAAATTGAATCCCCATTAGTCTGACGATATCAGACCTTTGTGCAATGTTATTCATTATAGGGTTCAAGACCATAAGAAATGATTAAGGATCATCTACTCTGACCCTCTGTGTGTCAAAAATCATTACAGTCACCTAAGCTAGCCAATATTCAGCTTAGTAATTTGGGACTGAGGAAACCTTTTCTTTGACTAAAGTGTATCTACCACGATAGCTTCCATCACTTCTTAACTGCTTGTACAGACTATTTAGACAAGAAGTATTTAAGAGAAACTCTTTCCAGTGTACCAATTTCCTTGTGGTAAGAGAAGATTTTATACAAATAAACCCGTCACTTTCTTGTTCTTAAGAGGAAATTCATACTTGTTTATAGAAGACTAGAACATTGTCAAAAAGTCTAATTCTCTGTTTAAGTACACTGAAGTCTGAAACTGAAATTACAGGGGCAAGGGAGATGAAAAGGCAGTTGCATTCAATATGGTTATTGGCTATTGCCTCATTATTGGCAAATTTGATTGGTTTCCAGGAGGGGGAAGCATCATGTCATTGTACTTCATGTTAAAAAGCAACTGTGGAACACACAGAATATTTTATTTTTATTTCTCTTGAACACTTTAAACAATTTCTGCACTGACAAATTCATTGAATAGTTCTAAAATAAGTGTCATTCTGTTTGATTCCTTTTCTTAAAGATTCTCTCTATGAGCATTGATAGAACAAAAACTTGTTCAATCCATCTTAGCACCTCTTGATTCAGTATTTACAGGCAAGCTTATCCATCCGTGCTTTCCCAGCTTCTCCAAGTATCCAAAATAGAAATGTACAAGACTATGAAACTTGTTTGTAATAAGGAATGAGACAAATAAATAGATTATACTGTCAAATAATAAATGGCTAAGGGTCTATATGGTGTATATGAACTTGCAAAGTGTAATTTGATGATATTTTAAAAGTAAAGCTATGATTACTGTGACAATGTCAAGAAAAGAGCCTTAGGTTGTCAAGAGAATGCTGTAAGATACAAGTTGGAATTGATTGCAGCAGCGTTATACATTTCAGTAACAGGTTATTGACTTGTGCACTGGTTTGTGATGAAGAACATGGAGACTTTCAGCCTGCAATAGTATGTGACCCTCACATGAGAAAGTGTGTATTATTCCTCATGACCAGAATAGCCCTGCCTTAAGGACTTACTTCTTTTAAACATGCATTAGTATTCTTTCTTAGTGACATATTCTGTTTATAATATGAAGTATGCCTGGAAGGTAATTTCTCTGGAAAATATTAACTCTGGAATATCACTGAGATTCCCTGAAATGTGAAAATATATCACTATACAGTATAAGGTTATTCTTTTTTCTGGAATGAACTGGGAAAACTTTTATTCCTAGGAATGTAGCAAACTAAGCAACTCCTTGTTGCACTGTCTGTGGTTAAAAATACCTTGATTTTCATAGTCTACTAATTTCGCTCACCATTAACTGAATCCTGCCCTGTAAAATGCTGTGTATTTTCAGAAATAGCCATGTCATTTGAAAGAGCACTTGCGATCTTTTAAGACTGAAAACTAGTGGAGTGAGTAGCAAGTGAGGTCAAGAGTTACTATGCCTGTCGTGAATAACATGGTATATGCTTGGATCTAGCAAACATTGGCTTCAAAGGGACTACTTTGATGTGTAAAGTTAAACCCTCATCTCAGGTAGGATTGAGTCATTTGGGCAGCTGAGTTTTTTAAAAAGCTTCAACTATCTTCAGTCACTTCCTGGTGATGATTTTTGGTGAAATGAATATAATCTTACTATCTGAATGTGACCAGAATTTTTTCATAGGAAAATCTAGGTCTTTTTTAAAGCTGTGTACTAAGATGCAAGTTTGGAAAGTGAACCAATGTTTTCTGATTCATTGACAAATGAACATGTCCTGGTTTCAGCTGGGATAGAGTTAATTTTCTTCCTAGGAGCTGATATAGTGCTGTGTTTTGGATTTAGGATGAGAATAATGTTGATAACACACTGATGTTTTAGTTGTTGCTAAGTAGTGCTTACACTAGTCAAGGACTTTTCAGCTTCCCATGCTCTGCCAGATGCACAAGAAGCTGGGAGGAGGCACAGCCAGGACAGCTGACCCAGACTGGCCAAAGGGCTATTCCATACCATATGATATCATGCTCAGTATATAAACTGGGGGGAGTTGGCCGGGGGGCAGTGAATGCTGCTCAGGGCTGGGCGGGGCATTGGTTGGTGGGTGGTGAGCAATTGCATTTTGCATCACTTGTTTTGTATATCCTTTTAACATTATTATTTTCTCTTCCTCTGCTGTCCTATTAAACTGTTTTTATCTCAACCTACAGGTTTTACTTTTTTTTTTCTAATTCTTTCCCCCATCCCACCGGAGGGGGTGGGGAGGGTGAGCGAGAGGCTGTGTGTTGCCTAGTTGCTGACTAGGGTTAAACCACAACAGAACACTAACAGTTTTCCATCTCATTGTAGCTAACAATTGCAAAATTCCTTTAACAAAGAAGCCTGTCATAAACATGTCATGTCATGCACAGCAATGTCCATTTTTGTGCTTAACTTCTTTCTCAAATTTTGGGTTTTGTAGGTGTGGTGGATTGACCCCAGACAACACCCACCTACCTTCTTTCTGACTCCCCTCTCCTGTGGAACAGGAATAAAAATGAAGGGAGGTGAAAAGACTCTTGGGTTGAGATAATGACAGTTTAATAAAGAAAGCAAAAGTTGTGCACCAACCATGTGAATGGTTTTGTGAGACTGACATTAAAGAAATTAAATTTTCCTCAGTCTCATGAGCATAACTGTATGCCTGACTACATGAAATTATGTGGAAAAAACTATTGATAACATAAGAACGAAAGACAAGATACTTTGGAATCAACAAAATTAAAGGTTATAAATAAAGAAATGTGTATGTTATTTTGTTAGCCAGACTAGGAAATTTTTCCACATCTAGGTACTAAAATATAGTAACCTGGTTAACACTCCTACTTTTACGAGATGATGAATTTCTTATCAGCTGTGATTAAGAAATATGATCACAAAAGGACCCCAGTGTACAGAGAAAGTGCAGGAGACCCGTTTGCCCTACAGGTCCAAGTGGGAAATACTGGGCTGGGTGGGTCTGTCCCAACCTCCAGATGAAAAGGAGCCTAAGGTGAGACCCTGATGTTTTGATGATTTGCTGTTTGCTGTCTACGTTGTGATAAATCATTACTAATTTTCAAAGGAGCTGTTAAAAGTCCCCTTAAGTACACAGTGTTTTAAGGTCCTTGAGGGAAGCATCTTGCCAGGCTTATATGTTATCATGTAGGTTGCCCATACATGCTTAATAGATAGGAGTCTGCTATCCAGAAATCTGGGTTAACATTTCAAGTAACTGCAAAATGCACCCTCGTGAGGTAAGGAGGAAGTGAAACCCCTTTGCATCTTAGTCACTGACCTTGACACTGTGAAAGAGTAATTCGACTTACCATGAATTAATGGCATTTTTCTGCGGTTTGCTTGTAGCTGTAGTCTCAGGCTGAGAACATTAAGTCCAATTAAGGACTGCAGAAGTATTGACTGGATCCAGGATAAATGTTTGCAACATCTTCTCTACCTACAGGTGGAAAACATCAGCCTGGTCATTTCAGCCATTTGACAGACAAATTGACAGCATCCAAGGTTACAGCTCTACCTGAAGACAATAAACATGACTAACAAAGGGATGACCTATAGAGTTTTGATATGAAAGAAATATCCTTCAGCATATTTTCTGACTACTTGCTTCATTCCTGCCATGTTCAATACTAAATAAACCCTTGTGACATAATGGAGAAGTAGGTCAGCACCTTATAAAAATACAGCCACCTCCCTCAGGTACTGTACAGCAAATTCATCACTCGTGTAACTGTACTCCATGGAATTACTATAGGAATGAACAAGCCAGATAAGCAGTATTTTAGTAGTAGTGTGGTCCAATTGAACCTTTATAAATTGCTAATGAGCTAACAAGGAATTAAAATTTCAGTTTTCAAAACTGAAACAAGAATTACTTTATAGATACTGTGCTAATATGCTGCTGCTCACATCCCTCCCTCAGCAGTGCCCCAATTCTGTTCAAAAATATCAATATATTGCACACTGAAAAAATACATCATTTTTAAGCATGTGGAGCCTAAGACTAAATTTGTGATTTTGTGCTAAAAATAGGCCTATTTCCTATTAAAAATTGGAAACCCATACATTCACCTTGTTCTGATCATATTAAGACAAGGTATTGTTGTTTGATGGTGATAGTAATACTGCAATGGCATTTTCTGTTGGTATGACAAACCAACTGAGGTGGTGTTTTTTTTTCTTCCTTGCTGAATTTATCTGCATATGTGAAAAGTAATCCACCTGTTTAATTACATATGCACATGAATGAGAAAAAAGAAATAACTCAAAGCTAAGGAATTAATACATTTCTGATATGGAATGCTGTGGTGTCTTTTCTGGAACAGGTGTCACGTAAATATCGAGGTTGTCAGTCATTGTCAGAATATTTCAGTCTATTGAATTGCAATCATAAATAACCCCTTTGGGACATATTTACTGATTTTAAGTGCTTTACTCCACAACTACTCTGTGAATTTGGCCCTCCAAAGTACACCAAGTGAATATATGTGACCGTGGTATGCTCTGAAATCAGACAACTTTATTTCTATAATCAGTTACTGCATCATTTTATTGCAAAACACACGTACTAGAAAACTTTCTTTACTGGTTAGAGTTTAAATGTTTCTTATTTTACTCATTTGCCTAATCCTGATGGGTCTCCATTACAGTACAGAAAGATTAAAGGCAGGAAAAGTTACCTCTTCAGGAGCTTGCATGAGTGGAGGAAGAAATCGTGTTCAGTAACACTGTTCTCGTGCTTTTCCATTTTCTTTGCTTGCTAGAGTCATTGATAAATGGTTAAATATGAGCCTAAGAAGGGACAGAACTGCCCTGATGCTCCCAGAAAGCCCTAATTACTTCCCTGTGGATAACATGTGCCAAAATGATGGCTGCCGTGGTTTTAATAATGAGACATGAAAATTGTAAATTATGTACCAGTTTGCATTACTTTACTAGAAATTAATGTCTTTTACAAAGATCTAGTTGTAAAATACAGACCTGAAAGATCTATTGTGAGAAGTTGTATCTTTTCCTCTTTCTGATATTTGTTCACAGACTTCTTTTCCTCCAAAATTAATTAGCTCAGTAATGATCCAGCAATCATTAAAAAAGAATCTGCCTTCTTCAGAAGCTACATTCTCCTCAGTAGCAACAAATACAGGATCTGAGACGTCACTGACCTTTACTCTTCTTCCCCTACCACCCTCATAATTAGTCATAACAAATGACGGAAAGGGTGTAACAAATTACTAGAGAAAATTGTTGAAAAAGGACACATCACATTTGTTAGATCCTAGGCACGTTTTGCTATATTAGCTGCTGTAATTACCAACTCTGAAGCATATTATTATAATGAAAGAGGGAATGAGAAGCAGTGGTTATTGAGCAGTGTATCTGACAGAGTGAATTTATGTACTTTGGGGCCCAATCCAAAATTTATTGAAATAAATACAAGTGTTCTCTGGATTATGTTTGGACAATATTTAAGTAAGACTTACTGACAGACAAATATTGTCCAAGCAGAAATCAACCAGTAATAACTACCATCGTAGTTTTTTTGCCACCATATGAGTAGTTCAATGGATTGCATCTTAGTGGAAGCTGGTTTTGACCTTGTAATCTCCAGATCTTGTTCCTTCTGTTCAGTCACTCGGAATAATCTGTTACTTACATATGACACAGATTTTAAAATTTACTATACTGATCTACTGAAATTAATTTGCATTCTGAGTTTGGTTTAGGATATTTGGATAAATATTAGATTAGATAATTTATAGAATTCCTTGTAATTTCTGTAATATTGATAGATTTATTGTATCCTGACAGAAAAATGTTTTGTTTGCTATCAGATATACCCAATGAGAAAGATTGTACATGTACAGTAAATTTGTTATTTCTTGTGTGAGATGACAGATAAAGAAAGCAAAGTCTATAGAAGGAGATGTAAAGAAGAAAAATGCAAAATGGTCACCATGGAGTAATCAATGTGATATTTTTGTATCCTATTTTTGTCCAAAATATTTTACTTCTTAAAGAAGTACTGATAGATGTATTGACATTCCATTTTAAAATAGTAAATATCCAGTTTATCTGAAGATAATGACTCCCTCAAAGTCCCACAAGGGTCTTTAGTGGTTGTTTATTTTACAAGCAACATTCCAGATTCTGTCTGGATTGTGCCTAAATCAGTAAGGGTACATCCCAGCTTCATTTGGATTAACTTAGATTTGATTTAGACTGTAATAGAATTTTTCTTCATATATATAAATATATATATATATACAGGGAAATTACAGTATGATTTAGTAACAAATAATATCACAAGAATTCTTTGTATTTGCTTTTCCCAAACCAAAATCAATTTAGCTTAATCTGGCACAGAAAACTTGGACTAACTCTTCCTTTTTACATTAATTTAATTTTTAGGAGTATTTCCAGGGACAGTAATTTTGTATTGCTCATTCCTTTTACCTGGAAAAAGACCAAAGTTTGCAATTCTAGAGTTAATATTTTACATTTTTTTTTTACTGATTACGCATCCTCTCCTTAACTGAAATTTAACAAATTATTTGGTGCCTGGTTTTATCCTGGCTTTTAACTAATTTCTAAGAAGCTGCCACATATGTTGGTTTGTATTTTTAACATTTGAGAGCATGAAAATATATGGAAAATATTTTTGCATTGTAGGTTGCACAAGTGTGATATCTTGTTATTCTAATAACTCCTTTTTCATCTAGACCTAGAAGTTCTTCCATAGCCATGTCAAATGTGTTCCTGTTCAAAACAGAAACTAATAGTTTTTCACTCTCAGGTAGAAAATAGGTCACCTCTGTATGAAATGGTAGAAAATTACGCTAAACAGATTTATTCTTCCATTGGTACACAGGGCAGTTAGGGACAGAGCAACATCATGGGGCCCAGGAAACCATGACTCAAACTAAAGAAAATATCAGACTTAAACTTAGATTTTTGGCTGTGTTCCAGATTTCCCTTTCTGCTGCATTACATACTATTTATATCATTGTTTCAGAAAGCAATACTTGCCTCTTCTTTCACTTTGAAATGACATTGGGTCTCTCTGAGCAAAATATGTCATTCTGTAACAAATATACATCTTAAATTTTACTCCCTAATATTTAAGTTCATTTCTCTGCTGTCCACATTTCTGGCTGAGTGCTTCCAAATGTCTATTGGTAGATGGTATTAATATGCTAATGCAAACCTGTTTCTTTGAAGAAAATGGTCATAAAAATCATTAATTCATTCTGAGATAAGAAACAAAACCTCAACAGATGTTCTAGTTAATATTCAGATACGTATTACTTTGATAGAAGTGCTTTATCACTTATAAAAAAACTTACATGGTGAGTGTAAGGAGATTATAAGACATCAGCCACCTAATAATGAAGGTTAGGTCATGGATAACAAAGTTACTATAAGTATTTGGAAAACAGAAATAGTAGTGCAAATTCTCACTATGTAACTTCAGCGATTCCGAAAGTTTAAAGCCAGGACTGTTCAGTCATCTAATCTGTTGTCATATATCTATCACAGTTCATTAAATTTCATTCACTTATTCCTGTGTTGGCCCAGTCATTTGTGAACTTCTGCCAAGTCTTCATTTTGGGAGATGTCTGACTATATTTGTAAGGAAAAGTGGAGTCCCAAACTCCATTTATATCTCTGCACATTATTGCAATATAAATATACAATATTAAAAAGGCTAACGTACTCTTACAAAAGTGGTCTAGCTGTCAGAGTGCAGTGAATAGCAAAAGTAAAAATAAAACATGAAGTACAGTGAACTCTATGGCACCACAGTCACTCTGTATCCTCGGAGAACTCTATCAACAGACTGTAATTTAATCAATCTTTATGTTTCTTTTCCACTGGATCAAAAGCAGCAATACTCATTCCTAGAGGAAATCATATCCTGACTTTTTAGAGAGGAGGGTTGTGTTATTTCTATGACTAATTTATGACTCCATTATTTTATAGAGGTATATATCACTGACACTCCAAAGAAATGAGGTTACAGATACTGAAATGTTCTAAAGCAGTATAATATAAAAATATAGAGAAGTCAGTATTGTAACTAGAGAATAATTTGCTTCCTTAATTGCAATTTCTTTGATCAAGGTCAAAATTGTAATGGACAACATTTAATTTTAGAAGTATATTCTTGAAATCATGCCTTTCTGGGTAGAGATCTTATGCTTCTCTACTAATGAGAAATAAAAACGTAGGGGTGAACCTTTGCCAAAGTCTGATAGATATCCAAAACAAAGCATCCCCAATAATTATAACAGCACCAGTATCAAACTAAGGTATTCATATGTTTGTATGATGTTACATTTCCATGTGTTTTATAGATGATAAATGATGCTTATAGGGCTACAAAGCGAACCAACATCAAAGGTAAGATAGCTGATGTTCCTCAGCATCACTCATCTTTCCTCCTCTGTCTGTACTATGCACCTGAGAAAGAAAAATATGCAGAGCTATCAAAAAAGAAATGTTAAGACAGTTTTAAAAATAAGTCAACTGAAACTTCAAAATAAGCAATCTTTTAAAGGGTTTCTTAAAAGGATCCTATGGAGAATCTCTCAGATGTAAAGCAAAGTTATCACATTAAAGGAATATGTTTTCATATTTTCATAGAATCATAGAATCATTAAGGTTGGAAAGGACCTCTGAGATCATGGAATCCAACCTGTTAACCTAACTGCCTGGTCAACCTCTAAACCACGTCCCTAAGCACTACATCCACACGTTTTTTGACTACTTCCACGGACTCTGATTGTACCACTTCCCTGGGCAGCCTGTTCCAATGCCTGACTACCCTTTCGGTGAAGAAGTTTTTCCTAATAGCCAACCTAAACTTCCCCTGCCGCAGCTTGAGGCCATTTCCTCTCATCCTATCACTTGTTACTAGGGAGAAGAGACCCTCACCTCGCTACAAACTCCTTTCAGGTAGTTGTAGAGACTGATAAGGTCTCCCCTCAGCCTCCTCTTCTCCAAAATAAACAACCCCAGTTCCCTCAGCCGCTCCTCATAAGACTTGTGCTCTAGACCCTTCACCAACTTCGTTGCCCTTCTTTGGACATGCTCTAGTATCTTGATGTCCTTCTTGTAGTGAGGGGCCCAAAACTGAACACAGTACTCGAGGTGCGGCCTCACCAGTGCCGAGTACAGGGGCACTATCACCTCCCTGGTCTTGCTGGCCACAATGTTCCTGACACAAGCCAGGATACTATTGGCCCTCTTGGCCACCTGAGCACACTGCTGGCTCATGTTCAGGCAGCTGTCAACCAACACCCCCAGGTCTTTTTCCACCAGACAGCTCTCCAGCCATGCCTCCCCAAGCCTGTAGCGTTGCATGGGGTTGTTGTGACCCAAGTGCAGGATCCAGCACTGAGCCTTGTTGAACCTCATACGGTTGGCCCCGGCCCATCGATCCAGACTGTCCAGGTTCCTCTGTAGGGCCTTCCTACCATCCAGCAGATTGATACTTCCACCCAACTTGGTGTCATCTGCAAACTTACTGAGGGTGCACTCAATCCCCTCATCCAGATCATCAATGAAGATGTTGAACAGGACTGGCCCCAACACTGAGCCCTGGGGAGCACCACTCGTGGCCAGCTGCCAACTGGATTTGACTCCATTCACCACCACTCTCTGGGCTCGTCCGTCCAGCCAGTTTTTAACCCAGTGCAGAGTGCACCCATCCAAGCTGTGAGCAGCCAACTTCTCCAGGAGCATGCTGTGGGAGACAGTGTCAAAGGCCTTACTAAAGTCCAAGTAGGCAACATCCACAGCCTTTCCCTCATCCACTAAGAGGGTCACCTTGTCATAGAAGAAGATCAGGTTGGTCAAGCAGGACCTTCCCTTCATGAACCCATGCTGGCTGGGCCCAGTTGTCCTGCACGTGCCGTGTAATGGCACTCAAGATGATCTGCTTCATGACCTTCCCCAGCACCAAGGTCAGGCTGACAGGGCTGTAGTTCTCCAGATCCTCCTTCCAACCGTTCTTGTAGATGGGTGTCACATTTGCTAACTTCCAGTCAGCTGGGACCTCTGTGGTTGACCAGGACTGCTGATAAATGATGCAGAGTGGCTTGGCCAGCTCCTCTGCCAGCTCCCTCATTATCCTCGGGTGGATCCCACTTGGCCCAATAGATTTGTGTGCATCCATATGGAGGAGCAGGTCGGTGACTGTTACCTCTTCAATTATTGGGGCTTCATTCTGCTTCCTATCTCCATCTCCCAGTTCAGGGGCTTGAATACCCTGAGGATGATCAGTCTGACTATTAAAGACTGAGGCAAAGAATGCATTAAGTACCTCACTCTCCTCATCATTTGTGGCAATGTTTCCCTCTGCATCCAACAAAGGAGGGAGATTCTCCTTGGCCCTCCTTTTGCCACTGATATATTTTTAAAAACATTTTTTGTTATCTTTGACTGCAGTGGCCTGTTTAAGTTCTAGCTGGGCCTTTGCCTTTCTAATTTTCTCCCTGCATAACCTAACAATATCCTTGTAGTCTTCCTGAGTTGCCTGCCCCTTCTTCCAAAGATGGTAAACTCTCTTTTTTTTCCTGAGTTCCAGCCAAAGCTCTCTGTTCAGCCAAGCTGGTCTACTTCCCCACCTGCTCGTCTTTTGGCACATGGCAACAGCCTGCTCCTGCAACTTTGAGATTTGCTTCTCGAAAAACATCCAGCCTTCCTGGATTCCTTTACCCTTCAGGACTGCCTCCCAAGGGACTCTGTCAACCAGACTCCTAAACAGTCCAAAGTCTGCATTTCTAAAGTTCAGGGAAGCGGTTTTGTTGACTCCCTTCCTTACTTCTCCAAGAATTGAAAACTCTATCATTTCATGATCGTTATGCCCAAGACAGCCTCCAACCGTCACATCGCCCACCAGGCCTTCTCTGTTCATAAACAGCAGGTCCAGCAGGGCACCTCCCCTGGTTGGCTCGCTTACCAGCTGTGTCAGGAAGTTATCTTCCACACACTCCAGGAACGTTCTAGACTGTTCCCTCTCTGCTGTGTTGTATTTCCAGCAGATATCTGGTAAGTTGAAGTCTCCCACGAGAACAAGGGCTAGAAATCGTGAGACTTTAGCCAGCCACTTGTAGAATACTTCAGCTGTTTCTTCATCTTGGTTGGGTGGTCTATAACAGACTCTCACCAGGATATCTGCTTTGTTGGCCTTTCCCCTGATCTTTACCCATAAGCACTCAACTTTATCATTACCTTCATTGAGCTCCATACAGTCAAGACACTATCTAACATATAGAGCTACCACACCACCTCTGCTTCCTTGCCTGCCCCTTCTGAAGAGCTTGCAGCCATCCATTGCAGCAGTCCAGTTGTGCAAGACATCCCACCATGTTTCTGTAGTGGCAACTACGTCATAGTTTTCCTGCCGCGCAATGTCTTCCAGCTGCTCCATTTTGTTATTAATGTAAAATAATTACTTTGTCTTTAGTATAAATATATGAAAAGCTTTAATCACATCACCACTCCAGCTTATGGAGGAAAAAATCACTACAGAGAACAGTCATACTCCTTGTATTTAAACTGCTTTTTTCACTATGAAAGGACACTAGTTTTAGCAGGAAGTGAGTTTAAAGGACAGGTATCAGCGATAACTCTGTCCTTGACCCAAAGAATAGAGGGAGGGTTCAACAAAATGTCTGCCTAATCAATGGTAACTTCTCACTCTCCTGGCCCCTTCTACACATACGTACCTCAAAATCATGCAGCACAATAGCATAGAATATTTTCTCTGGAGTCTCCCAGCTTTGGGTTTAGTTCTTGAGAGGGTTTCTAAACAGAGATGCTTCTATTTATGGATGAAGTTACATTCTAATGTGTTAATAATAACAATAAAAAAATAAAATGAACTGTCAGAGAGATGAACAATATTTTATATTACAACTAAAAATACTATGCAGTTAAAATTGTTAACTACATTTCTAAATTATAGAATGTTTTATTTTGACAGTTTCTAATAACAATTTTCTATTGCTCTTGATGTGATATTTTCAATTTTAGAACTATGGTATTTTTAAGTGAAAAAAATATTTATTTATGAAGAAAAACAAGAACTTTTTTTTGCCTTGGGTCAAAAGATACATTTTTGTCTCTATCAAAAGAAATGTTTTTCAAGTTCTTCTTTAAAAGTCCTAAACATCGTTGGTCCTGTTCTCCCTTGCTTTAATATTCCTGACATCATAGCTTCCAAAGAAATCTTTCTCTTCACCTGTGACATCAGTGTTGCAAGAGGTGTTTGTTTTCCTGGAGAAGAACAGGTTTTTTTCCTAATCGTATGTTGAAAGTTTGCAGTGAGAGATCTCCAGTTTCATCTTTTTTCTGTTTTTTTTTTGAGGACAAAAACTAAAATAAGTCCCCTCCCCCTGTCAAGTTTCTACTGTTGGCAGTTTTCCAAAGTAAGCTACACTCTGAAATGGAGCACACAAACAAAAAACAAACAAACAAACAAACAAAAGCCCTGTGTTGGTTTTTTTTTTCCTCTTTGCTAATTGCTAGTCAGCTCACTATCATAGGTGATTGATATATCCATTGCTATCAATTAAAGTAAACATAAGTTAATTCAGATTTAATTTTCAGATGACTAAAGGAAAGCAAGCAAATGTACTACTGTAATTGCTGTCCCAGCTACGCAGCTTAGGATAATCTTATTCATAAGACTTTCTGAAGTAGCACACTTTGTTTGATGTTGTAACTTGACTTGTACACAGTGTATAAAAAAGGAGAGTTCTCATGCTCTAGTTAATTAATTGGATTATGCCTTCAAAAGGATTGACACTTAATATGCCCTCATTCTAAGCATTTTTAAAGAAAGTTTGCAGAATAGACTTCAGAAGAACAACGTAAAGATGAACTCTCAACTTGTGCTATAAAGCAGTCTTCTTTGGAAAAGGCAGTTCTAGAGTGCAGGAAACAATGTTAAGGAGAAGGTGAAGTGCCATGATTTTATGAAGTGTAGCACCTAAAGAAGAGATAAATCCTTAGTAGCACTACAGAAATCTCACTGTTGTGATTCCTAACTTCCTTGTTTGTGAATGGCTTCTTTTTTTCTTATCAGATAGAATTCAGGCTAAGGGATTGATCAAGTATACCTTGGACATCAGTAAATATGAAGTATTAGACACAGAATCCTAAAACCATTTTTACTAACTAATTATAGATTGATATTCCTTAATACATTAGTCTCCAGTCCTACATAGACTCAGGAATTGTCTAAATATTAATTTAGCACATAGAAGTAGACATTGAATCTAGCTGGACTAGCATAAAGAATTCTGGAAAACTGATAATACTGCCTCATCTTGCATTGTAATTTTCTTTAGAGAAGCTCTATGTTCTCTACTCATAGGCATGAACACTGTGTCCTGAATAACTCTGAAAACAAAATAAAAAGTTTAACTTATTTCCATTTTTTTCAAATTTTTCTGTCACTTCTCTTGACAGAACACATATGAAGGACTAAAAGATAAATAATTTCCAAAGATCTTTGGACCTGTAAAAATTACAAATAAACACTGCAATATTGCTCTGAAATCCCAATGATCAGAAGAATTCTAGCACATTAGGCATTTCATAAAACCTGTTAAAATTTTATTCCTTGGATTAAACTCCCTACCATTAGCCTGAATAATATTTCCCGGCTATGTGTTTCTGGGGGAGGTGACAGCACAGAGTGTTTGTTTAGACCTATACACATCGAGGGGATTGTTGCACATTGTAATATATGTGAAAATGTTCACATATCAATGGAATAAATATCCAGAACGAGATCTAAACTAGCCTGAGGGCAGGAGAATAACATTTTTATTTAACCTTTGTTTATTAATTCTGGTCTGGGGAGGGAAATAAATGGGTTTTGATGTTTCAGGCAGCTGAAGTACTCAAAACCTAGACTTTTACTTAAACTTTGTGGACTATAAAATGCTTGGGGGCAGAAAGAATGGTGCTTTGTAACTCAGAATTGCTGCAGGACAAGAAAACTATAGTTTTATCATGAAAATAATATTTAATGCTACATATTTTATACTGGCACAGCACTTTCCATTTCAAGGGATTGTGAAAGTCTGCATGCACACACACTACTCTGTAACCTGACATTCAGCACAGCCGAGAGGAAGAAAAAGATATCTTCTTGTCTTGACAGCAGAGGCATGACTACCCAATATCAATTTATCTGCAATTCTTAATGAAAAGTAGGGCAACTGAAACACCTGGTATATAAGTCCTTTTTTCAGAACACAGAAAGATCAAAATAAACACCAAGTCACTAAGCCTAAGAACTGCTCCAAAGCTGGGAAAAAAATTAATAAAGTGATTAATATTTAAAACTTGTCTAGAAAGAACTCTGTTCAATATTTATAAGGCATCTTAAAACTGTACCAGAAATGCTAAATACTGCAGAAATGCTTAAAATCCAGAATGCAAGTCTGTGTCACTAACACCCTTTTACTTAGACAGCTTCCTTGCAAATTCTTGTAGGAGATACACTTTTACATATAAAATCCTTGTCTAGCAGAACTCCATCTCAATTGCTTAAATAGCTGTTGAAGCACCAAAGATATTTACTAATCACTATTATGTAAACTCTGCAATGACTATCCTGTCATTTGGTTTACAGAATGACAAAGAATATAAATCCTCTCATTTCACATTCCATTTTTGCCCAACGCTGATATAAAAGAATCAAAAAGTAACCATTTTACAATAGTTCTAAAGGAATTTTAGTTTGGAATTAAGAACAACTGATTTGTTTCATTAAGATAGCCAATGAATGAGAACTATAAAACCCAAGAGATTTATGGATTGATCTTATTTTGTCCTCCCACTTTCTGAATTTTGTGGCTGCTATATAAGAACTGATAATAATAATTTGGTGTTATGACCTCTTTGAACCCTGTAGATATCTCTGTGAACTCACCTCAAGTCAGCATCAGCAAGATGCTCTGAGGGCAAGACATTGTCATAATACCTTCAATACAAGAGCTTTCTGGAAGCTTTAGCTAATAATGGGAATAACCAAATCACTGAGTTGCCACTTCTGGGTGTTAGGCAGGATCCACACAGAATTGATGGCAAATGATGACAACAGGAACTTCTTAAAGCTCTCCATATGGTTACTAATTTTATATTTGAGGACTGTATTGGGAAATACATCTATTCAGTTTATGGGTAAGCAATGTCTAAGACAGTGGGGTTTCTTGAATGTTTCAGTAGGGTGTCTGCTTCTCAACTCTCTGTTCAGTTTCATGAGGAAATCTAAAATTTCTTCACATCATCTGTTGCTGAAACCAGACCAGGATCACCTTACTCTTTATCCGTAAGCAGGTGTTGATGTGGTATGTGGGTTTGCCATTCTATGAAAATAGATATTTTATTTACTTGTAAGCCTTTGGCTTTTGGTGATTATTGCACTATATTCACGCAAAACCTGGTGAAATAATTGTATGATATGTGAGAATGGGGAATTTAGATACAAAAGGATAAAATGCAAAATGACCTCTAATTTTGGGTAGCTGACAATAAGTATCTAAGACCACATTTCCAAAGTTTTTAATTGATATATTTAATAATAATTTCCATTATCTATCCTTTCATATATCTTGTAGGTGAGAAGCCAAAAGGCTATCACTTCAAGCCTCCAGAAAATGAAGCATCCGGTTTCCTGACTACCCTGAAAAAGTTCAAAAAAACCCCATCTTAACTCCAGACCTAGTTCATACTAAGAATAGTGAGGCAGTTATTAAAAAAACCTGTATTCTAGTTCCAGTTCCCAAACTAATCCTTATCACAGTCAAATCACATTTTTCCTAATGTTAGTCTAAATTGCTTTTAAACCCTACCCACTTACTGCAGCATTCCTGTTGGTCCTGAATACCACACACAATTAAACTTTTGATTACAAATAATGTGGTTTTGTAGTGCAGTTAGGTGGTTTCTTTTAGGAAGAGGCTGCCAGACGAACAAGTAATTTAAAAGCTCTCTCTAATGTTCAATTAATAAGGATTGTATTAAATTTTTCAGTGTCCACTACCTAGTGCTCACTTAGAAAATGCTCTAGGAGATATCACTTATCTGACATTCAGAAACTCTCACTTCATTACTTTTCTATACATGTCTCTTTATCAAGGAACTTGCAGTTTAGTCACTAAAAATACTTTTGCTGAAAGTAAACCTCTCTGAATGAATGGCCCACTGATGAGAAATACAGGGTCTGGTATACAGGACAAGAGAAGGTAAAAAGATTGCCAGATCCCCTGTTCTCTCTATTCTTAGCAATATTGCTGTTCTTGGTATTCTTCCCCAATTTTAATTACAAAGTAATTGACACAACAATAATTCCTGAAATTACTAATATACTTCTGATACCTGATGTCACAGTATGCAAAAGCAACTTAAAATGCTTAATTCTTGCCCATTCTTATCAATATAATCCATTTTAATTTAATGACTATAGTTTTAAAAGCCATTTCAGATATGCAAATATATGAAAACTTTATTGTTCGAATCTCAATGAGGTTTAAGTACAAACCATAATCTGACAAAAACAATAGTGTTTAGAATTACAAGCAGATGTGAAAAGAATAAAATAGAAAACAATTTTCCTGCTAGGACACTTTATATTGTTAAAAGTTTGGAATAAATTATGTCTTTTGTCAGAATCAGGACACAAATTTTAAACATAAGCAAACCAAAAATGTAGGTTATAACAAAAAGTAGTTGATATTCTATGCTTTGAAATACTAAATAATCAGTACTTAAAACAGTGAAATCTGCTAAGCTAGGACTTCACTCAAAAACCTGAGATCTTATCATATGAAATTCTAATTTTTCATAAAGTCTGAAAAGGGGAAGAAGAGGAAAAAAAAGCTATCTCTTTGTTAGAATTTTAAGCTACCCATATCTGTTCTGTAGTACATGCACAATGTGCTAGATGTGGCAAATATGTAATTTACCATGTGATCATATCTAACAAATCTATGAATCTACTTTACCATTCATTCCTAATAGAGATGTCAAATGGCCTAAAAAACTTATAGTTGAAACTATTAATAGATATAAAATAGGTATGAAGTAACAATGAAATGTTTGTGTTTCACAATAAACACTTTTATCCTATTGACTGACATACCATTGTTGTTTTATCTTCCAAATATTTAGGTTTGTGTAGGGTCCAATTCTGCAAATATTACACTTGTACAAACATATTATGTATAAAAAAAGAGTATTTGTATAGCAATTGTATTGTCTTAAAGGCTAATATAAAGAGAATAGACTTGAATCATAGAATCACAGAATCATAGAAAGGTTTGGAAGGGACCTTTGAAGATCATCTAGTTCCAATCCCCCTGCCATGGGCAGGAACATATTTCACTACATCAGGTTGCTTAAAGCCCCATCCAGCCTGACCTTCAACACTGCCAATTATTGGGCCTCCACAATTTCTCTGGGCAGCCTGTTTCCGTGTCTCGCTAACCTCATTGTAAAATACTTCTTCCTTATGTTCAATCTAAATCTACCCTCTTTCAGTTTAAAAATGTTGCCCCTTGTCCTGTCACTACAGGCCTCTGTAAAAAGTCTTTCTCTGTCTTATAAGCCCCCTTTATATATTGAAAGGCTGCATTAGGGTCTGCCTGGAGCCTTCTCTTCTCCAGGCTGAACAACCCCAACTCTTTCAGCCTTTCCTCAGAGGAGAGGTGTTCCAGCCATCTGATAATTTTCATGGCCCTCATCTTGGACCCACTCCAACAGGTCCACACCAGTGCTGGGGGCCACAGTGCTGAGGACAGAACTACAGGCATAGTAGAGGGGCAGAATCGCCTTCCTCAGCCTGCTGGCCACACTTCTTTTTATGCAGCTCAAGATACAGTTGGCTTTCTGGTCTGCAAGCACACATTGCTGGCTCATGTGCAGTCTTCCATCCTTCAGTATCCTCAAGTCTTTCTCTGCAGGGCTTCTCTCAAGCTGTTCAGCCTTCAGCCTGTGCTGATATTGGGTATTGCCCTGACCCCGGTGTAGGCCTTGTACTTGGCCTTGTTGAAATCCATGAGGTTCGCCTAGGCCCACTCCTCAAGCCTGTCAAGGTCCCTCTGGATGTCATCCCTTCCCTCTAGAGTATCAACTGAACCACTCAGGTTGCTGAGGGTGTACTCAATCCCACTGTCTATGTTTGACCAGGAGCCCTTACTGAACCATGTCGGTCTTCTGCCTTTCTTGCCCAGTTTCTTACACATGGGAATCAAGAGCCCTTGCACTTTATGAAAAATGTCCTTAAACAGCTGCCAGCTCTGTTTAGCTTCTTTGTCCCTGTGGGCAGTTTCCCAAACCTGAACTCTGATCAACAAAACTGTGTTAAGTCAGCATGACTGGTGCAAACTGTTTGAAACCTAATTTGGATTCACCTGTAAACATAAACAACTACAGTATCTTGAGTACAAGTACACTGATCAGCTATTCCTCTGTCCATAACGTCTGTGAATTTCATAGGTAAGAGATCACTATTTTTCAGACTAAAAAATCTAACTTTTGTATACATTGTATATATAAGATATTTTCAATTATTTAATTAATTCCAAAGGCAACTAAATAGATGTACCATCCCCGTGTGTTGAGTTTACATGTCAAGGTTTTTGTAGCAGAACCGGCTGCAGGAGCAGCTTCTGTGCGAAGATGACAGAAGCTTCCCTCATGTCAGACAGAGCCAATTCCAGCTGGCTCCAAGACAGACCCACCACTGGCCAAAGCTGAGCTGATCAGTGACATTGGTAGTGTCTCTGTGATAACATATTTAAGAAAGGGTAAAAAATGCTGTGCAACAGCAGCTGGGATAGAGGAGTGAGAATATGTGAGAGAAACAACTATGCAGACGCCAAGGTCAGTGAAGAAGGAGGGGGATGAAGTGCTCCAGGCACCGGAGCAGAGATTCTCCTGCAGCCTATGGAGGTCCACAGTGGAGCAGATATCCACCCTGCAGTCCATGGAGGACCCCATGCCACAGCAGGTGGATATGCTGTGAAGGAAGCTGCAGCCCGTGGAAAGCCCATGCACAATCAGGCTCCTGTCAGGAACTATGGCCCAGGGGGGACAGACACTGATGCATTCTTAGAGGACTGCACCCCATGGAAAGAACCCATGCTGAAGCCGTTCTTGAAGAACTGCAGCCTGTGGGAAGGACTCATGGGAGAAATTCGTGAAGGACTGTATCCCATGGGATACACTGCACAGTGCAGTAGAAGAGCATGAAGAGAAAGGAGTGGCAGAGACAAAGTGTTATGAACTGACCACAATGCCCATTCCCCATTCCCCTGCACTGCTCAGGGGAAGGAGGTATAAGAGTTGGGATGGAGTTGAGCTTGGGAAGAATTTTCTTATGAAGGAAGATTTTTTTTTTTTTAAGAAGATTTTCCTATATTTAAAATTTCAAAGGCAGTCATTGTTTTCTGCATAGATTCCTTATTTTCATAAACAAGACCTAATCTGAATAGCGGATGTTTGCGGTCAGCTGTCAGGATGGGGCAGTTATCTGTCTAATCTGAAATAGAGGTAAGGGGAAAGACTAGGTAGGCTTTGTTTTTCCTATGAAATTTCTCACCAATTTACTCCAGGATCTTGGGCCATTGCCTGTCCAGTGCTGTGCACATGTTAGTTTGCTCCCTCACTGATTGCCTTCCTCTAAAAGTAAACCTATGTCTGAATGAATGAATACTTTGCTTTAGGATCCAATTCAGAAATACATTATGCATGTATGCATATTATGGATATGCATTGTGCTGGGTGTGACTCCTAGGGACAATTCTCCAACAGTATCCCAGCAAGCCTTGTGTTTCCATGTGCTTTCATGCATGTGCTTTCATTCTACACTTCAGGACATGCAAAACAGCAACATACCACAAAATATTTTTGCAATTTTTGATCCGAGAGTATCATTTCAGGTACTTTGAAATGGAAATTACATACACAGAGTTATCTTTTGAGGCTCATAGAGCAAAGCATTAGCACGCAGAAAAAATGTGCTAAGTGCTATTCACTGTAGATACAGGCAGTCCACTCCAAAGAGAACTTGCTTTATGCTGAGACAACGTGTGTCAGTTTATGTTAATTGGCTTAGGGGTCAACATCCTCCCTTTTTTGGTCCACAAAACCAGCATAGACAAATCCAAACCTGTGAGATCTTGCATAAGCAGTGCGGAGGAAGATATTACACAGCTCAGTGGTTTAATTACTAACTTTTTTTCAGGAAGTTGTTGATATAGAGGACTTCAAGACAACTTTATGCTGGAACACTTGGAAGACTAAAAGTCAGCAAAGTTCAGTTCAGTTTCTTCATCATGATAACCACATCAAATAAGTATATATCTTCATGATAAAGGCATTTTTTTGTAATATTTTCTGCACTGATTCTAGGCCAAGTGACTTTATATTTAAAGGTCATGCCAGGATTTACTTTCAAGCTGTTGGTGGTTAGTTTGACCTCTGTAAGCCAATGCAGAACACCAAAACAAATGCCAAATGGAAAAGTGTACTTGTGTACTATTGACTGTACCCTGCAATGAGCAAAATGGCAGACCTGGCTACAACTACACATGGAGAAGGCTGAGGTACTCAACAACTTTTTTGCCTTGGTCTTCACCAGCTAGTGCTCTAGCCACACCACCCAGTTCACAGAACCCAAAGGCAGGGACTGGGATAATGAAGTACTGCACACCGCAGGAGAAGATGTAAGGAACCTGAATGTGCACAAGTCTGTGAGAGCTTATGAGATGCATCAAGGGTCCTGAGGGAACTGGCAGATGAAGTTGCTAAGCCACTCCCCATCATATTTGAAAAGTTGTGGCAGAAGTGGTGAAGTTCTCAGTGACGTGAAAAGGGATAAAATAACCCTCATTTTTAAAAAGAGAAAAAAGGAAGACTGGGGGAACTACAAGCCAGTCAGTCTCACCTCTGTGTCTTGCAAGATCATGGAGCAGATCCTCCTGGAAATTATGCTAAGGCACATGGAAAACAGAGAAATGACTGGTGACAGCCAGCATGGCTTCACTAAGGGCAAATCGTGCCTGACAAATTTGGTGGCCTTCTGTGATGGGGTTACAGCATTACATATGAATTTCTTTTTCTGGGGTTCTTTAGTCTGGAGAAGAGGAGGCTGAGGGGAGACCTTATTGCTCTCTACAACTACCTGAAAGGAGCTTGTAGCGAGGTGAGGGTTGGTCTCTTCTCTCTAGTATCAAGCGATAGGACGAGAGGAAATGGCCTCAAGCTGTGCCAGGGGAAGTTTAGGTTGGATATTAGAAAAAACTTCTTCACCGAAAGGGTAGTCAGGCACTGGAACAGGCTGCCCAGGGAAGTGGTTGAGTCTCCATCCCTGGAGGTATTTAAAAGACGGGGTAGACGTGGTGCTTGAGGACATGGTTTAGTGGTGGACTTGGCAGTGCTAGTTAACGGTTGGATCTGATGATCTTAAGGGTCTTTTCCAACCTTAACAATTCTATGATTGTATGATTTGTTGTTCTGATGTCAGCTTTGGGCTAGCTATTAATACAAAGAAAATAAAGTAAATGTGTCAATCAGTTTTGGACAAAGACTGTAAATGTACTGTACTTGTACAGAGACTGCCTTACATACTGATTGGCAGAATTGAACTTTCATTTTTTTTCTGAGTTGATTATCATGGTCTTGGAAGACTTAAATAACGAATGTGAACATTAAGTGAATCAAGTTCTATTTCTAACTGAAGTTATAAAAAACAGTTGAAGGTATAAAAGGAGCTAAACTATGATAGATGTGGACATACGGAAAAGGCTCATCTATCAGCTGAGCAGATTCTCCAGGCCATACCTTTTTACCTTTCTCCAGTTTAATCTAACCAATGACAAAATGTTGCGATACTGCATGTATGAACATACAGAGTTCACATTCAAAAAGATATGTTTTATTCAAATAAGTATGCATTTAGTTTATAGACTTGAGCAATTAATTTACCACTACACTTATTCAGCAAAACACAGTGTGAAAAAAACTATGATTGCTTATGAAACTGTGTGAAGACACCTTAAAAACTCACATACCTATGTGCTACTTATCAGCCCTCACTTTGGAACACTTATCTGCAAATTAGCAGCCATGGTTTCTCATGATGAGGGAACGTGGGGGTCTTTCTGATCAGAAATATAACCTTGCAGGAGAAAAGCCTCCACCACTGCTTTTGTATCAGCAGTATGAATAGCAGACAACTTCAATTAATGATGCTGTGGAAAGTGCAATATTTTTTGTATTAGCTAGGCCTGATCCATCATCTAAGATTTTCTCACCTCACCCTAATTTGCAATCATTAGTTTCTACTCTCAGCAATTAACCACAATGAAAAGTACCGAGAGTCCGTAAATTACGTAAATGCTGAATAGTATTAGGCCTGTCCAGTAAAGAGAGATAGTGCAAGCAAAATTCTCAGAAAAGGCTAAGAAACAGGAAATGCTATTATCCTTCAATTGCAGATGGGGATGAAACACAGAAAAATTAAGTGATTTGATGGAAGTCATTTAAGGTGTTGGGTTTTAACGGAGAATTGAACACAGATTACTAAGCTAACAACTTAAAATCAGCCATTGCTTCTCCAATGGGCTGAAGACATTGCTTCCACTTAAAAAATTGTTAATTTTTTACTTAGTAAAAGAACTTTTGGTAAAGACATGAAATGTGTTTCACAAAGCCATGTATAACCATATCTTAGTCACACACATGTGGGCAAAAAGCGAATGGTAAAAGGAATAGAAGCATAGAAAATCAAAATCCCAAATCCTTTCACATAATAAGTAAGCTTAATTAATTACCCGGCAATAATGTTGCACCTTTCTGGTCTTGGTCTAAGTAGACAATAAGAGATTGTGCCTAAAATAATATTTTCTTTCCTTTATGCGGAGTCTGACTGAATATGTACTTGTTCTTCCTGTAATCAAGTGTCTGTCTTGTAGCCAAGAACTCTCTCAGCTCACTTCCCACCTCCTTCCATTTTCTTTCTCTGGTCTCTAATCCAGACTGCTTACCTAGTTTTGCTGTCCTTCATATCTCTGACATTTTACATAGTCATCATCCTCTTTGAAATATACGATCTATGATTAGATATTTTTGTTCTATTTTGCTAGAAAGTTGCCTTCTGATTTCATTAAGATGAATAGAAATTTACAAATAAGAAAAAGAATTTTTAATTTTATTTTTTTTTTTACCAATGCAATGACATGAGAACTTAAACTACTGGTTTATATGCCCTGGAAAAGGAGAAAGGTTTTTTAGATTAAGTCTAAAGTTTCTTTCCTAAAGTCTGGTGTAATTTTCAAAGCTTCTGACTTCTGATAGTATCATCTCATGGGATGGTGAGAAATAAGTAATCTGAAATCTGGAACAGATCCTCTGAATGGCTCATTTCTAGATACCATTTCAGGTACTCCCGGACAATATTGTCATTAGCAAATCCATTTGTCTTTCAATTTGCTATGGATTTTTGAGTGCTGACATTTTTCCCCACTTGGTATTAATATAGCATTCTTTTTTAATTAGGTGTTAGTTTTTAGAAAGAAAACAACATGAAGTACATAGCAGGAATATTTAATACTCCTCCCAAATTACTTTCTGCTGTTTTAGTGCATAATTTTTTCCTTCATCCTCTGAAACATTAGACTTGTTCTATGAAATGATGCAATCTTACCAAATTATCTTGAAACATAATGGCTTATGTTCTCACATACTGATTTATTCAAATATATTTGTCTGTCTGTCAGGGTCCTTACATACTACGTCTCTATTTTAAGAGAATAGTATAAGTATACAAAAGGTCTAATCCAATGTCAATGAAGTCAACAGAAAGAACCCAATTGACTTCAGAGGTCTTTGGATCAAGCCATAGCTCATTACAGACATCTAATGTTTTATTGTTGATGCAAATCTTAATCAGACAAATTAAGATATTTATGCTTTAGCTTCAGTTGCAAGGCATAAGAGACAACTTAATGACATGGTGTTTAGGTTTTCAATAAAAAAAGTGTATCTAGCAACTTGAATTTTAATAACTGTCAGCTTAAATTAAACTGGCAATAAGCTTCAAAGAAGTTGTCTACTTACTGGATTGTTAAAGTGTGTTATAACTCTAAAATTTCACACAGGTAGTGTGGCATTTCTCAAAGCTTTACACGGATAAATAAGTTCCATTATCCTCTTTTCCACTGAGGCATTGGCTTGTAAGATAGAAACATAGAAATTACATCTCCCAAATATTAGAAAGGTGGTTTTGTGAAAGTGTCCTTCTATTGATCTCTTAGCTGTACATTGGAAACACTTAGCAGTGACTTCAGTGGCACAAGGATTTCAAATACTACTAGTAGATCATTCTCAGACATGTTTCCTTTTAAAACTTCTAACTAATAGCAGACAGGGAATACAGAGAATGTTCAAACATCACTTTCAATGTACAGCATTCTTCACTCCTTTGTGTTTGAAGACACATCTGAAGCAACCAGAATGCGTTAAAGACTGCTGAGTCTGCATTAAGAACTGTTGAATGTCCATAAATATCTAGTGATATCAAGGCCATTCTTTGCCCCAAGATTATTTTCTATCTTAATTATCTGTGCAGGATAAGCACATTAGGGAATGACAATGAACTAAGGACAGAGGAAGAGGGTAAAAGGTTTGTAAAGAAATCATAAACAGCAAACATAATGAAACTGAGATGGAAATGTGGCCAACCCTTCTCTGCCCTCAGAAATATTTACCTATGAGGTAAAAAACATGCTTGGAAGACAGCTACATTTTTAAAAGGTGCACAGAAAATGAACAGTGCAGTATCTGAGAACTCTAGTCACACATTACAAGAAAAAATTCAATTTTTTTCTGCATATGCATGGAAACTGCATCATAAAACACTGAAGTTTATAACCCTATTTTCTAGAGGGTTCTGATGGTGCAACATTCATAAAGTCATAGAATCATAGAATGGTTTGGGCAGAAAGGGACCTTTGAAGATGGATCATCTAGTCCAACCTCCCTGTCAAAGACAGGGAAATCTTTCACTAGATCAAGTTGCCCCATGCAGCCTGACCTTGAAGACTGCCAATGGTGGGGCATCCACAACTTCTCTGGGCAACCTGTTCCAGTGTCTCACCACCCTCATTGTAAAAAATTTCTTCCTTATGTCCACTTTAAATCTACCCTCTTTCAGTTTAAAATTGTTGCCCCTAGTCCTGTCACTACAGGCCTTGGTAAAAAGTATTTTTCTGACTTTCTTATACCCCTCCTTTATATGTTGAAAGGCCATCACAGATCAAAGTCTCCTTAATCTGAACTACACTGATACCTAACCTACCACAATCAATGATGGTTGTTTCTCTGGGCTACCAGGGGGAAAAAACTGTCCCACTGTCTTTCAAGAGATGTCCAGATATGAAACCAGGAAGAGAAAAAATGCTCAAATCTTCTCCACTCTCCTCAATTCCTCTATGAAGGGAGTGTGATGAGCATGTATGGAAAAAAGTGATATTTCTGAAAGAATGGTAGAATTAAGACAATATGTTCTACAGTGGCACAGAATGAAAGACCAAGGATAGCATGTGCTGGGCTATTTCTAGCTATACATCTCTCTCTAATGTTACTTAACAGTACAGTGCACATTGCTGATTTTCTGTCTTTCTTTTTCTAGTGCCAGGCTAATGGCTCACTGGAAAGGACTGAGGGAGCAACAGCAGAACTGATAAATGGTTTGAAAGACTTAGTTTACGGTAATAGCTAAGCAGCTTGCAGCCTATTTTTTAAACCACCAACTTATAGATCAAGGGCAGAAGTAAACGATAAAATTAACCATCCCTTTTGGACTGATTGTGGGAATCTCAGTGCATCCTGCACAAGAGAGAGAATGCAGACATGCATGCGTACTAGATTAAGCAGTAACATTTTAGGGAAAGGAAAGGAAATATTCAATATGTCTCACTATGTAAGCTTTTTCCCCACCCTAATATCAGTGATCTCTACAAACCTTCACTAGTGTACAATTAGAACCTAGAAGATGTAGGTATGCAGCTAAATAGACACAAGATATATCCTAGATAGATAGATAGTTTCATCTATCATATATACCAGGGACCATGTATCATATATGGTAGGTATCTATCTACCTGCATACTTATCTACATATATATATATGACATATACATATATTTAAATCTAACATATACATATGTTAGTTATATAAAGAGATAGGTAGATGTATATCTACCACAGAATCATAGAATAATTCAGGCTCGAAGGGACCTTAGGAGGTCTACAGTCCAAACACCTATTGGAATATTATCAGTAATGAAATCAGACCAGGTTGCTCAGGGCTTCATCCAAGTGAGTCTTAACAACCTCTAAGGCCAGAGACTAAATGGTGTCACTAGACAACATGTTCCAATGCTTGACTGTCTACAAGATGAAAAAAAAATTTCCTTATAGTAAGTCTGAACATCTCCTGTTTCAATTATGCCTCTTGCCTTCCCATGCACTGCTGTGAAAAGACTGGCCTGCCTGGAACAGAGATTCCCCTGCAGTCCATGGAGAAGACCATGGTGATGCAGGTTGTCCCTCTGCAGCCCATGGACAATGACAGTGGAGCAGACATCCACCCTGCAGCTCATGGAGAACCCCACACCACACCAGGTGGATATGCCCTGAAGGAAGCTGCAGCCCATGGAAAGCCCATGCACAACCAGACTTCTGGCAGAAACTGTCCCCTGTGCAGAGAAGCCCACACAGGAGCGTGTTTTCTGGCATGAACTGTGGCGTGTGAGGGATCCACACTGAAACAGTCTGTTTCTGATAGGTCGTACACCATGGCAAGGATTCATGCTGGAGCAGTTCTTGAAGAACTGCAGCCCATAGGAACGACCCATTCTGGAGAAGTTCATCAAGGACTGTCTCCCATGGCAGGGACCCCTTGCTGGAGCAAGGGAACAGTGTGAGGAAGAAGGAGCAGCTTGGGGATATGGAGAAGGTATTTTTAGGTTTGTCTTTTTTCTCACTATACTTCTCTGTTTTTATTTGACAGTAAATTAAATTAATCTTCCCCAAGTTGAGCCTGTTCTGCCCATGACGGTAATTGGTAAGTGATCTTCCTGTCTTTATCTCAACCTATGAGCTTTTTCATCTTATTTTCCCCCTCCATCATGTTGTGGAGGGGGAGTGAGAGAGCAGCAGCTGGGTCTGGCAGGCAGCCACGGTCAAACCCACCATGTTATCACAGAAGGCAATCAATCAAGTTGATCAGGTATGATTTACCCTTAATTAATATTTCTGATAAATTTCCTCTCTTTCATGTTCCCAGATATGTTCTAGGGGGACTCGCTCTATGCCTTTCCCAGAGATCCTAGGATCCTAGGCTGTACTAGTAGAGATATACGTGGCAGAAAAATGATTAAGATTAGAGAAAGAGGAGTTTTAGGAAGATAGCAATTTGCAGATAAAGCATTTAACACAGATCGATCTGTAAAAGAAAAGATATTTACCATACTTATAGTTAAGGTTAACATTATTTGTTTGCCCTACAAATACCATTAATTAACCATCATTATGTCTCTAATTTCACAAACATGTTGCAAGAAGATATATTAGGTGAAATCACTTGCTGAAATGAAATGCGACTCAGTAAAATAGGTTATAAATCTTAGCAAGTGTTATTTTAAGTTTTCTGAGATCTCATCAGGCAATGTCATGTCACATCACACAGTAAAACATAAATTTGCTTCTTGTTCTAATATAGTGAATACATTTGATGGTATACAGTGTTGAGGACCTCTTCCTTTAAAAAAAAAAAAAGCAATCCCACATTCTGTTGTTACTGAAAGAGGAAAAAAACCCCAACAATTTAATCTCCCTTGCATGCTAAAAGGGAAAAATAACCACTCCCCACCCAACATATTTTTAATCTTCCTATTTTCCAACCACCTGAAGAGAAGGAAAATGCGGGAAACTGGCATAGCCTATAGTTCCTATAGCTCAGCTTTCCACAATTCCACAAGCCTAGTAAGATTGAAAAATTTGCACTCCCACCAAGTAAGGACAGGTGACATACTCCTTATCTCAGTAGTTCTGTGTTTATGGGAAGTGGCTGCTTAACCCTGAGTATGCCAAGGAGGGAGGGACTTGGGAGCTACTAGAGCACCGGCCCTTTCAACCATCCCTCAAGCACAGTAGATCAGAGATGAAAAAAAATCTATAAACCATATATACTGCATTCTAAATCCCACACCTGCATACTCAACTCTGTCTTGTAGTCAGTAATACTTAACAATTTACCAGAATCCTGCAGGTCTGATTTTCAGTATGGGCTTTAGCACGTTACAGTATCACCTTGAGATCTGAACTCCTTAGCTGCTCTGTTAGAAGTCTAGTTCCCTTGATGACTCTCTTCACACTCCAACACCCACATGAAAGTTGCTTCTGCAGAAGCTTTCTCCTTGAAATACCTTGATTTTGTGTTCGGTGTGAGCAATTTGATTATAGATCTCTCCAGTGTTACCCTGTATTGTTCTGTTCTTCTCAGTGGATAAGACAGGCCAAGAACAAAAATATTATGTCCTTTCATGTATTTTTAGAACCATTTCAAAAAGTGCACATTCCACAGAGATGGGAGTATATTTTGATTCTGAAAAAAAGACAAAAATAATCTTTGTTCTCAAGAAAAGGTCATATTTTTAATCTTCCCTCCAAAAAGGAAAGAAACTCATTACTTTTAAGGACTTAATAGAGAACAATTGTTAAGTTTTCTTAAGGTGTATACTCAAAAGGAAATAAAAAAAAACCCAAACCAAAGCATACAAGCAGGAAGCATATATACAAAGAGAAAAAAAGGTGGATAAAAAAGAGAAGAACGAATGTTAACCTTGTGAAAGCTCAAGACAGAACAAATTAGGAACATTTTCTAAAAGGCTGCTGACCATCCCCTAAGAAACTGCTGAACTGAAACACCTGCAGCAGTTATAAGACATTTTGCCTTTCTTTCTGAGAACCTATTAGATTGACCCTTCCCTCTAACTGGACTCTGAAAACTTTTGTGTTTCTGCAATATTTTTCCGAAAGAACACTAGCTCCCACTGTCTATAGAGATAGTTTGGAAGGCAAAATGGCTTAGACAAACAAGACACAGTAGGAATATATTGGGAATCCTCTAAATACACTTCATTAAGTGGAGAAGTGATGAATTTAGTGAAATATTAGAAAAATTCAAGTACATATTCTGGCATTTGTGACATGTATGCACTAAATCTAATCTAAAGTTCTATCTTAATGAGACAAGGGCATTATCCATTAATTGTCAAAGGGTATATTAACTTAGTTAATGATCCCACCTTTGATAGATGTTCTTAGAAATCAAATTCACTTCTTGTTAAGTTAGACTCAGTAACTCATGTTATGGAAAATCTGTATTTTGAAGTTCTACAGCAGAGTATTACATTTATATACAGAGAACTTATTTTTAATCAGCCTTTTTTTTTTTAACTTATAAGTTACACAAGATAGGCTGTGGAGTTGCTGCTAGAAAATAATCTCTTCACAGTAAAGTACATATAAAAATTTAAATAAGGCTGAACTTCGCTGTACATAGTTTAGGCAATAATTCAGCAAGGCTGAGTTCTGAAAAATAGGTATCTTCTTTTATACTACTGCCTACAGTAAAAATTGAGTTAAAATACCAAGGGTAGATTTTCAGAATTAAATACAACAGTAAATGTCCATTAAATGCTGTCTGAATTCTAGCTTACCCAACTTTTCTATCACTTGCTGCTTTCACATTCACAAACAATTTGGTTTCATCTGGCTAACAGAAGCAGTGGTCTGAGTTTCAGAGCCTCTTCTGTCTTACATAGCTAAGACCCTCAGCTTGTACCTGAAGAATTTTGAAACATTATGTTCAAAAGCTGTGATATTTTACCAAAGTCTGTGCCCACAAAAGGATCTGTAGACGCATTAATGCTCTGTCTTACATTTTAGTGCCTAATTCCCAGAATTCTGAAACTGAGGTGGGACACCTAACTTTACTGTCCTATATCATAGAATCATAGAATTGTTTAGGTTGGAAAAGACCTTTAAGATCACAAAGTCCAGCCATTAACTTAACACTGCCAAGTCCACCACTAAACCATGTCCCTAAGAACCACAATTACCCATCTTTTAAATACTGCCAGGGATAGGGACTTGAGCACTTCCCTAGGCAGCCTGTTCCAGTGCCTGACTACACTTTCGGTGAAGAAGTTTTTCCTAATATCCAACCTAAACCTCCCCTGGTGAAACTTGCAGCTATATGGAGAGTATAGAGGCCAGCAGAGTAGTCAACAGCACACACAGCCAACAGCACACACAGCCAACGTGAATGACCAAGGAAAGAATCATGAAAAAAATTTTCTGTGACAGTGGGAAACACATCGGAAACTCTCCACAGCATGTGTGTTCATAAACATTCTGGGCAATGTGAGAAATTGTCTTGATATTTTTTACTTTAAGATGAGGAAAGAGGTGGGAGTTAGAAAAGGAACACAAGTACCTTCCTCTCTTTTCCAGCCTCTGAAATTTACTGCTGTATGCATTGGTTTCAGTCTTACATTCCTTCATATCAGTCTGGGTTTTTTTTGTTGTTTTTTGTTTATTTGGGTTTTTTTTGTAGAAAAAAGTAGACTTTTTTGTGATTTAATTTAATGTAATAATTCTTTCAAATTTGAAAGTAAATCAGGATTACTTAAAAATCCAGAACTCAGATATACCATTGCTATGTGTGAGAAATAAAAATGGAAAAAAAGGGGGGGGGGAAGGGAATGAGGAAGAGAAGGGATATAAAAATATGTTGAGAAAGAAAATGGAGACATGAAGGAATAAAGAAGGATAAAGATGAAAGTATGAAGAAGGAGAATGGAACAGAAAATTTTATTACACAGAAAAGCTCATTTTGAGGAAATTACAGCTAAAGGATCAGAAATGCCTATTCTTTCACTTTGGATTAGAACTGAAAATATACTAATATCTTCTTTCATTTATTTATCTTAAATGTTCAAATCTCTATTTTTGTATTTAATATTAACATTTCTTCACAAGGAGTAATTGCAGAGAGAAAAATAAAGATTTTCTTTGAGCAACAACATGATTGTGTTATAGGTAAGTTATAGTCTTACATCTGTTCTGTTTCACCACTAATAAACAGGAATTTATCTTGCCAATGATATGCATGATAACTCCTGGTACAAGTTTATAAAACCACCTTGATCTCAAGTATACCTACCAGGAGAGCTTAGTGATATAACCGAAGTTTTAAAACATTCTCTCCTATGTGGTATTAAGTAGCAGGAAACTAACCAAGAAAAAGAGGCTATTGTGATGGAGGCTTTGTTACAAAACACCTTAATAAATCCTATTAAATTTATGCTTGTGTAGAAGTGTCATGGTTTAACCCCAGCCAGCAACTAAGCCCCACACAGCCACTCTCTCACTCCTCCACCAGTGGGATGGGGGAGAGAATCAGAAGGGTAAAAGTGAGAAAACTCATGGGTTGAGATAAAGACAGTTTAATAGGGAAAGCAAAAGCCATGGACACAAGCAAAACAAAACAAGGAATTCATTCACTGCTTCCCATAGGCAAGCAGGTGTTCAGCCATCTCCAGGAAAGCAAAAGTCCATCACCCGTAAGGGTTACTTGGGAAGACAAACGCCATCACTCTGAACGTTCCCCCCTTCCTTCTTCTTCCCCCAGCTTTATATGCTGAGCACGACATCATATGGTATGGAATATCCCTTTGGTCAGTTGGGGTCAGCTGTCCCAGCTGTGTCCCCTCCCAGCTTCTTGTGCACCCCCAGCCTACTTGCTGGTGGGGTAGTGTGAGAAGCAGAAAAGGCCTTGACTCTGTGTAAGCACTCAGCAATAACAAAAACATCCCTGTGTTATCAACACTGTTTTCAGCACAAATCCAAAACATAGCCCCATACTAGCTACTATGAAGAAAATTAATTCTATCCCAGCCAAAACCAGCACAAGAAGATATCATGACCCTGTGCTGCCTCAATATCTATATTCCATTATGCCAATGGGTGGAACATGTAGGTTATTCCAGCCGATGCCTAATTCATTCAATGCAGTCGTGGCTCTAAAAGTGATGGAGGTTGTTGTTATGTGGGCATAGTGTGCTTCCCATCCTGGTCTGTCATGGCACCGTGTTCGAAGGTAGCATGTGTGCCATCCATGCTTAGCTTTGTGGGGAAGGGCAACTCCCATGGTCAGAGGGTTATAGATGACTTGTGGGAATGGACCCCACTGCCTCCATGGCAAGTGCCACCCCTGTACGAATGTACAACAAAACCAGATACAGGCTCTATTATGTGTGATAAAATACATTAGGGCTAGTTCAGATTTTATTTGCGGAGGGCACTTTAAAAATTGGTCTGAGAGAAAATAAAATCCTATAGAGCTATTAAATCCTTTGTCTTTTACAAACAACTAAAAAGGATATAGTTTTACCATCTCCTAACTCATTATGAAGTATTTCAGTCTAACATTGAAAATTATATTCCATGCATACAAACATTATCAATGACTATAAATGATTGATAACACCTTCTAGCAATCCTCTTTCCACAGAAAACACAGTATTCTGAAGGTCAAAAAAGTATTTTTGAAACTATTGTCAGACTCATATTTAGTCAGTAATTTCAGCTCTGCAGATTATACCTAAGAAATCTGATCTGTGTAGAAAAGACAAATCTGATTAACATATGATGAAAGGGCACTATTTGTCTTTTTCAACTTTTGTATGCTTTATCTACTTTGTATTTTTCATTTTAGACTAAAAATCATTGACCATAAACAGATTTTCCTTTAATTTTTTTCATCTGAAACCCTGTCCTCAGTTTTGTATACATCAGACTCTCATAATAATATCTTTTTCAAGTTTCACGCATTTTGTAGCCAATGCTTTCTGCAAGGAAACATTTCACTTCACTTTACCCTTAAATATATACCAGGGACAATTCTAGCTGCAGTAAATGAGCTGCTGCTACAAAATGAATGTCCATATTAATGAATTCAGTGCTAACATTGGGATCATTTGCACTCACAGTATATGAGATCATAATTATTAACATCTCCTCATTCTCTGACCTCAGATAATCCTCCTTCTTCTCTGAAAGGAATCAAAGGAGGAATTAAAAATACCTTATAAATTTATGATGTTTGCCCATTTGAATCTAGGATTTATTTCTTCATTTTTTTTTGTGCTTCCCTATAATCTATCACTATGTGATTGAGCAATACTTTTACAGCTTTTGGAACACAACTGAGCATTTGAAGTTTTTGCAATGAGTTTGAGAAAGTGTTAAGAAATTCTGGATTAATTCCTGTTTTCTGTGAATTCCAGTAGAAATTATTTCCCTATATGTTACAGAAATTTCCAGAAGTTTTCAAAATCTTCTTTGTAACTGTTGAGTGCTTTAAAAAGTGATTCATTTTTTCACATGCTCAAGAAATTAAAGTCTTGAAACCTTATATACTGATTTCTCTCTGATCATTTTCATTAACTTTTTTTCACTGAATGCTGTATTTGGGTATCTTGCAAATACTTCCTCACTCTGCAAGTATATGAGTTGTATTGCTACTACTTGGTTTCCTACAACAGACAAGGCAAACAATATTTTTCAGCTATCTGCCTCCTCTAATTCATATAAACTATTTACCAGTTTGAAGCATTAGTACATAGAATGCATTCATTCATATTTATTCTATGAATCTGAGAACAGTACACACTCTAATACAAGTCGCAAATGTCTGGATTTTTCACATAACTTTTCCCATATTTTCAGACTGCTGAGCCTATACAATAACTACAATACCAAGATTTCTTAAAAAAGATTATAAAGTTTTTGGAATTTCTTTTAAATAAACACTGCTCACCTTTTTTTTTTTTTTTTTTTTTTTTTGGCATGGACTTACTGATTAGAATAATCCACTTACCTTTTAGAATTATTATACCTTTTTGTGACCGTAAAGAGAAATACTTCTTTTGGAATTCCTTGGGTTTTTTTCTCATTTGTGATAACTGATTTCCCTCTGTGTCTTGAAACAATCTCTTAAAGGTTGAACAATGTGAATCAAATCCTCTTATACAATAGGGATCTCATACATAGGGACTCAACAGGGACCTCATAGATAATCAGTTTTACAAAGATGAGACTTATCAGAGTGACAGAGTGAAAAAGAAGCTAAATTATACACAGTTCATCACTGTTCTTTTGCCATGAGTATCATTAATGATTACATTTGCTTGTGACTGGGAAATTTTACCTAGGACAAATAATTGTTGACACTTTGAAGCTTTAAAAATTCTGTCCATCTATTTTAATATTAACACATTATACAAAATAAGTGGTAGTAAAATTCCAAGGTCTACTGTTAATTTCCAAATTATCCATTAAAGATAAACAAAGGTTCATAAAGAGAAACACTGATTTTGATTTCTTACTAGTTTTGCACTTTCATAGTGAAATTCTTTTTCATGGAATGAACATCTTTTATGTTGTATAAATCAGACAAGAATCATACTCACCAATGCTTTAAAATACATACAACTAAGTATAATGTAATGAAATATATATATATACATGTTTTTGGTACGTTGTTCTGCACAGCTGGCATGACAGTGTGTGATGAAAAGTGCTGTCACACAGAGAAGAATTCAGACACTAGAGAGTATCTGAGTTGTCTTTGCAATCCTTTCAGATGGGTGATCTGTTGTTCCCTACCATGACTCAGTGTTTCCAGAAGAGTTTACATCAGCTTACATTTGTACAGCTTTGAATTTTATCTCTGATTGTCACACGTTGCATGCTCCTGTGAAGTGGCATAAAGTTTATTGTCACTCTTAGCGCAGTGCATGTCAATGTCATCTTCACACTGTGTGAGATCCCATACACATTGACACAAAAATGTTACAGTTTTTAACTGTAATAGCATTGATAAGTCATTTGCAAAACTTCCTCAATGTTTGTACTATGTGCCCACTGTTCACAGAAAATTATGGAGACATTGCTTTATGGTAATATAGTGACCATTTGAACAATAATAGACAGAAAAACTCTTCAATATGTTAGGCAAAGGGTGAGAATTGGATGTGCTAATATTAAAAATTTTCCAAAGCCCTACAGTTAAGTTCTATACAATTTTAGAAGACTTTACTGGAAATAAAAATGATTTTTATAAGTTTTTCATAACGGCTAGTCACTGAAGAATGTACAATAAGACCATAATCCTTTTTTGGCAGTATTAGCTTCCTGCTATGGCATAACACATGCTCAAACAGCTTTTTTCCTGCTATCATAGCTGTTTCAAGAGATACTAAATCCCATTTTAGATAGTATCAAAGTTGGAATAGGAGTGGACACTACCTTTAGTCTTATATATATATAGGACTTATATATATACAGGAAACATAATTTCCTTTTTTTCCTTGAAATATTAACTTTGAGGCAGAAGTCCATCATTGTGGTACAGAGTATGCAACAGAATTATAGTGTTAAAAGACACCTTCAGAATGTATTTAATCCTTTTCCTACTACAATTAGCTATAATTACTGTTGTAGAATCATCCTGATAATGCACCAGTGATAATTCCTGTAACTACTAGATATCGGTGGCAAGCAGTTACTAGATCATTGTGTCTGCCCATATAAGTGTCTGTATGTATATGTGCTTTCCAGTACATCATTGTTTTCATAGAAATAACTGTTAATGAAATATTTATTTCTGACAATGCTGTTCTAAGAAATGTTAGCTGTATTATAAGGAAACCACAGGTTGAGTGCTGTTAAGAAAAAAAAAGGGATTTATCAGGGTTCCCCAAAAGTACAAGCACAAAATGGTGGCAATGGCCTTGAAAATACAAGGTAATGGATGAAACTGGAGGGCCCAGCCCTCTCACCATTGGTCAGTTATTGGTCATTAAAGAAAACCAACCTTGGGAGTTGGGTATAATTTGCTTTAAGGATAACAAAGAGAAGAAGGAAAACATATCCAACATGAATAAACCACACCATATATAGTCTATTTGGATTTAAAATGGAGTGGTGAACCCATGAAGAAGGAGGTTAAGGTCTAATGCACATTACAAAACATAAAAAAAATGACCCTAAGCAGACTCTAGAGTGAGGAGTAAGAAACCATCAACATCAACATTAAACTCCTTTGGCAAATAACTTGGGATGCTAATGACTTGCTCTAACCCCCTGTATTTCTGCATCAGTCTTTGAACCCAGAAGAATATGGGAAAGGTGAGCATAACACCAGAGAAAATGGAAAACTGTACATCAGTTTTAACTGTATCATTATTGGGAATGAGCTGTAATAATGGGATAATTTGGACTATAACATTGTAACAGGACTAATAATAATTCTTTAATTGGATTGTTAAGACTTTAAATACACTAGCTATAAATCCTTGGCTATTCACATAAGGTGTATTTCTTCAGCCTACATAAAGTGCACAGGGTGTTTTTTTCTGATAACCTACCCTAGATGACTGGCTGTTAAACCTGCATTTGGTGCTATGTCATTCCTAGGATTTCTGTCATTCCATCCTCGAAAACATATGGGGGAAAAGAAGCCACAAGTCTCTACATTATCCACAGGTTCATTTCCCTAGCATTTTCTACCTGTTTGGTGTGCTTCCCCTTTGAAGCAGCAAAATATGCTTTTCCTGTTAATCTTGAAGACTATTGTGGTACGCCCTAACAACAAAATTAATCTGCTTTTCTTCAATGGCAACCCAATATTTCTTCTCAAACACACAGTGGAAGGGAAAACCAGTCATTTTATTCTTTCTTGAAAGTATGTTTCATGTATTTGAAAACAAGCAAGAGTCCCACTAGTTTGTAGTTTTTTAGAGTATTTAAAGTGATTCTGGTCGGTCTTTCCTCAAACAACAAAATTTCTAGAACTGTGATCATGTGCATTCTCTCCTCTGGACTTTTAAAAATTGGTTTACATCTTAGAAATGCACAAACTGTAAGAGATTTCCCAAATGTAACACAGTAGCTCAGTGGAAGTTTTATCACTGCTGAAGATTATCTTTAGGTTCCACACTTACACACCCCACAATGGCATTTGCATTCTCTGCAAGAGCGTAACATTGCTGATTCAAGTGTCTTCTGATACATAGCACCCACCACAAACTTTTTCTTCACTCTGTCTTGCTCTTCTTCCTGCATTGTTATAGATGGCTGTTCTTGTACCTTGCAGTTAGAATTATAACTCAGTCTTTAACTTATGTGTTGTCCTTTCTGGCTGGGAATTATTTGAAGCTTCTTATAACATTAAGTATTTAATGAATAGTAATGAATCCAGAAGTCATTCCTGTGTTGCCTTCTTACATCTTCCCATTAACAGTGAATATGATCTCCAAACTAGTTTTCTGCTAATTTTACAGCAGTTTTGTGTCAAAAATGTTCAGATAGTTTCATGCATCACCTTACCTATAAAACTGCAGTATGAGACATATAAATAAACAAAAAATGTGTCTTAGTTCTAAACTGACAAAAAGAGGCAAATGATCATGTTCGTTTATTTCAGCTGCAATAACAACATTACTGTAGGTCATGATATCCAAGATTTAGAATAAACTCAAAGTTCACAATCTGACAAAAGCCAGGAGCTTTTCAGAAAGAACATGAAAAGGTACATTAGCAAATCTAATGAAGTCATCAGTATGCACTGGCTTAGTAAGAAGTCTTTTAAAATCATTAATCAGTGATCTATAATTCATATCTTAGTTGACATCTACACACACATTTCACTGAAGGAATGCATAAGTATAAATCTCTGCATATGGAAAGATGGCAAATATTTTCTCGCACCAGCTGCTTAAATGCAATACTGCAATTTGGTAAAGAGTATTCAAAATATAATGTTAGGGGTGTTTTCTTATATCAACATCTGTAGCAATGAAGAAAACAAAATCTTTAACTATTTCCTTGAGTCAGCTGTTTGAACTGAATCTTATTACTTCATCCTCTACTACTACTAGAGGTAATAATGACAATGAAGTGAGATAAGTTGAGGCTCTGGGCACAATATTGATAAGACTACTTTAAGGTCTTTACAAATTTTGGAAATCAAGACACACAAGAGGTGAAATTGCTACAACTACTGCATTTCAGAGAAGGACAAAAAATGATTCCAGATCTGGAGAAATGTGAAATAAGCAAAACAAGACTTGGTATGACAGTAGAAGACTTAATTCAATTGTCTAAACACAGACATGTCTGTGATGCTCCCAAGTAACTAAGATAGCACATGTGGCTGGCAGATATAGCAGCAGATCTACAGGAAATCTGCAGCTATGCACAGGCTGACCAAGTTATCTAAGAGTGTTACAAGTGGGATTAAGAGTCTATGAATAGGCAAGAAGATCCAGCACCTTGATCTTTCTTGATTATAATTGGAATTTAAACACAGTAAACATGCAGACATCTATATTTGTGTTTTACTCTGTGATCTGAATCCCTCCCATATTGCACCTGGGAGCTCCATTTACTCACAAATGACAAGCTTGAGAGGAGACCCAGCTCGTATATTTAGACCTATTGTGGATTTCTACCCTGTTCTGTAGTAGGTGAAAGGATTTATCTGCTCTGCCTGGGATCATCTGACATACTTCACCTTATCTGCTTTTTGTGATTGAAGAGATTTTCTCCTCCAGTATGTTGTTATCTATTTTTCCCTGCTTCTGACTTCATTTATGTATGCCAGTAACTGAAAAGCTTTGTTTTGCCCAGTATTTGGATTTGATAGTGTATACAGACCTCATGATCCCTGTGAAGCACAAGGTTAATTTAGACCATCGCATATTCCTTTCTGGTCTTACATTCATGGAAATTTGCAATGTTTTCAGTGGCCCCAACCCAAATTGAACTGAGTGCACTTGCTATTTCAGGAAATTTCTGATTCAGTCGTTGTCCACAGTATCTTGCTGTAGGAGAATTTGGAAGACAGTTCTCTATTAAAGCCATACTACATACCTTAACACAGCTCATGCTGCTGAATGGAGGCATGTTGTTGGTCTTGTGGTGCTCACAAGAAATCTAGGAGCACTGTGATACTGGTTTGTATACTGGGATTATTCCCTGCATGGAATTAAATGTCTACTGCATTCAGTTTACTCAGATCCAGTATGATCAGTAAAAAGACATGCCAGTCTTGCCTTGTAAGGAATCATAAGATAAATCAAAGTAAAAAACATTTTTTAAAAAACTCTTTCTGCCTTCTCTCAAACATCATCTTCATTGTCTCTAGACAACTGTTTCAACAGGCTTACTTGGTGGAATTAAAATACCTGTATCTTTTTACTGAAACTAGAGATCTTTCATTTGCTTTACACCAGCTACACAATGTTGACTATCACAGCCAGAGGCCAACTGAAATATCTAAGAATGATTGTGTACTGTAGATGATAGGAAAGTTTTTGGAAAATAATCTAGGCTTTTAATGAAAAAAATATCACAGAATCACAGTCTGGTTAAGGACCTCTGATGGTCATGTGGTCCAATGCCCCTGCTCAAGCAGGGCCACCTAGAGCCAGTTGCCCAGGACAATCTTCAGACAGCTTTTCAATATCTCCAAGAAATGAGATATATTCAAAATGGGGAGATAGGCAAGCTGATGCCAGTGCTTGGTCACCCCCACAGGAAAAAAGTATTTCCTGGTGTTCAGACAGAACCTCCAGTATTTCAGTTTGTGCCCATTGTATCTGGTCCTGTCACTGGGCACCACTGAAAAGAGACTGGCTCCATTTTTCTGCAGACCATCCCTTCATATATTTGAACTGATTGATGAGATCCCCCGAACCTTCTCTTCTCCAGGATGAGCAGTCCCAGCTCTCTCAGGCTTTCCTCATAAGAGAGATACTCCAGTGTCTTCATCATCTTTGTGGCTCTTTGCTGGACTCTTTCCAGTATGTCCATGACTCTCGTGTACTGAGGAGCCCAGAACTGTATCCAACACTCCAGATACTGCTTCACCAGTCCTGAATAAAGGGGAAGGATCACCTCCCTCAACCGGCTGGCAATGTTTTGCCTAATGCAGCCTTGGATACCATTAGCTTTCTTGGCCTTTCTAACTACTAGACTTCCATTACTAGGGAAACAAACACTGACTCCACAGCAACAAATTATTAATTTGTATTCTCTAAAAATATCTGATATTGTCAACAGCTGCCATGTCACCTTAGCTTTAAAAACAAATCTTCACTGGTCTGAAACACAGAACTCAAAGGAAATGAAAGCCCACCAAAAAAAAACCCTCCTGAGAGTAGTCTAAGCTGTCAAACAGTATGATTTGTAAAAAAGCTGCAAGAAGTTATAAGCTAGAGATATCAGATCAGCAGAACAAACCTTTATAAGCTTACTTGGGAAAACTTAAAGACCCTATGACATTCGTCTAATACATTTGGGTTAAAAAGTAAGTCTGAAAGCTTCAAATATTTATAAAATTAAATTTGAAGATGTGGTTGTCTTATCAGAGAACTAGTTAAGGAGGATGCTTGACATTCTGGAAGAAAGGCTGCATTTTGTACTGTTGCTGAGGTGCTGTATGTTGCCTCACTGTGGGAGTGGTAGATGGGCTTTTCTATCCAGGCTCCTTCACTTTGGGATGTAAACACCTCTGAAAGCACTTTAGCTGATGAGAGGAGTATTTCATATGCAGACTTTTCTTATCTTCTGTTCCCCCCAAAACATTAAAGTGATATGAGAATAAAACAAAAAATGTCTGCTCTCCTATTTGCTTGTGATTACTGAAAGAAAGGTAAATTATATGACCTTATACTTGGAACAAAGATTGTGATGAGCTTTGAAGTGACTTTTTAAGATTTGATCTATGGTTTTCTTTCAAAAACTAGCTGGTGGAAGGAACAAGGATTTTATTTTCCTTAACTAATACTTCATGATAATATAATTAAGCTGGTTTAGCTGTAATTTCTAATTAGCATATGCCTTTTATTAGCCCAGACCAGATAAGAGAAGAATCAAAAGTCTACCTAGTTAGTTATTCTAGTATGGAGAAAGAAGGGACATCTTATTAGTGAGAGAGGAATGATGGGTTATCTAGACCATCAGGAAGGATCAATGGTTTAAAACCCTGGGATGATAAAAATGAAAATTCTTTACCTGGAAAAAGAAAATAAATTTTTTCTTCCTGGACTCCAGATTAAATTTATGAGTACTTTCTACTTTCATTCCAGAACTATTGTTCAGCAAGACAGTTTAAAAGGCAAAAATCCCTGTCTCAATGATAGCAATAGGCAAAAAAGACATACAAATTAAAAATCTACAAGGTGAGATCCATTCCACGTATTTCAGACAGTGCTTGTCTTGAATTTATGTTTTCAGCACTGGGAAGAAACTAATTTCTCCCAAAGTAAATGCCTAATTTTCACTAAAATCAACAGAGAACCTGCAGATGAGAAGCCAGTCTGGTTAACTGGGCTGGTTTTTTCTATCTATGAATGGTACAGCACGTGTTCAAGAACTTTTAGGCATCCATTGGGACTCATGTTCTACTACACCTAGCCTTCTTTTGAAGGTAGATAGGTAGACAGCTAATGAATTACAAGCAGAGGCTCCCCCTTGCGTGTTTTGTTTTGGTTTTTTTTTGCTTAAGTATCTAGTATTTTAAGCATTCACCCAAGTTTTGCCACAGCCTGATGGAATTTAAAGCACTACAAAATAGAAATGCATGGGACATATGCAGTAACATGGGACATTTTACCATGCCTTTTGAAACTGAGACAATCAGAGTGAAGAATGAAAAGGTCATGGGATCAGAAAGATCTTTAGTCTGACCTATCTGTGACTCACAAAACCAGAGTCCCAGTCTGCTCCTTTCAACATCTGTATGCTTTGCACTAGATCATGAATGGCTACTGGCAAAAAAGAGGAGTATCTACCTGAACACAAATTCTCCCAAGAGACACTAACTGATGTGAAAAACAGTAAAAAAGTTACTTATGAAGTAAAAAACATACAGTGATGTTTAAATAAATTCTCACAACAATTGGATAGGAATGGTAGCTTAACATTGGTGTTTTAATTCTTAATAATGTTTAGTATTGGGTAGGAAGGCAATGCATGTCTATTTTAACATTCAAGCTTTAGAGATTTATTAAATAAATATCTAATAATTTAATCTAAATAAATCATCAGATTAGTAGAAAAGAAATTCTTAATATAAGCAATGAACTCAAAACTTTTTCATTGTTTTAATGTAGTATAATAATGCTATATATTCTCCAATTAAAGCACACTGGATGTGTTGAGGGCACTAAGGACCTCAAAAGTAGGTTTAATGTCATCTAACTTCATGTATCTACATGGTATATATATCGATTTGAGCAAGCCATCCTGCAGTTCTTCGGTAGTTAGAGGAGGGAAGTAGACACTTCTAAGGTACCATCCATAGTGCATGATGTCGCTGTCAGGAAAACATGTATCACACCACCTAAAAGTGGCTAATGTATTCTAATAATTATAACAGAACCTACTACAACTACTTTTAAAGTGAACAGTTACAAGATGTGTAGTTCTAACATCTTAATTTCCCTCCTACTAGTTCTCCATATCCCTATTCAGATATTGTCCTTGCTATTCTTCATTCAACCTTTATAGGGCTTTGCTGACAGTCTGCACAACTTTATGCATTTGAGTCTATTTGAGTCTTTTTTTTTTTTTTTTTTAAAGTGTATGCATTAGAGAGAATTGCCACAATTAAATTTTGGGTGCTCAAGATCCCATTGCATGTTCAAATTAGCTTTGGTTTTACAGTAGCAATTATTTTAACTTACCAGGACGAGTTCAAATTTCATGGACTGCCTTCATTTATCTGTTGGATAGTTACAAATATCATTTTGTTGGAAGCTGCCTGGGGTGAGTTTCATTCTTTTTGGCCCAAAAGGGTTAAAAATGGTACAACATGGCAATTGCGCTTTTAATCGTAATTAGATAGCACATTCTTTTCTGCAACGTCTGAAAGAGAAGCAATGAAAGCAGTCATGCTTATCCAAACTAAGAAGAATTTTCCATACATAACTAGATACATTATATCTTGGGTCATGACATTTATCAGTCAACAATAAAATTAATGCATCAGCTGAAGAGTTTAAATCTTTTTTATGTCCAATGAAAACCTATGACCAAACTAAATATATTTGTAAAACCCCTTCTGAAGCTATTTGATTAATTTTGATGTTCAACTTTTCAACGTTAACTTCAGTGACCTTGGTGGTCAGACCTTAGAATATCCTTATTTCTGAAATAAAAACAGTATTTAAATGTGTTACTTTGAAAAAAAAATTCTTTGTGCATACCTTTCTTTGGATTTGGATCATATCGCAGGGGGAAAAAAAAAATCTGCAGAAGCAAAGAACTCTGAAAACCTCCTAACCTAGTTTTTCTTGACTCAAACACAAATTTACAGGAACATGTATATGAAGAAACATAATGACAACAAGACCCTTTATAAGCAAACAAGTTTCACTATCTTATTCTTTTCCTCTTGGAAAAGATCTATAGACCTAGTATAAGACAATTAATAGACGCTTTGTTAGACCAAATATAAGACAATGAATGGCTAGTTTTTTCTCTGAATGACTGGCAGGTTTTGGAGAACAGAGTTGTGGGAGTGCAGTAGAAATGAAATTAAGACGACCAATAATTCTGATATTAAGTGTGCACATTTTTTATAGGTAATAGATAATGGGGTGGGGAAAGAGTTTATGTAACTGATTTATGAATTAGATTTATTTCACCAAACTAAATGCAGAATTTTTACATTGCTTAAGTTACATAAACTCATTACCATTCCAACTCTGAAATAGTATGTGGCAAAAATAATGTTTTAGTTAGTGCTATATGTTTATTTTATTACATCATTGAACAATATGGTAAATTACTGTTTTGCTTTAACATCTTACAATCTGGTTTCATCTTCAGTTTTCCTCTTACAGCTTCTTAAGCAGTTGCATGACTAAGAGAAGAACACTAGTGAAATGGGATACACATCAAATGAATGACCTCTCCAACAGGCAAGGTCAAAATCCAGTAGTTCTACTAAGACTTCTGCTCATTTGCTTGCTGTATATAAAATTATTAACATTTCTAACAAATATGTTTGTCTTCTATAATAGACACTCAGTTTCATATTCGATGTATGATAACATTATTTAGAGTACCTTACCTTGCTTTTAAGGCTGTTATGTAATACAGTGTCAAAACATTACCAATGTTAAGATGTAATAGATATGGCATATGAAAGGCATCTCTGTGGAGTACTTCTTCCATAATCTTAAGGTCTATGACTCTTCTATAATACAGTGGTTTAATGCAATCCATTTCTGAGAATTCCATGTTGCCTCATGTTCATCTCATCGTTATTGTTCAAATGCCTACTAATAATACCTCTTATTCTTCTTGTCACATATCTTCTAATAATAAAAGCTGTCTGGTTTATAATTACCTCCAGCCTTTTTCCCTATTTTTCTAGAGACAGATATTATGTCTGCCTTTCTCCAAGCATAGGTGCTTAATTCATAGGCTACTTAAGTTAGATAGCTTAGACAAAGCAATATTGCATTTAGATACTTTCTCAATAAATGGATTATTTTCATGATCAGATTACTAGATTTGTCTTCTTACTGGTTGTTCTTGGATTTTTTGCTAACACATGTAACATGTAGATGCTGTTTTCATGATTGTGTCCACTAACTCTTTAAAGATCTTGCTGTAGTACAATGGTGATAGTACTGCCCTTAAGGTCTTTTAACTGTACTTTCGGGTTAGTAGCATTTATCTGTTTCTGGGATATTTACATTCCTGTCTTATCAATGATTTTTCTAAAACCTCTGCTGTACGTCCACCAGTCTTACTTTCATTCTGAATAAGAACATTTCATTCCTGTTTATATTTCATTGTCTGAATTTGATAACATAATTACTGCTGAGCTTTTCTCAGTTTAATATCTGTGATTGTTAAGGCAAAAAGAAAATGAGCATTAATACTTACTCCTTTTAAAAATGTTCCCTTTCCTGTAAGGCACACTGGTTCTTTTAGCAGAGTTAACTGCCTGCATGTCTGGACCTCACAGTACTTATTTTCCTATTTTCGGAGATTTGAGGGGAGGTGTATTGTTTTCATTTCCTGGTAATGAACATGCTATTTTTTATTCAACATTTTTTTTAAATAAGAAAGTAATTTTAATTAAGGAAAAGATTATTGCAGTGCATACAATATAATTTTTATCATTTCTTTTTGCCTAACAACATTTTATCAGAGAAGGGAACTACATTTCATGCACAAAAATATCACTTTGTTCTCACTGTTCCTTCCCTTGTCTCTCCATATCTGTCAGTACTCTCAATCTGGAGAGTATTATTTCCATGGCACTTAAAGATCTCTTCCATTTCACACTACAGTTAGGGAATATGAAACAGGACATCATGTCCAAGCAGTTGCTAAAGAGAAAGAATAAAAAAATCAAGAAGTTGAGACTTGTGGATCAAAATTTCTAGAAATTAAGAAGAAACCAGTGTTTCCTTCACAGATCTGCCTATCTATTCTGATCAAAATGAATGAATGGAAAAGTAGAAAGCGATCTTATCTCCTGGGTCACTGAATGCTGTTTAATGCTAAAAGAACAAGTTTACTACCCAACAGTAAAACCTGAAGAGTAGATATGTGGAGGAGAAGTGTGAAGGATGTTTGAAAGTCTCAGATGAAAGTGAACAATTCATTAGTTGTAGAGTCCTATACCCTTTCTGTTCCAGCTGTCCACAGCTGACACTGGGATTGGAAATACAAAAAGTAGATAACATGATAAGAGAAGGGAAAAAGTAAATTTCATACAAATAAAAGTCTTAGAAAAATAAATGTTAACAATGCTACATTTGAGTATAGTTTTCATACAGATGTATGACTTGGTAAAAAAAAATCAATGTCAAATGGTACCCAAAGTAAAAGAAAATCTATGTGAGCTTATCCAAGAAAATTGCAGTAGATAGAAAACTGATGAAGTGACACTTAGACGTAGCTTGAAAGAAAAGTTTCCAAGATCAAAAAATTTCCATTATCCTTTGAGGATTATATACAAAATATTTGATCTACTCGTCGTGCATGGTATTGACATCCTATCTTTTAACTCACAGCATAGGGTATGTCTAGTTACTTTCAACATCATGCTATTTAGAATATTTGTACAAGTTTCATTTCATTTAAAAAGTAACAATGTGAAATCTATTTATTATAAAATAGCTTAAAATAACTCTCTGTGTGAAAGTCTGTATTAAAAAAAAAACCAACAAACTCTGTCAGTGTTACCACATGATCCCCCAAAAGGAAATAAAATTAACCTGAAGATTAAAAAAAAGAAAAAGAGAAGATACCTCTGGATCATTCTTAGCCTTTGTAAAACATTCTACTACCAGCACAAGTACACCTTACTGCATGTAACTGCTAAAATACATAGTGAGAGTTTTGTTAAACGATATTAATTAACTGTACATGACTTTTGCCAACAATTAATCTTTAAAAGCAGCAAACTAACTTACATCTGCATGGATGACAAACACTGAGTAAATATTACTGTGGATGACATTGGATATCAGTGTGTACAAATATAACATATTGAGTGGGATGATTTCCCAAGTGAATAGTCTCTTTGTTTCACTGTGTTAAACAGTGGCTATCAATTCTTAACATTCTTCTTTAGTAGATTTTCCTTGTTTCACAACAGGAAAATAATCTCTATATACCTAATTGATACAAACACCACTTTATTAATTTCTGTTATTAACTGCTTAGTAGATATAGAGAGACACAGTGTCAACCAAAGACAAGACAACAAGATGAAAAGTAAGAAGATGAAGAGTAAAAATATGATGTTCCTGTCCATTTCTTTTAGTAGAGAGCAAAAGAGGTAATAGTAATATAAGAATTATCCCACAGATATGTGGATCAAGCCAATAAGACAATTCAAAGACATTATTTCATTGTTACTAAAAATGTAAAAATATTATAAACTTAAAATAAATGAGAATCAGTTGTTACCATAGATTTCTGACACCAGTATGAATTTTCAAAACCTATCTCTGTTTACAAGCTTTCCTAGTCCCTGTAGGGTGGAACTAAAACCCAGAGAAGCCAAGGAATATGTTGCCAGTGAAGTTTAACTCGTCTAGAGAAATGCAGAACACAAATGAATGCTACTAATCCACAAAGGTAAAAAATATCATTCTGTTTCACATCAGCCGAAGTATATGGTTGAAAGTATATCCAAGATGCATTTAATGATAAATGAAAAAGCCACACAGGAATTTGTACTATGCCTTAATTTCTAGAAGGACAAGAAAGGCTCCACTACCAATATCTTTCCTTATCACATGTGAAATAGTGGATCTCACTATATGGTCATGTCCACTACAAGCAGATATCAGTATAATTGGAATTCACTTAATATTCTAACAATCTCATATTGTGTATTCGGGGTCCTCACTAAAGGCTCTGCTATAAATTTTTTCTTGTTTAAATTTCTAAGAATATGATTTCTTCAGAGGGCCATAAATAGTGTTTTTTAGTTCTGTTTTTTGTTGTTACTTTGGGAGGTGTGTGTGAAGAACCTTCATCCTTAAATATTTATGATTATGATGACATTATTGAGGACAAAATTCACAATGTTGACTGGAACAACAATTTTACATATATTTTATGCAAGACATGTATTCAGTATCAGATAAAGCAGTAAGCAAGCCAGTCACATATTGGCAAATCAAAAGATTGCTTTAAAAAAACAGATGGATACATTTGTCCAAGGAGGAAAGTCCCTAATAGTTTTCCTTTTCTTTTAATCTAATTTTTCTTCAATAAACAAATGAAGTGAAAACCAAATTACACGTGGCTCAGAGAAAAGGTCAAGAAGAACTGTATCCTGTGGGAGGGACCCCACGCTGTAGCAGGGGAACAGCATGAGGAAGAAAGAGCAGCAGAGGTGAAGTGTTATGAACTGACTGCGACCCCTGTTCCCCATGCCCCTGCGCCACTCAGCAGTGGGGAGGAGGTAGAAAAATCAAGAATGAAGGACTGAAATTGAGGTTGGGGAGAAGTGGGAAGTAGAGGGAAGGTACTTTTAGTTTTGTCTTTGTTTCTTGCTATCCTACTCTGTTATTAATTGGGAATAAATGAAATGAATCATCCCTAGGCTAAGTCTGTTTTGCTTATGACAGTAATTGATGAGTGCTCTCCTTGTTCTTATCTCAACCCATGAGATTTTCCATCTTATTTTCCCCCTCCATGTTGTTAAGGAGGCAGAATGAGAGAGTGGCTGGGTGGGGGTCTGTCAGCCAGCCAAGGTTAACCCACCACAGGTCCCCTTGGTTCCTCCAGCACCCAATGCTCAGACCTGCTGATCTCTCTGATACCCAGCCCAGGCTTATGGCCTCCCCAGCACTTGGCTCCCAAAGCTCTTATTCTACTCACTGGTGAGCCTGACTTGCTTGCAGTGATTGCCGACACTGACCTACACAACTAAACGGTATGCACGCTCTACTGAGTGTATAAGTGGTCACTTAAAAATACTCAAATTTCAATAGATTTATGCAAGGACTTCAGTTCTCTAAGGGAATTCACACATGAAATTCAACTATATGAGATATTTTTCAACTGACACAAATGACATTCTTAGTATTATTCATTTAGTGTATTTTTAATCAATATTTGTCCTTTTTATTTCTATCAGCTAGTTTACCATGACTCCCTTTAGGCAGAAATATAATTCTCTTTTCTCTCTAAAAAATAAACTTGCTGATAAATTTGGAGAGGTGTACAAAATGTTACACTCTAACTCCCTGATGGTTAGTGAAAGAATACAAATGTGGTTTTTCTTCTGTATTATCTATAACATATCTATATGTTATAGGAAGTTATATTAGTTTAATATGCTAGTTACAGTTATGTCATATTATTTTAATAAATGTATTTTCATCAGCAGAGTAACATTGAACAAGAACTAGCTTGTTATAAAATGCATAAATATGGTTGTTAAAAGGTGAACTTCCTAACAAAAAGCATCACAACTTTTCTTTTCCCTAAAGCATTCCACTGTTTTAGAACTTATCTCTTAAAATAAATTAAATGTTTCTGACTTGGATTTATAAGTCAGATAATGGTGATTACAAGTAACAGTTACATAACCTTCTATCCAGAAATCTTAAAGTATTCAACAACCTTACAAACCAGTTTACCAGTTCTTAAGAAATCACTAACATTTGCCTATTAAAAATTGTACAATGGGTTTTTACATATTTTCCATAACTTCCATATTAAATGCAATCAGTTTAAAAGGGAAAAGATTAAAGTTCTTGATAGCCGTATTCAACTGTTCTGAATTATCCACAGGGATTCTTGAAGTTAACCCTTAAAAAAGAAAAAAATCTTCATGTTATCCACACTGCAGTAACAAGGAAATACTTGAATCAGAATCGAAAACTGATATATGTTATGTATGGTACAAATACTTTACAAATCAATATTACCCATCATTCATACAGTTATCTGAAGCTCAGCTTCTTTGAGAATCTCATGTTGGTTTGTAGACATAAAACCTTAATTTGGACTGACTGGCTTGCATTGGAATGCAATAAATTTGACAAATGACTCAACAACTAGAATTTGTTTAATAATCTTATGATAATATGCAGCCTTGAAGCAAATCCAAAGTATTGATCTCACAGTTGAAAATACAAAGAAGTAACACAAAATAAACAGCTTCCTTTTTTTCATTAAAATAAGCAAATACAATGGAAGAAGACTGTGAAATTCAACCTTGCATAAAGAATACGCCAAAAAAGGTGGACATCACTTACCCACATCTTCAAATCTTATTTAAGCCTAGGTCTATGAGGTTTTCTCCAGATTCTCTAAATGGTGGTGATTTCATCTATGAGCAAAGTCATAAGAATAAATTGATGAAAAAAGTAATGAATATGCCCTTATTTCAGTCTAAGTGAAATATTTGGAACCATTTTGATTCTCTTAAAGAGTTCTTCCCTTGGAACTAATCATCATAATAATCACATTCTGGTTAATGGTGAAACTGATGTCAGAAACATCGACACTTAAGAACAAATCTGGAAACAAAGAAAACCTGGCAGAGAAAATTTTCAGTAGAACATTTAGCAAATATGTACATGCCTTTAAACATTTGTGGTCAGTCTATGCATAGCTGTGTTTTCATCTTGGCTAGTACTGGCATGTCTAGAACTACCAAAAAAGAGAACAGTTTGACTGTACACAGGTTTTCAAACATGTACATCAAGCTTATAAAAGACTGTTCCCAAAGTTTATGCTGTCAGATGTCAGAGATGTCTTTTTAATGCCCTTTCCCTTGCAACTCTTACACTTTTTTTTTTTTTTTATTTTACAGTACAGGTGTATGAATGAAAGTCAGGATAAACAGTTTATCCCTATCACATTAGCTTTAGTCTCCATAATATTGTTCACATTGATGGTTTCTTTTGCTGTCTTTATATGCCTTTTAAAAACTATTACCCTGATTCTGTATTGCATGGCATTTTGAGTAGCCATTTATACCTGTGCAATGTGAATGCAATCTGAATGTAATTTTATTAAGTTCTGATTAAAACATTGTTTTGTTCAGGAGTAACTCCTTAGGGAAGGGGCAGGACTGTGAATTATCATGACAATCATCTTTATGAGAAGGATAGAAAAGGTGAATGAACTTGTAATGGGATTATCATCATGTCCTGTGCTTTATACATTTTTCTCAAAGTCTCAGTTTCAAATGGTTTTAGCCATCTGATTTCCATTAAAGACAGTTGGAGTCACGTGGCTTAAGTACCGCATGGCACTATGTAATGCAGGGGAAATAATTATGGACAGTATAATTACATAAAACTAAACTCATATTGCTTCCAGTAGATGTCCCAGCTGTGTTATCTGTGTAGAATTCTGTATATTTAAAATCTGATTTCTCTCTGGTATGAAACAAATTAAAAATAGCAAGTTTTGGAAACACTTTTATAGCAAGTGTGAACACTTTTTTGATGCTGGAAGGCTAGTAGTTACAGGAGAAGTCTAATAAAGCTACAATAAACAGGTACACTGGAATGTCTGGTTTTCTAATTAAGTGATAATAGTACTATTGTGCTATTTTATGAGGTCATAATCCTGCTCCTAAGCTATGAGGCTGAAGGATGAACACTTTATTCCAAGACTGGAACTGCATTATTGCCTCATAAAACAGTGCAGCAGCATATTATGGGTATGATGTGACTAGGATTAGTGCTACTGTAACTTTTTGTACTTTTTAACTGTTTAGACAGTCTAGTGAAACTCTGATTGGAGTTATATGTCATTTATGAATACATAGGGTGAGATGATAATAAGTTTGGAACTGGATACGTAGGTAAAACCACAAAAGACTGCATGAAACTGAGTTTTAGCAATTACTACTTTGCAAATGTATTCATATCGCTTTGAAAAGAAAGTAAAAAACACGTGAGTAATAATGATGTTTTTCTCTTTGCATACAACTGTGGGACTATTGACTTACACTATGCCTTTACTCACTCAGTGAAGTAAAATGCATAATGCAGAAAATGTTGCCTTAGGGTTGATCTGCAAGCATCTATATTTTTCATTACTCATGTGAATAGTCATAATGAAGTCAATGCAGCTACTCAGATATGTAAATTACCCACATATATTAGAAGATTCAGGATCAGAATCATAAATCCTTGTTGATCTTACTTTCAGCATTTTGCTATTAGAAAATAAGAATAAACCCTTCTCATTACCAATGTAAAGCAAAAAGAATATATGTGGAAGGCAGTCACAGGCTGCAGATTATCCACTGAAGTGGGGGAGAGTTACCTAACTAACAGTCAATGGACAAAGCATGTCACATATGTAGAACGATGTGATATATGTTGCTTGTCAGCTGTAGGCAGGCTACATGTCATACTTAGTCCAAACCTTTTCTATTTCCTTATTTAGAATGTGACAAAACTCTGTCATTCTTCTCTATGCTAGAAGGCTTCTTCGTTATACCCCATATGTGCTAGCACCTTCATTGTTACTCTTTTAATCAGATTTCTTCAGTTGCCCAGTGGAATGTCTTTGGCAATTAAATGTCCTAGAAATTTCCAGTTTCTTCTCTAGCTACTTTTCAAAAAGTGGTGAATACCTAACTGGTTGAAGACGAATGGTAAAAAATCTATTCCTAGCTATGGTGAAATGTAAATAATAACTCAATGGAGCACAAAAATGAGTAGTAGAATCCAGTAAAGGAAGCTGGAAATGAAACTAGGAAGACACATGTTCTCCTTTCTGTTTGATTATGGCTTTGTCCAGTTATGACCCAGTCCAACTAAACAATCAACCAACCAAATCACCTTACGTTTTTGAATGTCTCATTCCTGAGTTCTCAACTACCCCTGAAGTACGACTCTCATCTTTTCAGAAGACTTTACACAATGATGAATGGAATAAATTTGGTGGATTTTTTTAACTAATTTAAATGTTTGCACACAGAGTAGAAACACTATTAAAAATTAATAACTTTAATCAGGCTTTTTTACTATTTTAGATGTTAGAAGTACTAGTATTAATCTTCCTACAGTTTAACTCAAGAGCACGTTGATGCCTATTGCAATGTTGCATTCCTCTTTTTAACTAAATTTCCAACACTTATCTTAATGTTAAAACAATTTATTTGTTTTTTTTTCAAATTCCAAATAATTTCTTCCAAAACACAAAAACTTCCAAATAGCACTAAAGGGAAATATGAGAAAGAGAAAGGAAAAATAATTACAAAATATATATTTCAAAATGGCTAGAAATTCTATAAATTAATATAGTCTATACCTATATAATTTATCAAGATTATATTGTACAATTTAAAAATTAAAATCAAAAAAGTTCTTGAAAGATGAGGCTACAAGGCACCTTTATAATCATCACATGAAGTGCAGAGCAGGACTTTTTTCCTATTGTTACAGATAAAAGTGGAATGGAAGCTTGGCTACTGTGCTCATCTGCTGGTAAAAGCATCTTGTTCAACATCCCATTTTCTCATGGATATGCTTAGCTATATATTCAATTATCGGAGTATGGCGCAAAACCGTGTCATCGATGAAAGTCTCTCCTTTTTGCAGTCTACCTCATTATTTCCTTTTTCTGCTTCACAGATTTCTTTAGTGTAAAATGAATTATTATGATTTAATAGACCAATCAATTTAGAATTTGAAAATTTGATGCTTGTTGATGTTCAAAGTCAGTACATGCTAACATATTTTGCACCGCATAAGGTAGCAATGCCATTTTGACTTTCGCAAAATGGCCAAAATAAAAACAATTACTTAGAACAAGTTGCTTTAAGAATGTATCATTTTCTTTAATATTTCCAGTGTTCAAATGATGCAGAGGCAAAAGATTATAGTCTTTTACATGATAGGACTTGAGAATTTATTTCATTATTTCGAGCATGGATATTAACTGTCAGTTCCTCATTTACCAGAAGAAACACACAGTAAGTTTCTGAACTTAAATATGTATTTTGTGCATTATGGAATCTGTCCAGTTCTAGAAAGATTTCACTATAAAAAGATTTCAGTATAAAAATTATTGAAGGACAAGCTTCATTTTAGGACTTTTTTCAATATTCAGATCAAGCGGAGAAAAATTAGACAACCAGTTGGTTCGACCAACTAACATATCCTTGTTGTATGTCTGCCACAGAAATGTCTCTCTGAGAGCAATGTCAAATCTGTGACTCTCCCAAATTTATTTATTTATTTTTGCTTGTGTCTGACCTGCACTGCATTTCCTACTATTTAATATTTTTCAGTCTTTTTCCTGTGATCAGCTTACTCAAACTGCACACAGGGTATAAAATTTGCTCAGAAGTGGAGCTAAGCTACTGCTATGGAAACCTATTTTTTTCTTCAGCAAGCACAAAACGCTGCAGTTTTTCATGCAAGTTACTACTGACACAATAGACACTGTCTCCACCTTCAACTAGATACAACAAGCTGACAGTGTCATATTTCAGTATTTGTGAAGGCAATAGCAATGCTTTGCCTTTTACATCACTGTGTAACTATTAAATAATTAATCCTATACCATCCCTGTGAGGTTGATAAGTATTATCCTTCTCTTATAGATGAGGCAGTAAACACCAAAGACTAAATTCTATTGACGTCAGCAGAGGGTTATTAAGGATTTTGTAGAAGGTCACAAAGTTAAAGAGTCTCTAGCTCCTAATTCTGTGGCCAGTCTAACGGTCTAAACTATCTAATAATAAACACATTTTAGTGCTTCTCTTACAGAACCACAGATCATCCCCAAATATACTGTATACAAAAGGGTACAATTTATCCACTGCATCTGATGTTCTCCAGGAGGCTATAAAGACATGAACTGCAGAATAGTTTCCTCTCTTACAGTTATATTTTCCAGTTCCTTCCTTTTGCCATTGAGAGCAAAAGCAACACAGTCTCAAGTCCATTTATTATTTAGGAAAAGTGAAAAGCTATTTTAGTCTCCTTCTGATTAATCCTTTTTAGGATTTACCATTCAATTACTTTTGTGCTATGCAGCAATTGCCTATGATAAGATGTAATACATGCAGTTTGGCACAGAGTAAATGCAGGAAAACAATAGAATTCTTAGTATTTTAGCATGTTATTCAAAAATCAACACTGCAAGCTGCATGCCAGCTGCTAAACATATCATAACAGCTGATAAGACAATGATATGTAGGAACAAGGTGATGAAGATCTGTAGAAATCTGATTCAACGTGTAACAATTTTAATGGGTCATCATTCTAATAGAACACTGATCAAAAAGGTGACCTATCCTCTTCTTTACCATGCACTTCCAGAATATTTCTATTCACTTGCTACCTCTAGGAAATGCTTCTTACTAGCAAATACTACTTTACTAGCAAATTAAACAAAGCAGAGTACTAAGGCCAGCTGACACAGAGTGCTTTCATGCAAATTCTTAACCTACCAAATAAAGGGGCCACACAGAAACTGCTTATTGGGAATTGTCCCTGGTCTAGAATTGTTTGGGAGATTTCTAATTGGCAGAGATCAAAAAAATGACAAAGTCAATTCTGAATACTTTTAGAATAATCAGTTGATATCCAGCACCCAGCAACGTTCCCAACAGCTTTAACCTACCAGCATAAACACAGCCAAAGAAACCCGTGATAGGTGTCACCATACTGTCAGATAAGATTCTGTCCTCATTTTGCCTGCCTAACTTAACTGCATGAGGAAATGCAAGATGAAATAGGAAGATCTCTGTTTAAAAGATGTTACGGCAGGTGGTGAGTGGATCTGCATCTCTGAATGTGTGTCTTATTAACATAAAACCAAACATTGATAATTACTCAGGTGATTACTCAGTTTTTGGGTGCCATTTTCTTACAATTGTTGACCATTTTTGCTGATATCTTAAGTTTTTAGTGTAAGGGTGGGTGTTTCCTCCCACCTCACTCTAGATGTCTACAGACTAAGTATTCATACTGGTCATCTAGATTCCTTGTAAAAAAACAAAGGGGGGAGGAAAAAAAGAAAAGGAATTTCTAGACCATGAGTCATTTTGTCCTCAATGGACTGCTAAAATCAAGCAAAATCAGCCATGCCTGGAAGTGCCTATTTGTCCTCAAAGGCTATGGAGAAGGTCTTTATACAGGATAATTAGATGGTTGTAGACAGCTAAAGGAAAATGAAATTAATTTTACTCAAGGAGTCTAGGCTGCTAGACGTGATTAGCAGAGTACTTTGGACAGTAGAGGGCACTGCTCTGACTGTGAAATGAGCTAAGGGCTTCCCCTGCTCCTCCTCCTCCTCCCCCCACCCCTTACTTAAAGTTCATTTGTTTTGTTTGGAAAAGGTATTGGCTCATGCTTTCAAGATTTGTAACTGGATCCATTTTAAAGAAAACATTGTGGCAAGATATTTGCAGAGTTAAGACAATTTATTTGTCCAGTTTATAAAGCTACTAAAAGCAGACATGCCTTTCAGCAGAGTGCTTTCATCAGGCCTTTCTGCTTTACCTAAGTATAACAGTTGATCTAACAAATGATATTACCTTTTCTTGGTTTGTCTCATTTACATAAACACTTCTATTATGGAATTTGTTTTGCCTGAATATTTTCCCACAACCAGATTTTATATATCTTCAGAATTATTTCTGAGAATTTTGTAACAGAGATTTTGATTTATTTTCAACACAGGTGTGTGTATTCTGTAGATAATAAAAGAAAAGTCAGTCCATTGAAGCACATAAAATATTCTAGTGTGTGGGGCACCATGATGAGATTCACAAACAATAAATTTAGTTTCTGACTTTAGGCAAGTCAGATGATCTGCCCTGCAGGGGAAGGTGGGGGAATGAAATAAATTCAGTATTTTGAGGTACTTAAGGTAAAAATCTTTAAAAGTACATTCATGATTATGAATTGAAAGGCAATTTTCCAAATAATCTTAGTCACCTAGCTATGCATTGTGGGGGTTGGACTAGATGATCTTTAAAGGTCCCTTCCAACCCAAACTATTTTATGATTCTATGATAGGTGGAGTCCACGTCATCAGTTACAGCATTCTGCAGTGCACCCAGAAACTTGGAAAACAGAGAATTTCCTGGAGCACACTCTAATCCTCCTCTGCCAATGTGACCTGATCAGCTTTGGAAAAAACCCAAAATCACATCAGTTGATCTACTGTGAGACTGGGATCAGGTGCAAGGACTGCAGGGTAGACTATGACCAGCCAGATTATGTCTCAATTCCATTTTCTGGTAAAGTTTTACTGTAACAGCCTCTGGGAACTGAATATTTCTTACAGCTCAGACACTTGAGGCATTACCACATGTGAACATAGCCATAGTGACAGAGTGTGTGAACACACTTATCTCATGGCAAATGTAAGGCAAAATGAAGTACTTCAGTCTCAAGAAAATGTTTTAACCAGCTTGTTTTTCTGTGGATTTTCTGCAGTTAGGAATATACACACAGTTAAGTTACTGCAGCTCTATGGACACACAACAAATTTTTAAACTGCAGTAATTCCGTTGCACATCTATGGCCCCAGACACTGAATTACAAGAGGGATAATCTTTATTACATGGTAAGCTGGGAGATGGGTTCCTGAGTATAGGCTTCCAAAAGAGAATATATTGCAGAATTTCATTTAAAAAAGCACTAGATTCCTCCTCAGGGAAAAAAAAAAAAAAAAAAAAAAAAAAAAAGAAAAACACAGAATTGCTTAATACATGTGAGAAAGAGCTCTCTGACATGGACAGAACATACATTTAAATTCTACAAACTTGCCTGTAAGTTCCTGCTTATAGCAGGCATCAGTTACCACTTTAGGAAATATTTATTATACATGCTGTACTCCACACACAAATAATTTTTGAATGATCCTGACCAAATCATGACAATAAATACTAGGAAGGAAATCAACATACGGAGTATTTCAGGGAAGAAGCTAGTATTATGAAGTTAAATTCAAGGAGACAAAACGCAAAAGTGATTTTGACTGAAGAGGTGCTAAGTGAAGAAGCACTAATAGATAGAAAGGAGCACACACCTTCAGATCTGGTACATTTTACAGAGATAATACAACAACCAGACTTGAATTACAGTAGGTTAGGATTCAGTCTACAAATACCCAGGCTAAAAGGCTGAAGTCTCAATTTGTTTAATGCTAATCTAGTCATTACAGTCAATGGAGCCCAGGGAGAGATTCAGTTTACCTTAAAGCAGATGTTCTTATACCTGGTGAACTGAATCATGCTACAGGCATCCATCTATTTATTGATCAGACTTTCATTAACTACAATGGTGGAAAGACACTTAGTGCCACAGTAAACATCCAAAAGAAGGTATCAGTCTCATGATGAATTCCACCCTGTCATGCCAAGGGGCAACATTTACATCAAGGTCTGATCCAGACCAAGGCACTTACTAATACTCATCTTGGCCCCACTCTTCCCTAAACTCTTGCCTTGCATTCATAGGATGTCAAGGTATGTTAAGGGATGGCACACACTCAACATACAAGACTATAGGACTTCCCAGAGAAGACACCTGTCCCAAAGTTTGCCACAACAGCAAGACTGAAAAGGTTCTGCTTCATCTAGATAAAAGACAATGGTGATAGCAGGAGGCTCATCCATGGGACCAAGCCGCCACTGAATTTCTACAGATATACTTAGTCTCTTATCTGGGGAAAAAAGAATAGTCTTGTTCCCCGTTTGCTGGCTACTGAAACAGGCAGTGCTGGAGATACAGGCAGACTTTAATGTAGTAGTCCTGATGCAACCCTCAGCACAGGAAAGCATCACAACAATGGGAAAAAAATATAAAGCTGAAGCATTGGTAGATAGACATAAATTTTTGAATGGTTTAATTAAAATCTGTAGAGTTACTTCATATTTAACTGCTAGATGGCAATGACTTAACTTCACCTTTTCCTGACCTGTCCCTCAATTTAGGAAATTCTTCATGAAGACTATGGGAGTTAACTGAAAATACTAAGTAACTATTTTCTATAATGAAAGACTTCTTCCCAAATATGTGAACAAGAATAATGTCAAGGTTCTATTTTAAATAAAATTTGCATGATCTTTCAGCTAACAAGGTTTAGTTTTCATGAATACTTCAAAAATATACAACTAATGAAGTTTTTTGACCATATATTATTCTAATCCAAGTGGCATAAAGCAAGGTTGAAAGTTTTCTAAAAAGTTTCAAGAAAGTAGTCTCAGTAAGGACCAGATCAATGGCTACAAGCAATATGAAGAGGAGCTCACTTAATCATTTATTCTCAATAAAATCAGGAGATAGAAATTATTGGAAAAATACCAAATTAAATATTTAAACATAAGGAAATTAAAAATGGGTTTTCATACAACTTAATAATTTTACTTATTTTATTTATCTATCATCCTTTAACTTCAAATTTTCTTAAAATTCCAGTAATTTCTTCTGAAAATGAGGTTTAGTTCAGGGAAAGGCACAGATGAGCCATGCCTTTATCATTGCTTGTGCTACATTATTCAATTTTCTGCTTACTTGGGAGCTGGTGTATGGAACAACAGAAGAAGAAGCAATACTAGGAAATAAACATGAAACATCAGAATGCTTGAAAGGTGTTAAGGTTATACCTGCTTAGAAAACAGAGGTAGTGTAAATATTACCTCAATCATAGAGCCTGTGAAACTGAGAAATAGCATATTTCCTTTCGTCACACAAGGACAACTCCCTCCTAGGTTTCAACTATTTCTATTTTTAAATCACAAAGTGATGAAAACTTGCACAGATATATTAAATTAACTCATAAAAAATATCAGCCAGATGGTTTAATCACAGAAAAAAAACCCCAAACCTAAGGTTCATTGTACCATCTGACCAAATTTTTCATTTTTTTATTATAATTTTTTAAAGACTATTTAAAACTAAGTGAAACTACCTGGCGCCTTGAAGGGATTCTGCATAATTATTAGTAATCTATTTGTGGGTTTAATCACTTTTTGATCAAATGCATAGCCTAAAGACTGGCCAGATGGTGTGAAAGCAAAAGCATTTTAAAGAGGAGGGAGATGGCCATTTGGCCAAACAGGAAACTGAGAGGACAAAGAGTTGGGTTTAGGTGAGCCCTAATATAGACTTCAATTCAAATTATTCTGCATCTTTGTGTTACATGTAAGGAGTGACACAGGCAACATCTTGAAGCCCTTTGTAGTTACAGAATTAAGAACAGATGCACTGATTTGTAACTAATAGAAATGTTAAGGGAAAAGCTTGTTTCTCAAATCATCTCTTTCTTGGGAAAAGTTGTTCATGCGGAGCTGCAAGAAGGTTCTTACTCCTACGTGAGCTGTAGTTCTCTGGATTACTTTCAGAGTCTAGCCTTTTTTTGTTTTTCTTTTTAGTTCCCCAAACATTGTTTTTAATCCAGCATGGGTGAGTCCAGAGCTTCATTTAACCCAGTGTCCTTTCCCTGATGTGGTCAGCAACAGATCTTTAAGCTATATCAAAACTAGACAGCTGCATGATGATACTTCCCAGAAACATTTTCTCATTCTTGAAGTTTTGTGGTTCAGGTTCACCTAAGGATTGAAATCCATCGTCACAGATTCACATTGAATTAAACATCAGGTTTTGCTAATGATTTAGGAATGGGCCAAAATACACCAGTGTTTCTATTGCAATAATGCAGATGATTAATTAAATGTTAAGAGGGACGAAGATATCACGTACCACAAGTCTAAGTCACTGAGTTGGTATTCTGAGTTCCAGTACTTGTGCAAATCACCAGTTCACTGCTAAAGATTCAGTAGTATGTGTCCAAATCTCTGCTCCTCACAGTGGGTACTCACTAAATGATATCTTCTTCTGAACTCATACATGCCCTCAACTCCTGTAGGCGGTCACCTCATAAACAATGAATAAATAGATAAATAAAAAATGTAGTTTTCTATTAGGAGAACAAACCATCAAGATCAATAGCAAATTAGCCTTCTTTTACAGCACAGAACAAGCAAACTCTGTTATTGCTGATACTGTCAGTTTTCCCTAAAAAGTAATATTAAAATGTTTCTGGGTTTGTTAAAGCATCATAAAGAAAAAATTATATAATTGCCTCTTTTTCAAGTCATGTAAATAGTAAACTACTTAATTGTTGTTTCTTATATGTACACAGTACAAGGAAGATTTCTACATAAAACCAAAAATATGCATAAATCAAAAGCAAGACACATTGAGATCATTGTTATCTTAGGTATTTGACATATCCCTATTAAAAAAAAGGAACTTAAAATAATTTAATTTAAGGTTTTCAAGATTATCAGAAGTGAAACCAATTAATATTATGCATGATAAACAAGACATCCTTAAATCTTGTATGGTGACCTTCTAAAATAAAAGAGAAATGTAAGCTGAACAAAAGAAGTAATACTACACATATTATTTACACTGAATATGAGAGCACTCACTTGAAGTACCAGTATATCTTTACTTAACATTTTAACTGTTGCATCCCTCATCTCAGCAGTAATTGCTTCCATGCAAGAGAATTGTGGGGTTCTGAAGGAACAGAGTAGAGGGATTTTTATTGTTGTTGCTGTTGCACAAAGTAAGAGTATAAAGACATATAAATGGAAGAATTTTTATTTACTAATTAGAAATCAATTAAAAGCAGGAAATAGGCATAGAAAAAATGTTAATTTGATTACCGTGTTACACAATGCTATCACTTATGATCCTGTTTTTCTTTTTTTCCAGTTCTACATGTAGAGACAAAACATTATAAACTACCAAAATAACCAATAAGCAAGAAGTCAACAAAAACAGTCAATAAAATATATCTATATTACTAGCATCAAAAGAGTCTGAATCCCTGGGAAACTAATACTTGGAGGTGTTTTGATGTGTGGGGAGAAAGAATGTTTTCAGTCATGGAACATTAGTGATAAAAAGATTATTATCCAGCAATCCATAGTTCAAATTCTAACATTCTTTGGCCCTGATCCACACATACAAACTCCTACTTAAAAATGAATATACTTACACTTAACAATGAAGTACATTCATTCACAGCCTTGTTGAAGTGTGGAAATAAATTTATTAAACTCGTTCTTGCAGGATAAGGGCCTTAGTAGGAGTAACAAGACACAGAGAGAGATTCAGAGAAGGTAGAATTTTGGTACTGAAAAGGTTGGATGTTCTAGAAAATAAATACAAATTCTGACTTGGAGTTCTCTAAACTAGTGAAGATTAGAGTATTTTTTATTTTAAAAATTATTTCTAAATTGCTTAAAATACACATACTTTTTCTATTTACACATTTATTTATTTATTTATTTATTTATTTGTTATATATACACATATAAAAATATATATACATATATATATATAACAAATATAAGTTCCAATCTGTGGAATACATTCCTTCCTACTCATAAAAACATGGTAAATTAGAATGTAAAATTATAAATAAACCAAATTTTCACAAGATTTTAATTTCTATTTATCATTTGTAGTTATATAAATGTGAAAATTCCTGGGTTTAGTTTTGAATGTAATTAGATCTCAAACTAAACTAGAAATTTTGCACAGTGATCAGTTTTTTCTTTACAGGTGCACCATAATGAACCACACTTTTTTATTCCCCACTAATTGCAATTAGAGTTCATAATTCTACTATGATTAGCCTTTGATTATCACAATACTTTGTGAATAACAAAATAACCACTTAATTGGTGATAGCAAACCATACATAAAAGCATCACTTTTTTAAACATGCAAAATATGTAGAATAATAAACTAAAAGACAAATCATGCTTACCTTTATATGCCTTTTTACTTTCACTCAGTAAAGCTTGAATATACTTTCATTTGAATCAAAAGTCCATTCTGGAAAACAGTCTAGTTATATTTGGCCCTAATGACTGTCACAAACTTTATTTGGAACTGCACTGTATGTGTTAATATCATGGATAATATGATTTCAAATCCGTCAATGAAAATTATCAACACACTTTTCATTTAGTTGCAGACATTCTGCTTAAAGGATTGTCAGAGGGAACTCTTGTTACTGTACCTGCTAGTGCTACTTAACTGTAAACACTGCAGGAATCAACAAGCTCAACAGACATGGACAAAGCAATACAGACCATTATCAAAAGCCAGATATTTTACATTTTAGGGATTTCTAGTGTTCAGTGCAAGCCATCCTTTCCTTCTCCAGAATGATAAAAAAGGCTCTTTCAGTGATTTAAAGGCCATTTTTGTGATTGTCTTAAGAGCAAAACTATTGCTTTTCAAAGAACATACATACAAGCAGGCATTCTCTGAGCCAGGTTTCATAGAATCATAGAATCAAGGAACTGTTTGGGTTGGAAGGGATCTTCAAAGATTGTCTAGTCCAACCCCTCTGCCATGGGCAGGGACATCTTCCACTAGATCAGGTTGCTCAAAGCCCCATCCAGCCTGACTTTGAATACTGCCTGTGATGGGGCATCCACAACTTCTCTGGGCAACCTGTTCCAATGCCTCACCACCCTCATAGCAAAACACATCTTCCTTATGTTCAAGCTAAATCTACCCTCTTTCAGTTTAAAACTGTTGTCCCTTGTCCTGTCACTACAGGCCTTGGTAAAAAGTCTCTCTGTCTTTCTTATAAGCTCCCTTTATATATTGAAAGGCCACAATAAGGTCTACTTGAAGCCTTCTCTTCTCCAGGCTGAACAACCCCAACTCTCTCAGCCTTTCCTCAGAGGAGAGGTATTCCAGCCCTCTGATAACTTTTGTGGCCCTCCTCTGGACCAGCTTTAATAGCTCCATGTCTTTCTCATGCTGAGGGCTCCAGAGCTGGATGCAGTATTCCAGGCAGGGTCTCGCCAGAGCAGAGTAGAGGGGCAGAATCACCTCCCTCAACCTGCTTTTATGCAGCCCAGGATATGGCTGGCTTTCTGGTCTGCAAGTGCACATTGCTGACTCATGTCCAGTTTTTCATCCTTCAGTATCCTCAAGTCCTTCTCTGCAGGGTTGTTCTCGATTAATTCATCCTCCAGTCTGTGCTGATTTTGGGGATTGCCCCAACTCAGGTGCAGGGCCTCGCACTTGGCCTTGTTGAATTTCATGAGGTTCACGTAGGCTGCCCTCTCTAGCCTGTCAAGGTCCTCTGGATGAGGTCTGTTCCCTCTAGCAAACCAACTGCACCACTCAGCTTGGTGTCACCTGGAAATTTGCTGAGTGCACTTAAACCCACTATGTCATTAATGAAGATATTAAATAGTATTGGTCCCAAAACAGACCCTTGAGGTACATCACTCATTATTGGTTTCCATTTGGACATTGGGTCATTGACTCTTTCGATGTAGCTATCCAGGCAATTCCTTATCCTTCTAATAGTCCGTCCATCAAATCCATGTATCTCCCATTTAGAGGTAAGAATGTTGCGGAGGACTGTATCAAAGGCCTTACAGAAGCCCAAGTAGATGACATCCATTGCTCTTCCTTTGTCCACTGATGCAGTCACTCCATCGTAGAAGGCCATTGCATGAGTCAAGCCAACTTGCCCTTGGTGAAGCTACGTTGGCTGCCTCTATTCACCTCCTTGTCTTCTATATGCTTCAACATATCTTCCATCAGGACCTGTTCTATGATCTTACCAGGCACTGACATGAGCCTGACTGGATGGTAGTTCCCAGGGTCCTCCTTTTTACCCTTTTCAGAAATGTGTATGATTTTCCCTCTTCTCCAGTCACAACGGACTGCACCTGACTGCTGTGACTTTTCAAATGTGATGGAGAGTGGCTTAGGAACTAAATATGCTAATTCCCTCAGGATCCTGGCATGCATCCCTTTGGGTCCCGTGGACTTGTGCATGTTTGGTTTCCTCAGGTGGTCTCAAACATGATCTCCTCCTAAGATAGGGGATAGTTGGTTTCCCCAGCCTTGAGGTTCAGGGATTTGTGAGATCTGGGAAGAGTGATTACCAGTGAAAACTGAGGCAAAAAAATTGTTAAGTACCTCAGCATTCTCATGTTAGTTCTTACTCTTCTCCATGTCACTTGTCACTAGTTCCCCCGTTTTATTTCTCAAGATGGGTACATTTTCTTTAATCTTCCTTTCTGACCAATGTACTTGTAGATACCCTTATTATTCTTGACTTTCTTTTCCAAATTGAGCTCCAACTGTGCCTTAGCTTTCCTGATGTCATCCCTACACACCTGGGCAGCATCCCTGTGTTCTTCCCAGGATACATGTCCCTGATTCCACTGTCTATGCATTTCCTTCTTATACTTTAGTTCAATCAGGAGGTCCTTACTCATCCATGCTGGTCTCCTGCCTTCCTTGCCTGATTTCTTACACATGCTAATCAAGAGTTCTTGTGGTCTAAGAAAGATTTCCTTAAAGAACTGCCAGCTTTGTTCAACTGTTTTGTCCCTGAGGACAGTTTCCCAGGCAGTCCCATCCACTAATTCCTTAAACAACTGAGTTCACTCTCCTAAAGTTCAGGGTCTTGACTCTACTCTTCCCCTGGCCCATATCCCTCAAGATCATGAACTCCACCAGGGCATGATCACTGCAGCCCAGGCTGCCAGAAGTCTTGACATCTCTAATTAGTTTGTCTGTGTTGGTAAGGAACAGGTTCAGTAATACTTCTGTTCAAAACCTTAAGTATGGCACCAGCCATGCAGCCTGAACCCCTTCCTCTGACTGGGAGGATAGAGGAGAACACCACCTGTGCTTCAGATCCTTTTAACATTGCTCCAAGGGACATATAGTCTCTTTTGATGGTTCTAAGCTGCCTTGTCGCTGTATCTTTAGACTCTACATGGTATAGTAGGAGTGGATGAAAATCTGCAGGGTTCACCAGGCTCGGAAGTCTCTCAGAGATATGAGTGCTTTGGTGCCTCTCAATTTAATACACTACCATTGATTTCTGCAGAGAAATGTTATCTATGCAGCACTTCATGTGGCCTGACAACTGCTGAAAATAAAATGACACATTTGGGAACAGATATTAGATATCTACCATGCTTCAAAAGTACTTCTGATTTCCATGCTTAAATATCCTGTATTACAATACAGTCATGAAACTCACCAAATATTTTGATGTTCCTTTTCCCAACGAGAAGGTACAGTGGTGCTGTCCACGGTGCTGATGAGGTCCTATCAAGAATCCTGTGTACAGTCTGGGCACAAACTGTCAAGAGGCTGAGTTTAACCTGTAAAATTTAAGAAGTTGATCAGAGCATAAAGAGGTTTTCTTAAAAGAGATGACTAAATAAAAGTTTGTTTATTTCCCTTAATAAAATGAAAGGTAAGAAGTGATAGGGTTACTTTCTGTAATTACCTCGGTGGAAGAGAGTGAAAAATTATACAGGATAATGAACAATATTGTCATAGGAAGAAATTATAGCCATTAATAAACATGGGCTGAGAATTATAAGTTCATAAATACAAGACTAGCAAATTCTAGAATAACATAACAATAGGAATGCTTTTTGTGTGTGTAGGAGGAGCACTTTAATTGCTTTCAGTAGGATCTAATATTTTAGGATTACATGTGTTGATCCTTTCTGTCCCATATTAAAATTCAGGCATCCTTTCTCTTTCAGTTGTTGTTTTGCACTTAGGCCCTTTATTGCTTCCTTACTCCTCCTCCTTCTGCAACTCTTTCTACCTTATACATCTTTACTTAATCAGACCAGCTAGTCTTTATCTTTCCACATATGCAACTCTACTTATCATGTAACTGGTTGGAAGCTTTTTTTGGTTCTATTTCTCTGGCCAAGTATATCCCAGTCACAGACCTATTATTACCTACTATACGTTTTTCTTTTTTTTCATGTCCTCTACTTTCTTTATCCTCATTTCTCCCTACATACTAACAAGTTCATCCTGGAACAGAGTGGAGGTTTGGATTGTGACTGTGTGTGTTAATGCTTTCTGAGACTATTCCATACATATTCTAGTTCTGCATTTTATGAGACAGAGAAGGTAGTCACTGTCCTGGTATTTCTCTATTCCTTAACTGAACTGTATGCTATAGTTCAATATTGTTTTCCTCACTTGCTAGAGAGATGAAAAAGAATTAGTTTTGTGAAAAATGTTTACCAAAAGAAAAAAGGGATTAACTGATATTGTGCAATACCATTAACATGTCCTTAATGGGCATCATCTTCGTTGCAAATATATGTCTTCACTCAGAAAAACTCCTTGGCATTACTATATAGTGTTGCAAGTTATCTAAATTTTTCATAGTGTATTGTTATTTAGAAAGGCATATATGTTTGAATCATCACATTTATCAACTGACCAAAATATTTTATTACAATCTGACCTCAAATCCCCAAATTACAGTTTATTTTAAATTTTCATTTTTAAGTAATCTCTTACCAAAGATATCAGGACATAAATTAAATTAATACAGTCAGTTGTTCAGTCAATGAAATTTAAAATAGTTTTATGAATGGTGGTTGCAGTCAATTCCTTAGCTGATAATAATTTTACCTCAGAGAACTCCTGAGATTACTTTGTGTGTGTTGACATGTAAGAAATTTTGTTTAACTCTATTTGATTTCACAAAGAAAATGACAGATACTTTTTCTCTTCAGAGAAATGAATACAATTTTCTAGTAGAGTCACAACCAGGTTGCAATATTTCCAGCTACTAACAGATTAGAACCAAGATAGTAAATACTTGTAAGCTCTAGTTTGGTAGGTGTGCTGTTTCAGTTTCAGGTGCAGCTTTCTTTGCCTGTTTGTTTTTCTTTGACTAGCACGTACAAAAAGGCAAAATATTAATCTTTAATGTGTTCTGTTTATCAGCCTTACTCCCTTTATTAAGATGAAAGGTTCACGGAATCACATACCCTGATGCAGTCAGTATGATTCTTCCAATTTGCCTTTAATCTTCTGTTTCATGACTAAAGTTCTTTTGCTTCAGAATTAAAACATCATTAAGGTGGAGGATGAAAGAAAAATAAACAAGTCAGTGAAGATAGTATTCTTGTAAAATCTTCATTCTTAAAGAATATATAAATGGCAAAGATCTTGGATCTACTTAGTATTTGAGAGAAGAGTAAAAACAGGCAGATGTTCATAAGAAAAAAAAATAAACAGAAAACAAGTTGAACATGAGGAATGGATAGTTTTCTGTTATGGTCCAGTGCTGGGTATCAAAATACTGTCCTTCCTCTGTTTCACACAAATACAGCTATTGTGACATGCTGAGATTACAAGTTAGTAAATTCTAAACTGATAAAAAGGAAATGTTCTTATGCAGCATGTGGTTAGACTGTAGAACTCAATGTCACAGAAAATCATTGAGGCTAAAGATGTAGTCAGATTCAGATAGATATTTATAATGATAAAAATGGTAGAGTTTGAAATATTGAATGAAAATGAAAGTTTTCACAAAATGAAAATTTTTAGAATAAAACTAAATGTCCTACTTTAGTTTACAGTATTTCCTAATCACAGTAAATTAGGAAAAAAAAAAAGAATGAGGAAAGAGCTGTCTCACATCTGTCTGTTGAAGGATTCTTACTACAACTACTAAGATAGTAGTCATTGTCAAACATATTAATGGACTAACTGAATTTGAGTTTTATTTGATCATCAGTGGCTTAACTTTTAGAGTGTACATCAGTGTTGATTAGCATCAGTGGAGGGTTGGTATTTTCAGTGTTTCTACAAACCAGCTGTTGACTGAACAACAAAAATTCAAATAATACACAACTGACTTTATGTAACTTGCATACATGCAGACACACACATACATAAATTGGTAATTTCAGATATGGTCCTTGTACTCAGTATCTCAGTTCAGTCACAGGAAAAGTTGGAATAATATATAATCACAAAACTACCTTGATGTTTGTAAAGTGAGCTAAAATTCTTTGATGTAAATTCATAGAAGACTGAAAGGCATAAATATGGATCTAGAGAGAGATGTTAAGGATTAACTCATAAAGTATTGTATTATCAAGTTAATGCATATTAAGGCTAATTCACCCCCCCACCCCCCCACTGTTGTAAAGACATTTCCTGTAGACCATATAAGAGAGATTTTACTCAGTTCTGATAATTTTAATTGTGCATGGCTACACTAGAATAAATGCCCTGAAAGTATCTTAATTATGTACCTGTGTCAGAGTTTTCCTATCTAATCTCAGACAAAAATCTCTCTTGATTACAAATTTTTCAAAGGTTAGAATTCAAGAATCATCTTACAAAATTCTTTAATCTACATGACATCCTTTTTGTTATTTGCAAAAGCTATTGACCTGCCTGGAATATATTCATGTTTTGCAACAATTGAAAGAGCCAGCTTGTAATGGGTGTTGAGTCTCCCACTCATGTTGTCTGTTCTTCACTGCTCCTGTGTGAAGTGTTTTCCTTTTGTTACTTTTTTGATATTTAGTCTCAATATTTAAAACATGTTATGCAATAATATTAGTCATAAGACTAATAGAACAGTTTAACATCAAATTCTCAGTGTTTCTCTCATGGCTAGCAGATAACCTTGTGGTCTGTTCATGCGTAACCTAACGTAACCTAATAAAGCCCCAAAACAATAGCTTTTAGTAATCTCAAGGTATCAACTAAGCGAACAAACTCTTATACCTACTCAATTCCTCCATTTCTTGATGAGAGAGGTGTTAGGTGGCTGTTCTTTGGAACTCACTGGGCAACTTTCTTCTTGGATAGAAGGATGAATCCTGTCGTGAATTTTCTCACAGTTCTTTCCAGTGAGAAGGGTCTTTTTAACCTTCTGGGAAGAGACATGTTCTTTTAGTGAAATGTCAGAAATACTCATCTACTTCATGAAAATCCTCATTACTTAAGATATCACTTGAAGAAAACTGATGAGCTTTGTGTGCCAATAAACCTATTTTTATCAGTACTTTCTTTAATAGCGGCAAAAAATTGATTTGTTTTCTATATTGATGCTGCCCTGGAGTTCAATGTCTATCAATCATTCCAAATCCATATTTGAAAGACTGATAAAAAACCTTGATATATACTTATATTACAAGGCCACCTAGACCATCAAAATAACACAACCATGGTTTTCAGTAACTTTCAGATATCTGTTTTTAGTTTCCTAAGTGACATATCAACCTTCACTCAGTTGCCTGAATAACAACATATCAATAGTATGTCAGTTCAGAAAATCCAAAATGGTATCTCTTTTAAACAAATCTGAGAAACATCTGTGTTTAAGTAAAGAATCAGTCTAACTAGCATACATTTTCATACAGCTCCATAAGACGTTTGTCTACTGCAATAAAGCATTATGTTTTCTGATGTGCATTACTGAATACATTACTGCATGATTTTGTCGAAATGGATTGAGAATCAACTTCTTATTCAGCTAGAGAATCCCATAAAGGGAATTATAATTAAAAAAATAAATAAATTGTGAGATAATTTACAAGAATGTAACCCAGTCTAACAAGATTGTAAATATATCACTGTGGAATTTGGGCAAACCATTTTTATTTTCTATTTGACACAAATATCCAATAACATGGAATCTTTGCAATGGATGTAAAATGTCAGGATTAGAGTCTCATCTTTTTAGTTGTCATCATTCCTCTAGTGACCCAGATATGTCATGTTCTGAGCATCTAAACACAGGGATGAGCTGTGGAGCTTCCAAGAAACAATTTTCTTCAAAGCTTCAGAATGAAAATGGTGGTAAGCAGTTTTTAGAACTGTCTATCATGACAAAACTAGATACATGGGAAAAAATATATTTAAAAGGTGGAAACTGAAGAAATAAAATCTATAAGAAAGAAAACTTTGAAATAACTGCTCATTTTTTTGTTGAAAGAAAGCTGCCATTTTAAAAAGCAAGTTAAACTGGTTTATGCACCTGATAAAATAATTAGAAAAATTATCAAACAAAGCTTAATCACTGCTCTTTGAATCCACTCTCCTTCTAGTGCATTAAAACTTCTTCTCCTGTGTAGAATAGCTTAATAATCACTTGCACCTAACATACTTGCCCCAAATCTGCTGCTGAGCCATGGAACATAACTTGAGAATATTGGATTTCATTATTTTGTCATGATTATTTGCTTAGGAGCAAGAGTTTCTCATTTTAACCAGACCTTATACTATGTATATTGAATAGAGAAAGTCCAAAAAATGTCTCTAATTTACGAGAGTTACAAATTCGGTGGAGAGGATGAAATGGACACAGATGCTTGTTATGGTACATAGATCTCCATTAATTGCATTGGCCTTTATTATTCACCTGTCCCAGTTCTGACTGTGCTCAAAGGATTATATCAATATTATCATCACCCATATATATATTGACATTACATTTCATTCACATAGCAATTTCCACAACGACTTGATCCTTACCCATATAATAAATATCTCTACATATTCTTCCAGAATGCCTTTCTGCTTGGTATACATATATATAATTAAGGAAGAAAGATGAGAAGACTGAACTTCAGATGTCCCAAAACAAAAAGTGAGTAAAAAGAACTTAAAAAAAATTCCTAAGTTTGTTTTGTTTTGTTTTGTTTTAAACTTAACTGAAATGCTTAATGAATGAAGTTCTGTGTTTTCTCTGTGTCTCATGATTGTGGTATGTCATCTCAAGAAATGACTGTGTCATGTATGTTTCTCTTCCACCTCTGTGTAGCTATGGTCTCACATATTTAAATTATTGACAAGAGACTTTAAATAACATTCATGAAATCACTCCCTCCAGATATCAGGAGAATTTCAGATTATCCCAAATCATGATTATTTTGGCCAGTCTCAATATACAGTTTTTCAGCAAGGCAGCTGCAATGGGTTTTAAAACTTTCCCAGATTTTCTTCAATTATTTGATGGAAAATGCTCTCGTCAGAATCTTAGGTACTGTAAATTTCATCACAACACAGGATAATCAAAATTCTTTCTCTTCATAACTGTATTGTTCAACACCACATTCTCATTCTCATTGCATTTCAATGCAGCTTGCAATGAAAACCACTAATGTTACCCAGAGGTCAACACGTCTTTCATAGTAAATTATAATTAAGTTTTATGAATTATTAATACCCAAAGCTAAGTGAGAGAAAAACATTTATAGTCCATTTACTGTTTTCAAAAAAATTAAGAATTTCTATATAAATTATGACTCTATCACTCAAGAGTTCACTTTGAATTGAAGACTTTCAGCTATTACAGTTTATACTTAGAAAGACAAAAAAAAGCAAAACACTCAAACCTTTCATTTTTAAAGAAAATCTCAAACTCTACTATGTTTCAGCTAGCATCCTTATCCTTAACATGCTTTTACTAGTACAAGCTGAAAGTCAGCACAGCTTTTGAAGCTGAAACTACAAAATCAAATGTCTCAAATATGTTATTTACAAAGGCAGAAAACAGTAAACCAGTGAATTCTAAGCATCAGTAAACTAAAAGTTGACATGTAGTCAAGATATAAAAAATAATTAAACTGTTTCCAGAATGTCCCTAGCTAAAACTCTCTTTATTCTTCTCTATATACTATGCATATTTCAGTTTGTTTTATTTTAGGAAAAAAGCCCGTGAAAACACACCAAAACTAAATGAATAAAATTAATATTTTACTGTGATTTCAGTATTGCAAGTCTTAGAATTTTTTCTTTATTTTTCTTAAACTTTTCTTTTGTATGATTTCTTTTTGCTTTATTTTTATAAGCTTGGGCAAATCACTTTAACATATTGTTTGAGCTTCCCTGTAAAAATCATGAGAATTGTGTTAAAAGTGGTAACCTAATAAAAGTTATTATGAAGGTTATTTAACACCTGAATTTGACTAGAAGAAAAAAAAAAAAGGAAAAAAAAAAGATGCTGTGTAGTTTCCTTTCGATGTATATATTCATATCTACACAAACGGTTCCAGTTAAGAAGTGTCTACCCTGTGAGGTAAAAGCACATTAGGAGTGAGAGGACAAACAAGATTCCAACAAGCTAGTTTTGCCAGGCCCATGTTAATTCTTCATACAACTAACTCAGATGTCTGTGCAGTGTTCCTGGATCAACAGCTTTGGAGAGCAGGGGCAAATACTTGAATATGCTGAGACAGAGGCAGGCAAGTCTAGCCTCACTTGCTAGTTCATTATCAGTGCCTGTAGCAGAGCTGATAGAAAGTGAGAAGGAAGCAAAAGGATCTCTGATGAAAGGGAAGGAGCCATGCAGCCAGACTTCATGAAGCATGGGATACTGCCTTTAAAAATGTTGGGAGTCACTGTGGGTAAGATTCAAATTAAAATGACAGCCCAAATGGAACATAGCCAAACTTAAATTACAGTAAACTGTAATTTTAGCATAAGCTAATTGCATAACACTGGGGTTGCTTGAATGCAGACTTTTTAGTGCATACAGCATTTGTCTAGGAAGGGAAATGCACTGCCGAAATTGGTTGAAGAAATCTGGAACCACTTTTTGCGATTCCAAACCACAAGGTTGCCATTTATTTTGGGAGAAGAATAGTTTCTACTCTTTTTATTGAAGCTATATACATGGATACAGGAATCTTCTGGCCAGGAGGAGAGCCAGAAAGATGAAACAGGACCAAAAATATGTTCCTGTGTAATAGCAAACTATCCGTTTTATACAAAACATCACCCGGGGCAGGGGGGTAGGTGGGTGGAGGGGTACCACAAAGAATCCTCAAGGACATATCCCATGTCTTTTCTCTTTCATTTGAATCTCTGTAGAACTCTGAAAGTAAGTCCACATGAAATAATAGAAAATTGAAGTAATATAAAACTATCTTGCTCATACAATTATTTCTAAGATAATTTCATTCAACTTTAACTCAGGTGTCTCTGCACAGTAGTCTGATGTACCTTATTGCTAAGAACTTGGGCTTCCTGTCTCCAAGCAGCAGGACCTTGCTCCTCCAAGGCTGGGGACCTAGACTTATTCCAATCTTTCTCACCATTGATCTTTTAACAAGCACTCTAAAGGCCGATGTTCAGTGAAAAGTTTCTCTTTTGCAAATTACATTTGCAGACAATATCTACATCAATCAATGTTTATGAAAGGCCTTTCGTTTGTTAATATGGAAGAAGTTAAGCTTGCACTCTCATTAGTGTTAGCAATGCTACCTTCCAGTGTAGGTATATTATTCTGTTCACCACTGTTACTAAATTAGGTCAACGGACCAACCTCGCTTTATTTATATGACCATATTCCATCTCTATGTCCAACCCAGAAAGTCCAGCTGGGGAAGGAGGGCATAAAACAGAGAAAAAACCAAATCATATTTCATTTTAATAAAATATGTCAAATTAAGTTTACATACTCTGCCATAACAATGACAATAATGACTAATGGTTACACTAACACAGGATATTTCCTCTCTGATGTTTCATGCTGTTTGTTTTAAGGATTGGAATTAGATTTAGAATTCAATAAATCCATTTACTGTATTACTTAGTATTGCTTCAACTCAGATTTTTCCATGAACCCATAGTAATTGACCATATCTATATTTACCAATGTTCTTTCTCTTTTGGGTTCTGAACAAAACTGGAACAGGTACCAGAAGCAGCACTGAAAAAAACTTGTCTCCATAAATTATCTTCCTTATCAAGCTAAAATAATTCAACCAATATGGTGCCAAAGTTAATACAAGAAAACATGGAGCATCTCAGTAAAGTTAGACTGTGGTTCCTTTTTTTTTCCTCTGCTGACTATGTAAATATTTCCTTCTAGTGGGTCTTATTCCACGAGATGCTACAGCTGCATCATATCTAACTAGAAATAATTACTGAAACAAGAAGATTGCACTGAAAAACTAGGTCAGAAATGACATGACTGCAAATATGGTCACACTTGGATTTCTACATATTGGTTACATAACTGAAATGTTTTGGGGAAGATTTGCAGAGAAACTGGAAGAAACTATTTCAGGCAGGGGCTGAAAACCCAGCTGTGGGAAAGATGAAAATGCCAAATACGTGCAATTTAATCTTGTCTCTACCTATCAAAAACTTAACCTGGTGTTGGTGAGAGATATATCCAACCCCAAAATTTGGGCTTAATAAATGATGCATGCAAATATCCTAAGCACGTGCATGCGCATACACACACACAAACATGTAGAGAAGATTTTCTGGGAAAGGGAGATGAGATCACTTACAAGAGTGTGGAAGTGAAAATAGCTGGGATTATTTTCATGAGGAGGGAAGAACTGGAAATTTTTCCAGACCGTAAGGGTAGAAAGGCAAAATTCTGCATCTCCTGAAGCCTTAACCCCTCATTTCTCTTTTCATTGTACAAGAGCACGCATATTGTTTGAACCATACACTCTGAAAGAGGTGCTCAGCTGCAGGACAAACAGGCTTCTACAACAGGATCGTAGAAGATGGAACAAGGGCAATGTTTAATGCCTTCAGGAATTAATTGCTGAACTCATTTGCAGTATAAATGATTTCCTGTGATGTTGGTCCTTTGATCTTTCCCTATCCACTACAAATTAAGGCTCAATAAATTTCAGTTCTTAGGAATATGGCTACCCTCTGTCATTCACCCTCTTTTCCCTCCACTTCCATTCACAAGGAAAAAGTAAAATGTCTCTCCAGAGACACTCACTCTCTGGGTGAGTTTTCACCCAATGCCCCTTACACCAAAAACAGCATACAAATTTGCTTGGGCGCACAAACATAGAGATGAAGACATACAGAAAATAAACCAGTTACCACAGTGAGTCAGAAAGCTCCTCAGCTTCAGTTAGCAGAATTTTATACCGTATTGCACATTGTGAAACATTTGTTATTTCACATCCAGAAAGCACAAAAAGCCAACTTTTTGTAAATTTTAAACAAATTGCATAAAGTACATACTGAGAATGTGGTTTACATACTATCGGATAACAAAGAAAATCTGGCTATTAGTACATAACAACTTCACAGTAAGGATATCAGTGTTTAATGAGAAATTGCTGTTATAACCTGTGTTTTTACTGATACTCCTCACAGTTAAGCAACAGGGCATCAAGTAGACTGCTAAGTGATGTGTGAAGGGCCACAGCCTGATTGCACTAGCCTCAGTTAAAGACTGGGTAATCAATTTCAAATCCCAATGGTTCACACAGACATCATAAGTCAGGAATTGGTATGCTCCAGTATTATACTACAACCTTAAAAGATAAAATCAAATGTAGTTTTGAAAACAGATCGTACATGCTTTGCAATGAAAATAAAGTAACACACTTCTGATTTGACAGAAATGCACCTTTGAACTAAACACACTGAGAACTGGACACGTAGTGTATAGGTTTGCCTTAACATTTTTCCTTTGCATAGTAAATAATTTAGTGGCAACAAAACCTCAGAATTTTAGAGCTGCTGATAATTAGAAAACAATTTGGTCTCAATTTTGCAGTAAGACAAAGATTTGTGCTGAATTATCCTAGGATTTTTAAAAATATAAATTTAGAATCACAGAAAATTAAACAATGCAGGTCCATCTTTGCTCAGCTTTTGAGATCACATTTATTGACTATCTGATGCCTAGTAAACACTTTTTAGTCTCACTTGATTTAGGCATATGCCAGCAGTATATCATAATGCATTAATTAATTAATTAATTAAATCAAGGGACCTGCAGCTGTAATGAATTTAGTAATTCATGTATAAATACTTTTATAATGGAAGGCTTTGGTAAAAGCAGAAGAGAAATGGAAAACTAATATAGTATATATTTTGGATTAGAAGTAACAGATATAACTTACAGGAGCTGTAAAAACCTCATGCTTTATACTTCATGCTCTAGGAATGGTGTGAGTTATTTTCAATCGCTCTACCAATATAAGCAGCAGAACACCTTGGAAATGGGTTAACATCTGTCACTCACCCTTGTTTTATTTAGAGGCTGGTCTTAAGCCAGTCCTAAAAATTTATGTCTTTCATAAGACCCATCAGTTTTAACTACCTCTTGCAATGATTCATGAAATGCTTGCTTTCTGCTATTCTTTTAAAGAATAAAATGATTTTGACTTACTGCTTGTTTACTCTGTGTCTTTCCTCAATGTAATTCCTGTACAAATTACAGAGAGGTAAAGCCAGGAAAACTCAGTGCTGGATTTAGTCCACTATATTGAATAAATGGACACGTGTTACGTTTGAGAAAGCAGAGTAGTTCTGATGTAAATTTCTAGACTTGGCACTGGGAATAAGACTGTACAGACAAGAAGAGAATCACATATTCATCTTTCTCACTGAACAGCAGGAAGGAAGTATGTCACAGGAATAATACCAGCAGCTGCTTGAGACTTTTAAATTACATGTGGAAAAATAAAAACATGCAGAATGCTAATTGCTTCAAAAATCTTGTTTAAAACAGTAAGAATATCAACTTTTAAAATCTAACCACTCCAGCTGAGCTAGAGTTGTGCTTAATAGGTCAGTTGTGAAAGCTTTAGGAACCAAATTTATAGCAGAAAACAAAAAAAGGAAGTTATAATCAAATATAATGAGTCTATTTGAAGACATATTTTAATTTTTTAATGCATCTTACATTAAGATTTACAGTGCAATGCCACTTAAAAAAAATCCAGCAAAATGAATCGTTGCTGCCTGAGCTCCCTGCCACCCCCCAAAATTCTAAGTAACTTGATCTTGCGTAAGTTTTGTAACTTTCAGGAGATGCTGCATCAAATTCAATTGAGACAAAAGATTAATTCAGTAAGCTATGTCTGGCTTTTTCATATTTGAAGCTGGACCTGAGCTTTGAGAAAAAGCAATAGTTTGTTCATATTTTTACGATCTGTATGTAATGCTGTACCATAAGGAAAGCTTAAAGAAGCTGTATCTACATAAGCAGTGTAATTAAATATGCTCTGATAAGAATTTCTGAAATGGCATCTTTGGAATTATAATGCTAATCAATGTAAAAGTATACTTTATAGCAATTTTGTTAAAGTACCAAATCCCGTATTTACCTAATCTTCTATTTACACTTTGCAGAAATGACTAGAATCTACTACTTAATTATCATTGTGTTATTCTCCATCTTAGCTGTCCTACTTTAAAGCTTTAATATTTTCTTACAAAAATGAAGTTGACCCTTTTTAATAAGCTTCTTTTCAAAGATCAAATATATCTGTAATATTTTCTCAGTTTCTCTGATTCTGCTACCTGTGCTTAAGTATGTATGAATACCAAATTCTGTTTATTTTCAATTTACTTTGACACAGAAAGAACCCCACCTTTCTTTATCTTAAAACATTTAGAAAGCTTTGCTTATTTGTGTTTTTCCCAGTATGTACAGCCTTATTATTTTGATAGTACAATATTTTCAGTCTGATCATGCCATTCAGTTTAGATATGTTCCATCTAATGCGTAAATCTTTCTCTTTAGTTTACGTAGAGGCAGAGAAAAAACAATAAAACTATGCTCCTTTATCAGTTTGCTTTTAACTCTGATGTCACAGAAAAGTAGCTATAATCTACTAGTTTATTCTCATTTTGCATAGAGATCATCAACTCCAATTATCCATACTTAATATACTTTAATTCATTCCAAGATCTCTTTTGTAATGAACTAAATAATTCCTTCAAAAAGGAAAGCAAAGCATGGAATAGTGGATAGTGTACATAATAGTGTTACTGTCCCATTATACTATAACAACTTCATTTGCAACCTACCCATCTTGTGGAATCTTTGTGGATGCTTCAGAGACAGCTTTCTAGGATCCAGGCTTTACCAAGGGTGTTAACAGCACCATGAGACCAACTGGATCCTGGGGAAAGCAAAGGAGAGTTTGAAGAGCTATGCCATGTGTGCATCTTTTCTGGCATTTGCTGAAGTGTGGATGAGGCAGATAAGCCAGGGTGTTTGTAAAGAGCTGAAGTGCAAAGTGTTCTGGGATAGCTTTCATGCTGTGATATATTCCTTCTCTTGTGCAGAATGGATATGACTCATTTGCCCCAATAGACTCAAAGCTTTCCCAGAATAGAGATTGGCCTATCTGGTCCCAGAAATGCAGAGTGCTTTCAGGTCACCTTCTGAAAGATACAGAAATGTAGCCTTAAAGAACAAACAAGCAAAATATCCCAAATCCCAGATTTCCTCCTACCCCTTCCCAAGGACAAATTTTTAACCTGCTTGGTGTACAAAGCAATGTACAGTAGTTGTGGTAGGGATTTTGAATGCCAGCTTGGAAATTTATTTCAGAAAGCTTATTGATTTCTGCAGACAAATCTCTTGAAATATCTTAGTCTCTACAAATCATACTGGCTCTGGGACTTTCTGCCTTTAGGTTATAGTCCCATGCAATCTAAAAATCCCAGTCCTCTTAAGGGGAGGTTCTGCAGCAAAACACACTTATTCAATTTGGAGTTAACAGAGGTAATTTTAAATCCCTTAACTGAAGTGAAACCATTCCTGATTTATACCAGTACAAATGAAATAAGAATCAAACTTTAAATAATGGATTTACAGGAGGGTTTTATCCAGCAGAGAAGTAAGGAAGATATTAAAAAGAGAAAAAGTCCAGCCGTGTGAACTACATGGCAACTGTGTGGAAAAATAGCCTGCCACTGAGTCTAGATGGTATAGGGGGAAAGACAAGCTTTCTTGTGTGCTTGGAAGAAGCATATTCTGTTCCTTTAATCTTGCTCTGATCTATCAATTTCAGAAGTTTTACATCATCACTCATTCTGAAGGTGTTATATGTTATGTATAGGTCCACAAAAATCCAAATCATTATAAAGAGATAGTTGTTTTAAAAGTCCATCACTGTTTAGCTCTTAGACACAGGTCATCCATTTTCATGCTTTGTTATCCATATTTCCATGTTATAATTCTACATTGAATTAAATTATTTAATAGTGGTAAAGTGAAAAATTATATAGTAATAGTAATGATAATATAGGGCCTTAGTTCTTAAAAGAGGGTAAAGACTTTTCTTTGTTGTACATATGACAGAACTGTGGATTTCAACTTCTGTGTTTAAACCCATCTGAATGGAACATGAGGGTGTACAGCACAAAATATACCAGACATATGGACTTTCTTCAATTTGCCACTACGCACTGACAAGGTTTGACTGAGGTAAAACTAGCAGATGGCGGGGGACAAGTGAACATCTCTTTGTGAAATGGAAAGAATTGGAAAAAATGAGAATATTTGGGTATAAGAAGTACTTCAGGAACTCATATTTGATCCACTAGCACAATACCTTTGAGGCTTTATATTGACCTACAGGAGCACTGGAAACAGATTTATTTAAATACACACGTACTGATTCATTATATAAAGAGGGTTTCAAACTAAATATTATGGTATACAAAAATGCCTTTCAAACGAAGATCTTCTCTGTTGATCAGTAGATGGCAAACTTGCTACACCCAACTTTCAGAAAGTGTTCTGCTAGCATTTACAATACAACTCTTGTGTTATTATTTCTGATCTCTATAATTTCATAATTTTTAATGTGTTGAATAAATGATTTGTATATATGATGCTCTATATAGATAATATATCTTTTAAAATAGTCTAAAGAAATAAATTATAATTAATATTATATGTGCTCACTTCTAGTAGCTAGTTTTTATCTTAAATGACTACATGCTTTAAATCTTTAAGGTTTTTATTTTTATTTGCAAAAATACCTGATTTATTAATGCTAGGGTATTTCTTAGTGTTTGTGTAGCTTCTGTATTTTAACATTTGTCTTTCTATCAGAAGCTTTGCCCACAGCTTTTTATAGGAATTGCAACACACAGATAATAATGAGGATTATCTTTAATACTTATGACTGTAAACCACAAAATAGCAATAAGAATACATTTGGTTTACTATATATCTGAAAGTATTCCTTGATGTTCTGGGCATCTATCTTATCTAATAGCATACTAATCATATTTTTATAGTCAGGGATTGTTAGGTAGAATTAATGTGGCTAAAGGGAGAAAAGTAAGTAAATCAAGCAGATAATATGAATATAAGAGAGTGCAAGGAGAATTAAATTCTTAAAGAAATGAATAAACAGGATTAAGGGAGATGATAGGCAGACTGAGAAATTATCATTTTTAATTGTCTGGGGTGAAATTACACATCAAGTTCGTTCTTCCCATGCTCTTCAGTAGTTAGTCTTGTTTGCTGTCTTGAATATTCCAGAACGAGTGTGAGGAATCAGTATTGACTGTAAGTAATGGAAATTGTTCTCTAATATTAGTAGGGGGTTGTTGCAAGATTGGCACTGAAGTTCATCTACACAGCTTTAGGAACAGAGCCACATGTTGCTTCTACCTGACCTTGAGATTTTACGTAGCTCTGCAGGAGGAAACTAAACTGTGTTTTTTTGGATTTAGGGTTTTTTTGGTTGATTCATTCATGTGTGTGTGTCTGTGTATGTTTAGTTGTGTGTTTTTTTAAAGGAGACATTTCAGTAAATATTTAACATAAAAAAATTAAACACAATTGCTTTAAGGGGATAAAATACAGTAAAAATTGTTACTTGCAGTAATAGTATAATCTAAGTCATAAAGGCTTCTTTCAGGTAAGTATTATGTACAGGGATGGAGAAGGGAAAACAGTATGGAAGTCAAGGGCTAAATGTCTCAATGGCCATGGAAGGGAAAGTGGAGTTTCTGTTGTTTTTCTTACTGAGCCCAAGCCAAAGGAAGTCCTCCTTGCGGATTTGGTACTAGGGATAACTGAGCCTAAAGGGGAGACCAAATCATTCTGACTAGCAAGCTTGTTTACAAGCAAAAGGCCTGGTTCACAAAAGTTTTTTAAAACCAAGACAGACACTTGTTTGCATTGAAAATATGGGATGAATTTTAATACATTATGTTGATTCTCTACCTGAAGTATTCTGAAGCTGTTAACTACATTGTTGCAAAACTGATTGCATTCTCACTCTTTCACTACAAGGTGCCTCTGTTAGCCCATCTTTTGTGTTTAATGCAATTTGAGTCCATGGAATCTCCATTTTTTTTATAGGTACCTCATCAGAGAGATGGGCATCCACCACACATCTAATCTATGTGCCCAATAAGTGGGCAAATATAGAATAATATTTTTCATTAAAAGCATGAAATACCCTTATTATAGTATAGAAAAGTCAGTGAACCAGAAAATAGTAAAGTACAAGGAAAACAGAACAATATACATAGACACATGCAAACACGTTTGAAATTCCAGAAGGTCTGAACATAAAAGAGAGTTCACAATAAAGAGCTCCAAGTTATACTTGTTAATATACCTTCAAGAAGACCACAGTAGGTCTGAAAGTTTTTTGTTTTTTCTTTTTGCCAAGTGTGCTCTTTTCCAGTGTAGCATAAAATAAACTTCCATGGTATTGCAGCTGTACTATAGCAGTAATCAGTATACCAGAGAGAAATTGTCACTTCTACTGCAGAGATTGAAATAGAATTATAGCCTCAGTGACCTTTTGTGGGTCTGTCTTGTTACCTTCTAGTTACTCTTCTCCACCACAACAGGATTATCTATTCTGGCTTTATTTTACAAAAAACAAATACAAGCAGAAGTTTAGAGACTTAGGTTTCCTATCAATATATACTCCATAATATGCAATGCACAAAAATAATGTTTAACAATAATCCGGTTTATATCCTTTTTTTCCTTAGGAAACTCAAACACTTAAAAATGAAATTCCATACCTGATATATAAACAATTTGCAAAACCCACAAATGTTTTCTGTCAAAGCCTTTCATTAAACATAAACAACATTTCATATAAAGGTCATAATGATCATGATATTGTTTTGAAAAATTAAAAAAAAAACCACCATCAAGCAACTGATTTTTTCTTAGAGGAGGACTATGTAAAATAAGCAATATTTAAATACACACATACACACACAAACACATAAACACATACAGCTTCTAAGATTAACATTTTAGATGTTTAATTCTATGTAGTTTTTTCCATGTCCTTGTATATGTAAGGTCCACTGGGGACAAATCACTGGTGAGTTTATATTTGTTTACCTCCAGTAATTTCTGTGTAGTTTCAGAGTTCTTCTGACCCATGCTAATAAATGAAAGCTATATCATATAACACAATTAGGCAAAACTGGAAAATGCTTCATGGGATAAATTCAGAAAAAAATAGTCATTTTCAGATATATTTTTGAATTTTAGTTGCTATAGTAACACCACATTTCTTCTTTGCTGTACATTTCTTTACCGTACACTCAGAGCTCTATGTGACAAAACAACAATTTTACAGTCTACAATTTAGTTTCAAGAAAAAGATTTTCCCCCTCTGGGAGAACATGATTAGACTGAAGCTTACAGAGCTTCTAAAAGTTTGGGGTCTGTCAGCATTTCTGGCTTAATTTCAGGGGTTTATGACCTACTTATAAAACTTCTTTATCGAAGGAAGCTTAGCACAGTTGTCTCCTGCTGGAAACATTCTTTAGTGTTTTTAATCAAAATTTTAAAAATCCATTTCACAGCTTAATTTATAGACAAATTAAAAAACAGTAGACTAGAGTAGTGACTTCTGATATCAGTTGTGCTAGCTCCTAACTTCTTTTTTTTTGTGTGTGTGAATGAGATAAAAAGCAGATGGAGTGAACAAGCATAGCATCAATAAAATGAAGGAATTGATGTAACTGAGCTGGTAAAAACTGAGTAACTTCCTCTGAGCCTCACAAATCTTTTCAAATCTTTGTGTACATATAGCACACCTGCCTATTCAGGTAACAATGTCAATGGTACATAATAATATATAATATATATTATATTAAGCTACAGGAGTTTAAGATTTGTTTTCAAAAGCAAATCAGACATTTAATTATTTCACAAGTAATTAGGCTCTTGATTCCCATTCAAATTATTAAGGCTTAAGTGCTAAAATATATATGAAGCTTTGGGCTGAAGATACATATAAACACTTAACAATACACACAAAGGTTCAGAATTTCCACGGACATCTATGACAACCTGTGATGTCATCTGTTTTGGTGCTTCTGAAAGTTTAATCAGATGTCTGTTTGCATTGTTAGGCATACAGATCTTTTCCAAATTCATTCTAACAGGTCAAACAATAGTACGCAATTTCATGTCTGAAAGTTTTTAACAGAAATAAATTGTTTAAATCTAGGAAATCAAGATAGATTAATCATGCTCTGGGAGCTTTCAAAGCTAACATGACATTTCCAGGTCTGGAGCACAAACGTGGGTGCTCCTGCATAACCAGCTGTACCCCTTTGGGAGCAGCCCAACATTTTGGGCAGAGATGAGCAACAGGCTGCTACAGGTGGTGGGTTTCCTAAAGCAGTAAAAGTTATGTAACTACAATGTGAGCATATCTTATGTTTTTAAATCACTTCTAAGTCCTGGAAAATATACTTTTCATTCTCAACTCTTATTTTCTTTGTAAAGTGAAAAGATATGCTTATACAAACAGACTTACTCTGGTGATTAATTTTTCAATTTAAGAATGATCTCATTAAGAGTTTAAGTGTTTTTGAAGAAAACCTAAGGGCCTACAAACAGGCATCTCATATAACAGATTTCTTACTACAGTCTCTTCTTTACCAACAGCGAGAATTCAAAAGGGAAAAAGACTTCTTTTTCTGTAGCCTGTTTTTCACAATATCTGGGTATTAAAGAAAATCTTTTTCTATACACAGCTAAATCCAAAGCAATTTCTGGCTGACAAGACTACACAAACTAAATATGTTACCCTACTTCTATAAGCTGAAGGTAGAATGTGATCTCTACCTCTAAAATCTAGGCTACAGAGAATCTTCTGTCCTGTATTTTTACCAGAAAACAAAAGCAGGAGTCTGAATAATACAGCATCTCAAGTGATTACCACTTTTGAGCAGATATTTAATCACACCTATTGAGGGTTCATACCCCTCAAGAGCGGCAAAGTCTGATAGAAGAAAAGTCATTACCTTAGTCAGAGATGGCAGCACAAGATCAGTCAGGAGCATATATCTTCACAGCTGCACATTAGATAACTTGGTGAGTCCTTTACCTGGATCATGGCTCCTAGGCACAATGATAGCACAAATAGTAACTTGTGCTCAGATGTCTTAAGCATATGCATAGTAAAAAAAACATTAAAAGCCAGCAAATTGAAAATTTTGTAGCAGGAATTATTCTGTGTGTCATTCCTGCTATTTCTCTCATTGAAATGTTCTGTTTTCAATGAGATTTTAGAATTCACACTTCAGTGATGTGAAAGGGATGCAGGAGATATGAGTTTTCTGCTTTGCTACTGTTGTTTGAATAGGAGGCTATTCATTAGTGCTTTACTAATGGTTGTGATGGCTGTGTCTTTGCAGTGGAAAAGGTCATCCTATTATAAAAACAGCAGGCACAGCATTTTCTGAACAATATTGCACACAGCCAAATGAGAAGACCCACCACTTTTTTTGACCTGCTGTTTTCTTCTTTTTTTATGAAACCCTGACTTTTTTGCATTATTGTGTTAGAAGTTTCAACCAGACATTTACAAACTCTATAACCTTGTTCCTGTTGAGACCCCCTGATCAGATCAGTAGAGGGAACATGCAGGAATTTCACAATAACAAACCTTTGATCTGAGTGCTGATGGACACTATCAGCTACTTATGATGATTTTTAATGGATGCAAGTGCTGCTTCGTTAGCACAGTTTCAAGCATCCTTGTGCTGCTTTGATATGCCGAAGAAGAGATGAGGTCAAGTCACAGTAATTTGCCTCTAGCTTTATTAAAGGACTTCAGAGATGTAACTTCATCTGATACATCTCAGGAACCCTCTGAGACCCAAACACTCTCACAGGAGAGAGAAGGGCACAAAACTACTTCCTCCCCATCTTCATGAATAATATAGGTTGCATTCTTCCTAATCCTACTCCTGTGTGAAGGTTATCATAAGCTAGTTCTTTGAAAACACCATAATACATATAGAACATCAGCAATTAAATGCATTTAAGTTATGTGCAAACCTTCTTGATTCGATGTTTCTCTTTATTCCTTTCTTATGGATTTTTTTTTTCTAGTTTGATTAAGAAATGGAATTTACAATAGGAAGAGAACTGTAGAGAAGAAACACTAGGCTAGTCACAGAAATTCAAAGGCAGAAAGGAAAATATTTTTCCTTGTTCCCATAAGACAGCTTGGTTATTGACTGTTCCCTTGAGGCAGTGTTCTGGTCTGGAATGTGACTGTACAACCAACATCTTGGGGTTCTCTCAGTGACTTCAGTCTTTCAGCATCACATTTGCTCAGATTTCCTTTTTCTTTTTTTTTTTTTTTTTCTTTTTTTTTTCCCTTGAGGGTGCCAGTTTCAAGAATTAAATTGCCTTTATGCTTCTAGAGACAATTTAAGGTTTTACCTGGTCACAGATAACACCGGCAGTGGAAATTTTGCAGTCCAAAGGGTAGCCTTGATTACACTAGGGCAGTCTCACTGAAGGCTGATATCAATATCTAGGTTGCATAAATGCACATGAGGTCACCATTTAGCCTGGAGGATCTCAAACCCTAGTGTAGCACTCCAATAGCATAAATCAGAAATCATCAAATAATATTGCACTGTTAGAAAACTTCAGTAAGCAGAGATTCTGGTCTTATACGCCTGGCAGGTGGCATGAGAAGAAAAGAACCTGACCCCAGGCTATGTTTGCTGAAATGACAGTTAGGAAAAAAAGAAGCCTACTTTAATAGGGGAAAAAAAAATCGTAATAGATTGTAAATCCAGCGAATGATATCCAGCATCTTTTTTGAGTAAAACACTTAACCTTTGAAGTCACTCTCGGGGAATATCTGTTACTCTCACCTCAGGCTAAGGGAATGACCTTCCTTCACTCATCTGGTACCTTGCAGGCTGCAACACAGCCAAAATTATAATTTTTGTTCTTCAAGAAGAGACTCTCTCATACCTATTAGTGGGGAACAGACAGTGGTAATAAGGTGTACAGGATGAGAAATCAAGATTGTGGAATTGTGGACTTGCTCCAGGCAGATTTCTTGCAAGTGAAGCTATCTGTAGCATAAAAAGTCCCTAAGTCCTGTAGAAAAGGAGAAGAGCTATGAGATGGGCAAATTATTAATCTAGGAACTTTGCGCTCAGCAGAACTGGGTTTTTGAAGGACCATGGTGGCATGCTTTAAATGGCACAAATCTAGTCCAATGCTGGTGGACTTTCTGTCCTTAAAAAAGCCCCTACAACTGGTTTAAAACAAACTTGTAGAGAAAGCAAAACCTCTAGAACTGTACAGATCTACCATTGTGAACGTTTCTTCACGTTACCATTTTGTTTCTTAGGAGTACTTTTCTGAGAGCTCTAAATGTGTAAGTTTGATCCTGAGGAATTTTTAGTACTGAAAAATAGCATTGAAGATCCTCACAAAAATTATGTGAATTTTATCAAACATGTCTAAACCAGTGTGCTCTAATAGTATGTGCACTGCACAAGTGCTTGGAGGAAAAGGTTCTGTAGCTAGCTCTGACATCAATTCATGACAAGGCAGTGACTTTTTCTTTCTGTGCTCCACAATCAAATGAAAATGGTTATGCTGCTGAGACCACAACATGGTGACAGACCTCTTTTGATCTAATCAATTTTCTTATCAAAGGATCACATATAATGAGGAAAATGATGAATTCTGGAGTCTGTCAAAGTTTGCAGACAGTCCAGATTCACCTGTCAGATGATGACCCAGGCAGCTGCAGAAAATGATTCTTCATCACTATGGAGGAAGAAATTATACAGAAATATTTTTTATTAATAGCAAGACATTTATATGTACAGGAGTCACTCTGAAGGTATAACAATACTCCAGATGTTTCACCTTTCACAATTATTGTGTCCACCTCTCAAGCAATTGGATTTCCTGCAGTACTTCATTGATCTGTTTAAAAAAACTTTCGAGTCTCTACAAGAGCTGGAAAAGAATTTTCTTTCCTCCAATAGAAATAGACCTTTTGTGGTAGAAAACAAACCTAGTTTATTTCTTACAAAAGCTAGAGAACTTGAGTTTAAAATTCCCATTGGCCTCATGCTCCCACTCTGGTGAAGGTCAGATTTCATCTCTTACCTTGGGTTGTATTTGCTTTCCCTACATTGCAACAATAGTTTTTCGCAGAGTTCTTACCTAGGGAGTCAGAGATTTGTTCTAGGTCTTCCCATCTCCCAGTACTGCCCTGTGTTTTGTCCAGTACTTCTTAAGTGGGCAACATATGGGCAGTCCTTTAAATATAGGACTTCTCTTACCACTGGCTAGCAAAATGAGATATCTTTTATTTCTTCTTTTGTTGTATCATAAGTTTTCATTCTTACCTATACTGCAGCCCCTCTAAAACAAAGGAGTGTAAAACAGCCATACACCTTAAGCTTTTTTTAGTCTTCGGAGTAGAGAACTGTTGCAAATTAGGAGCAGAAGGTATATAGCACCTCACACTAACCTGGTCACATAATACACTGTTCTGTTCTCAAAACATTTACAAAATGCTTCCCCAGTAGCAGTTTCATTAATCAATTTTTTATTCTTAATGAAAGGAAACATAGTCATGATGCTTTACTGAGTATATTCTGTTTGAGACTGACCATATTTAATGGACCAGGTTCCCCACAGAACTAATACAGAAGCTGGGTTACTGTCTTCCAATTTTGAACCATCATAGAGCACTGGTACAATCTCGACATCAAGCTAATTGGACCACCCTGCATTTAAGGTTACTCATAACTATCATTTACAGTGCAGGAAATTTATGATCGAAAACAAAAGTATCAAATGATTTTTAGTCTTGCTGTTTTGATGTCTCAAAGGTAGAACCTCTCTTCTCCTTGACTGCCTAAACAGCTATATGTTTCCCTCCAGCTAAATCTAAACTGATACAGAGTCTAGGCAATCTATCTTATTCCATTCGTTTAAAATGTTATGCTCATCTAAAAGGTAGGCATACAGTAATAGCTTGAATTACCAAACTATTTATAAAAGGCTGCCAGTGTTGAAAGCTCAGTACATGTAGGGAACTGCTAATTGCATAATATGGTACTGCAAAGCTAGTTAATTTTCTTAATGAATGCCATAAAGTACTTTTCAGAAAGGATCAAAACAGGAAATCATGCTGAGTGACCCTTATTTGGAAATCAGTTCTGAGGCAAACAGGAAATATTTGTACAAACCTGGTATCTGATTCTTCGAACACTGATGTACACCCCCAGCTTTCTGCAAGTCAGAATTTCCACTGGGAGAGAAAGAGAAGTTCCACTGATGGGAGAAGTTACGGCTGGGGTACCCCATGTGTTGTGTCTTTACAGCAGAGTGGTGCACCCTCCCCACAGTAGTCTTGAGGCACCTGTGGAAGAATGAATATTTGCACCCCAATACTTCCATTACTGACAGCCCAGGGGGGCTGAAATGGGGTCCTGGGCTGTGGGTGGGTCATGGGAGACCCCAAAGGGGCTGGGCAGGGACAGACATGCCATTACTGTCCTCAGGGACCTGATAGTGTACATCATGAGCCCTCCACATCTTTCACTATCTCTTTTCAAAGAAAAGAGCAAGTCTGCCATTTTCAACAGGATGAAAATTTAAAAAACAAATAGCAAGACGGAGTTTCAGATGCCAAGTTCCTGTTTAACACAGTTAAGTCCCTAAGTTCCCTTGTTCAATGCATGGGGAACTTGACTGCCTAACTCTGTATATAATCCTTGGAGCCAAAGAGGAAATGTTAAGATATTTGCAATTCAAACATCTCTTTTGGATCTGGTCATTTTGGCAAAAGGACATAAAACTTTTAATTATTATAGAAATGTTTCTGAAATCTATATACTTAACTACTGGCTTGGGATCTGGTATATGGACATATATATTTTTGGGGGGTAAGAAAGTAGTTACTAGAGATCTAATCTAATACAAAGGAACCATTTATTCAATGGCTAATCTAAATATGTTACTTTTCTTCTCAGGGGAAGAATTTCTTATTCAGTTGTACCATACACGTACCCTTTCATAACAGTTATTGACATTATGTTTTCATGAAATACAAGATATCCCTATTGTATTTGTGTTGAAAACCATCTACAAGTCAACTGACACAGAGCTGAAAATACTCTAACAGAGTATTATTATGTGCATTATTTCAAAATACTGGGATTTTCTGTTTAAGTTAAAAATTAACCTGTAAATTAGTGCAACAAATACAGTAGAGCAAAATTATAAGCTGAAAGTAAAATCCTTTTGATTGCCTTCTGAGTACCCCCACATACGCCTTTTTGCCCCTGGCATAATTAATATGTAGGCTTTTACTCCACTTCTCTGTCTTGCTCTTGGGCTAGCCTCAGTGGATTCTAAAATTCATCAGGACCATGACTAGAAGTGGAAGGAAGCTGGTGGCTATGGTCAAAGTTCATCAGTGAGTCACAGAGCTTCACTGAGCTGTTGATATGCATGCAAAGGTAAATGAAGTTGCATATCAAATACAAACTTTGCCTTTTTTGTATCTTCAAATAATGGAGGAAAGAATCATCAGCCAAATTGTATGATTTACCTTTTGAGACAACTCAAATGTAATTACTCATCTACAAAACAAAAAATGCTGCACAAATTATATTTTGAGGGTAAATCATTGAAATTTCTATTTCTTATGAAAATCATTGTTAATTCTAAAAGCAAAAGAGTAAGTAATTTGTATGGATTATATATAACTAGGAAAATCACACCCACAGTGTAAGCACTCCTGAGTCTTTTTCCACTTGGTAGCCTCATATTTTATAACCTAACAACACACTGACAATAATGTTCTATGAAGGTTCAAAGGTAAGCTTAAGGATTGTTCAACATATTTTTTTCCAACATGCCAGCCTTACACAAACATTTTAGCCTAATAACAGTTTAGTGTCATTGTAAAATCTGTGGTTTATGATAACACACATTTCACATTCCCTTTCTGTGGTGAAAAATGGAATGAATATGACTCTCTAGTGGTCAGCAGATTTGCTGAAAACCCATTTAGAAAAAGAAAGTCAAGTGGTCTCGCTACGGTATTTCATTAAGTACTACCTAATTACCCAAGTATTTTCTTTTCTTTTGAATATAGGCTATTTTGTTTTTCTAATATAATTAAAGATGATTCAGCATGCAGTAAAGGATAGGGGAATTTTGTGAGGCAAAATAAAATCTGGTGAAACTCGACTGAATTCAAGATTTATGTCAGGTATGAATTTGGATTAATAGATTGACTGGATAAAAGAACCGAAGCAAAGATTCTCCTGCAACATAAATATGCCATACAGAAGAGGATACAGCTAGTGCGTCTGGTCTTGAATCTCAGGTACTCCACAGTAAGAGACAAGGAAACATAGCAGCAGAGATGAGGGATCATCTTCCCCATTAACTTTTCTCCCACTCTCCCTCATTGATGAGAGGTTTCTATGTTTATTTTACATCACAAAACACAAAGTTTAATATCTCTTTTAGATGGTTATTAGTAGTGACCATAATCCCTAAAAATAGCCACCCTTCTTAGACTCTTACTATGTTTAAATTCTGTGGATTTTAAGTGTCAACATGGCCTCTGTCAATAATCATCTTTGATCTACTCTTGTATTACGCAATTCTTTTTTTTTTGTAAAGGTGTGACCCATGGAGACATCAGCACAATACAGCTCATAGTAGTTGAATCCTTGTCTTCATAAAGACAAATGCATCACGTTCCCCCAACTGTTCTTTAGTCTCTAATATACAATCCTTCCATGCATACCTCTTTTCTTCCCTCTTGGTTACTGCCATTTTCAAATCAAGAACCTTAGCAGTAAGCTCTCTACTTCTTTCAGACACAGCTTTTTCAGGAGTTTTGCACCACTGACCTCCCCATTTGCTCATACTGTTATGGCATCAGAATTGTGACACATGAATCTTTCATGTTCCTACGCCATTACCACTGCAGATGTTCTTTTTAATATTCTTCAATACTTTATTATGGCAACCTGAGTTTCTCCTTAAGTTTTTGGAACTCTTCTTTATGAGTGTTAGCTGTTACCATAACTAAAGTGTAAATAATAAACAAAGGTACATTTGAAGTTGTTTAAATGACACTATTATGTTCGGGCATGGAATACTCCAGGTAATGGATAATATGGAAATTGCAAAGCCATGTTGCTGGAATGGATAACACTGGTTTTTTGCAAATGGGTGGCCTGCAGCAGCTGGAGTATTAGGAAAGTGGGAGAAAGGTAATATAACCAATGAAGTTTCAATTGACTATATCTCAAGGAGTTCACAACTAAATGCCACAGAAGCTACAGAAGTCAGCTGTGGGGAATTTGATAAAATTGTGTTAGACTTCAAGTGGGTTCTGAAGACACTTTTTCATTTCCCTTTCACATTTTTTGGATTTTTCTTGAATATTTGTGGATGTGATCCAGTATAGAAAAAAAAGGAGCTGAAAATTAAACTGCTATGTAAAGCTCCCTGAGTTGTGTAAGCGTTCTTGACATGTCATAACAGTTGACATCCCCAGAAGGACTTATTCTGCAGCAAGTTTTCACAAGTTCAGTCATGAAACTAATGGCTGAACAAAATATTTTTAAAAATACCATCTACAGAAAACAAAACTTTTCCTCTGAGATTCGATTAAGTGCCCAAAAGCTCAGCTGTTTTCAGACACAAAACTACTATGGTCTCATATAGGTTCTGATTTTATTAAGAAAAACTCACAAACCTTTAAAAGTAAGTCATTCTTATCTAAGTAAGAGTTCTACAGGTGAGAATGAAAATATATGGTTTTGGTTTGTCAAAAACAATGTTTAACAGATACTGGGGGGAGAAGAGTGCTTGGGGACAGAGAAGAGAGTAGCAAGGCAGAAACAAAATCATTTAGTTCTTTCTTATACTTTTCCCACTCCATATAAAATCTATAGCTGTTAGGTTAGGTCCTTGTTTGAAAATGTCTTGATTCAAGTATGTCTCATCTCCAGTTGAAAACATCGTTATAGATTCTTAAAATAGAATTTGCAAAATAAATCAGTTGTTTAATTATCGTGCTTTGTCCTGGTTTCAGCTGGGATAGAGTTAATTTTCGTCTTGGTAGCAGGTATGGGGCTGTGTTTTGGGTTTAGGATGAGAACAATGTCGATGATACACTGATGCTTTGGTTCTTGCTAAGTAGTGCTAAGTTGTTGCTAAATAGGTGCTAAGTGGCGCTCACACTGGTCAAGGACTTTTCAGCTTCACCTGCTTTGCCGGGTGCATGGGGGGCTGGGAGGGGCCACAGCCAGGGGGCTGACCCAGACTGGACAAAGGGTTATTCCATACCATATGACGTCATGCTCAGTACATAAGCTGGGGGAAAGAAGATTGGGAGGGGCATTGGGTGTGGTGGCGTTTGTTTTCCCAGGTAACTGTTACGCGTGATGGAGCCCTGCTTTCCTGGGGATGGCTGAACACCTGCCTGCCCATGGGAAGTAGTGAATGAATTCCTTGTTTTGCTTTGTTTGCGTGCACGGTTTTTGCTTTGCCTATTTAACTGTTCTAATTTATTTTACTTCAATTATTAAACTGTTCTTATCTCAACCCACGAGTTTTCTCCCTTTTACCCTTCTGATTCTCTCCCCCATCCCACCGCAGGGGGAGTGAGCGAGCGGCTGCGTGGTGCTTAGTTGCTGGCTGGGGTTAAACCACGACACGCTTGTATCTTGAATTATTGGTTTCTGTCCAGATTGCCTCATTTCTCTCACAAGTTTTACTCTCCCTTCCTATTCCTTATTGCATCTAATGTATTTTGGCACTGGGAATATTTTGTAGATAGCCCTCAGAAACCTTTCCTCCTATTACCCAGATGGGTTATTCAATAAGTATAGCACAAGTGACCTTGTCGCTCATATTTTCAAATGCTCTTTTCATCTGAGCACTAATCAAAAAACCCTGTTCTTCCAAATATAATAAAAACATATTTATCTTAGATTCTGAGCACAACTCAGACAATAATAAGAGAACTGTATTTTGATTATTTATTCGAGAACCCAGTTTCAGAATTTGAACCACTGCCTATCTAAGACCAATAAGTTTCAGTGAAGTGCTGCAGCAGGAATTATATTTAACAATATTTCAGTACAAGCACTTCGATCTAGTAGTGACAGATGATTATGTCTCTTAGATAAATTGTCTTAAAAGAAATAGAGAAAAAAAAGTAAATTTGTAGTGAAGTTTGAACAATTTTTATCCTAGATAAAATGGAAAATGTTAAACTGGTAGATTATGTACTTTGAAGTAAACACGAGAGCTATTAAGCAAACAAAATATACTAAGGGAATTTAAATATCTATATCACATGTATATGATATTACTGCTACATTTTATTTTCATTATACTAGCATCCGAAGGAAGCTTAAGTGTGAAAATATCATTGTACTGGGTGCTCAACAGACATATAGTAGAAGATGACCCCCAAATTTTGTTTCTTTTCTTCTTGTAGTAAAGATAAGATCCTTTCAGTGGTGGTGTTTGAAAAACTTAGATGGGTTCCTCCAAAGAATGTAGTAATCTGACTAAGTGTACACATCTATATCTGAGCAACCTATACAGGGAAAAGATGGTTTCTATGATGTGATTTGTCTCAGTCTACAGTTAACACCTAAAATAGGTCTGTTCAAATCTGCCCTGAATATGTCTGTTTCTCTCCATTGACTATAAAATGAACCCAGGCTGAGTAATTCAAAAGCATATGCATACCTTTTAGGCAGTTAAGTGAAATGAATCCCATTCCTTGAATCAGATTTAATGTAATTAGGCAGGTAATGCCTATGGTGGATCAGTTGTGCTTAATCTTGCTGTGGTAATCTAAAGTGTTGCTCCTCCTGTCTGTTTCAGGATTTTGCCTTTACGAGGTAATCCACAGAAGGGAACATTTCCTCACCCCGCAGCCACTCTCAGTGGTGCAGAAGTAGTTTCCCTTTTGCCATTTCCATAGTTCCAAGCCACCCCAGCCCCTTAACTTGTGACTGTGCAAATAAAGGATACCTTGTCTGCTGAAGATCAATAACACAGAGTTTTTCTTTACTGTTTTTATGACTGGAAATCACCAGTCTCTGTGTCATCTGGCAGATTTTACTGTTGTTACCACTGATAACATATTACATTTTAAATTTCTAAAACTAAGATGTTATAAGGAGATATTTATAAATAAGCACGTAGTGGTACTGCAGCTCAGGTCTCTCTTTGCTTCCTGTTCAGCAATATTTTACTATGATGTGTGATATTTTTCCCTGAGTATTTTCTGAAGGACTAAGAGCTGAGAGAAATTTAGTGATATGTTTCCAACATTTACATTAATATTTAAAAAATGAAATATTTTATGGTCTGGGGTGGTTTAGGTTTAAAACCAATGGTACTGCACTGATAAGGTAGATGTGATGTCACTGCAAGGGCAGGCCAAGTTCATTGGTACTTACTAAAGAAATTATACTGGCTGATAAACAAATATATGCATCTGATGAATTGCGATGGTGTTACTTACTTTCTTTGTTATGGAATATTTTTAAGTAATGTCTTGATTTAACCCCAGCTGGCAACTATGCATCACACAGCTGCTTGCTCACTCCCCCCTACTGGGATGGGGGAGAGAATTGGAAGGGTAAAAGTGAGAAAACTCGTGGGTTGAGATAAAGACAGTTTAACAGGGAAAGCAAAAGCCGTGCATGCAAGCAAAGCAAAACAAGAAATTCACTCACTGCTTCCCATCAGCAGGCAGGTGGCCAGCCAACTCTAGGAAGGCAGGGCTTCATCATGGGTAATGGTTACTTGGGAAGACAAATGCCATCACTCTGAACGTTCCCCCCTTCTTTCTTCTTCCCTCAGCTTTATATGCTGAGCATGACATTATATGGTATGGGATATCCCTTTGGTCAGTTGGGGTCGGCAGTCCCGGCTGTGTTCCCTCCCAGCTTCTTATGCACCCCAGCCTGCTCGCTGGTGGGGTGGGGTGAGAAGCAGAAAAGGCCTTGACTCTGTGTAAGCACTGCTCAGCAGTAATTAAAACATCCCTGTATTATTAACACTGTTTCTAGCACAAATCCAAAATATAGCCTCATACTAGCTCCTGTGAAGAAACTTAACTCTACTCCAGCCAAAACCAGCACAGTGCATCTGATTAGAAATTGAACTGGGTCCCTAACCAGTGAAATATTGTTAGAATTCCAATAGCACTTGTTGGACTGCTTGGAGTTGTACAAATTTTGTGTCCTTTACTTTCTCAAGACTATTTTTTCCCTTTTTTGGTACCTCTTAAATTTTCAGATGTGGCCTGTAAGGATGCATTTTACTCGGCTTAAGTATAGATCGTTTCATTATTTTCTCTGAACTGTTTTGCAGCTTATTTTAGATAAGTCTTTCATCCCTTCTTCCCTTGTTTATTGGTTGTAATTCATTTTCATTACAAGACTTTGGCAGTAAATTGTACATTTCATGTCTGGCATTCTTTTTGAGGACTCCCTGCAGCAGTCACTTCATGTTTGTGGGTTTTTTTTTGGGTTTTGTGTTTTTGTTTTTTTTTTTTTTTATTGCTTACTAGCATTAATTCAGTACTGACCAGTTGGGCCCCTCCAGAAGCACTTGGCTGTCACTCTACTAGAAAGAGGTTATTAAGCCAAGAGTCTACATGTCTCAATCTTATCTGTGAAGCTATTTCAACATAAGTAGGTAAACATGCACACATTTAGATATACATTGTCTCTTTCAATGAGCTCTCTCCAGACAAGGACTGATGTGGTTCAGGAGCATAATGCAGATCACAGCCTTCTCCCAGCCAGCAAAATGGACAAAATCCTTCTCTGGGAAGAAAATGTTTAACAGCATGAATAAGGAGTCATGTTGTGCCAATGAAAGAGCTTATGTTTTCATGGCATTTATAAATTAACCTGATATTCTGTTATGGATATGGAGACAGTGATTTCAGCATGATGATGCTATGGGACTGCTGGTTTTGAACTGAATCACCGGGGAACCTGCAGAACTGCTCTCAGAACATTTATGCAGATGAAGAGGTGAGTTTGTGTGAAGAAAAACAATATCTGATAAAGATTATTTTTCTGGGACTCTGTACTACCTTAAAGCAGCATTCAAAGTCATGCTCTGCCAGCTGCTTTGGGTTGAGTCATACTTCAGCTTGGACCCAAGTTGTCTGTCCTTTCTGGCTTAGCTATCTTGTTCAAAGATAATTCATAGTTGACTATACTTTGCAGTAATATATCTGGTTTAAATATTTGAAAAAAACCCTCTTTCTTTTCCATCTGGCACTAGAAGAATAGGGTATTTAATGACAAACCAGCGCACATGTGAGTTTGTGTGATTTGCCAGACACATTTAATGTGCTACATTATCACCTATTCACAATATATTGACATGCAGTAAAGCAGGGGATGATAACTCACCAACTGTTTGTTTCTATCCAATAGATCTGTCACAAACAGATACATTAAAAAAAAAAATCCCTCCTAGAAGGGCATATTTTTCCTACTGCATTCTGTATTGCAGTATAATTTCAGGAAGGCATATTTCAGTTTACAGGGTTATACACTGACTACTTTTAATACTGTGTTTATTTATGATATTATAAGTAGAGTGAAGTACTATAGAAAACATATTCAACCTCCAAAACATATATTCTACGTACGCCTGAGTCAGCTATGGTAAAATAAGATTCATAGGAGAGGATTCATCTGACCAAATGTGCATATATGTTACCCAGAGAACTAACCTACGCAAATTGCACTAGGCCCTCTATGTAGTTGGTGGAGAAAGCTAGGCATTTCTAGTGTGTGATTTATCTGACCTATACAAGAAGTGTCCTTTAAAGTGTGATAAATCTTACAGAAGTGCTTTGTTCCAGCTACAGAGTGCGGAAGCAGTTTAGGTAACCACCTCAAATACAAACAATCAGATTAGACACCTTTACATTTCATCAGATGAAACCTGCACATTATTTTGTATTCAGTTCTGCTCCCTGACTTCCATTTAACTGAGCACAAAAGTTTAAAACCTTTAAGATTTTAAATTCTGCTCAAAACATGAACAAAAATATGAATATAAAGTAGAAGAATGTCATGTAGTAAAATACATGGGGTGGTTACACAAGGCAGGAGAGTAGTGTCTAGACTGGTAGTAGATGGGGAGAGAAAAGGAAGCATGAAAGAATGTGGTATTAAGCAATTAGTTACTCTATGCTGTGTTCCATCAAATATGTTTATACCTGACAGGAAAAGCATTGCATCACAGCTGTAACTTTCAATAGTGTTGAAAACTGTTCATTATGAAAACATGAACAACCGCTGCAGTTTGAAGATCATTTTGTTGACAAGCAAATCATTTTAGTAGTCTAAGCTTTTCTTTAGGAATTACAAAAACATAATCAGAGCTGCTAAACACATTACAAATGAGACAACTTGCCTGCAAAAAGACTTGCAGTGATCGTTTATTTGACAGGGAGGTGTTGGAAACAAGAAAGGCCAAAAGACACTTGGGTGATAACTTAAGTGTGCAGGCAGACTGCAAAATCAGATAATCTTTAATTCATCTGCGATGATTCTCAACAGTATAGTTAAGTGAACTCCTATTTGGTATTGATTTTAAGACATGTGTGATTTCTCTAAGGAGAAAGAAACTTTGTAACATGATCTAAAGTTTGAAGAGGAAAAGTCAAGCTTCTAATTCCTTGTGCTGTGGATCTAAATAAGGCATCTTATTCATATTCCAGAAACTCTTTGCGATGTATTTATTGCACGTCACTGATTGATCCAAGGAGCCTTGCAACTCTAAAAGATGCACAGACCAAAGGACATATCCCGTACCTAGTTTAAGCAACATAATGTCATTGTCTAATGACTGTGATTTGGGCATCTGGCTTGGTGCCTTAGGTGCCCATGTTCTGAGCACTCTGTATGGAGAGTTACATTCTTCAGAATGAGATCCACAATGAACAGTAATTGACAACTATAGAGATAACTAGACTTTATAAAGAGATGCTAAGTACAAATATCTTGATTCTCATCCTCTAACCAGTTCTTGCATATTTAGATAAGTGCCAGGAGGCGCTACTTCCTTCTATTGATGTAGTTAAAAGCTGAGAGTAATGGTTAAATTATTTCCTTAAAATGAAGGCAAAAAGGGCAATCTTTGTATTTTTAAATTCATCTTTTGCAGGCTGCTGTTTCTTACAGCCCACTTTCTCAATCCTTATCTCACCACAAGGACATTTTTTGCACTGAAGTTCACAATTCTCAGGAGGCTGCCCAAACCACAAATCTATAGACTTTGATGGTGAAAGCAGACTGAGATGGTAGAATGAAAGGAGATCAGGACTTGTAGTTTTCTCCTTTTTATGCAATTCCATACTGGAGAAAATTATTAATAACCCACTGGACCAAAGACAAAGAATAAAAATCTTTAACCTTGTGATTAGGACCTAATGTGGGATTCCACACTTAATTTTTTCTTCAATAATTTTTGGTACATTTTGCATGTAACAACTGCTGCATCAAGTGCTCCCACTGACCTCCAAAGTAAACATACAAATCAAAAAGCCTAGTGTAACTTGAATCTCCTTATGCAAAACAGAACACTTCTCACAGGAAAGTTGAACAAACGAATAACAAATGAATCACATCTTCTTTTATGAATGATTAGCTGTTCCTGTAAATATGGAAGAAGTAGCAGATATCATATATCTTAACTTTCATAAGACTTTGACATTTCAGGTTTTGTAAGCAAGTTAGGACAATATTATGTGGATGAAATAACCATACATGGGTGCAAAATGCGTAAGTATGGAGTGAAGGAACAAGTTAGGAAGAACCTGGATTTGCCTCCTACCCTCTAAAAAATCCTTATTAGAACTACATCTTTACTGATGGCTCTGTCTGTTTCATATTTCTCTTAGTTGTACTCTACAAGTTCTTCAGAAAGTCTGACAGTAGCATTGAGGGAACATATGAGAGCAGCCTGGTATACGTAAGGTTCATGAAAAACAGGACTTTTCCCAGAGTAGCACCTGGGAACAATATAGCAGTTAAATAAATTTTATAAAATGTAGTGTAAAATTTCAGCTTTGGCATTATGAGCTTAGTAATGTAAACTTTGTACAAGGTGCAGTTTTAATTTGTTGGAGTAAATCTACATAGTATATACATTAGTTACAGTGTGATATAAATTCCAAGAATAATCTGTGCTCTCATAACTACCAAAGACATTTGTATAGCTGAATAAGAATGTAATTTTTTTCTTAGCTTTATTATCGATTACACTCAATGCTATAGGATTTAAGACTTTCTGGTCTTGCAGTAAGTAACATCTGTGTCATGTTTAGCCTGTCAGTCTCACATGTATATGTCTCTTTCTTATGATGGATTTTGTTATTGTTGGTTATTTTTATATATGTTTCTATGTATTTAAGTTAGACAAAGTTGATGAAATACGTCTTGTACTTGGAGAAGCAAAGTACCACCTTGAAGAAATGCAGTTTTTAATTGTGGACAAATGTTGCAAATAGTCCGTCTTCTAGATTTTTTTATTGTTTCATTTGAAAGCTTCTGCCATGCCAGATGATGACCATATCAGCACCAGTCTTTACTTCAAAACCATAGAAAGTCTTTGAGTGTACTGATCCCCAAACACAGAAGTCAGTGAAGAGGAAATTGTGACAAAGAATTTCACTAAAAATTCTGGTCCATAAAGTGACCTGACAGCAGATGTTGTCTCCTATATTGTTGAAGAAATGCTCTGCCGCATTCCAGCCCAGCTAGAGTTTTTCAAAGCATTGTGCCGGTAAACAACATTAAATACAATTGATAGCTTGCTACTTAAGAACTACTCTGCATAACATTGACAGGACAAAACCAACCATAAGTGCTACAGAGCTGGTTTTAATGTTTTGTCCTCGTGCAAATCTAGATTAGGTTGTGGCCGGAATATTAACTTTAATTATATAGATATGCAATGTTAACTCTAGCTTAATACTTTGTATGCTATTAAGAAACTAAAAGCTTGCTTCTGGGTGGTAGTTGCCTACAGCCAAAGTATCCAAGGCAGGTGTCTTCCGTTTCATCCGGACTGCTGAGTATTTAAAACAAAATTGTATCCTGTTCTGGTCAGGAGTGATCCTCGTTATTCACGACTCTCTTCTAATAGCCAGAAGATCTTTGAGTGAGACTTGCATATTTTAGGCTGTGAATCTTACAAGTGTTCAATATATCTTGGTTAATGAATGTTCTGAGTTCTGGAAATGCAGATGAGCTGTTGCTTATTGGATATAAATAGAATGGATGCATGATGTTCGAGAAGATAATAATTCCCATTGCATTCAGCCCTCAGTTCTGTTGCAGACTGTAAGCAGTCAGGATTGATGAAGCAATATACACCTTTCTGTAGCTCTCTGTCATTGGATTTGGCTCCTCTAATGGAAGGGATGAGGAAAGTTCTCTTAGCCTGCAGAACAGTTTCAGTGTGAACTTTGAGGAATTCTTTATAATTCATATTGTTCTTATTAGCTTTAAGGTTTTTTCTAGCAGTACTGAAGCTTTCACATCTTCTTCTTTATTCTGCCTACAGGGTCATAATAAGACATGCTACCGTGTATTCTATCAATGAAATGGGGTCGATGGAGGTAAAATATGTAAACGTAGGAGGCTAGTGTAGAATTATAATGATTGACTGGATTGTCAGCTCTTCCTCCAGTGAGTAAAATGTCTGAATCTGAGACCAAATTTTGATGGGACTGGACTACTATCTTGTTAAGAGTTCTTCAGGTGTCATTTGACAAAACTAGTAGAAACTGAAGGAGCCGTGACTTTGGAGTTGGCTCAGATTTATTGTTCGTTCTTGAGAGCTTAGGGTTTTGTTATTGGCTCAACAATAGATGATCCAAGAAAGTCTATGGCTTTAATGTCCTTGATTTTGAAGTCTGGGATCAGACTCAGCCCACTGGCTTACCCATAAATGATGTCTAGAAATTCTAATGAGGGAAAGGAAGAGATGGCTTTGGTGTTTTTCTTGTCTTGTCCTTGTTACTTTTAGATTTTCTTTATAATATATCCACACAAGTTTATGGCCATCAAGCTGTATGTATGGTTATATCGAATACAGAATGATGAAAGATACACAATTTAAATTTAGATAACTTTCACGTATGTTACTACACTGCAACAGATAAAACATTGCAAAAAAATCCCAATAACAAATGTTGCAAAAAAACCCAATAACAAACAAACAAAAAAGATACAACAGCTACCACAAACCACTATCAAAAAGTTTTTGTCCAATGCCCATTGAAAAGCCATTCAGACATGCTAACTGTAAATCATTGTATGTTTAGTTCATTTTTTTTTGTTTAGAGACAATGTTGCCAATCCCATTTTGCACTTGTGCACATTTCCTAGTTATTAAAAAAGAATATATATATGTAAATTATATTCTTCCCACTTGGCAGGATAGAATGGATAATTCATTATCAGCTTAACATTCAATTAATACCATAATTTACAACCCATTGGAAATAGATAACGCTAGCAAGTTATTATATGTTGAAGTAACAATAAACTGCCTGAGGTGTAACTGAAAATGAAACAATGTGTTAAAAAATACTAACTAACATTCTGTAAATAAGCATTGTGTAGAAAACAATTGCTTTGAAATAGAAAGTAGTCAACTAGTTTAAATATTACAGGATTTGGCAAGCACTTCTATTCCAGAATGTACTGCACGTTGGTGTCCAAGACCAGATCATTTCCAGTTTACTGTTATGCCATATTTACAGAAGACATTGCTAAATCAGGGTCAGTCTCTAACTGGAAGAATCTTGTTATTGGCTCAATGATAGACCATGCAAGAAATTCCATGGCTTTAATGTCCGTGATATTTGAAGTCCAGGATCAGGCTCAGCCCACTGGCTTACCCATAAATGATGTCTAGAAATTCTAATGAGGCAAAGGAAGAGATGGCCTCGGTGTTTTTCTTCTCATGTCCTTGCCACTAGTAGTGGGGTTTTTTTTACAATTTATTAGAATGTTACCAGAATTAGCCATTATTATAAATCAGAGCCTTAAATAATCTTACTAATTTTGTACTGGCTTTATAGACTGGAATCTTTTTAGAGGTTTGTAAGGATATATTGGAAATCTCTTGATCAGATTTTTTATTTTTGTTGAACATGATTACCTCATTTTGTTTATCACTTATATATCTTTTAAAAAGTTGCACTTTCAAACAATTTGTATGTTATTAATACAGTAGACTCCAGGCAACACTAATCCATGAATTAACATGCTTGGAAGAAAGAGAAAAGGGGTGATCAGCAGCCAAGAAAGTACAAGTAATTGTTCAAAAGAACAAACAAATTTAAGGTGCTGGCTCAGCTTCAGTCTTGATTGCACAAGACAGAAGATATTGAGCAGGCTCCAGCCTCAGTTTAGCTACGTAACTATATAAGAGCTGAGCTATGTAACTATTTAAGTCAAGTTAGGAACATAAATAGTTGTAATTAAAGCTCCTATAAATCATTACAAAGAAGGATAAAGAGAAAACATAGATCCATTGCTTAATGAGGAAGGTGAACTAATGATTCATGATATAGGGAAGACTGAAGAAATTGTGACTGTTAGCCAACATGGTTGGTCATAAAAGAACAACAAAGTAATAGAAACACAGGTCCAAATAGGAAACTAATAAATTAAAGAATGCTTACTTAATCTAAAAATTCTAAGTCACTCTGACTAGTTTAAATTCACCATAGAGATATGAAAGAATTACCTGAAACAATTTAATCTATTAATGTTTTCCAAAAATGCAGGGAGGATGTACAAGGTCATAAAATGTAGGACAATTTTATGGAAAAAAAGGCATTCCAAGAAAGAATAAATTAATAGGTTATTTTCAGTATGAAGAAAGATATTGGAACATACTCTTAAATAATGAATTCATAATAAATACATAAAAAAAGTCCAAAATGGATATGTAGAGAATAAATTATATCATACCAATCTAATTTCTATAGTTGACAGAGTTGCTAGCCTTGTGAATGAGAAGGAAACATTAGATGTGATATGTCTTGACACAGCTTTTGAGACAAACTATTCTGTTATTCTCCAGACAAAACTAAGAAGTCATGGTCCAGATAGAATTAAAAAGAAATTTAAAACTTTACTAAAGACTACTTACCAATAACTCAATATCAAACTGGGAGGGTACTTTAAACAAGGTCCTATTGGGACTTTTCCTGAATGCTGTTCAATAATTTCATTAATGACTTGGATGATGGAATACACAGTGCACTTCTATAGTCTTGGTACAACATCTCCTGGTGAAGAAAAACAACATGAGAATTCAGAATGACTTTGGGAAGGTGTTCGATATCAATTCAAATAAATTCTGTAAAGGCAAGTTTATGTTCTACAGCTAAAGAAGAAAGGATCGAAAGTACAAATGCAAAATGGTGTTTGAATGGCTAAGCAGTAGTACCATGGTAAAAAATGGTCTGAAGTTACAGTGGATCACAAATTGAAGAAGCATCAGCAATGTGACGCTAATAAAAAAGGGTAGATAAAATTCTGAAATGTATTAGCAAGAATGTCATAAATAAGGCATGAGATAATTATTCTGTTCATTTTGATACTGAAAAAGCCTTAAGGAGAGTCTGATAACCACTTTGGGGCAAAATACTTTAAGAAAGGTGTAAAACAAATTGGAAAGCCCAGAGAAAGTGACAAAAATACTTTATAATTTTAGTTTTCGGCAACAGTGATTTAGGTGTCATTCAAAATTTTTTAATTCCAAAGACAGTAATGCACTGGAATATTTTATTTACATAGAAGTTGTAAAATACCTTTCACTAAAGATTTTCAGAGACATATCTGTGAAAAGAGTCAGGGATCTATTAAACACAGTTTGAAAAGATGAAGATGAGCAAGAAAACCTGTTGAGGGATCTGTATTTGCATGATTCCACAGTATTTTGACTTACTGTCATCTTCCCCCTACTTCTGAAATGTCCATGCTTCAGTGACGTTCTCTAGACTACATCTGCTTTAGATTATCATCCTCTCTATGACCTTCTGTATAACGGAGGACATAAAACTACACCAGTGATTCTTATATGATACGTACTTTGTTACTGAAATTTATTTGAACTGAATATTTGAATTCCTCAGATATAGTAATGTCATCAGCAGGTTGATTTCATACATTTAACCAATACTTTACACAACTTTTATTCTGTACACTAATGCACCTCCATCAAGACTACCTCCAGCCTTATACAGCCCTCTGAGCAACTTCAAGTGTATCCTATTTATCCAATGAAGTACAAGATATTGTTACATCGTAGGTTGGTCTAAAGCTCAGGACAGAGAACAAGCAGTCTCAAACTAGTGACAGGTTCAAAATACCATCCTGAGCAGTTCTTCTGAAATAAGACCATTACTCTTAAAATTGTTTCTCAGCTTTCTAGTGTGAAATGACTGGAAGTTTGCCCTGTTTACTCTCCATCTCTGCTATGTTCCTTACGTAGCCTGGGCCAGGAGGAACTCCCTATAGGAGGAGAAGGAATTTGATAGACTGACTAAGAAAAAATTTGAGATACTGCAGGATGAGGCAGGAGATTCTACAGCAATGTTACGAGAGGTTTTAGTTTAAGCAAAGTATGAAAGTCTGGTAAGAACTGGGCAGAATTCATTGCAAATCAAAAAGTTGCCAACTTGGCTGCAACAGATGTTGGATGCCAGAACTCACCAGAAAGAGTAAGGAAAAAAAAAAAAAAAAAGAGAGAGGACAATTGTTTATGATACTTTTGGACTGATCCTTGCCTAGTCATTTTGAGTTTTCAGTCAAGAGGCACCTCGGAAAAAGATTTGGAATACGTGACATATTTCATCCACTGACACCCCATATTGTCCCAACTGTTTTTAGATTAGGCAATTTCCTAACCTGTTATCATTTGTGTATTTAATAACCATAATTGGATCTTTCTTTCATGTTCTTATCAAGTCACTCTCTGAATTCCTATTTTAAAATACTAATTAAAAAGCTATTTAAAATTATTCTAGTTTATATTCTAATAAAATCTAGTTTTTATGAGCTCCAAGGCCTTTTAGTTTTCTTTTTGGTTGCATAAATTTTACCATTACAAATTATCCTGACATTTTCATGGTCCTGTGCACTAAGCAAAAAAATATGGGCAGAGACAGTTAAGTATCAAGTAAGAAAAGCAGACGCTCATAATGGTGAACAACTGGAATTCATAGTTATTACAAATGAAGATGGGGTCATCTATACTATCTTTTCACTAGTGAAAGATTGTTCTTGATATTATATTTTCTATTATTATGTATGGATTTATTCTAGAGAATAAGTCATAGAAAAAGTAGCTACAAAGAAGAAGGAATTAACCCGTTTTCATGTCCACTGTTAACAGAAGGAAAAGGAAGAAGGCAAATTAACTTCTTACTAATAGGGACCATAAAACTCACAGTTTCCATTATTTGAGGCTCTTCAGAACAGGTTAGACAAGTATCAGTCAAGAATCATGTAAGCATGGTCAGTCCTACTGGAAAACTAAAGGATGGGTTAGCTGACCTTTTGAAGTATTCCGTTCCTTCCAGACATATTTGTCCATGATTTCTAAGGCTATATCTGCCTCTTAAATCACAACATTTACCTGCTTTTGGTTCCAACATTGGTTTTCTAGGCCTTCTGTTGTACACCTGCAGGCAGAAGAGATATTTTCATCTGCTGTAGTACTTGAGTGGATAGAAACAAAATGATCTTTCTATATATCCCTGAAAACCAAATAAAGGAGTGACAATGTATTTGTACATGCACTGCACTCTAAAATATTAACGAATTCTCATGGCTTAAGGTGTAAGTTTCACAGCTAACCTTTTTTTCATCTGAGAAAGGTCCAACAAAACTGACTTCCCTAATTCTTCACTTATCTGTTATCACATATGTGACATAAGTAACAACCTATTTTCCTTCAAATTTCGTTATAGCGATAAATATTTTGCTGAAAGTGGAGAACACATTTCACTAACTGGAGATGGACTCTTCAAAATAAATCATAGTATGTGTTCTCGAGGAGACAACCCTATGAGAATGTACTCTTAGTACTCTTAAACTAAAAGGCAGACTTATTTCTCTGTACTTTTGAGGCATGTACCATTTAATAAAGATGAGTTAGGAATAAAATTCCTATGCAGTCCGCCACTGACTTTTGTAGCCAGAGCTCTGCATATTATGAACACATCATAAATTCCCTTTACCCGTTTTTATCAATAATTCTATTCCCATTATTTATGCTAGTTTGATATGACATAAAACACTTTCACTGAACTTATATTCATATACCATCGAAAAGACCAGGTGGTCTAATTGTCTCATTATTCCTCTAAAGGGAGGATCTTTTTTGAAAAGTTATGCATGTATCCAGGCAATGTGAGAAAATCCATTGCAACAGGATGCTCTATTTGTATATTTTAAGTAGCCAGCCTATGATACTATGTTTTAAAAGTATTCTTTACATTTGAAAATTTCATCCTTTGACCACATTCATTTATATTTTCTCTATACTCTGAATGGAATTCCATTCTGTCTTAATCTTACCACTGCTTGGGAATGATGAGTTTGCTGAGACCATGTGTTTAATCTTTTGCTAAAATTATTCCAATTTCATTGGTAGTATCTCTGAATGACAGTGCCTAATGTGACCATGTAGTGGACTCAACAACAAAAAATTATCCAAATAATGTAGTTTTGATTTTTAATCTGATTTGAACACTTTATCTTTGGGTTATTATCCTACATTGCACAACACCTAAGTAAGATATCATGTACTGCCTACAAGTAACTTCAAAAAACTCAATCTTGTTGATGAAAAATTTTTGACAGAGAAGTTAAAACATTTCTTAACGGTAATATGTAAGCAGAACTGTTTAGGTTTTTTTCAGTCATCCTTCATGACTTGTAGTGAGCATGCATGCACTTAGACAAATTTCTATGTCATCTTTTCAAGAAAGAAGATGGTGCACTGCTAACCTTTCATTTTTGAAAGTTTGGGTAACAAATTCTTTCTGACCAGCTTCCTACTTTTGTTTTACAGCCAATGTGGCCCACTCCTTATTGTAATGTCAAGTGTATTTTTAAATTTGAAGTGAAATACTAGCTGAAACTAGTGTAGATGTTTCAGAATTCCTCAGCAATGAAACAGGCTACATGGCTTCCCTTTCAGGATGACTAACTCTGGATTGAAAGAGAAAGGGACAGACCAACGCAAGAAGAGAACAAGAAACTGTTTCTGATCCACAGATAAAAGAGAGAAACTAGTCTGCATGCAAGGAACAGTGTCATTACAGACATCACAACACATATTATTCATCTGTTTTGTTGCTGTGAGAGGTATTAGCATAGTTAGCATGGTTAAACCACAACATCCATAAACTGATATATGGTACAGTACATGGATGAAATAATCCTCTTTTCTGTCCTTCTTCTCTATCAATTTTTCATTACATTATTTAATTATAGATTTAACTTTTTTTAAAGGTCTTTTCAAAGGAGACATCATAACGTAAGTATTTGCCTAGTGTCATGCAGATGCACACCTAATACAGGATTTTCTCTGCAGAGACAGTTTCTTCTCAAATCCTGGAAGTTTTGCTTCTGCAACCTCCTTATAATGAAAGAGTAATGAATATCACCATTCAAAATAATACAAACTTTATATAAATGATTGCTACCATTTTAATCAGAATTACAAAAGCAAAACAGAGTTCTTGTATTCTAGAAATGATGAAGAAAGGCGTTATTTTTGTTGTTTAAAAAAGATAAAAAGAAAAAAGGGAAGAAATACAGAGTAAGACTGAGAAGGATGAGAGGGTGGGAGGAAGAAAGGAAAGAAGGAAGGGGGGAAGAGACTGCATTCAGCTTTCTTTCATCTTAATGGATAACATTATTTCCCATCAGAGTGTGCAAATTTTATGGTATTGATATCTAAAATAAGAGGAAAACTAATTTGGTTATTCCATATAACAAATACCAGAATGATGTATAACAATATATTCATTATGCAAAAAAAACCCCAGAATTCATCACAATTTTTAAAAAGAATTAAGCATTTCCTTAAATTATCATTATAGTTCACAAAGCACTCACAATGAGAACTTAATGTAATATGTGATATTCTAATTACTATTGCAATAACAATGATTTATTTATACATGTAACTATTTCAGGTGGCTTCTTCCTACTGCTGTTACTTGTAATCCAGATAGAAGCATTTGTATTACATAGGAAGTACTTGTACTGTTAACCTGTTGTGTTTTATATAAAAGGAAGATATTATTGAATGCTAAATGCATAGTACTGACCACTGACAAGACATACCATACACTATGTGCTTCACCCTAGGGAAATTAGACTTAATAGATGCCTCTTTCTTGAGATAACACATAAGAATATGCAAAACTTCTGTACCAGGAAAAGACCATCTGGACTAGCTTTACTGTTTTTTATGTATATATCTTGTTTAGTGCTAATTGCATTATTTATTGTAAAACTTTTACTTAGAATATATAGTCTACCTTCTTGTCCATAAAGAAATCTCGATCTTTACAAGTATACTCATTGCATAAGTTTACGTGAAGATGTTTAATGATGTATTTTAATCTACAGGTTAGTCACAAACTATCTGTTAGAAAAAAAATATATAGGACAGCTTCTAAAAATACCTGTCATCTGGAGAAAGGCCACATCAGAAAAAAGCATTTTTTGTTCATGAGAACATCACCTTAGCCAGATTCCATTGCAGTCTCCAATTTGTAGAGACTTGAAAGAGGTCCATCAGGTTGTGACTCTCAGAAGCTGTCAGAGAAGACAATTCAATGCTATATCCCTGCAAATAGATAACAAATATGGTTTTGACTACTATTAACAACGTGAGAATCAGGTAGAAGAGGTAAGGAGGCAGCCAAGCAAATCATTGGTGCCTTGAAGCTACAAGTACAGAGTGAAGCTGCTGCTTCATAACAGATCTGGTTCATGTGGGACAGTAGGGAATGGGATTGCAGCTTCTTGTGATCAATGCAATGCTGTTTTTTGAATTTATATTCCAATGAGAGCTGTGATGAATTTATTTTTGAAGTAAAACTTAAAAATATGTTACAAAAAGGATAATTCTCAAAATAAATAAGACCAATCTATACAACATAAATTAAAACACTTGTAAACTGCACAGGAGAGTAATTCTGCTCTGTTTGGTCAGAAGAGAGGATGCATTTTCACACAGTTTGAGATACACCAAGTGCTGGAAAGGCACCAACCCCTCTGCACCTTCACAAACCTGTAACAGTGATGAATCAGTGCTGGCCTTAGCTCAACTACCCACCCTGTAACTGCAGAAATCCTCCAGCCTTTCTTGATACAAAACAGATTGCAAAGGAACCACAACTTGCACCAAAGAAATGATTGCAGACAAATTCCAAGGCTTCTTACTTGCTAAATGTCTATATTAGGACAGTTGCTGTCCTTCAGGTGGCATGAGAACAAATGGTACTACTGCAGTTACGTGAGCAGGTTCTGACCACAGGATTTCAATTATTTGAATGTTATTTGAAAAAAACAAAACAAGTGAAAAGACTCCCAACTTTTAACGGTGAAATATTTTATTAAATTAAAGAGATTAAATGCATTTTCCAGTTGTTATTTTGTCCCTGATAAAATGTTCCAATGATTTTGGTTAAAGCTTTCCTCATTATTTCTAATCTTAACTAGTCCAGCTTCCTTTTCCAACCTTTTTTCCATAGATTAAACTGTGTTTAAGTCAGAAGTGGAAGAATGGATCTGGCAAAAATTACCAGTCCCTGGTAATCTGGCAAATTTCCTGGATGCAGATACACTGGAGGTGAAGACAGCTCAGAAACTGTCTTCTGCATTGCCATAGGAGAAACTGCAGGACTCACTTCTGCTGCAAATTCTCAGCATAAAATGAGAACCCACCTTTATTGTTTCATAAAGGATGCATCCAGCTAGAACAGGATTGAAGCCATGTGCCAGACTTCCCTGTACACCAATGAGAGAGCATGTGCTGCAGGCAGCATGAGAAGCTGGCAACTACACTGTTTAAAGGAGCAACCACATCTTCTTTACACTCATCTTAGCCTTTCTCCACCATTTTAAGTTCTTCAAGCTCACATGGGCTACAGTTTATCCGTTTGTACTATACATTAAAAAAACAGGTTTCTATACAGACTCAAATTGAATCTAACTGAAAATACTTTCTTATTATTAAAAACTATTGGTTGTCCAAGATAGGATGCAAACTTTGTTGTGTATTTGAACCAAATACATTTTGACCTGTTTTTCCAGTGCCCCTTGCAACACTTTCCTCTGTGTAGCATATTTTTGGTCCTACGTCACATTTCTCTCTAGATATTTTTTAGGAGAAAAAAATCTAGTTTGAAAACCACAATTCCTCTCTTCAAAAGTTTGCTACCTAGTAAAACATAAATGATTGGCAGAGTAACGATGGTATAATCTTATAGTCATTTACAAAGTAACTGTGCTTGCTAGTTCATTGTATAACTTTGCTACTCTTGTACGTTTTTTAAACTGTCTGTGAGAGTAATTGGTAGACAGAATGTTATAGAATGATAACTTCTACATATACTTGAAAATCCTATTAGAACCAATACGACAGATGATAGAGTCCTTGAATTCTGTGTCTGCCTATTAGCCTATACTATTGACTCTTTCTTAGTTTGTTCTTTTCATACTTCAGGGAGAAAACAAATATTTATCACATTCCACATGAAATCTAATGTAAACTAGGCCTTGGAAATGATAGCTCTTTGTGCCTTAGATATTTCCTAATATGTGAAAACTGCAGCTAGAGAAAAATAGTCTCCAGAGATTTAAACTTACTTGAATAAGTAACTTCAAGGTAGCATGCTCTAGCCTGTGAGTTTATTGCCATTAGAGATACATGAAACTTAGTTAGATATCTTTGCAGATGCTCACACAGATGTTTTCTTTCATTTAGAGTTAAGTTGATTCATACACATCAAATTCCAGTTGAGCTTAAAGGCTGTTTGAAACTCAGTTCTCCAAAGGCTACTGAGAACAAGTTGTTTTCAGATTTAGTTTCATGAGTTTCTAGAAAGGACTACGTGGTAGAATAAACCAGTTCTTCAGGATAGAGCTATTGCAATACGTGTTACCTTGGTTGCTCTAAAGAATTTGATTTTGTATTTTATCTGTGTGTATTTAAAATTTATTCCATTCTCGGTGCTTCCATTAGCCACCAAGTGGCTAGGGAAGAAGAAAAATCTGTCTGGATCAATTACTTTGTTCCAGGTTTTGTTTGTGTGTGTTTATTTTTCAGTCTTTCTCTGTCAGAATGGAAATTAACAGCTGGAGTAAGTTATCAAGTTAAAGAACAGTGTGCTCGTCTCTACTGATTTGTCCTGCTTTGAGTTAAGCTGATCACCACCTTAACTATAGAATCATAGAATAGAATCATAGAATGCTTTGGGATGGAAGGGACCTTTGAAGGTCATCTAGTCCATCCCTGCTGCAATGGGCAGAGACATCTACAACTAGATCAGGTTGCTCAGAGCCCCATCTAGCCTGGCCTTGAATGTTTCCAAGGATGAGGCATCTACCACCTCTCTGAGCAACCCATTCCAGTGTTTCACCACTCTCATCGCAAAAAATTTCTTCCTTACATCTAGTCTGAATCTACCATCTTTTAGTTTAAAACCATTACCCCTTGTCCTATCACAACAAGCTCTGCTAAAAAGTCTGTTGCCACCTTACTTATAAGCTCCCTTTAAGTATTGAAAGGCCACAATAAGGTCTTCCTACAGCCTTCTCTTCTCCAGGCTGAACAATCCCAGGTCTTTCAGGCTTTCCTCATAGCAGAGGTGTTCCATCCCTCTAATAATTTTTGTGGCCCTCCTCTGGACCCACTCCAACAGGTCCATGTCCTTCTTGTGCTGAGGACCCCAGAGCTGGATGCAGTACTCCAGGTGGGGTCTCACCAGAGCAGAGTAGAGGGGCAGAATCACCTTCCTTGATCTACTGGCCACGCTTCTTTTGATGCAGCCCAGGATACGGTTGGCTTTCTGGGCTGTGACAGCACATTGCCAGTTCATGTCCAGCTTTTCATCCCCCAGTACCCCCAAGTCCTTCTCCTTAGGGCTGCTCTCAACCCCTTCATCCCCCAGCCTGTACTGATATCGGGGATTGTCCCGACCCAGGTGCAGGACCTCGCACTTGTCCTTGTTGAACCTCATGATGTTCACACAGGCCCATTTCTCCAGCTTGTCCAGGTCCCTCCGGATGACTTCCCGTCCCTCAGGTGTGTCAACTGCATCACTCATCTTGGTGTCATCTGCAAACTTGCTGAGGGTGCACTCGATCCTGCTATGTCATTGATGGAGATGTTAAACAGCACTGGCCCCAGTATGGACCCCTGAGGGACACCACTTGTCACTGATCTCCATCTGGACATCGAGCCATTGACCACTACCCTCTGGATGTGACCATCCAGCCAATTCCTTATCCACCGAACAGTCCACCCATCAAATCCATATCCTTCCAATTTAGAGAGAAGGATATTGTGGGGGACTGTGTCAAAGGCTTTACAGAATGATGACATCCGTAGCTCTTCCCTTGTCCACTGATGTAGTCACTCCATCACAGAAGGCCACTAGGTTGGTCAGGCAACTTATCTATGGTTAGTAAGGAATTCTTTCCTAGGTCAAAATGGCCGTTGTTTTGATTTTGGCTTGTTTGATGGTCTTTTCCCTATAGCCTAGGAACTAATTCACTTCCATTTCCTATTTGGAAATATCACGTCACTAAACCTCTTTTACTATAGGGACCGTGTGAGACAATTGTAACTTTGATACCTTTGATCCCTTTTTGTTCAGAAATCTGGTACTGTCACTGCACATCAATGTCTATAATTGAATCCTATCTATCTCAGGTGTTTCTTAATAAAAGTCAATGGAACTTAGTCTTCTGCACTTTTTTTAAAATAGGAATTACATTTTTTAACCTTCCAAATGCCCATTTAATTTTTTTACCTGTAAAAAATAGCCTACTTACTATTGTATTTTGTAATCCTGTCTTATTTGAAGCTGTACCTCCTTTCATTGTGCATTAAGTGAACTGATTCCCCTTTGTTTTGACATTGAAAAGATAGTATTGTACATAATTTTATGAATACACATTAATTTATCTGCGTTAAAAAAAATAAGGCAGTTAAAGAAAAAAATGATGCTAGAGAAGAATTTTTGGATTACAGTAGAGATTATACCTGTTCTGAAATATGATACTTACAAATGCTCTAGAGACAGAGGCAGGTAGCTCAGGAAGACCACAAAATGAGATGGGAAATAATAACAATTTGAGAATACTAGTTGCCATGAATTTGAAAATTCCCAGTTCCACAAAATCTATAGAAGACATCAGTCATTGTTAGGTGACAGACAGAAAGGTTCTTTTTTAAAAGTCCAAATCATATTCAGCAGAAGCAAAGACTCAGAAAAAAATCAGTTTGAGATAAATATAGTAACTCCTCAAAAGTATATTTAAGAAAAGGTTTACTAATAGGTAATTCCCTTATCTAATTTTTAAAGCCTACTGTATGAAAGATTTTAGATTTGTCTTTGGAAGACCTGAGAAAAGGATTCTAATACATCCTGGACAGTGTATTTCATACATTGTCCTTCCTTGTTCTTCAGTTCCAAAGGTTTTGGCTGATAATATCTGTATCCAGACTTCTGACAATGTTAAGAGCATGTACACAACAATTAGATTGTGGTCTTGTACCACAGTCAATCAATTGTGGCAATCATTTTGTCAAGGATGATACCTTTTAACACCTACTGCTCAGCATTACATAACCATCCATCTTCATTGCTCATCAGCTGGGTTTCCACTATTTACAACAGTTCAACAGTCAAGTCAATTAATTGTATATTCTATTTAGTGCATTGCTTTATAAAATAAGCAAATATTGTGAATTATTGTGAATAAGGAAATAATTGAGGCTTTTTAAATTATTATTTTCTGGTTTAACAAACCTAAATTGTCATAACTCAGGGTTTGAATAAGAGTTATGCAATATTTTATGCAAGGAATTCTTGGGATCCATCTCAATCATCATCACCATTCTGGAGTGTTAAAAAAAATCATAATCTTTTTCTTTTTCCAAGGTAATGCATCATTTAGAGCAATTTCTGGTTTGCTGTAAAACACATTGGGTTTGTGTGTGTGACAGGCTAAAATGAATTCCATCTGTTTTCTGATATGACAAATAAATTCTCATGATGCTTCTCTATATTTTGTTTTGTAATTTCCAACACAGGGAACCTGCCATTTATTTATTCATTTTTAACTTCTTTTACTGTCACTGTTCTAGTGCCCTGAACTCACTTATACTGTGAGCAATGGCACGCAATTTTTATATGTTTTTAAATTAAGATATAAATTGCCAATGTGGTACTTTACTTCCTTAAAAGAACCTTTATTAAAAAAAAAATCAGAACAGTTACATCTGTTGGCTCTTAATACGTATTATTTATTGATACTTGAACTTAGATTGATCAGGTTGAAAGGGTGTCTTTATGGTCTTATTTTGAGGTTAAATGGAGTAAGACATTTGACTTTTGCGTCAATTTTTGCTATGAATTTTCTCTATCCTTCTGTTATGGTTTAACCCCAGCCAGCAACTAAGCACCACACAGCTGCTTGCTCACTCCCCCCTAGTGGGATGGGGGAGAGAATTGGAAGGGTAAAAGTGAGAAAACTCGTGGGTTGAGATAAAGACAGTTTAACAGGGAAAGCAAAAGCCGTGCATGCAAGCAAAGCAAAACAAGAAATTCACTCACTGCTTCCCATCAGCAGGCAGGTGGCCAGCCAACTCTAGGGAAGCAGGGCTTCATCATGGGTAATGGTTGCTTGGGAAGATAAGCACCGTTACTCCGAACGTCCCCCCCTTCCTTCTTCTTCCCTCAGCTTTATATGCTGAGCATGACATTATATGGTATGGGATATCCCTTTGGTCAGTTGGGGTCGGCAGTCCCGGCTGTGTCCCCTCCCAGCTTCTTATGCACCCCAGCCTGCTCGCTGGTGGGGTGGGGTGAGAAGCAGAAAAGGCCTTGACTCTGTGTAAGCACTGCTCAGCAGTAATTAAAACATCCCTGTATTATTAACACTGTTTCTAGCACAAATCCAAAATATAGCCTCATACTAGCTCCTGTGAAGAAACTTAACTCTACTCCAGCCAAAACCAGCACACCTTCAACTAATTCCATTTCCTTACACAATGTATTTTACTTCTTTTTGCATCACCATTGAAGAAACTTTACAATTATGTTCTCACTACCACAGATCCTATCAGGATGATATCACATATTATTAGAGGTGTCAAATTAAATGCAAAAAAATATTCACATCTCTAAATTTGTTGTTGTAAGTATAGTACTTAATTTTCATCTAATGTGCCATGAAAAAGGTCACAAGGACTTTCTGACAGCGTCTTATTCCTTTGTTTTGATAATAACAACTTTTTAAAGTTAGTCTTTCAATGAGCTATTAAATCATTATGCTAAGCAATTCATTTAAACAGTTCCTAGCTGTTCAATATAAACTGTACAAATCTATTGTCAAGGTCTTCATATAGCTTTTTGCTGCATTTGACTGATAATATTTATGTGTCTTCTGAGTTGGTGTGTACAAGCAAACCAAAAGGACAAGCTGGACCCCTCTGGAAGCAGGGAGGAAAACGCATCCTCTCTCAGGCAGCTATTGGGCTGCTTAAGGAACAGAGCATGCCAGAGGTTGCAGAGGAGCAGAGAGTAGGCAGCCACACCACAGATGTGCTAGCAATATACACATCCTAACCTCCACAAGAGACTGTGCAAAATTCATCACAGCTCAGAAGGTCATTGAATTGAATGGAAGCAATAATTCATCAAGAATACAGCAGGCAGGAGAACATTTGTTTATAAACAATTTTTATTTCCAGCCATGACCCTTTGAATTTTGGCTATTTTTAAATTTAACTTTTCTAATTCATAATCTAAAAAATCTTACTTTTTTGTTTTGGGAGTTTGTTATGAAGGCCAAGGCAGATCCGTCATAGATACTTCACTGACCAAGATCCTGTCACAAAGCTGTTTTACTCTTTTTGAGTCAAGACACTATGACCTAAAGATCTATTTTTAATTGCATTATAATCTTTATTTTCTTCTAAGAGGATTTCTTGAAAGGAAATTAAATTTGATTGAGACAGCAAGAGAGTTTCCAGATCTGACATATATGACTACTGAGAAAATAAGCATAGTGGTAGCTGAAGATTAATCTATTATGGCTCAAGGCTGATTGATTGTACTGTTCATGGTAAATGAAGCTTCATTTTTTTGATTCATATCTGTCACAGATTTCAATTGTTGATTCAGATATCGTATAGTGTGTCTGTGATAGACATGAACAATAGTGTTGCAGTCATGACTGCAGCTTGACAACTCATCATTCTGAAAAGCAAGAAAAGGAAAGAAAATCTTTGCTTTTCAGGATTAAAAGGATGTGGGGTTAATTTTCCCTGAAAAGAATCGAGTTGCAGGAAGCATCAAGTAATGCTTGATTCTTATTGTTTTTTCTTATTTAGTGCAATCCTTCTGAGGGATTCCAAATCTTGAATAGTTCTAGCATTGTTAATACAGTCTGTTTCTTCAAAATTTTTATCCATAACATTTAGATAGTAGTTCTGTCCTTTCCTAGATGACTGTGGTACCAAATTAATTAACACAGATTTCTAAATTATTTATGTTTAAAGAGGGAATGCTTTCACAAGATCAACAATCAGAGCTGCAGCTCCTTATTTTTTATGCCTATTGCAATATCTTGATATTTTTCTTGACTTCCTAAACAATTTTTAGATTTCAACTTTATTTGATACATTGTATCCATTGGTAGTGGGTATTAAAATTCTCTGTAGAAAGTAAAAATTAATACGCAGACTTGCTACCTAATGTAAAGAAATTTCTGTTCTGTCTCTGTGCCCAGTTTGTTTTGTAATCAAACCACAATGAGGGGATCTGCATTACTAGAGTCTCTCATGGACTCTTAGTCTGCCATTGTCCTGGTTTCAGCTGGGATAGAGTTAATTTTCTTCTTAGTAGCTGGTATAGGGCTGTGTTTTGGATTTAGTGTGAGAATAGTGTTGATAAGACACTGATGTTTTAGTTATTGCTAAGTAGTATTTATACTAGTCAAACACTTTTCGGTTTCCCATGCTTTGCTGGGTGCACAAGAAGTTGGGAAGGAGCACAGCCAGGACAGCTGACCTAGACTGGCCAAAGGGCTATCCCATACCATATGACATCATGCTCAGTATATAAAGCTAGGGGAAGAAGAAGGAAGGGGGGGACGTTTGGAGTGATGGTATTTGTCTGGGGATGACTGAACACCTGCCTGACGATGGGAAGCAGTGAATGACTGCCTTGTTTTGCTTTGCTTGCATGCACGGCTTTTGCTTTCCTTATTAAACTGTCTTTATCTCAACCCACGAGTTTTCTCACTTTTACCCTTCCAATTCTCTCCCGCACCCCACTGGGGAGGAGTGAGCGAGTGGCTGTGTGGGGCTTAGTTGCTGGCTGGAGTTAAAACATGACAGGCATACATGAACAGTTTCACCTATGAATCAAATATGATCTCTTTCCTACGGTCCTTCTGAGGGATTTGTTTCAAGCTCTTCTGACCCACAGAATTTTTTTAACAATATTGACTACCAAAGTCAGTGAACTGTAAAGGTTTTGAAGTAAGCACTGTCTATTCAATTCTTGTTTTCCATATTTTCACTTTGTAGGAGTAGAAGAAAATACCGTGCTTTTCAACATAAAGGGACACAGACTGGCTGTAGTACCCTGATAATCTGTGGCTTTTCTGAGACTGAAAATTCTGAAACTCCTACTTCCTTGGGCTTTTATAGATAAAATGACATTTGCATTGACAACATAAATTGCCAAGTTTGCCACAGTGTCCATAATTTGGTCAGGGAGCAACTGGCTATCTTCAGCTCTGTTTAGCTACCCAGTGACAAATTTTGCTGTTAAAATGTGCCCCAGTGTAATGTACTCTCTCTGTTCTTTCCTACAGTTTCCTTCATTTTCTGAATGACCAAATGTTAAAGTGTACTATTAAGGACATCGTCCAAATGCCTCTTAAACACTGGCAGGCCTGGGGCATCGACCAGCTGTCTAGGAAGCCTGTTCCAGTGTTTGACCACCCAGTCATTACAGAAATGCCTCTTAATGTCAAATCTAAACTTCCCCTGGCTCAGCTTTGAACCATTCCCATGTGTCAGCTAGCAACCTGAAAATTTCATCTCTAGTATTAGCATTAACGGCTGCTAATGGCCTTTTAAAAAAATTTGTATGACAGTCTAATTAACAGCAGTATATAAAAACAAGATCATTGTATAGTAGTTGTACTGAGAAATAGTTCCTAATATCTCCACAGCCACTTCTCGTAAGTATGAAGGCTCTCAGTCTATTTTTGCTTCACATTCAACATATTGGAATAAGGTTTTCTCCTTCAGTGATGCAGTCAAATTTGTTATGGTATTGTGCAGGAAATATTCATTGTCCTTCACCACCCTCATTTTTGCCCTTCCTCTTTTTGGAAGAAGAAGAGGGGAAAAAATCAACTTTGGAATCACGGGTAGGGAAGCTAACCAACCATTCCACTTACAGAATGAGGAGTTTCTTTCTTCAACATTCATAAGCAATACCTCCCTGTTTTGACTGACTAGTTAAATCTGTTTGACCGTTTAACTTAAATAATTGTCTGGGCAGCTGCTTATATATCCTCTGATTCTTTCTGTACCTACTAAGTTCCTGTTCAAGTTGCTCAGATTTCTTTCATTACTTGTTTTGCTTATGGCTGTAAATGAAGAGAGAATAAGAGCTTGCAGCACATTGAAGTTATTTTCATCTAAGATTGTCTGCAATACTCCAGTGATGGTATGGTTCTGCCTCAGTCTAGTTAGGATTCTGGAACTAGGCTTTTAATAGTGTTGGACTGTTGACTATTTGCAGCTGGACTGATTTAGAAGTATTGCCTACAGGCTTTCTTTCATGTTTTCTGGACTATTTCCTGCAAAGATTCTTCAAAGCATCTTTGGCTAAGTTCCACTGCTGAAGAGTATATACTTACATATCTCCTGCAGGTTTCTTCCCATTTCCTGTAATACAATGTGACACTTTCTATATTTAAAGTTAATATTGTATCTCACAGTCCACAACTCAGATGTGCATTTTGAAAAATAAATCTCACTAAGTCCTCACAACAAATGGAACTCAGGCTACTGGGTAAAGTTTAGACTTGAATTTCATAGATGAGACAGATATACAAGTTTATACAGAGCACATTCAGGTCAATGATTATAAATGCCCAAAATTGGGGTCATTTATAATTCATCATGATGATATAAATCAGCACAATGATTCATATGCACATTTCCCAGGTTTTCAACATCTGTTGCATAATATTTCATGATCATTAATCAGCTTGGCTCACCAGCTGGGTTTCCAGCATTTACAGTAGCTGATTGATCAAATCAATGACTTTGTTTACTGCATTCAATTTGGCACATTGCTTTGATCACTATGAAAAAGCAAGTGTATGCTTTGTTTTAGTATTCAGTTTATCGTAATGGAATAATTCGTGGTTTGGACAAGATATTTACCAAGTTAACTGGATTACATTAAATGGCCTTGAATTCACTTACAATTGTTACATCTAGAACTTCATGGCCTAAAATGGGCTTCTGCTGACTCTCTGTGGAGGTTGTCTCTCAAAATCTAATTTGATTAGAGACAGCTTTCCAGCTGGATAAAGTGTGTTGCCTTTTGCCTTTATAACAGGCATCTGGAAACCCTGAAAACTCTTGTCTATGTATTTTTTAGTACCTTTAAGTTTTCTTCTTGGATGACATTTGTATCAACTTCAAGTGAAGCTGGCATGCAGATGTCTCCAAGGTTTCTTGTACGACAGTAACAAATGGGACAGGCTTTGAAATGTGTGAAACAACCACCATAAGGCAGGGAAATGTTGAGCTTAACAAAATATTTCAGACCTTGATGCTTCTGTGTAGGTGCATTGAGACAGACAAATGCTCTGAAATGAAAATTAAGTAATATGTCATTCCAGATTGAAACTTCTTGTGGCATTTAAATTCTGATTCTTGAATATAGAATCATAGAATCACAGAATCATAGAATAATTTAAGTTGGAAAAGACCCTTAAGATCATCGAGTCCAACTGTAAACTTAACACTGTCAAGTCCACCAAATCTGTAACGATACTTTCTGTATAATATAGATCAGAGTGAAAAGCAAACATCATATTAACAGGCTTTTGAGTTTTCCAACCACTTTTCAGCATTCAAAGCCTTTACTGAATTTATCTAACTTCTCTCTAGTCTCAGGTATTGATTATCTTTATTTCTGCCATATGATTTCTCTGATCTTTATCTATAGCAACATTCATCATAACAGCTACTGTTTTCTTTGAAGGGATATGAATACATTAGATTTCTCTAAAGATCAGTTTTAGGTTGGTTCTGTCTTTCAAACTGCACAACATACTGAATTTCTAATATCAGTGGCTACATTCTTCAAATTTAGCAAAGCTAACAAAATATACCTATGGTTACATTTACTGTAATGGGGAATTCCACTCAAATCTATTCCTTTATGAAATATAAATGTTCTTTGACAATAACAAAGATGGCTAAAAAATGTCATCCTCAAACCTAAATATGTAAAGAGCGCTGACTTGTAAAGGTTATGAACTAGTTCTGTTCGCGAGCATATAGAGTTACTTATTGTTTATTCAAAGACTGAGCTCACATTTATGATGTGTAAAAGCAAAAGAATATCAAATAAAAATATGAATAAAGCAGCACCTACTTCATATCTGAAAATTTCAGTAGTGAATTTTAAAGGTTTTATTATTTTTATTGTAGAGCACAGTAAGACTAGGTTGTTTGTTTGTTTGTTTGTTTTTCTCATTTGTGACTCCCCATTTCTCAGTAAATGAACAGATACACCCTATTCTTGCCAGGTTCTTTATATTATTTAGATCCTAAAATGAATTGCTTTCATCTCTAAAAAGAAGTAATAAAGTATTGTTGTTACTTGATATTTAGAAAAAGCCAGAATCTGCTTTGTATTTTATAGAGGTAAATTCCTCTTGACAATGTGAGTTCAATCAATCAGTCACAGAAAATTAAGTACTTAGATCATTGTCATACAGTTGTTTTTAATGGAATTTACTAGGAAACTAGTTAATTTTTTCAGTAGAAAATGAAAAATAGTGTATAGCTATTTTAATCTTGTAGTCACATTTTAGTTTTGCCTTTTAAAAAAAAAGAAGAAAATTATTTGAAATATTTTAATCTTTAAAATTACTAAAAATAAACACTGATTCTGGTAAAAAGAATTTCAATAGCAAACTCTTTATCCAAAACCCAAACAACTAAAATATAGTATTGTAATATCATTCAACTCAGGGTTTTTAATTGAAAAATGGAAAAAAGTTTAAATAAAATTTAAAAGACGAAGTATTTCTTTTAGTTGAAAAATGTTTTTTGTGACAGAACGTTCAAGAATATTTCATATACTTCTAGCAATTTTGTTGGATTTTGTTGGTATATGTACTAGCATGAACTGCATATATTCATATTTTGGGAAGCATACTATAGAAATGTCTTTGTCTCACTTATCCCCTTTTACTATGATACTTAATACTTATTTAGTAGCTTTTATTTCCAAGATGCTCTACAGATGTTGATAAACTAAGTCCAGGGTTTTACTGACCTGTTTTTAGTCATCTCTATGGTCCTGTGTGCAATTATCCTGGTTTAACTGAACTTCTTGTGGCATGGGGATCCACTTATGCTAATATTACTTAAATTTTGGGCACTGGTTCACTAATATCTGTGAAGAAATTTGAAAGGGAAATATGATTTAATTACCCACAGACCCTCTATTCAGTTTGTCTTCTAACAGAAAGGAGTAATACAGCCACTTCCTCTCCCTCACCAATGTCCATAAGCAAGTCAATAAAATCAAGATTATTTAGCAAAATTCAATCCACTTTGTGGTGAGACTTCATTTTCTTATATCTTCTACCCAATTTTAAGACATGTTCACATGTGCCGTTTTAGCTGCTACTGTAAGAGCCTAAAGACTACCACCATCTCATTATACCTAGTACATGCTTGATCTTTCCCCCCAGTTGATACTCTGCCAAACTGTGGCAAAAATTTTTTACGTGATTGCTCTGAAACCATTGAAGTTAGAATGAACAGAATGGGTTAGCTATAACATTATGCCTTCACTGCCACATTATTACTGAAATGTTTGAGAGGCCTCAGAATTGTAATAAAGATGGCAGAGTGAAAAGGGCAGTTGCAACAAGCAGGAAGGGAGTGAAAAAGGCAGAAGTCAAGCCCTTTGCAGCCAATTGAAAAACAAAGCCAACTAGAATAGTTGTTGAAATTGTAAATGTCAGTCCCAGATGTACCATGAACTGATGTACTAAAGAGGATAAAATGTATGCTCAACTTGGAGTCAAAATGTTTTTTTTTTTTTCCTCATTTGGGCATTTTTTCTTTTTACACTTTTAATTCCTCACTTGGACTTCTGAGCCAGTTATTTGCTTCCAGAGCTGAGAGTAAATAAAAATGGACATGTACTCAGTAGGTTGTAATATATGACTATGGAGAAAATGTTTCTGTGAGTAATGAATTCCCTCTTCTCCAAGTCTGACAGGAATATCTGCTCTATAAACCTTTGTTCCTCAGCTTGCCAGTAGCTGACATAGTACATATATGTCAAAGACAAAGTATCTGAAAGTAATTGCTCATAATTCTAAATCTTTGTTTTCTCCACAGCACATTTAAATTTGTACTTAAAAAAAAATATCTCTCTCTAACCTTTTCCCCAAGCTATATGCTTTACTGTAACCAGAAAGCACATCTTAGAAGCTGTCAGTTCTAGCTCTGTAAAATATATACAAATATACTATCTGATAATATACAAACTTTAGAAATAAACACCAACCCTCTTCCAGAAGATATTTGACTGGGTAAAATACACAGCTATTGTGAACACAACAATACAACAGCTCTTACATGAAGTTTCATTTTTCTGGTTACGAAATCAATTTGTTTGGCAGGGAGAGAGCTATAGATGTTATTGGATGTTTTCCTCATCCCACAATAATTGTATTTTTTCTGAATCATATTAATAGTACAAACAGATAATTGTTAAGTTGTTCAAATATGAGAGTGTAGTCACACCGGTAAGGCAAAAACCTGGTTTGAGAAATTATAAGTCCTGTGCTGGACACAAAGGTATTCCGTTCCCGGTCTGCAACAGTAGATAAGAGAACAAAGGCAGCTCTTGGGCTAGATAAAACAAGAATTACCAAGCAGAAAAAAAAGAAGTCATTACCTCCAAATATTTTGTGAGATCCTTACTCAAAATCTGAAATTCAGTTTGTGGTGCCTATGCTTTAGAAAAACGATTTACAAATTGGAAAGCGTTCACAAAAGATGTGCAAGAATTATTTGAACTCTAGAAAATCTACCTTACAGAAAAAGCTAAAAGAAGTCCAGCTTAAACAGATATTATTAATTAGTAGTTTTATCACAATCTGCATTTACCTGCATAGGAAGACAGAACTTTAACCTATCACACAAAATAATAGCAATATAAATGGGATGGAGGATTGTTAAAAACCCCACCTCAGTTTAAAAATAAAGTGTGTATTTTAAATCATAAAGATATTTAACCATTTGCTAGTAATGGGATACATTCTCCATCACATGAAGATTTTATATTTAAACACCCATCGTCCTTCTAAAATTTGTGCTCAAGAAGAGGTTACGGATGCAGGAATTATTGCTCAGAAACTTTTGCATGTGTTATGCAGCGAGTCAGCCTCAATGACTGTGTGCTCTTTTAGGCTTCAAATACTTCAAGGTTCCAATGGAAAAGGAGGTAAAGTGACATTTCTTTTTTTCACTTTTAAATTGTTACTAAAGGGCTGTCTTCTAGCACACTACTTTACCTCTTTTCCTCCTATATTTTTTCCTTCTGTCTCAGCCATAAAACCTACTTTGTTTTCACAAATAACTGGTAATAAGGATCTGGTGAGGAAATTAGAAAAATCACAAATTACTTCAGTAAATGTAAGTGTTTAATTCAATGGAAAGCACATAAAGAAGCTGGAGTGAGACTGTTTTAGTCCTTTCTTTGTCTAGACATATTCCACTTTTCTAAACCATAAATGAGAATATCAAATTACCACTACGGTATCATCACAGCACACTCCAGATGGCTTATAATAACTTTAGCATTAGTATGGCTGCTATCTCCCATACCACTAGCTCCTCAAAAAAACTGAAGTTTTATATTTATTAGTAATTCTTTTCATGGGTAATACAGATGTTACAAAACCTTTCTTCTGCATCTTTCTCTATTAAATTTTGGTAAATGATTGATCATTCTAGCTTTTTTCCATAACGCAAATACCATGTTACTGCCATTTCCATGGCATTTAGGATGTATTTGTGCTATCACAGAAATATCAAGTTGACCTTTCCATATGGTATTTCAAGTATGTCTCAGATTTCTCTTACACAGTTTTAGACTTCGTTAGGCACAAGGGCTATACTTATGATTAACCTCATATTACTTAATTGTGTTGGTATATATTGCTCACAGATTCTGCTCAGATTTTTATAGCTTAGTAGAAGTCCTTATCCAAGAATATATCTTTAAATATGGGCAGGGCTTTTGGACATTACAGCTTTTTTGCTTGAGAGTAGGCATTAAAAGAATTACTAACCTTCAAGATAAGGCTGAAGTAAGACTTCCGATAAGCAGTGTGATTGTTTTTATGTGTATACAATCACTGAAGAATTGGATTTTTTTTTAATTAAGCTGTACATCTGTAGTAAATAAAGTAAGGTTGGAGTAGGCATTCAAGCACTGGGCCACTAGTATCCATGCTGCTTAACATCACAAAATTAAGAAGATATAAAAACAAAACAAATAAACTGTTTGTGCAGAGTCCTAGCATTAAAAAAAAATAAAAATTGAGATCGTTAATAAAAATCTTTCTCTCTTTTCTTTGATTCCTGTAGTATTTGGGAAATTTGTATTTTGGGAATACTACTGCATATATTTGCATAAATACATGGACTGCATATCTAATTCTTGTCACTATTTTTTCCTTTTAATGTAAGCAATCTCAATCTTCAATGGAAGCAAGTTAGTTATTTGGGATATAATAGGAGTTTGGAAGACCAGACTCTTCTAAAATTAATCTATATCAATAATGATTTAAAAGCTAAATTTGCCTGAGTAGAACACAGTTCACGTCTCCTTTGACAGGTAGGATAAACAGTGCTAAAGCCACAGAGCAACATTACAAAAGCATATGAGGATAGCAAAGGTAAGTGTGTTCATTTCATTCCAGAAAATGATTTTCATAGAATCATAGAATTGTTAAGGTTGAAAAAGACCCTTAAGATCATCGAGTCCAACCGTTAACCTAGCACTGCCAAGTCCACTACTAAACCATGTCCTCATTTTGAAATAATATTTTAAAGATGCAAATGAAAATATCAAATTTTTGCCTCAGTCAACAGAGTGCATTTTAATGCAAAAGCATCTTAAATATTTATGTATTAAAACAGATAGGTCTGACTGGTTTTCTGATACTTTCACTCCCATGTGAAAGTAAGCAGGATCAAGTTCAAAGCAGGTAACTATAGTACAACCTGAGATGGATATTAGTTTTGAAAATACTTGAAATTACTGATCAGTAGTTTTTCTTTTTAATGTAACATAAAAATGTCCCTCCAACTCAAAATGGTAATAATATATATTTGCCACTTGTGTGCTCTATCTATTATACATCTGTATTAGTAGTTTATATAAAATACTTGTTTTTATCCTGTCCATCAGGCTGTTGATTTTTGTCTAGTATTAATACCTCTAAGGATCCTTTTTACTCTTTCTGTCTTCTTTTGGAAGTTTCAGTAAGGGGTCTTTTCACTGAATCTGAAAATTCCTTAAATGGATTCCTACTACAAAATAGAAAATGCATCTAATAAATAATGGAAGGAGGTAGACCATTGATTTACAACAAAACAAATGACAGTACTAGATGTATATTAAATCCTACATTTGTAATTGGGTCTATTAATAATAGATGTTAATATTAGATTAAAGATGGGTTACATAAATAATGCAAACTTGTATTAGAAGAAAGTGCAATAAAACTTAGAACTGGAATTTCCACGTATGTAGAAGTCATGAATCTGCAGAACTGGGGATAAGATTGCCAGGGAATTTGTGAAGTCACAGAGCACATACAGCTGAAGGTTGCATTTTAGACTGTGTTTTCTGTGCCTTTCTGCTCACGGCACTTTGTTTTAACTCTGTGATTATTCTACTCTAATTTTGGTTTTTACTGAATTTTTGTTTGCTGTCAGATTATCAGTGAACAGCCAACAAGATGTGAAAGGCACCTCAAAAGCTCACATTGATAATATCATATGGTGTAGGAATCTCTGTACCTTCCAAAACCTGGCTCTTGTGCCCAATTTAAAATTCCCGGCAGAAAAGCTGTTAGCTGAAACTGTTTTGCCTTGAGCTGTATTGGGGAGCTCTGTCTAATTCTGAACTGTGCTGCAAGGATGTTTTTCCAGACCATAAGAACAAAAAAAAAAGAATTCTGATTTTCACCTATGTTCCATATCCTGTTGTCTTTACTTTCCAGACCTTCTCTGACTCATGTTAGTTCCTTGTCTCTGTGTAGACATTGCAGATTCTTGCTATAGCCCTATGGTATGTAATTCTCACTCTCTGGAGGAAACAGTTCTCATCCAGGAGTGAGAGGCAAAGGTGTGATTAAAGGACTTATGCCCTCTTGCTTCTATGCTGGACTCCAGTTCTTTTTTCTTTGACAGCAAAGATAAGATGTTATTGAAATAAAAGGGTTGGTTTGTTTGTTTGTGGTTTTCTGGTTTTGGTTGTTTGGGGTTTGTTTGGTTATTTTTTTCATTTTTTTGAGGCGGGGGGAAGGAGATATCTTAACCTCATATCTGTGCTCCTGCTACTACTTTGACTAGTTTCTCCTCAAATTCTTTTGCCCATTCCTGGACAGACCCTACTTTGTCATGGATCTTCCTAGGTGTTTGCTACAAGAAAAAGCTGTTGGTCTTTTTGATGGTGAAATATGGGAATAAATGTAATAAAGGAGGACTAAACCCCATTTTTCCAAAGTTATGTGTCATTTTCTTCCCATTTTTCCTGTGCTCCAAATATTCAGCAGAACAGCTGGAGGAATTCTTGAAGCTTCTAAATATAATAACTTCCATAGATTTGAAGTGGACTTTTTATACACAGGCTCATGAACACTATATCAAAGTGCATAGTGTCCTCAGTAATCCCAAAGACAGCAAACACAAAAGATTTACAGGTCACTTGTGCATTCACTCTGGAAAATTTTGCCTTTATACATGAAATGGAGTTTTGGAGATAACCTGTGAACTATAATGCACATTGACTGAAACATTTGAAAGGACTCTTCAGTTATTTATTTTTCCTTATTTTACTATTCAGAAGATGTAATGAGCATTTCAAGGTGATGCAACATATTCTTTATTAGCAGTAAACAACCTCAAAAACCTGGAAGGGGGTTAATCTAAGCCAGATGTCCTGGTTTCAGCTGGGATAGTTAATTTTCTTCCTAATAGCTGGTATAGAGCTGTGTTTTGGATTTAGGATGAGAATAATGTTGATAACATACTTATGTTATGGCTGTTGCTGAGTAGTGTTTATACTAGTCAAGGACTTTTCAGCTTTTCATGCTCTGCCAGGAGGAAGCACAGACAGGAGAGCTGACCCAGACTGGCCAAAGGGCTATTCCATACCATATGCCATCATGCTCAGTATATAAACTGCGGGAGCTGGCTGGGGGGCAGTGATCGCTGCTCGGGGATAGTCTGGGCATCGTTTGGCGGGTGGTGAGTAATTGTATCATGTATCACTTGCTTTCTATATTATTATTGTATTATTATTGTTATTGTTATTACTACTACTATTACTACTATTCTATTTTATTTTACTTGCATGCATGGCTTTTGCTTTCCCTGTTAAACTGTCTTTATCTCAACCCACAAGTTTTCTCACTTTTATCCTTCCAGTTCTCTCCCCCATCCCACCAGGGGAGGGGAGTAAAAAAGCAGCTGTGTGGTGCTTAGTTGCTGGCTGAGGTTAAATCATGACACCAGACTTCATTAAAAAAAAAAGTGAAGAAAGGTGTACCAAGTTGCAAACTGGGAAGAAATACCTGAATAAGTAAAATGGAACTTACTTCATAAATTGAGTCAATTTCATATTATTCTATTTTTTCTTTTTTCTTTTTCATAATTTCAGAGTTCTTGAAGCTGTCTAAAGGAAAACTCAGTATGTTATGGTGGACTGGGTTCCTTTCATTAATTCAAACTCAGCAACTGTGTTTCCCTATCCTATGTTTTCCAGTAGAGTTTCGTTTGGGACAACTACCTCATCATTCCCCATTGTACTTGCCCTTTCCTAAGATTTTTCCCCATTATTTTTTTCTTTTCTTTCTCACTTCCTTCCCCACCCCACCCCCTTTTCTCTTGCCTAATATTTCCTCTTCAAGAACATGTGCAAAAGACATTTACTAACCAATACCGGTGTCTTTCTGTTACTGAATTTTCATTTACTTTATAAGAACACAGAAGAAGGAGGTAATCAAACAAAAAAGAGTCATTCAAGTGACAGATACTAAAGGCAGAAGCTGTAAGGAACAAAAGAATATAAAACAATCATACATAATTGGGCTGAGACCTCTTGTTCTTTCCCCACCTTTTGTTCTACAAATCCAAATCTAGGAACAAAGTCTGCCCTGCCAATTTAATCCACCTGAAATAAGTTAGATTTCTTTGGCAGACACTAAAGTGAGATGAGAATCAGAAGCCGAGTATTTAAAAGGTTGTTAAAGAATGCTAATTTTCAACTTTGTAAAAACAGTGCAACTTGACAAAACAACCCTCTGGAAGCTAGAAGCAGTGGAAAGGGGAGGTACTAGTTGCTAAGAAAATAAACCTGTAGGAGTACAGAGTGCTTCACAAAAAAGTGTGAAATATCTGAACCAGTAAAATCAAGTAATTACATTTAAGAGCTAGGCATCCCCTGAAGGCCAGCATGTGGCCTGAACGTACATGCAGAGCAGGTGGCAGAGAAGAGAATGTAGCCCATGTGGTAACTTAAGGGACAAACATAAAGGAGAACTCTCCCGCAGGTTGTGCCTACAAGATATATACCATTCACTCATGCAGAGACACCTGAACTAACTTTGAATGATTTAGCTGAGCTACCAGAAACAGAATTAACTTTCTGTTCAGAATAATTAGCACTGATGGAAAAGAAGGTACATTCACCTGCACAGAATAGTAGATAGTGGAACAGTCCCATATAGCAGCTTTAAACATGGACTTTTTTTTATTCTCCTATAAAATAAATATGCATTTATTTTTATTTCCTTGGTGTTTGAGTGTGCTTTTCTTTTACTCACTCCCCAGCATATTCTGATGAGGAACACAGTGTAAGACTCCATCTATACAGCAGGAACAAAAATCAGTCCAGTTCATTTAGTTATGAGAAACCTGCATCCAAAACTTTACTTCAGAAGCTGGCTTTAGATTGTGAGAGGATGAGGAAAATCAGTCTATTTGCCCTACTTATTTATATTCCCATATACTAAATTAGGGCTGTTCAAAATACAGAAAAAATTATATCAATATGTATTGGAAAGAACTAAATTTAGGAGGATATTCAGGTAATAATATTGCCATAGAGATTTGTGCCAGGAAAGACAGAAATTATATCACTCAGCAGAAGACATTTGCCAAACGTTAATGTCATTCTGTTCTACTCTGGCATGAATCAGAAGTAGTGTACATATACCTGTGATGATAGTTACATCATGTTCTCAAAAAATAGGCTCCATTAGAGGCGCATTGTTTGTCATTTCAGAAGTTCATGTTAGAGTTGTTTAAAATTGTGTGTTAGTTCTTAAAAATAAGCACTACACTTTCAGACTACAATAAGGCACGAACTATGGTACACACTTGCTAAACGTTGAAATTCAGCATAGTCACGTATTGATGCACTTTGCTTTATGCATAATCCTCTTCATGAGAAGGAAGAAAACCACATTTGTTTATTTATGTCCTTCCCAATAATGCAGGTATACAACTTTCAGCCTGGGAGATACATAACAATGACCTTAATGAAATTGCATTGATTCCTTTGCAGTTATTTTCAATTTACAGCAGAATAAGTGAGATCAGACTCGGATTTTTAGAATATTTATTTACACTTTGCACAAGTAAAACAGAGGCAGCAATAGTGTCCTCATAATGAAAGTTGCAGTGACAGTAGAACTTTAAGTAGGATATATTTACAAAGTCTGAAATATTCATGTTTCTGATTGGAACATGCCAAGACTATAATGGAGTTTAAAATACCACTGAAAGATTAGATTAAATAAAGCTGGAGATACCCATAAACATCATTCCCTAATTCAAGAGCAATGCAAATAGGAAAGTAAGATTTTTATCAGATTTGGTTAGGAGTTTATATTAAGAGTTAAGATAAGGTTTTTGAATGGCTAGGTCTTCCAGGTGTGAATGATATTCAGATTTATGTGCTCACACTTATTAAAATATGTCACCCAGTATCTCAGTAATGTCTGCCAACCTGAAACAGAGTATAATGAAAAGGTTGTGTAATGAATACTGATGATTATAAACTGTATATAAATAGTTTACTATATTAATTAACTAAATGAATATGTATTTTGTGACACTCCCTTGTTGATTCAAGTATTGTAAGTAAAATTTATAATTTTACCAAGGACACGCTTGTTAGTAAAACTGTCCTCTCTAGATTATGAAGTAGTTCAATTCAGTATGAGTAACTCAGCTTTTGTAAATAGTATAAAACTGGTATCTATCTATGCTGTGACATAGATGCTGCTCTCTAAGACAGGGCAGAAATGATGATGAAGGCTGATGATAAGGCTTTAAAATAGTTCTCAAAGAACCTCTAGGAATAAGGCTGCTCACTGTGGTGGTGTGGCTACTAGTGTTACAGCTGGATACAATCTATTCCCTAGATGATATGGCCCAGGAATCTGACCATCTGTCTGCGATTCCCAGATGGCTAGTGGTCCAGTTAGCGTGGAAACTGTTGGTCTTTCAGATCACACTACTGATTGTCCAGAAATGGAGTGGCCCCAAGATAAACCAACAGTAATCCATTTGTGAAGATTTACTCTGTATGAGTCAAACGCATCCAGAACATCAGCCACCTATGTGCTTGATCTGCTCACTTGCAGCAAATCAGGCATCCAGACATCTGAGTTTCTACATGCACCATTTCCATCAAGCAACACACACAAGAGAATTCTGATATACCCAGACATGACAGACTCAAAGTATGGAGTTACAATCAGTCTGATGTGGCTAGAACTGTTATGACATACTATGCTGTTTGGTAAAGTCTGCAAAAGCAGTCTTAAGTTTGAGAGTTCCCAGGTAGTAATATGGGGGTTCCTGCTCCTTAAGAACAGACCAGTCACTCACATGTCTAGAAATCTGGCCTGCTTTTTGAATTTCAAAATATTGGTAGGTCTGGGATTACACCTAGTAGGGCCCTGCAAGAGGCCCTGTCCAGGACTGATGTAATGGACCAGGAGTGGTACTGGCCATTTCTTCATTTGCATAGCTTTAGCAAACTGTATAGCCATAAGGTATGTAAATACTGTCAAATTTAAGTACCATAGCATATTCAAGTTTCCCAGTGCACTGTTTTTCCTCCATTCCGGTTCAGTAGCAGGTTGCTACTTATTGTGAAACTAATTCCATCTGGTTTAGTTCTCAGCATTTTTTTTCATATTGTATTTTCTATTGAGGATTCAGTATTTCATGTATGTTCAGATATCCTCCAGATATTGTGTGTATTTCGCTCCCTGTCCCTCTCTTCCACTGTTTATTTCTTCTGAGTCCTCGCTATTCCTCTTTGGCTATGTTTTTTCTGTTATGTGGATCATGAGCTTAAAAGAAGATTAAGCTAATGTGTAAGGCAAATCGTACCTGACTAATCTGGTGGCCTTTTATGATGGAGTGACTGCATTGGTAAATAAGGGAAGAGCAACTGATGTCATCTGTCTGGACTTCAGTGAGGCCTTTAATATGGTACCCCACAACATTCTTGCTGCTAAATTGGAGACATATGACTTTGATAAGTGAACTGTTAGATGGATAAGGAATTGGCTGGATGGAAGCATCTGAAGAGTTACAGTCAATGGCTCAATGTCCAAGTGGAAACCAGTAAAGAGTGGTGTCCTTCAAAGGTCCATACTGGGACCAATTTTATTTAATATCTTCATTAATGACATATAGTGGGATTGAGCACACTCTCAGCAAGTTTGCAGGTGACACCAAGCTGAGTGGTGAGGTTGACATACTAGAGGGAAGGGATACTGTCCAGAGGAACCTTGACAGGCTTGAGGAGTGGGCCCTTGAAAACTTCATGAAGTTCAACAAGGCCAAGTGCAACGTCCTCCATCTGGGTTGCGGCAATCTCCAATATCAATAAAGACTGGGTGATGAATTGTTTGAGAACAGTCCTATGGACAAGGACTTGGGGATACTGGTGGAGGAAAAACTGGATATGAGCTGGCAATGTGCACTTGCAGCCCATGAAAGCCAGTCGTATTGTGGGCTGCATAGAAAGAAGTGTGGACAGCAGGTTGAGGGAGGTAATTGTCCCCCTCTACTACACTCTCATAAGACCCCGCCTGGAGTCTGCATCTGGCTCTGGGGCCCCCAGCACAAGAAAGACATGGACCTGATAGAGTGAGTCCAGATGAGGGCCACAAAAATGATCAGAGGGCTGGAACACCTCTCCTCTGAGGAAAGGCTGAGAGAGTTGGGGTTGTTCAACCTGGAGAAGAGAAGGCTTCGGGTAGACTTTATTGTAGCCTTTCAGTATATAGAGGGGGCTTATAAGAAAGACAGAGGAAGACTTTTTACCGAGGCCTGTAGTGACAGGACAAGAGACAACAGTTTTAAACTGAAAGAGGGTAGATTTAGCTTGAACATAAGGAAGATGTGCTTTGCTATGAGGGTGGTGAGGCATTGGAACAGGTTGCCCAGAGAAGTTGTGGATGCCCTATCATTGGCAGTGTTCAAAGTCAGGCTGGATGGGGCTTTGAGCAACCTGATCTAGTGGAAGATGTCCCTGCCCATGGCAGAGGGGTTGGACTAGATGATCTTTGAAGGTCCCTTCCAATCCAAACTCTTCTATGATTCTTTGATTCTATGAAATTGTTATATACTGTTTTTATTTTATTTATGGTAATATAAAACCTGTCTCTCAATCTTCATGTGCTATGGTCATTTATTAAAGGGATCTCCATCCTTACAGCTATCCTGTTATAACCATAGCAGTGCAATCCCTTTAAATTCACCAATAAGTAATTCTTGAAGTTTCAGAGTAGCCCAAAGGCATTAGACACCTAAATCCTATTCAATTTAATGAGATACGTGTATGCCAAGGTTTTTGGCATACAAAACATTTGGGTTTTCTTAAAACCCTCTATCTTAAAATCACAGCTCACCAGGTTCAGCCCTTGACAATACCTCAGAGAACTAGATGCTGAGCAGATTTTATCTCTATGAAGAATTTCTGTGTCATGAGCCCCTTATATAATCAGATCACATATACAGGCCATGTTCTCAAGGCCAATGAGGTTCAGGTGATAAAACTGAGGAAAAAAGTTACAAGGCAACTAAAACCAAAGCCTAAATTATGGCTGCCTAATGTCACAGAGAAACAGAACCAGAACTCATGAGTTTCACTCTAGTGTTACTAATGGCAGGACCACCAAATATGCACTCAAACCTTTTCTGTAAGACACATAGAAAACACATAGCTACAAGACATATTTTAATTGTTCACCTGAAATAAGTGTATGCTGTTCCATTGAATTAAATGGTGGTTGCACCTCTGACTAGAACAAAGAGGTATTGCTACTTTTACATGACGCACCTTGAATGTGTGCACACATATAAAGCATAGGTATTAGTATGAGGGGACGTGAATGAAATAAATGTAATAGCCCAAGTAATCAAAAAATGGGAAAGAATTGTAAAGTAGAACTTCAGAGAATGTTTACAGCCTTCTGCCTATAGCTGAGATTACCAAGTTTTGATGCACATTTTCAGCTTCAAGAAATGAAAGATTGATAGTGTGAAGCTGATTGTTATTCCAGTCACCATTGTCCTTGTTGATTTTAGCTAGGACTCTCTTCTGCTGTCAAGATCAGTTTATATTCAAGTGTGTCATAGTATCTAGTGACAAATGCAGACAGCACTGAGATATGGTCAGTATAATTTGCAAGCAGTGACCTTGATTAAAGATTTGTCAGACTGTCTACTTATTAATTTCCTTCTCTAGTGCTATTTCAAGTTAAAATATCAGGAATGGTGAATCCAACCAGGAACATTTTTATGGGTAAATATATACCTGTAGAATAAATTGATTTAATTTACATAGTACTGTGAATTTCTCTCCCTAAATCAGTAGCAAAGTAGCCTGGACTGAATTGTTCTAGGTCTTCCCTACAGCCTCCTTTTTCAAGTATCCTGTATGTTTATGAAAGATGCAGGATTGATGCAACTGTGAAATTAAATCTGCTATTTATTTTCTAGACATAGAAAATACAAGTTGGGCAGTGACAAAGTCTCTGCACACAAGCCAGTCACTGTCTTAACTTTCTCTCCAAGGGGCCAGCTCTGCATCTGCAACTGTGTTTGTCCTCCAACTCATTTAATCTTGAGGTCTTTTTGTGAAAACTGCCATCTAGGTTGTCAGTTCTGTTGGCTCTCTCTGTAATGTTGACACCTCTCCATCAAACAAGGCATGACTGATTCATTTAGCATGTTAATTTACAAGTATCGTTTCTCTGATCTGCAACACCTATATTCCAAGTTATGCTTCATATGTCTGTAATGAAATAGTTATAGTACCTTTATTAAACTTTGCATTGTATTTTGTATATAAATACATATACATAATTACATACATACATAATGCATAATATATATGTATGTATGTATACATGTATCTAAAATACACAGCCAAGTAGTGTTAACAAAAATAAATGCTATTTGTTTGGATAGAAAATTCCTTGTGCAAAACTGAGTATGAACAATATAATACACACAGCAGGATCACATTTTCGTTGTGGTTTATGTGGTCTTGTACAGGATGCTTTACTTGTGAATTTATTAATTTCCAGGATAGCGCAGAGCAAGCAAGTAGATAAGGGTATAGTCCTGGATATGTATCATGTTACATTTGAACTGCAAAGTAGCACTGCTCTACATGTCATATTTTAAAAAATAAATTTACCACACAAAGAAATGTTATTCAAAGTTTGCAAATACTAGGTCAGATCCTGAGATATATAAATCAGTGAAGCAATGATTGAGCTCCAATGACTTTTGCCAACCATTACTTATACCAGTTAACTTACTTACACCAATAAGTCTATAACTTACTAAATCTAAAAACTGGAATGATTGTGCTATATACATCCATTTAAATATACATGGTTCAGCTAACATAATACATTTTCTGTTACCCTTTCATTTTATACCACTTAGCTGGCAATAATAGATTAAAGGATGATTGCAGAGAAAGTCACTAGACCAAATGACTCTCAAATGTTATGAGTAGTGATCAAGTGTTTAATTTAAAAGTTAGAGTCCTTTTACAAAAAAGTATGGGGGAAAGAAGTGTTCTTCATGGAATGTTTGACTGGTGAACTACAGCATTTTGTATAATATCTTTTGTAAAACCTGCATTTTAAACAAGGAGCCAAAATCACTTCAGACAGGCATTACATTGAGAATGTGAGAGGGAGGGAGAAATTAGGATGCAGAGGCAAAGGAGAAAATATTATTACTATTGCTTTTCCAGAAAGGTGAGCTGTTGGTAAGAGTGATAGTTAAAGACAGGCTCACAAAAGTGAGAAACTATTTAACATAACTGAAAAGGAGAAAAGATCTAATATATCATGCCACAAATGAGTACCATCACAACAGAAACATATCCAAATTGTTTTATAATTTATAGCCCTTGTCTTAAGTAAGATGGAATTTTTTCCTCCCCTCCTTACATATGCTAAAGCAGTCAACACTGGAGATAACTATGAGTTACTTAGGTAACTCATATCATCAAAGAGACCTGTTCATTCAGTTTTGTAGAGGTCTTCATAGCATATTTTGAAGGAGAGGCATTAGAGATTAAAAAATGCTATTGGAGTAGATTTGTCAAAGTCTATGAAAAGAGTAAATATGGGCTCCATTTTCTTCAGGATCACTATGCCAAATTCTTTTTCATCTAAATGTTAAATGATGACTTCACCACCTCCATAGTGCCTGTTATCTCCTCCTCACTTAACTCCACACGATGTAGGACCCACACAGAAGATAGTTTGCAACCTGAAGGACGTAGAGAACATAACCACCCTCATCCTTACTCTAGTATTATAGACCCTTCTCAGTCACAGTCATGCAGCCCATATGCACAGCTGTTTTGCTGATTTTTATTTTTTTCTCTCTCTCTTAGAAGAGCTACATAATAGCAGCCAGTGCAACTCCTTAGAAAAAGTCTCCTTCAATCAGTCTTGGTTTTTCTTGGACACTTTGTGAATAAAGAAGCTGGTGGTTGATAAATTCAAACACTAATAAGCAGACCTAAAGAGTCGAACTCTACTAAGAAGGTCGAGACAGCACTCACTGAAACTTTCTCTTAGAACTGTTTCCTTCATTGACATGATAGGGACTCTCCGTTCAGGTAGTTCCAGTAATACTTTTTCGGTAATCTACAACTATTACAGATACTTTTAAGTGTGAAATTGTGGCTTTCAGACTTCCAGTTTCACATGTCTAGTTTCCCTACAGCTTAAACACCCAATGAATATAATGAAGTATATAAGCTAAAATTCAATGAAAACTATTCTATAAAGGTGCCCAAGCTAAAATATGGCCCTTCACTTTTATCATAGAATTGTAGAATCATTTGTGTTGGAAAAAACCTTTAAGATCATCTAATCCAACCGTTAACTAGCACTGCCAAGTCCACCACTAAACCATGTCCTTAAGCACCACATCTACACATCTTTTAAATATCTCCAGGGATGGAGACTCAACCACTTCCCTGGGCAGCCTGTTACAATGCCTGACTACCCTTTCGGTGAAGAAGTTTTTCCTAATAGCCAAGCTAAACTTCCTCTGGAGCAGCTTGAGGCCATTTTGTCTCATCCTATCACTTGTTACTAGGGAGAAGAGACTGACCCCCGCCTGGCTACAACCTCCTTTCAGGTAGTTGTAGAGAGCAATAAGGTCTCCCCTCAGCCTCCTCTTCTCCAGGCTAAACAACCCCAACTCCCTCAGCCAGTCCTCATAAGACATGTGCTCTAGACCCTTCACCAGCTTCGGTGCCCTTCTTATCTAATTAATAAACACAGCTTTATATAGATATTGTTGCATATTTTAAATTACTTTAAAATAATGTACTTAATGGTTGATATTTTTTTTTTCTTATGTATAGGTACCAATCAAAATGAAGTGGTTTTCACTCTTCCTGGTATTTTAGAATTTTCAAGCCCAAAGACTGCCCTTCCAGTTGTAGACTCTTTATTTTCCCTAATTCTTATTATTTAAGCAAAGTGTAATGAATATACATTGGGTTTTTTGTGAGTATTGTAGCAGTCTCATAAACGCTCATTTCTGAGCCATTCAAGATATGCTTAGGAGAATGAAACTATACAGGCTGCTCCAAACAAAATGGTCTGAAAAGGATTAAAATGAAGATTATGGAGTCTGGATCTAAAAAATGTTAAATCAGGTAAGACCTGAGAGACCTTACACAAACTTACTTGCTACTGCAAGAAGCGGTCTCACTTTATAATCCCATGGAACTCTTACATTAACACCTTTTGCACTGCTGTGGGAGTCCAGGGTTTCAAAACCCTCCAAGGAGCTGGGCTGCTTGTACTCAAGGACAGCTCTGAAACAGTGCAGCCATGCAACATGTAATCAGGCTGCTGTGAACAGAGCTGTGAGAAGCCTTGTCAGCCCCTCCTTCACCCAAGAGCTGCACTTAAGCTTAGGCCTTCACCCTTGGACCCTTCCTGTGCTATGTTGGAGTCATGCCAGTGCTTGGCCATATACCTCACTGAGCCTTATCCTGACCTATTGACTTGACTTCCTGGCTTGATCTTGGACCTGTCTCATCTCTGTGGACTTGCCTGGCAACCACTGGACTGACACGATACCATCACTGCTCTGTTCTTCTTGTTCCAGAGCCAGGGTCTGCCTGAATCAGCAAGGTCAGGGGTCCTGCCAGCCTTGCTGCTGCTCTCTCCTCTCTGCTCACCTTCCTTTGAGTATCAGTCCAGTCTTGCTACTGTTGGACACTCAGTGCCTGACACCATGAACTCCAATTGAACTAACATTTCACAGCTCATTATTATTGGCATTTGTCATTTACAAGTAATGCACCAACCCAGTTCTATTTGTCAGAAAAGAGAAGTTTGCGTAATATGTTGGCAATATAGGTCTTCAGATGTCTTTCCATCAATGAGACTGTTAGGAATACATAAGGAAAACCTCTTGTCTCTGCCACAGTGTACATTTTTAGTTCTGTATGCCAGAAATCATGGGAAGATAGGCTATATACTGTCTATATATATATATCTATAAGCAGAAATTATACTTAGATATAAAAAGGTGAGTAGCATGTGTAATTGTATGTGTGTGCAGATATGCCTGCATTCTGCACTGCTCAATGAAAAATGTTCGAGAGGATTTCATTTGGACTTTGGACCATGTAACCGGTAGTAACCAGGAGAACCTGCATGCTTTGGGCTTTTTTTGTTAGTGCCCCTTGATCGGGCCCTGTATCAGTATAATTCATGACATCTGAGCAGATGAAGACTGAGCTGTATGCTTAGGTGGTTAAAAAGTGCTGTGCCTGCCCTCTTGACATGTTAGATCATGTTTCCTATGAAACATTATGAATTATAAATATTTTTTAAGATCTCAGAGGTCTGGACAGTTAGATAAGCTGAGAATGCTTATATATTTATCAATATCAAATGGAACCTTCCAGCCTCTAAGCTTGTCCATCACACACTACTAAGGTTTTTTTTTATTATTTATTTTTCTTCTGGTATATTTATTTTTTGCTACTAATAAACTATATTTTTAGTGTATCAGCCATGTTCCTCAGTCAGATAACATAGTGAGAAAGATGTGTTTAGAATAAATTTCCTTTCAAAAATTAGTGTAGAATCTTTTCAAGTTATGCTCCTGGTACTGACTTTACTCTTATGAAACAGTCAATAACAGGCAAATAGCCACTTTTCCATAGGGTATTACTGTTTCAAAAGTAGCTATCATCTTCCTCTATGCTTTATTCTGTAGACTAACATCTGCTTAGCTCCTAGAATATGTCACTATTGTACCAAAACCCAGCTGTTATCTCTCCTTACAGTGGATTTTAGAAGGTTTTTTAATTTTCCTTAGAAAGATTTAGGGATGACAAGATATCTGGCCAAATTATAATCGTTATGTCATTTTCTCTCTTTTACACATCTCATATCTTTGTTGGACAGCTGCCCAGATGCAAACAAACAAGTAAACAAAAACCTTCACTATATTGACAATAAACATCTTGCATTTTGAATAATAATTCAAAAAGGCAGAACTGATACAAATAGATATAGTGTATTATTTACTTACCATAATGCCTAATTTCTAATGATTCTGCAAAGACTTTAATAGAGCAGCATGAGCAGGTGGTATTAAACATTAACCTTGACAAATATTGTCTGCAGCTTGAAAACCAACAGCTTTTATTATGAACTTTTTTTCTCAGAAGTGATAACTGAAGTTATATTGCAGAAATAGCATATGTCATGTCATGTCATGTGTGATTAAAGTGTCAGCTAAAAATGCAAAAAGGAAAGAGTCATTGCATGTACACTTTTTTGGGTTAAAAAAATTAATAAAAAAGCAACAGATTAGGTAGCTGCTCTTTAAAGTCATGTGTCGATGTTAAGTTTTTACATTTTATTTTTTGAAATATAACATCAGCAGAACTATTAACATAAAAAACAAGAGTTATCATGCCTTTCCCTCACTAAGTGAAAAGCAGCCTTTCTCAGTCAGAGCTGAAAAAAATAACACAACCAAATCCATCAAACCAAAGAGCAAGTAGCCTTTTACAGCCAATCAACTACTGGCCTTGAAGTCCCAGTTTTTCAGAAGGTAAGCAGTACTATGCATTGATTGTAATTGATTCAATGTCTTCTCATCAAAGTCTACCAAAGAATGGAAATATAGCCTCCTCTATAAGGCGGACAGTCTGCACAATGTTTTAAATATAACCCAATGTTAAACTACTGCTGTATTCTTCAGCTAGCACTGCAAATAAGGCTGGAAAAGAGTTCCCTTATAATGCTGAAATATAGGCTTCTCAAGTTAGACCTTTCAAATTTATCTGAGATTCAAAAATCTCCTATGTTTCGTTTTACCTTGAGTAGGAAATGAAATGGAGAGTTGGAGCAAAGTCTTTATAGTTACACGTGAGGAATAGGAGTGAGAAAATAGAGAATAATCAGGCATCAGGCAACCAGGCCAACATATGCATAAGTTACTAGTGAAAGATATCTATAGGCCAGGAACAAGGATCAGATGTCCGTATTCATAAAGCTGAATCTTCTTTCAGTATCTAATGTAAATGACTGTACAACCCTCCCGTCTTGCTTTATGGATATGGGAGTAATTATATATATTTTGTCTGTATAACATTGCACTCCAGGTGTATTCCAAATATACAATACTTAAAGTTTGATGGCCTATGGGCACTGCTGTCTAATGCATTAACTTCTATTCTGCTTTGCCTCCCAGAAAAGATGCTGCTTTCGACGCAGAAATTTCTTATCCCATGCCTTTCATTGTAATTTGAAAAACTCTTCTTCAAGCTGAATTGATTCTTTGTGCTACAGCAGCGAGTTACTTGTAGGTGTCTGGTCCCTGCAGTGACTCAGGAGTTTCTCAAAGAAAACTCTCCCACCTGTTCAGATCACTGAAGCTCAGCTCCACAAAAAAAACCCAAAAACCCCCTTTTTAAAATACCTTTTTTTTTTTTTTTTTTTTAAATAGAATGTGAAATGCTGAGTTAAGGGCTAAGTCTAATACACAGAGAATGAGGAACTCCGGGTGCCTCAGAAGAGGATCCATAAAATCCAGTACACTGAGAGAGACGCCCTCTCTTCAGGCATAAGATGTTCAGCAAAGAGGGCTAAGCAAAATTTTATTGCTTTCACAGAGTGTGTACATATCTACAGCCTTGAAACATGTTAATGGGGATTCTCAACTTTAAACCACCTGGCTGTGTGTCCTCAATGGACTGTAATAGTACACCTACCAGCTGGTTCAGTTTGTTATATTAAAGGAACAGAACCAGACAGAGAAAAACCAAGAAAACTGTTGACATGGTTGAACTGTGGAGCAATCCCGTGGGAAGAAAGGGTCTTTGGTTCTGGTCTTGACTACATGGATTTCTTATACATTTTGCATTAAAGTGGGAACTCGATAAAATGCATAAATAAAGTTGTGGGTGGAGAGGAACTAAAAAGCAGACTGTCTAGTCCCTGTGCTGTGTCGTAACCACTGGGTTACTAGATCAAAGGTAGGTGTGATTGGGATGGATGAGTTTCAGTGATAAATGTGATCGTTCTGCTTTCTGCTCAGACCAGTCCATCTAGGCTGGCTTGTAAGCATTAAAGCTGCATCATACTACAGGAGGTGGAGGTGAGGGAGAGTGAACAACATTAAGTTGTCCTAGGCATCAGTTAAACTCACAACAATTCTGGATATCCATGATTGAACAAACTTAGATGTCAAGACAACTCTATAGGCAATATTTTAGGTATCTGTGTCCTCTCAGGTCAATAAGCAGACGAGTGAAAGGGAAGAAGAAGAAAGTGTGTGTGTGTAAAAGTTTAAATAGTATTATTAGGCTCAGACTATTAAAATATAATGTAGGTTGTACTTTAGTCACTACTGTGGCTTTATATGACTGGTTCAACGTTTAAAACAGTAATGTAAGTGTAGTGTAAGGTAACATTATCCTGATGTAGTAGGATAGAAATATCTTATCCAGCTGAAATAATTCCAAATTAAGTCTGTATAAGTAATGCCTGGAACTTCAGAGGGATGGTAGCATCTTTCTTGCAGCAAAGCCTGTTAAAAAGGTAAATTTACAGTTTCAGAACTATATAATCTAATAATTATTGTAAACCATTGCAAACTATTGCATATTATAAACGTTTTTTCTTATTCTGGAGTTGAGACACAATTCCATAAGATGGAAATGAGTACATCAAAATGGAATACATTATCAACAGAAAAGGATTATTCCATATGATCAGATTTTGGCATGAAACTTTGGGGCAGAGCATTTGGAATTTGATCCCGTAGTCTTTCTCCCTGTAAAACATGCATTAACTTCAAAGGTGGTTTTGCTTGAGTAAGGACTGCTAAAAATCAAGCTCTTGAAAAGGAGATATAAATGACACATAATTCAACACCAATTAAGTTTTTTTCTTTTTTAAGATTCAGAAAACAGAAATGGTAATGGTACTACCAACACTATAGGCTAGGTCCCATTTCTGTTACTATAGGCAACGTGGGAGGGCAGAGGAAATAGTGTTTATACTAAAATTCTGGTATAGTATCTGCAATAATATTCTGTAATACAAGTTTAATTTCCATCCTGCTCAGGTTTATGCATATGTTTAAGAGGGCATCAAATGAAGTAAGTATATACTTGTAGGTTAACAGGTTGAAGTCTTACACTTTGTTCATAACACTTATTATTTATGCTGAGAATTGCATGTGCAAATGTCTTAGGTATGTTTGAATCAGTGTGAAGAAGGATATACAAGCTGTACTGTGAATAAGTATTAGCAGTAAAAAAAAACCCAACTAAAATATTCTTCAGTTAATTGGTCTTCTACAGAATCAGGTAAGTTATGCTTTTCCCCACAACAATGATGGAAAACAGAGGGAAAGTACCAAATATTATTTGTAAATACTTTATGATCAGGTCTCCAAAACACTTCATTAAAACTACGTGAAGGTTATTATAAATGTAATTGTTGAAGAGGCAGCTTATACTTAATGAAAGAAGTTTAAATATAGATATTGGCAGACAGTCAGTTATTGTTTGGTTGCTTGTATGAGAACAGCTCTTGAAGGATCTCCTTAAATTCCTATGGCTTCTGACTACACTTATAAGATGCACTCATGCTTGCAGATATTCAGTGCTCTAAGTGGAACAGTGTGAGACAAGCCTGAATCTTATTCTTTATTTAATTTGAAGCAGGAGCTGACAGTAACCTTTTACATATATCCTTGTGAGAAGCAAGCACTGAAGCCTAAAGTTCTTTTAGCTTCTAGTGACAGTTTTTTTGGTATGTCTTCACAATGCCCCTCATGCTATGTTAATGCACAGCTTCACAAAGGGTCTACAGCTTAAATGCGATGTTTTTAGTCTTGTTGGTACAGTTTTCTATTAATCAACTGAATTGTGGACTATTTGCTAAAATTTATTCTCCTATTGTCTGGAACTGCTACAGACTAGTTCGTATGCTGGCATTTCCTTTAAGATGCTAGGAGATTGGTGGCAGTTTTCATTAGTGTCCCAAAGAAAAACACAAATGCCACAGACATGTAAATTCATTAAGATTTTCTTTTTGATTACTTGCAATTGTAAGCTGCAAACTTTGCTTGGCTGCTGAAAGGTAGGCACTCTAAAAAGCACTTAAAGAGACCTGAAAGGAACTGGAAACATAGCCAAAATGAAATTGCACTTTGACACCAAAAATAGTATTTTCTGGCATTAGGTAACAATGGAAAAAAATTTCTTGTATTCATTCCCTATATTTCTCTTTGTATGTGAGATTAACCACCACTGGTAGACAAAACATGGGTCTCCTCAAATTAAAAATGTGGTATTGTTCAGTCAAAAACATTTTAAGCAAAATATTTAAATATTTATAAATAATCCAGATATAAGACTTTCATATTCTATCCAATTCTTTTACCTTTCTAATAGTTTTGGCAATTTCCACCCCCCCCTCCCTTTTCTGTTAAAGAATAAATTTGAACCCAACATTTTTGATGCTATTATATTGTTCTGAGTTCTTCATTGCCTAATCTTGTAACAATAGGCAATAAACAGATTATTGTGAATCATTAGGAAAGTGTAGAAACATCTTTAATACAGTACAAGAGCATGTAGGTTTAGAAATTGTGCCAGTGTGTGATGTAGTCTGAATAATCTGCTCCAAGAATTCACTATTATTTTATACTGTTTCTGTTTCAACTATATGCTCTGTGCCAAAATCAACAAAAAAAATGTGAAAACTTTATTTATTTATTGTCTGCATCCATGCTGTGGGCAATGGGATGGAAAGCACCCTCCTCACATTTGAAGACAAAACCAAATTGGCATCAATGGCTGGTACACTGGAAGAGGGCTGACATCCACAGGAACCGCAAAAGTCTGGAGAAAGGGAGCAACAAGAACTTAAAGAAGTTCAACAGAGACAAATACGAAGTCTTACACCATGGACCCCATGCAATAGCATAGGCTGGAACCAGACTGATTAGGCAGCAGCTCTGCAGAAATGGTCCTGATGGAGAATAAGCTGAATGTCAGTCTTAATGCACCCTTGCCTTGAAGGCTAAAAACATACCGGCTGCATTAGCAAAAACATAGCCAAAGGAAGTGCTTATTCCCCTGTGCTGCATTTATTAGGCTGGATGTGGAACACTTTGTCTAATTTGAGGACTCTCAATACAAGAGAGATATAAATTGGAGTGAGTCCAGTGGGTAGCCGCCAGGATGATCATGGTCCTGGAGCATCTGATACATGAGGAGATGCTGAGGGAAATGAACTTGATCAGCCTGCAGAAGGCTAAAGAGAAATCTAATTACAGTCTTCAACTATATAATGGATAATGGTGGAGAAGATGGACCCAGACTCTTCTCAGTGATGTGGAGCAAAATAAGAAGATATAACAGTCACAAGTTGCAGCAAAGGAAATTTTTTTGTAATGTGTGAGATCAAGCACTGGAACAGAGTGTCAAGAGATGTGCCATCTCCATTCCTGAAGATTTTCAAAACTTGGCTAGGCATGTCCCTGAGCAACCCCATTCAACTTTGAAGGTAACCCTGCTTTGAGTAAGGAGTAAGACCAGATGGCCTCCAGAGCTTCCTTCCAAACTGCACTATTCTATGATTCTGTTATTTAGAAAACCATTCAATGCTAGATAGGTTGTAAAAGAATCATTCAATCAGCTTGTCTGACTGCCTATTCATATATATCATATTGAAATATATTTCACTCAGTTACAGTTGCAGTACCAATACCTTGTCTTTAACTAAAGCATATTTTATACTTGGCAGTAGCATACCTTGGGGTAAATACAACAGAGGCATTTTGGGGAAAAGGCCTGGTGAGTGGAAGCACAAGAAACATTTGGTAAATTCTGCAGCATTGCAAAACAAAAAAACTGGAGGGAATATTTAACCCAGTTTTTTGCTTCCCACTTTGGCCATTTCTTTTCAAAGAATTTTTCCATTTCATCTTTTACTTTTGCTTGAAATAAAGTGTGAGTTTCAACTGTATTGCAGGTAATCAAAAAGTGCAAAACATTGGAAATAGGGATAATTAAGACATCTAGACTACAGTGTAGTGTCTGTGTTCTGTAATTCATTATAATATCTGCTATAATCATTCTATTTTCTCATATATTTTGCAATGGTCTCAGTTCTGTAAGACAGAGTGTATCTATTCCCTCCATATCTTCATAATTACTGCAGTTTTCTTCACATTTTATGTCAAGGTGAAGGAGCTGTGTTACATGAAAGTGCACATGAAATTTTTAAGGAAAATATTGCTTTCCAACCTCTTACTTACTTTCCTACTAATGTTTGTAAAACATACAGTAAATATATGTTGATTTTACACTTATTTTTTTGAATGTTATATCGTCTTTTACTGTCTCTTAAAACATTTTCTGTGTAATACTTTTTGTAGAACTCAGTACTGATAACACCAATAAAAGTGATTGTTTCAATGTTTCCTGGATAAGAAGCTAAGGGATAAACAGGACTGACATCACTACGTTATGAAAAATTTAAGAAATATATGATAAGTGAGTTGTAACATGTAAGCAAGATTAAATCATATCGTATCATTAAATGTACTAAGGGGCAAAATTATATATGGAAGGAAAAGATGAAGTAAAAGGCACAAAATGAAGGAGATCAGAAAAGAAATTTAATTTCTGAGTTTCCTGACACTAGGCAGTTTATATGTAAAAATCTATGTTTCGTTAATGTTCTTTTGCACTGTAATGTCTTATACTGTTTTATGGTTATGAAAGAGAGAGAAGAGAATGACAGAATGAGCACAGCCAAGTTTGGCCTATATGACAGTATTTCTTCTTTGAAAGTATTACTTTTCTCCATTAATTCTAGCAGCTTAAACTGTGTTTGAACTCTCAAGGGTGGACAAGTAAGGGAATGGGTTGTTAAATTTAGGATTTATATCATAAGTTACAAAATATATACATTTTAAATTAACTAATGATGTAAGCACAATTAATCAAATGAAATTCCCTGAGCTAGTTTGTGAAGTCTAAATCAAGGGGAGTGTTTGAACTGAATGATTTATACTGGAGGTATGATTGTCCTTGTTTGACTTATTGTTGGTGATTAGTGATAGGAAGTCATTAATGAAGGGAAAAGGCAAAGGGTTTTTATGCTATGTGGTAGGAATATTTCCTGTCTATTCTGTTTCCATCTCTCCACCTTGAATTATTTTTTATGGTCATAGTCTATTTTTACTTATAAAATCACAATAAATTGCTAGAAATTACTGCACAAGTGGAAGGGAGATTCTCACTCTACTGCTATGGCAGCGTACAGATGCCTTTATTCACATCAAGTTTAGGTCCTACTTTGATGAATTTCCACTGTATTAAAGCACCAATTAAAATATTAATTAAATGCACAGTGGGAAGTCTTGGCTTGACTTTAGGCATGAGCAAGCATAATTCCTTATGGCTAAATAACTCCCAGTCTTTATCAGTTATGATAAATTAAACCCACAGCAATAGGTCAGCAAAGAGCAGTCCAATGCATAAGCTACAGGATAAATTTGCATTCCTCTTTTTCTACAGCTCAGGGGGGATGTAGGTTGCCAAGAGGAGGAGGTTCTTGGCAATTATCAGAATTGTTAAAGAACAAGTTACAGAAGCAAAGCATCTGTAATCCATGCTTAAATTTCTAGGGTGTGAGATATCAAGAAAATTCTACACTATAATTTTTCAATATAGGATTTAGATTTAAAGTACATGAGGCATTTGTGGCACAATATTCTGTTCATAGTTGATTGGATCCAGGTTCGTGTGTTCATCAACAAAAATATTAGTTATATAATTTACTTCAATTATTCACAATGTACCTCTTCTATTAAGTTGCAACTGTATTTTTGACCAGTGTTAGCGAGAAAGAGACAGAGGAGGCTGAAAACTTTCCTGCTGTTATTATCAGCTGGCAGCCATCTGACAGAAATACTCATTTCACAAGGGGCTGATTTAAAATAAATTAACATTGGAAGATCTTCCTCACAGAAAATCTAGGGGAAAATCCTGAAACTCTAATACAGGGACCAGGATACTCTCTTTTGCTTCCTCCCTCATGTATGGTTAGAGAACTGTGACTTTCCAGTAGAGGCTGGGATGAGCTGTGCCAGGACAAAGGATTGACAGAAGCCATTGAGTCTTGTTGGGTAAAAATGAATAGCTGATTTGGCAGAAGTAGTAGATTTCTAATGAAACTTTACATGACAGCTGTTCAGAAGCTACCAAGGAATCTTACACCTCAAGGAAGACATAATTTTTGAAGAAGAAACATGACAATTAGATGAAGTGCAGACATGTTACATAGAGGTTTCAGATAGGTATGCACCAATACAGATGATGTCATGATCAACATAAGCCTTAAACAATATAATTGGTTAAAGAAATAGCTGCAAGCTGCTGTTAGGGAACATTCACTGAGGTAATGAAGCTGTTAATAAAAACTAATTAAACTACTTTCCTGTATCTTGTCTCTCTTTACCTATATCCAGAAAGTTGCATACTATGGACTGAGACTGGCAATTAAGCTATATTTACATAGTGCCTTTATACTTTTACAGTCTGTTGATATTTACCAGAACAATATCCAGATTTTTTTCAATGTGAATATATGCATACACATATGTACTTAAATTTATATATGCACATTTACCTGTCTATAAGAGTTTAGGCATGACTATTTTCTGTTCTGATCACGTTGCATAAAAGTATTCTTATAAGTTGTTCACAGTGTTTAAAGCTTGGAGATTAAAGAGTAACAACTAATATATATCTTTGACGTTTTCTTATTCCTAATAAAAATGCATACATACAAGTCATGACGTTGTGGAGGAAAGCCACACAGATCTAGGGACTCCATGTAAAGTATTGTTCTTCTGCTCTTTACTTAGATTGCTTCTGACATATAACTTTAATAAATTGCTTCTCAACAAAGAAAGGATAAAAATTATCTTTCTTAAAGCTTGTGTTAGTATGCTTTTCTCTATGAATAACAACCTCCAGAGTACAGAAGGTTAAGAATCATCAGATTCATTTTTCCTTGTCCTCCCAGGCCTTCTCATCAGTTTAGCTTCCAAGAATTTTACTTGCTTAGCTTGTTCAGGTATTCAGTTAAATCTTCCCTGTGAAGACTTAGTTTCTTCTTCCAGGAAATACTGAGATTTTAGAGTCATAGTTTGGATTTCCCCTTTAGGGCACTTGCTAATTTGGTTATTGGGTGACTGTTGCCTTCAGCTCTTTCGAGTCTGCCACCTCCCTGATACTATCTATGATTTGCTCTTGTCTACTGTTCCTGCCTGTGACTGATACCCTATTATAGCTAACACCTTGGCTTGGTGCATAACAGCAACTTGTCTCTTATGCAGTTCTATTTCTTCTCTTGATTTATCTATTTATTTATTTTTTATTATTCCTCTGAACATCACTGACTATGGGTACCAATAGACCAGCTGGGTGGATGACTTTGTTGATTCTACATAGCTAAGAGTATGAGATATTTCATATACTGCTCCCACTAGGTGGGAATCAACAGTTGATTTAGTAGGTGAAGGAGATATCTAGTAATAAAATTTTACTTGACAGCTGTTCAGAAGCTATCAAGGAATCTTATACCGCAGGACGAAGAAATATTTTTTGAAGCAGAAACATGACAACTAGATGAAATGTAGCTATGCTACACAGTTTTCAGATGAGTTTGTCTTCACTGCCAACAAAAATTTATTTACAGAATGACAACAGGGGCCCAAACAGCCCCTGTTTACAAAGGGAGACTGTCTGGCTGTGTGAAAGCATGATGTGATATGGAATCCAAGCCACTTAAAAAGGGAGGTTTTACTACCCCCGTAGTTCTTTAATAAATTGCAGACATTTTGTTTTAAACTTGTTTAAAGTTATCTTTAAACTATCTTCTCATAAGTAATTCTACAGTAGTTACGTACTGTGTTGCAGCCTCAACAGGATATCATCTCAACAGCAAACCTAACCCAGACTTTATCCTATAGATTAGCACAAACTAAGCTTTGAGACCATATGCAGATACTAGTTTAAAACATGACGTACATATGCTTGTACAATCCATTACCTTCCTTTCTCCCTCTCTTCCTTCCTCTCTTCCTTCCTTCCTACCTGAAAGCCGTTGCTGACCAAAGTATTTATACACAGTCTCCAACTCTACAAAACCAGAGTGTGCAGAGATGCAGTTAGAAAAGCAAAAGCTCAGCTTGAATTGGAACTGGCCAGAGATGTCAAAAATAACAAGAAAGGATTCTTCAGGTATGTAAGTTGCAAGCGGAAACAGAAGGAAAACATAGGCCCACTGTTAAAACAGTAGAGGTGAATCAGTCATCAACAACGCTGCAAAAGCAGAAGTTCTCAACATTTTCTTCACCTCTGTCTTTACCAACACTGTTGGATCCCAGGTGCTGGGAACGAAAACCCTGGAGGATCCAAACATAGACCCACCGTCAGTGAAGAAGGAGTTTGTATGTGAATTATTACAGGAGCTACTTGTTACTTGGGAGAAGAGACTGACCCCCGTCTCACTACAACCTCCTTTCAGGTATTTGTAGAGAGCAAAAGCTTGACCCCTACAAATCGACGGGCCCTGACGCCATCCACCCGAGGGTGTTGAGAGAGATGGCTGATGTCATTGTGTGGCCACTCTCTATAATCTTCGAGAAGTTGTGGAGATTGGGGGATGTTCCAGAGGACTGGAGGAAGACAAATGTTACCCCTATCTACAAGAAGGGCTCAAGGATGGATCCGGATAATTATAGGCCCATCAGTCTTACTTCAGTCCCCAGGAAAATTATGGAACGGATCCTCCTGGGGGCCATCACGAGTCAAATGAAGCACGTGATTGGGAAAAGCCAACATGGCTTCACCAAGGGCAGATTGTGCCTGACAAATCTGGTGGCCTTCTATGATAAAGTGACCTGCTTGGCTGACATGGGGTGAGCAGTGGATATTGTCTACCTGGACTTCTCCAAGGCTTTCGATACAGTTCCCCACAGCGTCCTCCTGGAGAAATTGGTATGTTATGGCTTAGACAAGTGGTCTGTGCAGTGGGTGAGGAATTGGCTGGCGGGCCGTACCCAAAGGGTGGTGGTAAATAGCTCTTTTTCAAACTGGCAACCAATCACAAGTGGGGTCCCCCAGGGATCGATACTGGGCCCGACGTTATTCAATATCTTCATAAGTGATCTAGATAATGGGATCAAGTGTAGCCTGATGAAGTTCACAGATGACACCAAACTGAGTGGGGAAGTAGACACTCTGGAAGGGAGAGCCACCCTGCAGGAAGATCTGGATAGGCTGGAAGAGTGGGCTAATGACCTTATGAAGTTTAACAAGGACAAGTGTAGGGTCTTGCACCTGGGAAAACATAATCCAGGAGTGCAGCTCAGACTGGGATCTACCTGGCTGGAGAGCAGCTCTGTGGAGAGGGACCTGGGGGTCCTGGTGGACAGGAAGCTCAATATGAGTGAACAGTATGCTGCTGCGGCCAAGAAGGCCAATAGGATGCTGGGTTGCATCAAAAAGGGCATCACCAGCAGAGATAAAGAAGTCGTTATCCCTCTCTACTCAGCTCTGAGAGTCTGAAGTTTTCCATGCGGAAGCCTAATGATAAATTTCAAAATTGCAGGTGATTTATGAGATAAATGTATGAGCCTTCTGTCCTGGTTTCATCTGGGATTTAATTTTCTTCCTAGTAGGTGGTATAGTGCTGTGTTTTGGAATCAGTATGAGGATAATGCTGATAACACACTGATGTTTTAGTTGTTGCTAAGTAGTGTCAAGGACTTTTCAGCTTCCCATGCTCTGCCAGGTGCACAAGAAGCTGGGAGGGGGCACAGCCAGGAGAGCTGACCCAGACTGGCCAAAGGGCTATTCCATACCATATGACGTCATGCTCAGTATATAAACTGGGGGAGTTGGCTGGGGAGCAGGGATCGCTGCTCAGGGACAGGCTAGGCATCGATCAGCAAGTGGTAATTGCATTGTGCATCGCTTGTTTTGTATATTCTTCTATCATTTATTGTTATTGTTGTTGTTGTTGTTGTTATTATTACTACTATTATTATTATTTATTATTATTATTATTATTATTATTATTCCTGTGCTGTCCTATTAAACTGTTTTTTATCTCAACCAGTGGATTTTACCTTTTTTTTCTGATTTTCTCCCCCATCCTTCTGGGGAGAGGGGAGGGTGAGCAAGCGGCTGCGTGGTACTTATTTGCCGACTGGTGTTAAACCACGACACCTTCTCACTTCAGAATCAGTTTCTTTCTGCAGAACTTCTGAGAGACTTTTATAGCTCCAGAAAAGCACACGGCCTGTATAACATCTGCCAGACCATGTGTATAGCGTTTGGCTACCACAAAGCATTCAAATGGCATTAGCTGTCAAGGCATGGGCAACTGAACTGGACGCCTTACATAACCTAGCAATGTGCCTTTCCTTGAATTTTACTTTTTTGTTAACAAAACTAATGAAGCACTACTTTGTGCCTTCATCTCACACTGATTGTGTGCTGTAAGACCTTGAATTGCCAGAAGAGAGCAGTCTGGCTCATTTTATTTGCCAGATAGGTTTAAGATACTTTCTCATCAATAAGAACACTGCATCCTCCATGAAGATTCCAGCACCAGGTAACAACATAAGCTGAAGGAATCCTGTTTCCTTGTGTGATACCTGGTTGCATTAAACAAACTTTCCCAGAAGGCTGAAAAGCACAAGGTTGATTTAAGTTTGGTTAGAAGAGATGGAGAAGGGAAAAGGGTCCGAATTAGTTGTGATTTCTGTGTTCAGTTCTAATAATCAGAGGATTTTTATCCTATTACTCTTTCAGAAATTACTCCACGCTTACAAGTACACAATGGCATACCTGTTCCTTTGTCACAAAGAGTAATGTGAATTTCCAGTGTGAGCATTTCTTCAAAGTGAGAAAAGATCAAAATGTTAATAAAGCTGACACTTTCACAGATGGCTTTTAGATCACGTCATTTTAATTCAGGATGTAGTTTCTGATTCACTAGTAAACAGAGGAAAGATTACAAGCAATTTTAAAGGGATGATAAAGGGATGATAAAGCTCTGAAAAAATATTATTTTTCTAATCTTAAATTCAAGTTATTATTGGAATTAAATTATTTTCCCTCAAATATACAGAATTAGTCTACATTTATTTCTTTCCTTGAAAGAATTTATTAAAATTCTTTGTAATGCTTCTTTAGTTCTATAGTATTAAAGAAATTATACAGGATTTTCTTTGTTTTTAAGCTGAAAGGAAAAGATTTAATGAATAAGAAGCTGCAGAACATGGCCAAATAACAAATGTCTTTTTACTGCAAAGGAGTATACATATATATGCACACATATCTATTTAACTTTATCTTAATACAGTTCATCTGTGTTTCTGTATCATATTAACTACCAAACAGGTTTTGATCACTTATGACTGCTGATGTTAATGCATTTAGAACTCATTTTCTTATCAGAATGTGACTATTCAGTCACATCTGTTGTTCATTTTACATTTGTTTCAGTGTATCTGAAGTGTTTAGTGCAGCTTCTGAAAGTTAATATGTCTGCTCTCCACGACAGAATGGAGAGTGATTGATTATTAAAAGGCAAGGGAAAATAAAGTAGAAAGTAATTCTTGTAATGACTACCTGAATTTTGTTAAACAGCATTCCACAACTCTGGTGGAATAGTATAAACTGGATCTTAATGACTGAGGTTGGGGGTGAAATGGATTTCATACACTGCGTGAAGAGCTACTGAGGGTTTTTTTTTTTCCCAAAAAAAATTAGTAGCTCAAATTTTTTTTCAGAAGGGGTAATGCAGAGGCTGAAAGCACATGTTTCTGAAACGATGGTAAAGTTTCTGCCCTGGAATAAGCTGAAGCGAATGGTTGGAAATGTTTGTTTCTCTGTTAATGGTCTGTCATAATTAATGTTTGCATCATGTTTTGAACAGGAAAAACACAACACCAGGTATTAAGATTGCCTTTGCCAAAAATGTTCTTTGGTGAAATTTGTGTTATGCCACCTTTCTTTATTACCGAGATCATAACTCAGCTGAGTAGAATTTTGGCCAAACCGCTGGATTCTGATCTTGGCTAGACCCGAGATATAGGCACCCTTTTAAGAGCAACCAATATGAGACTTCCCCATAGAAGCAGCCCACCTCCCTGTCTATCCTACAATGACCTAAAATTTTTTGTTGTTATGTATGTGCCACATGTACAGCTTTAAAGGTAACATTAGTGGGATGAATTAGATTCACTGGCTAGTCAAAAAGTGTTGTCTATTGTAAATAAGCACATTCTAATCTAATTTGATAAGTTCTGACATTTTTCGCTTTAAGATCTAGGGGTTTTGTTAACAAAATAAAATGAGAAAGTCACACATGGATAATTTTTGATTGAGAAATTGAAGAAAAACTTCTAATTCTTTAGGGTCTGGTTCTAACACATTTATTCATGTTGAATCGTTCCTTAAACTGTAAATAATCTCAGTAGGAGACTTAGGCCCCCATTTAATTTTAAAATCAATACCTGTGTACATTTTAAAAGCAATTAGTGAGCAACAGTTTGTGATTGATTATTAAAAGGTAAGGGAAAATAAAGTACAAAGTAATTCTTCAAATGACTATCTGAATTTTGTTAAACTCTAATCTTCATTCATCATAAGACTTTCTTCTGTTGCAGAACAAAAACATTAAAGTGCTGCTCCTTTGCTGTCTTAGAGAATTAGAAAACTAAGGAAACAGGGAAATTACAATAAAAATAAGAAAAAAAGGAAGAGGATAAGAAGGAAACAAAGGAACCCAGTTTTAAATAATGTTATTAGTTCGTTACCTGTACAAATAAAGGAAGAATTACTAATATATATTAATAACATGCAAGCTACTGATTTGAGCACAAGATTAAGACTAACAAGTCATGAGTTTCTGAGCTATAGCACCATTTACAGACCTCGTTTACATCTTCATATTAAGAAGATCTCTTTAGTGAAATTAATTCTCTTTGCAGAAAGCCTGAACATTTGACCTGAATGTGAATAGGCTTTGTAGAGATTTAGGTATATAAACTTCTCTAAATCTCTACTTGATTGTAACTTCAGTTTATAACTGAAATAGTGGTGTGTGATACAGCTACTGAGTTCCCAAACTCCTTCCATGTTACCCTTTCCTTCTAATCTATGTAAGATTATCCGTATTATCTTTCTTATACTTAACTGGAATATTTACACAACATCACACAACTGCTACACCACTTTTCTCACTTAGCATATAGATAAAGCCCAACTTCTATAGGAGACTGCTTTTCTTAATTTTTTCTCAACCTATAAAACAGGACTGACAGCTGTCTAAAGTTCATCTCACATCACTTATGTAAGCAGACAAGATAAGATGTGAAGGGTCTAAAAATAAAATAAATTAGCTTGTCTTTTTTCATGCCTTTACAGTTTAAGGAGTTCAGCTTTTACTACTACTTTATCAGTTCAACTCCTACACCTTTGAAATAACACTAACCCTAAAAATACCTTTCTATGCCTTGACTCCTTGTCACACACTATCCTCTTCTCACCTTCCATTATTTGCCTTCAAAACCATGAAACATTTGCTGCTAGGGGTGTAAGTGCAGAAACAGACTTTGCCACCTCTTTCCTCCCTTCCCAGGAGTTTGTTTTGTGCTCAAGGTCAGCTGGATATGCCACAGCTGTGTAACCTGGGATCAGACTGTGGTAGGGACAGCTGTGTGAGAGAGCTGTAATAAGCCTTGTCTTGAGGGCATCCTCACTTCCCTTGGGAGGTGCAGTTAAGCTCAGACTGTCACCCCTACTCTCTCTGAGCTACTGTCTGTGTGTTCCTATGCCCAGCCATGTACCTTCCTGATTTTGTAATTTTGAGTTGCTGATTTGACTTCCCAGCTTGATCTCAGACCTACCTTATCACTATGGACTTGCCTGGTTATTACTGGGCTATGTCTGATTCAGGTTACTCTCTCTAGACATTCTGTCTTTCCTCAGGTGCTATGGGACTGCATCCTTTGGTGGTGAGGACTCTGCTCCTGCCTGCCCTGTTATGACCTTCCTTTGAGAAGCAGTCTGTCCTTGCTTCTCCCTGACACTACCATGCCTACATTTCTGCATTGTGATGCCTTAATTATCCATTCTGCTGTTGTAAATTCCAACAGCACCTCGCTCCTTCACTTCTGCTATCATTTTGTCATTGTTTTGTTGTCATCTTCTTTTCTTTATCTTGCACTTCCCCCCCCCCATGTTAATGCTGCCTTGTATTTCATTGTCCAGTTTGAGATTTGCCTGTGACAAGTATGACATAGACGTGTTTCACTTCTAGCTGTAGAGCAGGACTCACAAATCTGATTCCAAATCTGAGGATATGTTTAAAGACAGAAAAAAATGTATTGATGCACAATTTTATTCATTTGTAACTTCTTAATGTGAATTTTTTGTAATCGGTGTGAATCTGAGTGTGACAGGATTCCTGATGATATTAACAGAGCAATACTATGATACCTTCTAGGAGGCAAGCTATAGTAATCAGGATTTATACAACTAGGAATAGCTCTGCTAAGTACTAACTAGCAGAAAATTTGTACAGGAAACTTAGGTTCATAGCTTTGTGAAAGATTACTTTGCAATGTATTTGACTTCCAAAAATGCTTCCAGTGTGAAGAAAAAGTAGAAAAGTAGAAATCTGCTGCAATGGATACTTGCATGGGTGTTCTCTTCTTTTTTTCTTTTTAACGATATTTGCTCCAAAATTTTGAAGATTCAAGTATTTTAAAGGAAAAAGGAGAGTGTAAAAAAAAAACCCTTGTAAAAGAGAGCACAGCTTTTTCTATAGCTAGTAAGAATTTTGAGTTAGTGCATAACTAGATACTGCCAAGTATCCTAGGCAGATACTTAGCCACGTATTTGCTCAGATCCTTGGTGTTTTCTGCATGCATCCAAAAATCAAATGTTGCAGTGATGAATACTGCAAAGACTAATTTTTAGGTAGAAGACCCCCCCATTGTGGAAATCAAGACCTTAATTAAATGTCTAAACTGCGTGGGAGAAATTGGTTGCCTCAGAACCATGTTTACAGTGCTGGGAGCCTGCACAGGCAAAGATGTACATCTTGCCCCTTGAATATTGATTTACAGTAATATGATTTTACGAGACACTGAGACTCAAATTGAAGAAAACTCTTTAAGTGGGCACTAAAGGTCTGTTTTGTATAACTAGTATGCTAAGTTAACTTTAAACTTTTTTTTTAATTGAGATAGTGTTAAATTTTAAACAATGAATTAGTAGATAGAGTACTTATCCATGATGTAGAAGATCTGCTGATAATTCTGGCTTCTGGTGGGACTGAAAAACAACAGTATCATTTTCTTGAAAGTTTTTTCATCTTAGGTCGCATATTATAGAAAGGATAAAGATTTTTGACTGAATTTGTTCTACTTTGTATAAAAGAACTGAAAACTCATTTGGCCAGAGAAGGAGAACAAGGCTGAACATGACAGTGTCTAGTAGCTACAGTAATCCTCTGAAAGATGGGGACAAGATGGTCCAATTTTTGTTCTACAGCCTGATTACAAATTTTGTGTGAATAGGTCTTTGTGCAAAATATATGTCCAGTTTTCGGTATAGTGGTCAGAATCCATTACGTAGTCCAGTCTGTCCTCTGGCCACTAGGATGGGGAATGACAGAGTCAATCCATCCAGCTTTAGTCATGGACTCCTGCTGAGTTCAGCCTATAAAACCTGTGGATGCACCTTGATGTTTTGGAGAATTCAGCAGTAAAACTGCCTGATCACGGACAGGCATTCACACCTATAATGCAACATAGCATTTTCTCATTTGTGTCAACATGATACTGAAGCCACACTGGAAATCACCTCAAGGAACTTATTTTCATACATAAAGAGGCAATAGGCTGCGCAGAAAAAAGTGACTAGTCTTTATAGGAGGCAGGTGAATGGGAGTCTGCAAGGCTGTTTTGCTGCTGAAGTCCCGTGTATTGTATTATGGCTTGAGACGTTTAAGGTACAAACACAAGTAAAACTTCAGGTTCCTGGGGAACCTTAATGATGAAAGATAAGATGACTACAGAATTTGGGTTCCTTCAGGTTGCAAAAAGTGGGATTTTGAAGACCTGAGTCTTGGTTTTAGGATCCATGATTTAATTTATTTCACCAGAAATTCAATTTAGCTAAAAAAATTAGAACTGCTCAGAAGCTTGATATACCAAGCCTAGCTTGATTCAGGGTGTCCTTTAGTGTGAAGGACTTACTCTGAAGTTAGACAACTGGTGAAATTTTGCTAAGGATTATATTTGGAATATTTTCTTAGTTGCAGTAACTAAACCTCATTAACAGGTTTTGGAATTTGGTATTTCTAGAGGTTTCAAAAGTAGAAAATTAATTTTCTTCTTTTTTGTAAACTCCACATTCTTCTGCTCTTCTTTCCTTCATTCTCCTGCAAACCTTTATTCAGAAAGCGTTCCAACATGGTATGAAAAGATATTCAGATATGCTCATCTTTCAATTTTCTAATGGAATCCTTGACCTCCTGCCATTACAATTATAAGTTGAATGAAATGGTTATGATTAATTGTTCCTGGTCATAGGATAGTTAACTATCTAACAGATGAATGATTCAGGCAACATGTTGCTGTTCATTCTAAATGGAAAAAAAAGTATGCAGACATTAGTGCTTAAGCAAGTTTAGTATATTAGTGATCTGATTATACTCCTTGTAGTATGAACTGATAGGTTCTGGTTATACTATGAACCTCTTCTAAATGTTGTATGTATTACTTCACTCACTTTAGTGTTGTAAATAAATCCATTTTCTTTCAAGAGTGAAATGACTTGAATTCTGATTCAGTGATTCCCCACAGAAGATAAAAATGGGAAATATGATCTGTTAAGCCATTTATGACATTACATGTTTGTTGTCAGCTTTTCTGTCCAGCTCGAGGAATCCAAGTTCACTTTGTTGCATGTATTATACCAATCTGAAAGATCATTGTGACTGACAAAAGTGTAATTTTCTATTTCATAACTTGCTGATATTGCCAAATATGAAAAGTATGAAAATATGTTAGCGCAATTTCCATTACTAATAGATTTAATAGTGTGGCAACATGCTTCAAAACATCTAATTTCTATTCACTTAGCTGATGGTTAACGTGTTGACACAGATTACTTTTGATACTTTTCCTATTTGACTTTTGTTGAAATTGCTCAAAGGAGAAAATACTAAGCAGAAGAAAGGTAATTAAATATATAGAATATAGATGATTCTTTCTATGTATTTATCTATGTCCTTTTAATATGATTATTATTTTTAAATCGTGATTTGTATTCTCCTTATTTGATCATTTTGCAAGTCCAGTTGATCTAACTGAAGTATAAATTTGTTTTTCTGCAACTTTTTTATAGAATTATAGGAAATAACCCATAGAAGTAATTTGTGTTCCACAGATGAAGGTCAAGAAATGCAGCAGAAGAATAAGTGCTAAATTTAGATTGTTACCTAGAAGATGTACCCTTTTATGACCACATAGAGAAATTTAGGATTCTAGATGTGGTTTTATTTGTTTTTTAATGACCTTAATGAATGAAAGAGGACATTCTTTGGCCTTCAGCTTTTTTTCCTTTTTTTCTACTTTGGCATTCATTTAAAATACTCTCCAAACAGCTCAGAGGTTGCCTTTAATGCAAAAGAGGACAAGTGAAAATTTTTAGGTGATTAGGACTTCAATATCATTTTGTCTGGTAGAACAAAGAATGCTATTGAAATTTGAATTAAACTTTTTCATTAGTTCTGCTAATAACATGTACATGAGAGGAAAAAAAAAGGTAGAATTTTTTTCTGAAGTCAGGAGGTGTTGGAGCCACAGGCAAAGTAATGTCAAGATGGTGAGAAGCTGGAGTTCTTGAATCATCTGCCTCATGCTGTTTGCAGGAATGATGTGGAATTGTCTTTATCTCACTTATGTTCAGGGACATTGTTATTGGTTTTCCTACTTAAAATGTCTGTTTTTTAGGCTTGTGTGAAGAAGAGTCTACGGCCTGAGTTCCCACTATAGATGCTGGCAGTTAGACCCCCATACATACATGTGCATACAGAATAGGGAGTCCCTTACCCAGGAAAAGAGTTAAAAATAGTGTTTAATCAGGAGACAAACCAGGCTCTACTGATCAGGTGTACTGATCATCAGTAGGCCCTTTTATGCCTTTATCTCTCTGTTTTCCCATGTTTCTTCCTCCCCAAACCACCTTAGTTCCTCCCGTTTCCCAATTTTCATTTTTTCCCCTGAACACCTGATAATGTCTTGCACAGCCCCCAAATGCTCCTCCTCTGAACCCCACGATAAACCCCATGCCCCTGGGAAGGGACCTCCTTCAGTCTGTGAGGTGCCATAGAAAACTGCCACAGCTTACTCCTGGTGCGGAGTGTCCCGTGGTCCCTGGGGCTGAGGATCACCTGGAACAACCCTGGGGGGACCTGGGGTGGAGGTTGCATCTCTGAGTGGGGTATTCAGACACCCCTGCCTGCCCTGGGGCCTCTGGGCTCCTCTGTGTTCATAGAAATGAACCTTTAATCACCTAACTTTTCACTGTGTACCTGTCAATAACAGACATAGTCAGCATAGTCACAAACTGATGACCTGGTGAAATTAATGATCAAAGTTGGGGTTACAGGAAATCCTATTTAGCATGAGCTTAGTTACACAAAAACATAAAAATGTCCTTACCGGTTCAAACTAAAGGTCCATTTAGCTTAATAACTCTCGTATCTCATCGTCAACTTTGGTAAATAATAAACATGTAGGAAAGAATATAAAAACAGAGTATAAACAGAATGTATCTTCCTCAGAGGTTTTGGGAGAACCAGAGGTTGCACCTGGACTATGATATCAATGGATGTGGTTTACCTGGAGTTTAGTAAAGCCTTTGACACCATTTCCCACAGCATTCTCCTGCAGAAACTGCCTGCTCATGGCTTGGACGGGTGCACACTTCACTGGGTGAAAACCTGGCTGGATAGCCAGGCCCAAAGAGTTCTGGTGAATGGAGTTAAATCCAGTTGGTGGCCAGTCACAAGTGGTGCTCTCCAGGGCTCAGTATTGGGGCCAGTCTTGTTTAATATCTTTATCAGTGGTCCGGACAAGGGGATCGAGTTCACCCTCAGTAAGTTTGCAAATGACACCAAGTTGGGGGGGGAATGTTGATCTGCTGGAGGGTAAGGCGGCTCTACAGAGGGATCTGGACAGGCTGGATCAATGGGCAATTGGATGAGGTTCAACAAGGCTAAGTGCTGGGTCCTGCAATTGCGTCACAAGAATGCTACAGGCTTGGGGAAGAATGCCTGGAAAGCTGCCTGGCGGAAAAAGACCTGGTGGTCTTGGTCAACAGCCGGCTGACTATGAGCCAGCAGTGTGCCCAGGTGGCCAAGAAGGCCAATAGCATCCTGGCTTGCATCAGGAATAGTGCGGTCAGCAGGACCAGGGAGGTGATCGTCCCTCTGTACTCGGCACTGGTGAGTCTGCACCTCGAATACTGCATTCAGTTTTGGGCCCCTCACTACAAGAATGACATTGAGGTGCTGGAGTGTGTCCAAAGAAGGGCAGCGAAGCTGGTGAAGAGTCTAGAGCACAAGTCTTATGAGGAGCCACTGAAGATTGTTTAGCCTGGAGAAGAAGAGGCCGAGGGGAGACCTTATTGCTCTCTACAACTACCTGAAAGCAGGTTGTAGCGAGGTGGGGGTTCGGTCTCTTTTCCCAGGTAAAAAATGATAGGTTGAGAGGAAATGGCATCATTTGCAGCAGGGGAGGTTTAGGTTGGATATTACGAGCGATTTCTTCACTGAAAGGGTTATCATGCATTGGAACAGGCTGCCCAGGGAAGTGGTTGAGTCTCCATCCCTGGAGGTATTTAAAAGAATGTGTAGACGAGGAGCTTAGGGACATGGTTTAGTGGTAGACTTGGCAGCATTAAGTTTATGGTTGGACTCGATGATCTTAAAGGTCTTTTCCAACCTAAACAATTCTATGATCAAACAGTGGCAGATGTAGCTGTCCTCCATGAATTTATTTAATCCCCCTTGAATACATATATAGTATTCATTTCCTTAGGTTCTTAAGACAGTGAGTTTCACAATTTAAATGGGGAGGAGGGAGAGAACTTATTACTTAGTTTTAAACTTGCTACCCACTCATTTCACTGGAAGCCCCATAGCTTTTATAGACGTCGTATTTCCCCTCACTTACATCTTGCCAGGCTAGGCTGAGTAACTCTAGTTCTGAACCATCTTTCTTGACATTTCTGACCATTCTTAGTACCCATATATAATTCCTCTTTCCCTTTTGCAGAGTGAGAACTGAACTACACAAAATATTGCATGAGTGAATGCATTAAAGGTTGATGCACTGGTTTAATGATGTTTTCTGTTTTATGTCTCACCTTTGACCAGGTCAAGAGAGTAATTTGGTCTCTGTGCCAGTTTTACAACAGCTATGTTTTAAGGCAATCAACAGGGGAATGTGATACAACATGTTTCCTGGTGGTAGCACAAATAATTGAACTGACATTCACCAATTTATTTCATATATGTCATAAATCAGTTGGATAAAGTTCACAGTTGCCTTCTTAGAGTTATGTGTGGGTATATTAGATAGCTGGAACTCTTCTGTCTATAAGTATTATGAATAACAGCAGACTCAGTGACAACTGACAGCACTGCCTTTGAATCCCTAAATTTCTAGGAGAAAATGATTCAACTTCTCTTGAACTTGTATCTCCGTTGGTGTAGAGGACAGGTCTTCATAATGAATATTTTTGTATACTTTGTACTTTTATTCTTTATTCTTATTTGTCATACACTGCATATATATCACACAAAATATTCTGCATATAGTTAATATTTTTAAAAATATATACTGTATTATATTAACAGACAGCTATAATTATATGAATTAATGTATATACAAGTATACATTTTTTAAGATTTTGGAGTTGACATGTCTCACCATAACACACATTATAGAAAGATACATTTTTAATAATAAAACAAAATCCAGACGTGTCAGTTTTTCAGAGCTACAGTGGCTTTGTTTAATCAGTTTACAAGGTTCTGTACTAAGCAGCAGTTACTATGGAAACCTGAAAAGATTCGAACTCAAATAAATGTGTTGCTTAATAGTATGATGCTGAAGACTGATATTCAAAGTGACAAACCTGATGTCTAGTGATCAAGAGAACCATCTAAATTAAAGAAAAAGCAATACAGAAAAAGATAATCTTCTCTTCCCCCTCTCTCCCTCCCCTCCCAAAAGCAGAAGGACTAAAGGAATAAATGAAAAGCAAAGTCTTATAGGGAGGAATAATATTGTGCTCTCAGTAAAGAAAAGTAAATTGTTAATAATATCCCATAGGTTATTTGAACATTAGGTAGCTCTGAGAAAGGAAATGTTCAGTGTGAAAAATATGGACAGAGCTCTTGGAGAAGAGTTGCAATGACAGTGTGGTATGAAGGGAGAAAGACTTTAACATGTCTGTATGTTCACTAGCAGAGATACTAAAATAGCTTGTCTTTTAGTGCCAGATGTTCACTAATGGTACTTGACTCCATGGCTCTATTTCAGTTGACACTGAGTATGCAGCTGCTTTATTTCTTCCATGATTAGCTAAGGCTGAGGTTTAAAGGGGGGTATCTGTCTGAAACACCATCCAGATAGAAAGAAATAGTGATGGCAGGTTGCGGTGAAGGCACAAGGCGATTTGAAGAAGTGACACAGGCTCACTTGACTGAAGGAGCAGAATGATATTATTACCTGCAGGTGTCATCTAGGACTCTTTTATGCCTTTCATTACTTTGTGTGCCCGAACAGATCTTTTGCAATACGTAAAAAGGTGTGCTGTTAAAATAAAACAAAACAAAACTTAAGCAACCTGTTACTTTATTCCTTTATCTAGTAAGGTTCTGGAGTTTTGAGCTTCCTAAATATTTTCATTTTCTATTGTTCTTGCTTCTTTAGAAATAAATAAATAATATTGCCCACTTTCTCCTATGTAGCACAAAATCTTGTTGAACAGAAAAAAAAACCAGGAGGTGACTTTAGTTCTTCTACCTCTAAAGGAAAATGTTGGGGATTCTGCTCTCTTAAGCCATAAATGTCAGAAATCCCCTAGGAAAATTTGAGAGGATTATCTAGCATGAATAAAAAATTTCCAAAGCTACATGAGTTTGATATTAATTTCATAAACAGGAGGTTTAACCTCTAGGATCATAGAATCATAGAATCATAGAATGTCCTGAGTTGGAAGGGACCCAGAAGGATCATTGAGTCCAACTCCTGTCCCTGCATAGGACAACCCCAAAATTCACACCATATGTCTGAGGGCGTTGTCCAAATGCTTCTTGAATATTGTCAGGCTTGGCACCGTGACTGCCTCCCTGGGGAGCCTCTTCCAGTGCTGCACCATCCTCTGGGTGAAGAACCTTTTCCTAATGTCCAAACTAAACCTCCCCTGGCATATCTTCCTGCTGTTCCCTGGGGTTCTATCATTGGTCGTCAAGGAGAAGACATCAGCACCTGTCCCTCCCATTCCCATTGCGAGGAAGCTGTAGACCGCGATGGGATCTCCCCTCAGTCTCCTCTTCTCCAGGCTGATCCCAGGTAGGAGGTGCTGTTTCATAATTGTTCAATTTATAACTCAGTTGATGTAGATCTTCAGCACCCTTTTGGCACTTGAATTTGTTTTCTGTTGATACTCTTGCAGCTATACAATGAGATATCCTTTTTGCCTTGGACTAATGGATTTCTGTCTGTGGCATTGTTTTAAGTATTTAGGGTCTAAACATTAAAACACGATTGCTTTATTGTGATCCTTCACCAGAAATGGTCTCTCTCTCTTTTTCTTCTCTATTTTATTATGCTAAATTGTTCCAGTTGGGAATGCAAATGGTTTTCCAAAGTAAAAGCGAAAACACATTCAGATAAGCAAACAGGAAAGGAAATGTTTATAGCTTATGATTTTGATATTAGCTCATCATTTTGTTGCAAATAACCCTGGAAAGGCACTTTTGGTTTTGTGGATAGTAGAGTGAGGAATGTTAGAAAGAGGAATCCTACCCACTGAACTTAATATAGCATTTTGAATCTATAAAGGTGACTCCTTAAGGACTGTCTTGTTTGACAGATGAGAGATATAGTTTAGGAAAATTTTGCCTCTCAATTGTGTATGAAATTAAATTTATATTCAAATTAATCTGCACAGCTACTATATCTATTATCTGCTGTCATTATCCATTTAGCCTTCTTGTAACTTTGACATGAGAAACAATCCGGCTCTGTAATTCATTAATGTTGGGACAAAATCTGCAGCTTTGTTCTCCATTTGTGTTGGAGTTAAAAGCTGAAGATCTAATCCCTTGAGGTTCCATTTTACACTATTTTGTACTTTCTTTATCTTTTAAATGCCCATTTCCATACCATTTCACCTAAACAAGCCAGGATTTAAGGCAGTAATCTGTGAAAAACTGACAGCAAGAACTGATTTATACACACTGTAGACCTCATCCAATATATTTAACGTGTTTATTATGCTGTCCTATTGTGATAAAAAACATATGCTTTATTGTATTTTGTAATCTGCCTTCAATGGCTCATCATCCATGCACTATTAAAACTTCCTATCTTGTCTATTATAAGTAGCAAGTAGGAGGGAAAATGTGCAAACGTGAAAAGAAAAAAAGGGTATTCCTTATAAAACTGATCCTTTATCACCTCACAGGGAATTTTCACTTATATGCCTTGTTTGTGACAGCATAAATCAAATCTTTGCAAAAATAACAGTGAAATAATTCTCATTGCTTGCAATTTACTAATTCAGATAAACTTGGCAACTTTTTTGCTTCTACATATCTTATTTTGACCCACTGGCTCTTATTCTTGGTTATACTTTGTTCTGATCATTGTGTCAAGCTGTCAAGCACTGGTAAAATACTTTTAGTAATAAATCTAAGCAGAGGGAAGAATTCTTTTTTTCTCCTGTTGCAAATATTCCTTTCCAAAACATGGGAACTGAAGACCTTGTATATGTCACTGAAATGAAAAAAACATGTCATCTTATTATTGTTAATGTGATAAAATTTCTTATTAGAGTGACATAATATTTGTTAAATAACATTTTTGTGATTAATTTTGTTCTTGAATGATTATGATAGGATTTTTTACATATTTTAATGCAGAAACAGTACTGACTTTTGCCAAACTTCTGGCATATGTGTCATCGAAGTAATATTCTTAGGTATTAACTAACGCAAAAATCAAAACTTTTATTTCTTCAGGAGATGAAGAATGATGCTATCAATACTTCCAGCCTATTACTTTGAATAAACTCATAAAATCTTTCTACCTGAATCAGTAGAAACAATGTAAAACTGTATGAATTCATAAGAAATGAAAATTTCTCTTAAAAAAAGGAGAAAGAACATCAAGATTTATTAAATTTCTTTTAATTAAAGTTTACTTTTTAGTCAGTAAAGGTGAAATAGCAGAACTATGAGGGCATTTAAAAATCTGACCACAGAGCATGGTCATTATAAATGTTTTACATAAAATAACAATGTGATCCAATGGAATGGTTCATATGATTATAGAAACCAAATATTTTTATGATGAACTACAATAAGTAGGACAAAATAAAACAAAAATCAAAATTATAAAGGAATAAAACATTATTTACATTTCATATATTTTGAAACCACAAAAAAAAACCTAAGTGAAATGAGGAAAGGAAGAATGGCCTCCATTTAGGAAGAAAAATGAGTGAAAATTTAGAATCATTATATAAGCCTGCCATGATTCTCTTAATATCAAATTTATCGGAAAATATAATTTTGAAATCAAAACCAAAATATATTTACAGATACTTTTTAAATCACTGAAAAAGGGCAAGAATATTTGCAAGTAGCAGGTGCAGAAGACAGAGGTAACTTCTGCAGAATACAGGTTAATTTTCAAATATCTTAACCAGCATGCAGGAAAGCTGATTTAAAAAAAGAAAAAAAGAATGAAAAAAAGAGACACTAATTCAAGAGTTTGAACCTACTAATTAAACTAAAATAACTTTTTTAAAAAAAAGGAAAAACCAATCTTGAGAACAAAAGAAATATATCTGTGTAGCATAGCAAGAAAAAACTCTACACCAACCCACACAATTTCAATAAAGTTGGGAAATAAATACACAAAAGTTTTAAGGAAGAAAACACAGTAGAAAAGCTTGAGTTCAACTAGGAATTGTTCATCTAAAGATAGTTTCATTTTTTCGTACTTTTAAAATGATCAAAGGACATTTTATATCATAAACTTTCATGAGTAGCCATTCATATGGAAATTTTCTAGCCATGTTATTGTGAAGGCAGAATATGAAATATTTTGCTGGAAAATATCACAAATTCCATTCCAAGACCACAGGAGTTGTACAGAAAGCCAAGGATCTCTTGGAAAAGATCTGTTTCTGTGGTATACATTCACAGATAAAATAATACAACTGCAGGTACCCAGGAGTAATATTTTATTGGGTCCTTTGATCTTGTCATGTCATTATGATGAGAAATTTCTTACAAAAAAAAAGGGGGTTGCTGTTCCATGTGTGAATGAGCAAAACAGGATTGAAGTCCACTCATCTGTATAAAGAAAAATTTAGAAAATAAATACTAGAATTTTTTTTTATAGCAAACAAATTATCTAACATTGCACTGTACGTGCAGCATTCAAAATTGTGCCACTTATGGTAGCCTGTACTCAGTGAGATACCAAATCAATTTAATTTATAGTTGTACATCTTCAAATTTCCACATTCATGCCTTTGCCAAGAATTAAAAGATTATACATCTTGTGAAACAGATATAACAGAAAATATTATATCAGTAGTAAATACATTTTAAATAATATTATATACTACATACTTTATAAAATATGTTATCAAACCATCTTCTTGAGAATGAACAGGAACATTTTGATACTGATAATTTGTATTCCTGTTCAAGCTGTCACCAGTTTCAACAGTGCTTACCAAGAGCTGGTTTTAACATGTCATTTTTATTGAAAATTAGATAGTTTTATAATTACCAATTAAGCTTTTAAAATAATAATTAAAATGTAAAGATGCTGCAGATAAGCCATGTTTGAGCATTCTGTCTGTATGCAGATTCTTCAATACAATTGTGTTTAATTTCAACTTTCTTTTTAAAAGACCATGGTAGTTATTTTGCAGGTGTGACATGATCTCCTAGTCACACCAACAGTAAGAACTGCTACAGGCTTTTTTAATATTCACACATGCACCTCTTGGGTGCATTTAGAGAAATATCTTGCAGATTTTCAACCAGGAACTCAAAATAGAGTTATAAGCAAAGAAGTAAAATTTCCTTCCTACATGGAATGCAAGTGAATATGGCTGAGTCCACACTGAAGCTCATTCATATATATCTAGTTGCAGTGGTATAGCCCAGACGTTTACTCCCTAGCACACTTCTCTTGCATGTTTTCTCCATAAATAGGCTCAGCAAGGACTGCCTATGCCAAGGTCATTTGCACAGAAATTTCAACACAGCAATGCCCTAATGAGTCTCTGTACGTTACAGATAAGAAATATGAAAGTACCATGTCCAATTTCATTTGAGACATTTTAATCATTAGATTTATTCACACACACAGTTTCTAGAGTATTTCTTTTGTTGTTGTAGGTTTTGATACCACAGGGGCTAGCAACTATCTTTATTCTGTTAGCTGCTTATCCTTCCTTACAACAGTCCTTTCTGTTCTCTCACATTTATTTTAACACTCAATTAATGCTTAAGTTCTAATAAGTCGTTTCTTAATTCAATGACTGTCTTACATGCATGTAGCATATGTAAGCATGGGATTTCTATTCCTCCCACTGTCTCTTCTCAATAAAGCTAGATTTTCTCAGAAATAACCAAATGGATTGCATCACTATCTGAAGAAGTATTTGGTTCAGAAGAAAGATAATCAAAATATCAATCATAAAATCAAGGAATCAAATTGTCAAGAAATAAAAATGTCACTGTCAAAAATACATGTGTAAACTCACATCTACTTTGATTCTCAAAAGAAATTGAAAAACTTTGTGTAACTTCAAATTCTGAAAATGGTGCTTCTCCTGGCTTTTTAATATCTTCATCAGAGGCTGATGAAGTTCAGATACATTTTCTATTTAAATATGGAAAAATCACTGAGAAACCAAATAAATATTAAATTTTATTTTAATGCTTTTAAATAGATATTGGTCACCAGTTCTTTGGACAACAGTAGCTGTAGCAGTAATCTAAGTGGCATTGTAATTTACAGGTAATTGCATTTCTAGTCTTAGAAAAAGTCTTAACCACAATTTAGTCTAGAAAATGGAACTTAGATGTACTTAAGAGTGAACAGTGAAAGCACTATCTTTAAAAGAGTAAAGGGTCATGAGAAAATACATGGTATTTTATTTTGATCTTACTAAAACAAAATTCACTGGTTTTAGTGCTGGGTACAGTAATTTTGTACAAGATACCAAAATGATCAGTAATATGCTATAGAGGTGGGTCTGGACACTATTGATACTGCAAGCACTTTCAGGGTAGTAGCTATGAGAGAATGAGTGCCTCTGAGCCATGTATGATCAGTTTGTGGTATGGAAAGAGCATAATTTCTGTGACACAATGTGACTTAGCACAGCTCAGCCCCTAAATACAAATTCTGGTTGGGGGCTGCTCAGAAGAAGAGCTCTTTGAGGCGTCATGTCCTAGGAGAGGTCAGCTTGCCTAGCTTCCTTCAACAAAGGCTAGAAATAGTAGTATTATTCTTATACAAATACATAATGGAAATAAAGTGCAAGAGAAGAGTGTTAGTGTTGCTGGAAGACTAAAGGAGACCAAAGAAGAATTAATATAAACTGAAATGGAAGCTGGAAAAGAAAAGTTTTGAATCATATATTTGAAAGCAATGAACCCAGTCAGGAGCCATAAGATTTAAAAAGAAAAACAAAACCAAGAAAACCATAGAAAAATCTTAAATAGCATTTATATAGAGTATCATCATCCTATGAAAGAGACCAGTCTAGTTTTTTGTGACAGCAAAGTACCAGAGTTGATGAGCCTGGAGGATTTTTATAATCCTTTTTTTTTCTGAAAGAGAAGGTAAAACCCAATGCATAGACCAATCACTAGGCACTTCACAAACATGGGACTTCCACAGAAGGTATCTTCTATAGCTATGTACCTCTACGCAATAAGTGTCTAAATCACATACTTTGAGTCTGTTAAATTACTTGAAAGAGGAAAAGTTAGCGAGAATGAAACATGAGGTGTGCTGTGAGAAGATCCAGAAGGGCTGACTTGCTGATTCATCTCTCCTCTGCTGTGCACATGAAAATTTAAGTGCCTGTGTACAGTACAGTGAGAAGTAAGCCATGGAGAATGATCTTGGAGTCTAAATGATCATTCTCTGAGATCTTTTTAGGGATAACAAAGAAAAATCACAGAAAAATGCTGAAGACAAAGACATACTTTCAATCACACTAAGTTCTAGTACTTTTATGCCTCTGCTGAGAGAGGATTCTCAGCTCTGAATCCTCTGAAGTGGGCATCTGTGCTGTTCCTTTGATGAACTAACCTGTCTCTCCATTTTTGCAAAGGCCGTAGGTTAAAGCCTCTGACCTGAAAGTGAGAGAGATGTAGCCTGGAATTCAGTTGCTTAAATACAAACATCTTTTGCCATTTGAGTTATCTCACCAGCTCCTCAGATACTTCTCCAGAAGGGCATGCATCTTCTATAAAGTCTATGACATACTTGACAGAGGTGCGTGAATAGCTTAGACAGCCTGGAGCAACTCCAACGGCTCTAGATGCCTACTTTCGGCACCTGAAATCCCATACATAGAATTTCTTACCATCTCCATGGAAATTTAAGCCAGCATCTCTCAACTTCAGTAGCATGACCTTGAAATCAATTTGGAAGTTTCATGAACAGCAAGAGCAGGGCTGCTTCCACAGGGAAAATGAGACAGAATGGAGAATGACCACAGCACAGGCAGTGACTGCCTAGAGGACCTGAATAGGGTTTTGTTGGTGACAGTAGCAGGCTCCACTGACAGCCCAGTGACCATCAGACAAGGCAAGGTAATGAGTCAGATCTGGTTCTCTGCAACAAGTCCAGCCAGGAACATCAGGAGATGGGATCACCCCCACCCCCCCCACCCCCCAACATAGCTTAGGTAAGGACCAAGGACCCCGGGCTAAGCTGGAATGATGCTCCAGAGTCCATGGGCAAGGGGCAGGGGGAAGCCCCAGGAGAGCTTGGTAAGGGACAGCACAGTTTATTAGTGCCTTCAACAGGCACTAGTTGAGGTCCTCCGTGTACGTGGGCACAGATAGAGACTCTCCACTATTCTTGCTGTAGCTATGCCCATGTACACAAAGAAATCAGGTTTGGCTAGACCACCAATGGAGGCATGGTTCTGGAATTTTAAGACATTCAGTGGAAGAAGAGAGAATTAAATTCTACTTCCAGAACAGTTCAGGAAGAAAAAACAAAATCATGTAAAGATGAGATTAATAGTTTTTTGATGGACAGAAACTTTGCCAAGCCAGGCAATTCTTTCACTGCAAGTTGATGGATCTGGTTCTAATGCACCCAAGCTGAAAAGGGCATTTTACTTTTCACATAGCTAAGGAGAATGACAAAGAAGCAGCAAATAACTATGAAGAGATTCATATGTTTCACCTGTGAATAACAAGGTATTCTCAACGTTATTTTGTGAAGTACCATTATTTTGATTTTGAAGATAGGGATGCAGCAGTGCATAAAGGTTAAGGCCAACTTTTCAAACTTGCTATCCACTCAGGCCATTGAAGGTCACGTGATGAGTCACTGACAGAAACTGGGAGTGATGCCTGGGTTTTCTAAATTCCAGTTGAGTCCTCCAGCCACTGGTTCACATTTCATTTTTTTGTAGTATTTAAATGATCACATAAGCTGTAGTTTGTCACTTACACTCACTCTCCTCTCTTTCCTTTTTTCCCCTCTCTCACACAGACACACAATCTTTAAAAAGCACACAGTATTTATACATTTATATATACATTTGAATAGATACATTTACAGTAGTTCTTATACTATCAGAAGAACAAGTTGAAATAAGCTTTTACTGCAAACAATATTTAAGTACTATAGAGATGGATCTCACCTCACACTGGGAAGATAAATTTCCTGAACTTAAGGAATCTCACTAGGTAGGATGATCACTGAGCACAAAACATACAACCTTTTAGATATAGGTATTGTCAGAGTCACTATGAAAACTAGTCATTCAGGTAGAACTGCAAAACCAGTGATGACAAGCTAATTTAAACATTTTTTTAAATTTAACAATTAACACAGTTGCGGTGTTGAAAGTAATGCATCATGCAAGTATAAAATTAGCCAGCACCAGCACTCCTGTGTTTGTTAAAATATTTGGGATGAGAGCAAGTTCAAATGGCAAGGAAGGGGCATAGTTCTTTTTTTTTTTTTTCCTCTCTCTCTCAAGAACATAAAAAGATAATGAGAAAAAGTGTGTTCAAAAATAGCTCAAAAGAAATATGGCATGAATATTTTCTTACTGAATGACGCATGACAAGATAATGGAGCTAGAATACCATCAAGCCCAGGATTCTCTGTCAAGTAGACCTCATTGTAACTTACAAAATTTCACTTTGCTGTGACTATAGGGAATAAGTTTGTCTGATCTTCTGAGAACACAGAGAACTTTGCAGACAGCATGGTAAAAAAAACCCCACTCTGTTACTGTCAATTTATGAAAATATAGATGGGGACTAAATAAACTGAATTTTGGCTTCTTCTGTTCACAGGAGGATATCTTTTCAAAGGAAAATAGTATTTACTGGGATTTTTTGTTGATTTGCACAACAGCTGGACATACTAATGTTAACTGCCTTTAACATTCTAAGGTAATTAGAAGGTTCTCAATTTTGATCATTTAGTGTTGGATTTGCACATTTCTGTATTGCTTGTTAATGCCACTGCAAACCAGTTCACACATGGGTAGGCAATCACATTTGAAAAGAGCACCAGTAAATTAAGAAGAGCCCACTAGAACTGACTTTCTGATGATGGTACCATAAACACATTGTCTTGTATCCCAGATTGCATGACTCAGGCCATTGCTTGCTAAGACTGTGTACTGGGGAATGACAGGCTTGTAAAAGTACTGTTATATTTTTCATAGATCTGTTGGGGAAGACCAGCCTCTGTACTTGGGATTAGCCACTGCCCCAGCGAACAGCCTTATAAGAATTGCCATGGGACACCATGGTCCATGCCACCATTTACATCTCAGAACTGTAAGAACAATTTATTATTTTCATTTTCCTTCTGTCTGTCAACAGTGACAGTGGTATCAAATAGCCAATGGCACAGGTATACCAGGGCTATATTTGGCAGAAGAAAACATTTTTGTTCAGTATGGATCATAGCAGAAAGTACACATGGATAAGGAGTCAAAAAAGGCTTAGCTGGTGTGTTACAAATTCTCTTGATTATACTGAATAGCTAGGCACGGTATGCAGCAGTAGGTTCCTGAAAAGTCTGATGACTTGTTGGAGAACTTAATCTTCCAACAATGTGTAGAGAAGGGAATAGAGGATTGGGTAGGCAACACTGAGATAGACGCTATAGGAGAAACACTGAAGCGAAAAACAAGAGTCCTAAGTAACACTGAGATGTAGGTACATGGAAGAGCAAAAACTGTTACTTCTACTGCAGAGATGCCAGTTAGTTCAGGACTGAAAAGATCAAAAATATCTTGAAAATTATACTCAACATTAATAAGCTACCCAGCCTGTGCTTTACTCCTGATGGTGGAAATTTATACGGTAAAAATGAGCTTTGTTCACGTAGACTATGTATACTAATATCTACATTAATAAAAGAAATCATTCAAGGACCATTCTCTTGCCTTGAGACCAAGTAGCATGGCATGGCTTGTGTGCACACAGCTGAACACTCTCACTGTGCAGAAAAGGGAGTCTGAATCCACACAGACAATTGGAGACAGTCCCTGGCACATACTTTCTCCTGAGCCATGCCTGGATAATGCCCAGAAAAGCCAGCTGGTTCAATCCAAAAGAGAACAGGGAATGTGCTAACAATTTTACGGTATAAATGACCGTAGGTCACTGCTCAGATGCATGCCCTGATCTGTTTCATTAACTAGTAAAGCCGTAGGAATGAAAACAGAATGTAGTTTAGGATTAGCTTTCAATGGAGATTTGATCTGATAGAATCAAACGCATTTGGAGATTATAGTTCATTTATAATGGATGGAAGTTCCAAACCTGGCTGACTGAAACTGGTGAGCCAATTTCTTTAAGAGGAATGCTGTATTCCTTTCTGGTAGTTATCAAAGGCAATGCAATTTTCAGTTCTTTCCACTGCCTGCTGGCAAATACAGTATTAATTTATAGTGATATGTTGCTGTCTATTTTGTGAATATAAGGGACAACTCTCATGACTCTCAGGCAAATTCAGATTTTTCTCTCCGATCAGAGAGAACTATGGCTCACTCTGCAGTATTAAACATGTTTCCAGTACAATATATGGCACAGCTTAGTAAATCAGTACGCTAGGCATTGTAAATATCCTAGTTGCAGGGCAAGATATCACTTATTTTCTCTTTCATGCCCTTCATGTGGCTGTTAATGCTCAGACAAATGGCTCATCTAGCAGCAGACATACTCCTGAATTAGAACCAGACAGAGTCCACAATCACTCAGTACAGTGCAAAACCTCTGATTGTTTTGCTTCCTTTCTAAAAGAGCCTGATCTGTAGCAAAACTGGTCAATTCCATGTATTCCCAGTGGGAGCAATTAAGACATTTCACTATCAAACTTCTTTGTAACTGGGTTTAATGGGATGATACTAAGCTCCCAAATCTTCTTGAAAGAGTTTTGTGGCATACAGAACATTAATTTATTATATTTGGCTGTTTGCTACTCAGCAGCTGCAGCTGTTTGCTGTGATGTTCATTACTGTCAGTTCTGATTCCTCTTTTCATGTTCATCACATTGTCTATAAGTGTCTACCAAATTTGGTCTAGCAGAATGCATATTAGTATTCTGGTGGCCTAAGCTATCCAGGTGATGAACAGTAAAATACTAACCCTGTAGATCTGACAAGCCTTTTCCAACGTGACCCTCAGGACTACAAGACTGAAAACACAGCATGATTTAAAACAGTAAACTCTTGTATACAAGTATTGTACAAATGATGAAAAGCATGCATTATGACCATGCCTTAGGTGATGCAGTATCTTCTTTCACATAGTTACTGCTTGTTGTAAATATCAGTAATAGGTTATTTGCTGTTTCCATCTAAAATTACACTGCAACATTATTATAAATGACGGAAAATATAAAAACTCCAGGTCACAAAATCTGCCTTGGATCTGAAACAACTAAAGCAGCTTTAATAACCACCACATTATAATAATACATAGGCAAGATGTAGGCTTTTTATATGATACTAGGGTGCTAAAGGAAAAGCATTCACAACAGTCTGTCCCTGGAGAAGTCATTATCAGGTATCAAAAAAAATCCAAACATAACAGTGACAATCCCATAGCTACAGTTGCTGCTCTTTAAAACTTCTTGAAGAATGAAGTAACTGTTTAAAGTGAAATATTCTGTCCAATTCCTTTCCAGGCATGAAAGGTAGGAGCATCACTCGAAAAGTAATCTTTCTCTAAAGGTTATGAAGACATATTTTGTTCAAGGAAAGTTAGTGAGATGACACACAGGATCAGGTGAGAGTCATGGTACAAGTTGACCAGAGCATTCAAAAATTGTCCAAATGATTTATGTTTTGCTGACAGTTGAGCTCTGCTATCTACTCCAAACAGTTCAAGAGGAGGTAAAAAATGAGATTAGCTTGTTGATCATGCTGAAAACAAATAAGACCTGTGACAGTAGTTGTGAACCTAGTATGGGAGGAGGAAGACTGGTTTCCAAGGGTAGATGTGAGATGATGGGCAGTATTTAATGGTAGTGGTTTCAAAACTTGGCATTTCATTGCAAATATGAGCAGAGATCTTTTAAAGAATAACCCCAAATTACAGTTAAGGAGGACTTAGTATGATGCTTAGGAAACAGAAATGTTATGTGACATGATTTAAAGAAAACTGAATGTTAGCAGGTGGGAGTTTGATTGTGCCTGCAGAACTTGTAACTTCTTACATTATAAGTTATAAGAACACAGATATGACCAACATAAATCAGCACAAGAGTATATTTTGAAAGGATTTTGCCACCAAAAGTGGCCAATAGCAGATACCTATTGATATTAAGTATCTCATATACAGGCAATGTGCAGAAGATTTCTCTTCTGTGAACTCATCCAGTTTCACTGTACCTCATGTGAACTTTTACCATCCACTATACCTTCAGTCAAGGAGCTTCATTGTTTCTTGATATAGTAAGGACCATTTCTCTTTGACTCTTTCGGCTCTTGATTCTTACTAACTTGTCTGATGCCTCCTAGGTTTCATACGAAAAGAGTGAGCAATCAATCCCAAACCGTCCTCTTCATGTCATTCATGATTTTATAGACTTCTGTCATATTTTCACTAGGATATCATAAATATGTTTTGTATTACATCTCCACCCTTTTCCTCAATTCCATGAAGGAGTACTACCCTGTGTGGTCATACTCTTTGCAGGAGTAATTCCATGCCTTTGATCCTCTTCATTACCTGGCCATGAACCTATTTTGGTTCTTTCCCCATTCAGCCACATGTTTTACTATTCAGTAACAGGATTGTTAGAATAGGTAGACCTTATGTCTAAAATCCTGATCTCAGTGCAAGTGAAATTCTCAGTACAGTTCCTTCAATAAAGCTTTTTGCTCACATGAACAGAGCAGAATTACATTTTGAAGTGTTTGGAGAATAAAATGCATTTCTATTTAGTAAAGAAAAAAAAATGGAAAATGGAACCATGATATTTTTCTTTTCTACACTAGTAGCATCTGCTTGATTCTGTTGTATATATTATTAAGGCATAAAAAAACTAATAAAAAATTAATTGGTCTTATCTAAACATAACAGAAATGTGTTTATTTCATTTGTGCCTACTAGGTTAAAGCTTAAAAACTAATCATCTTGCTTTCATAGTACTAATTTTGATCCACTGCACACTATTTGAAGTTAAATACAAATTATATGTGATATTTTTAATAGGAAATTCAACATTTTCTACATAGAAATCAAATAAAAATAATACAAGAATTCATCTTGAGATGAATACTAGGGATATTTGCCTTTTAAGGAAAACTATTTTCCTTCTCCCTTCCTCTGTTTTAAGGAACATCCCATATTTCATCTGTGTGTCACGTGAGTAAGGGAAAGGTTGAAATGGATAGCATGCTTACAACAATTTTTTTTTAGGGGATGAAGTCTTACTGAAGAGACCTGACCTTTGGCTATTCTGACAGTTTTCGCAGGAGCAAATTTCGTATTTCCTCATTCTACACCAGAAACAAGGGTCAACTTAAATCAGGTCATCACTCTGGTTCATCATGGGGCAAATGATTTTGCCAACATGGAGAAGATGGTGTAGAGGTATGAATGGGCAGTGAGGGTTCCCAGAATGAGGGGAAAGAAGACCATAAGCCAGCTTTCTAGATGAGAGAAATATATGCAAAAACACAGCTCTAGAAACTAACCACAAGGCTCAAAAAAGAGAAAAATGTTTTCATTTCAGATTGTCTTGAGACTGGAGTGAATTCCATGGTTGAAATAAGTTTATTTTGAATGTTTGAGACTTTCTATGTAAAACTGGGAAGCAAATCTTCTGTTTTTTGCATTTGCTAGCCGGGTGAATGAGTATTAAACACAGGAAGAAACTAAATATACTTCCCTGGGTACACAGAATAAAAGATTGCCATATATTGTCACTAATAAGTTTTATTTCAAAGGACCTCAGTACTATTTACAGGATAGCGTTTGAAATAAGGTGGTCATCAGTGTCTTGAATTTCTCCCAAGAAGCCTTATTAAAGATTTCTGAAAATTTTTATTCAGGCTTAACACTCAACAAATAGATGACTGTGGTCCTTAGGAACTTTGTTGTGTTTTCTTTTCGTAGCGTTTTGAGAAGATTGCAGAAGGACTGCTGGCTGGTGGCAATGGGCCTTTAAAGTTTAGAGGAGAACTACATGTGATTTTCAGAGAACTGAGGTGCGAATTGAGACTACCAAAAATTATCTTGGAATCTACAATGAGACTTCTGCTTTAATACTGAGAAATCTGGTCAGTGAGAAAAAAGTGTTGGAAATCAGTAAAAGAAAATGTCAGGGTATTCATTCCCGAGGGGACTTCTGAATAATCAGTTCTCATCTGTCTTAGCTAAAGGCTGTTTTATTTCTCCAGACTGACTAGTGTACCAGACCTGATGTCAGACAACAATTATATATATAGCAGCTTTAAACCAAGAGTTTTTTGGGTTTTGGTTGTTGGGCTTTTTTTACAAACTTTGTACAGAAATAACTACAGCAACCCTGCAATGCCAAAAGGCAAGTTTGGAAAGTAGTTAGCAGCTAGCCTATCTGCAAAAACTGCAGAATGTATTACTGCATATAGTCAAATTTGTTGCTCCTAAAAGTTATTTGATCTTACAATATGGACACTTCGAGGCCCAGACATCAACAGGTAAGTATGCAGTACAGACACAGTGATAGCTATGTAACATTGAATTTAAAAAATGCTTATGTTAATATGAGTGTATTGTTATTTTGTTAATATGATTGTATTGGTTACATCTTTACTCTGAAAATGGCAGTGGCTGTGATGATTGTGGAAACATTCCTGGCAAATCAATGGAGACCCAGTAAAGACTGAACAGACACATGGTTTTGTATGAATGAGTAAAGGTAGTAATGGCTACCCAAACATGCTGCAGTTTATGAGGAAGTTTCTCATTGCTCATGCATGATAGACTGTCAGCTGTAAGACAGCATGTAACTAGGGCAAAACAAAATAAAAATTATTTTAATGTGGTGTCTAGGAATATGATGCTTGAGAATGTTTTGTAGATAAGAAATGTGGAAACATGAAAAAGAAAAACCAGACTGCACTAGAAGAAACAAATGAGTATCATTGCATTACCCATAGTCATTCGCACAGGTCATTTGATTATAACAATAAATTGAGTAATGTTGCTTTCCAGAATTCACTCTTAGCTGAATTGAAATCTCTTGGTAACACTAAAGCTTTATGTGTTGCTAACAGTTTATTAGTACTTCTTTCAACCAAAGAGACAATTAAGTCTCAGTTGAAAAAGGACATATTTTTTGCTATGGCACTAATACCTCAAAACACAGAAATTCCAAAATGTTTCAAAAAGTCACTCGTTACGGCATACTCATAGGAGAGCAATCCATTGTCTGACTGACTGTTTTCAAAATAGAAATGAAAATTGTTACAGAAATACCCGAGAAAGTAAAAAGATCCTAAAACCAAATGATATGAAATTTAATGATGATATCACTTGCAGAAGATAATGCTATGCTTAGTAGTGAAAGTAAAATTAGTAATTTTCTTCTAGCTAATTTCCCAACTTTTTATAGACTGTATCAGAGAGCAAAATATACTACTGATAATTCATCATCTTATCTTGAGGATTATGTAAAAAAATGTTATAAATCTTTGTCCTCATCTGCTAAAAGCATTTATAATTACTAATTATTTCATTTCCCCATCTTTGAATATAAAGGAGTACTGAAGTATGTTCCTAAAAGATGAATGCTTGTACCCTGTTAAAACATCTGAAAATGTGTTTTTCAGCAGTTAGGCATTATTTCTGAATATCAGATCAGGAACATAAAATAAAAATTTTTATTTTCTTTGAGAATATCAAATGGTGACAAGAGCTTCAAACACTGGCTATTACAAATATATTTTAAGTCCTTTGCAGTAGGCTCAAAATGTTTTGTTTGGTTTTTCTTACTTGTTTTATTTTATTTCATGGTATAGAATTAAAAGTAGAATGAAGAAGAGTAGAAGACTTTTATATGCACTGGGTTTTATAAAATAATTTCCCTGAAGGGTATATTGCAACAAAGAATTTTTGACCAAATTTTCTGGTAATAAATGTACCTCTTCTCTTCAATATATCCTAAGAAAGCAGAAGAAATGAAAGGGAATTTTATTCAGTTTTATGCCTTATTTTTCAAAAAATCTGATATCTCATTTTTATTTCAGTAAACAAAAATTATAATAATGTAATTCAGCCACTCTGAAAAAAACATTAATGTATTAAATGCTCTATCATTAAGAATTATAAGATAAATAGTTAAGTATTAAGTGAAGTCTTGAAACTTGATAAAAAGATGGATAAGGATGTGTTTGTATAGAGTATGCTGTGAACTGGGAGATGTGTTCATGTTTCCACGGTCTTCTACAAGGAAAAGGTCTACCCTTAGAATCCATTTCTTGATAATAGTGGCATTTATTACCTCTGAGGTAGTGGTGGAAAGAGTATCTTCTCTGTGAAATATTAAGAAACTTGCTAACTATTGATTCTGTTAAGGGCGAGTTTAAAATTAATCTGGAATTGCACAAACTGTTTAAAAAATAGTTCTATTAAAAAGCATTAAAACTGATAATAAATACAGTTTACAACAATTTATTCATGTATATAACTGAATGTAAATTTAACAAGATCAGAAACGCATAGAAGAAAAAATAGTACATGACAGAACAGGGAAAGATGTCTTCTTAAAATGCACTTAAATTACAACATTTCCCTTATTTTACCAGTTTTATTTTAGGGAAGCTTGGCCTTAGCTAAGGGAAGTCAAATCAATGGATAAATATAGTAAAATCTTGTAAAATGGAAGACAAAAACAGTGTTATGGATGCAAAGACTGATTGAAAAATGAACTAAGGTATGTCATCTATAAGGACTCCTTAAACCTGTGATTCTTGGGATAAAGAGGAGTGCGGTCACTATAGCAGTTGTCCATCAGTAGACTGCTTTCTCTAGTATAATGTGTTTTTAGAAGTCAGAGAACTGACTGAACATATTCTTGAAAAGCAAGAATATGATAACTTCTGAAAATGCTAAACATAACGAGGTTTTGGTTTTTTATTTTTTCTTCAGTTTTTGAGAAAAAGAAGCAGGGAGAAATTTGGCCCTGATACTAGGAGCTACTTTATGTAAGTAAATGAACTGTGGGTGTTGTTAATACAAGAAATTTTGTATAATTCCCATAATATTATATTTTTTTAATGGTGTCTGTTGAAAATTTACTAAGATAGAATTCCTCAGGCTATTTGTTAGGATTGGTTTGAGTGACAAAGTGCAAGGTTAAACTGCAATAACAATAACCAGAATAATAAGATCATAAGTAGTGATACAGAACTGATATAAATGTAAATGAGTATTTCAGATATTCCATAAGAAAAAGGTAGAGTTTAATTCATTAGTGCTCCTGTCTTTGCTGGATACAGCTGCAGCATTGTTGTTAGCTTATATCTCCATTTATATTTAGGCCTGTGGTTGTATAGTAATAATTTCAGACTGACTAGTCTAACTAAGCTACCAAAGTCACAAATGTTCAGTTAGGTCTCCTTCAGCCTACAGTCATCTAGTGAAATAACTCAGCATGCCAAGCAGCCTGAATTAATTGCTGTGCTACTGCTAAACTACTTCTGTTACTCATGCCAAACAGATCAGAGGCACTCTATTAACTTGAAAGAAGAGGAGAGCTACACAGTAAAAATTATAGTCTGCACCAGCAAGAAAACATAAAAAAAAAAAAAGACTTTGTATAGAATCACAGAATTTCTCAAGTTGGCAGGGACCTCTGGAAGTCATCAAGGCCAAACCCCTGACTCAAGCAGGGTCACCTATAGCAGGGTGCCTAGGACTGCGTCCAGTCAGGTTTTGAATTTCTCCAAGGATGGAGACTCAGCAGCCTCTCTGGGCAACCTGTTTCCAGTGTTTGACCACCCTCACAATAGAAAAAAAAGGGGGGTTTTATGTTCAAATTGAATTTCATGTATTTTAATTTGTATCCATTGCCTATTGTCCCATTAGTGGGCACTACTGAGAAGAGTCTGGCTCCCTTTTCATCATTCCTTACCAGCAGGTATTTATACACACTGATAAGATCCCCCCTGAGCTTTCTTTTCTCCAGGCTAAACTGTCCCAGCTCTCTCAGCCTCTCCTCATATGACCAATGCTCTAGTCTCCTAGTAATTTTTGTGGTCCTTTGCTGGATTTGTTTCAGTATGTCCATATCTTTCTTACACTTTCTTTCCCCACTTATATTTTACTTTATTTCCTGTAGCAAAGCTTTGCTGCCTGGTTCTCCTGCAGAATCCTTCTAGGAAGGATTAATTTCTAATTCTGGGCAGCAGACACACAGTGGAAAGTGGAAAGTCAGGAAAATTGTCTGAATAGCCATGGCCAGCTCTTCGCTTGAGGCCTGAAATCAGTAATTAAGTTTCCTGAACCCTACAGGGACACTCAGGGGAGACAAGGCCATTGCAGAGACTGTAAATGAATTCTCTGAGTTGTTCATTGTAGAAGAAACTGTTGAGGTTCTCAAGCATGATATTTTTGGGAGGTAGTGGGAAGGTTAGGGTGTGAGTTAGCAGAGGATCTGTCTGAAATCAAAGTTATTGTGGAAGTGTTGCGGTACAAAAGACTGAACAAACAGTAGGAATTCACTAGGATTTAAGGTAGTTTTGAACCTCTCACTTAAAATTTCCTTTATGTCTGAAAACTGGAGAATAGCAAATGTGACACCAATCTTAAGAAAAGTCTGAGGTGTACAGCAAAGAAACTTGAGGCTTGTAAAGATTAATGGACACCTGGATAAATTTGACTTATATTACGGAAAAGTCAACATGGCTTCTGTGAAGGGAAGTCCTGCTTCAGAAAATTCTTGAAGCTCTTTAAAGAGTCAATAAACATGCAGATGTGGATGATCTGGCTAATAATAATAGTCTCTCACCAAGTGCTTTAAGAAAATTAAATATCCATAGGAAAGGAGAAACGAGAAAAAAAAGGAATATTGTGACTGTGATATCATTGCTTCTACACTCACTTCCATGTTTATGACACCACTGCTTATCTTTCTACCTTCTTTAGATGGAAGGAACTGCCCCTGCATGTGTCTTTAATTCATGCTTCAGAGGTACTGAAGTTTTTATGATTAAAAGATATAATATTATATTTATAATTTAAAAAGGGAGAGAGACAGAAAAGATCCTGTCAAGAGACAAAGATTCTGTCAAGAGACAGAAAAGATCCATGCAGAAATCAGTGAAACCCAAAATATATTATACTTATTCTGGGACATTATTTTTTATTTATAAGAAGAGAAAAAAATGTCAAGTAAGCGGGGAAAATGCATAAAGCAGGAATCATATAAAAAGTTTTAGGTTTCTGATAATTTCCAGCGGAAAAGTACTATTTAATTTTCTTTTTCAGGTACATAGTGAGATATTTTAGTATCAGGCGAAGGGGTTCTAGGTGAAGACATCTTCTTTGCTAGTGACAAATATTCTGGGCACGTGGGCTATTCAAAGCACAGAGGTTATATAAAGTGATCAAAATAGATAGAGACTGCATAGCTTTTAAAAAGTAATTGTGTCATTACCATACAAATCCTTGCAATTTTGTCACTTAGTTGAGCCACTCAGCCAGTTAGACTGGGAGGAAATATAACAGTATTGAGAAATAGCTATACAGTGATTTTGTAAAAAACAGTAATACAGCATAGAGGCTAATATACTTGGGAAAGCCAGTGATGTTAAGAATCTGTATCCAAACAGTAACAGAAAGACTGATGCAGTTCATTTTCAGAACACTCAAAAATGATAATTAGTATGACATCTGCACAGTTAATAATTAGGTAGTGCGATAAAGCCCTCTCTTTTCTACTGGTTTTTGCTTTTTTTTTTTTTTCTTCAAAATGGAAAGATCATCTGAATAGAGAATGGTAGTTTAAAGAATTATCCCTAACAGACAACTTATATTCTTGTGCATTTCTAAGTTGGTCTGGGCAAATTCTTTCATCAGCCATGAATTATTGAAGAAGTCTAGCTAAACATGAATAATATTCAAAATTTTCTATATGCAATTAATTTATATATATATCTCCAATAACGGTTAGCAGGGCTGAGCCTCTATGCTTTCTACAGAAAAAGATGGGTAGCATTCTTGAAACTATTACATTGTTTTACACAAGTTAAAGAAACCAAATTTAATAAAAGTAATTTCTAAAAAACTCTTTCCATCCTTTTTGTTGCTTTTGGCAATCCTAAACTGAGATCCTCTAGTTTACATTGCTGAAGTTACAAAATAGAAATTACAGATATGTTACAGAATATATTTGATCATTCATATTTGTGAAATGCCCTCTGTGTCTGATTCTACTGATCTGAATGATGCAAATTACATGAGTACAGACAGCACGCATCTGAGAATTTACAGAAATAGGTACATAGAATGCAGTATTAAAGTCCTCAATAATGATAATCTAAGATGTGTTTAGACACTGACTGCTCACAGCTTGCATAAGTGCACTCTTCACTGGGTAAAAAACTGGCTAAATGGCCGAGCCCAGAGAGTGGTGGTGAATGGAGTGAAATCCTGTTGGCGACTGGTCACAAGTGGTGCTCTCCAGGGCTCAGTACTGGGGCCGGTCCTGTTCAACATCTTCATTGATGATCTGGATGAGGGGATTGAGTGCACCCTCAGTAAGTTTGCAGATGACACCAAGTTGGGTGGAAGTGTTGATCTGCTGGAGAGTAGGAAGGCCCTACAGAGGGACCTGGACAGGCTGGATCATTGGGCCAGGGCCAACTGTATGAGGTTCAACAAGGCTAAGTGCTGGGTCCTGCACTTCGGTCACAACAACCCCATGCAACGCTACAGGCCTGGGGAGGCGTGGCTGGAGAGCTGCCTGGCAGAAAAGGACCTGGTGATGTTGGTCGACAGCCAGCTGAATATGAGCCAGCAGTGTGCCCAGGTGGCCAAGAAGGCCAATGGCTTGTATAGTGGCCCTGTACTCGGCACTGGTGAGGCCGCACCTCGAGTGCTGTGTTCAGTTTTGGGCCCCTCACTACAAGAAGGACATCGAGGTGCTGGAGTGTGTCCAAAGAAGGGCAACGAAGCTGGTGAAGGGTCTAGAGCACAAGTCTTATGAGGATCAGCTGAGGGAACTGGGGTTGTTTAGCCTGGAGAAGAGGAGGCTGAGGAGTTGCTCTCTACAACTACCTGAAAGGAGTTTGTAGTGAGGTGGGTGTCTGTCTCTTCTCCCAAGTAACAAGAGATAGGACAAGAGGAAATGGCCTCAAGTTGTGCCAGAGGAGGTGTAGGTTGGATATTAGGAAAAATTTCTTCACAGAGAGAGTGGTTAGGCATTGAAACGGACTGCCCAGGAAAGTGGTACAATCACAGTCCCTGGAAGTATTCAAAAAACGTGCGGATGTGGTGCTTAGGGAAATGGTTTAGAGGTAAACCAGGCAGTTAGGTTAACAGGTTGGACTCGATGATCTCAGAGGTCCTTTCCAACCTTAACGATTCTATGATTCTATGAAAATTAGTCTAAAAAAATTCATTTTATAGAAATATATATTCTGCCTTAAATCTTCCCATTTATCCTGTATCATATGAACTGTGAGAATGTATGTGACAGAAGAATTCCCTGTATTTGTTCTCCTTAGGTTCTCAGGTTTTTTGTACCCAAGTAAGCATGTTAGCGTGGTTTAGGCACCGGTATAATGCAGGATGTTTGAAGCGGATGTTTGAGTGTGGTGTTTAAGCATCATGTACATGGAGCTAAATACTGCAAGGTATCTCTGATGAAATGCATCTCACTTAACTGTAGACATCTGCAGTGTAGACAGCTACACCTGAACTGTTTGCATTCTCCTTACAGTCAATAAAGAGAAATAGGCCCTTTTAAGGTGCAATTTTATCTGACCTAGTTTAAACACTCACATTAAGGTGAGAAGACTTGACTCCTGAGGTGACTATTTCATTTCACGGATTATAGAGAGTTTGCTGGTGAATACACACCACACCCTCACACACACCTAGTTTGGGAATGACACAGACCCTTGCCCCTGCAGCAGCCAGCACCAGGCACATGGGCTGTGGCCCACGGTCCCACTCCACTGGTGCTGAACCCCTCATTCATGCCGCTCCCTACCAGGAGCTGTTTTTTGGGGCACACACCATTCCCCCCCAGTGGCTGGAGGTTAAAGACCCGCCCCCATTCCAGTCACTGGCACTGGGACACCACTTACTCCTGTAGCTGACACCACAGGCCAGGGACACCTACTCCCCCGGTCTGACTTCAGTAGCTGGCATCCAGTCCACGCACACCAGTCCCCCCAGTAGCTACCACTCAGTCCTTGCAACACTCACACACATGGGATAGAGGGTGGCATTACACAGAGAGATAACTAGGGAAGAATTTAATAAGACAGGATAGACTGCGGTGATAAAGCACAGGGCTCAGTCAGAGAAGAGTATTGACCAGCTCTATTTTACACGCAACCAGTCCCTTTTATACACTATTCTCTGTTCTCCTTTCCGTTCCTTCCCCTGCACATTGGCTCTCCCTTGGCATAGTGCAATCGACCCCCTCTCTAACATCCTGCACCCTCAGGTTTGAATCTTTACCAATTACAATGTCCAGGTTTGCCTGCAGTTTCTTGATTGCCCATGAATTAGTACGGCTGATCAGGTTTGTTTCTTGTCTTTGTTTCCGCTATGTTTGTCTGTTAGGTTTGTATCTCTATGCATATTTAGTTTATGGCTTCCACCTTTTTCTCAGTATCCCATTTGACAGGGTCCTTCATCAAGCAATCTTAATGAAATAAACATTCCCATATTCCACATACACTTACTGATTAGTGTGATTGACCAGGTTTGGTTTTCGTTACTGCCTCCCTTACTTGTCCATCAGGTTTGTGTTTCTATATGTTCTTGTTTATGGCTTTCCCCTTTTCTTATTTTCCTCTTTTGCATTGAAAAGCTCCTTGACAAGATACCCTTAAAGGAGCAGACACTCTCTCCTTCCACATACCCTTACAGTAACATTATGATTAGTTAAATCATTTAATTCCAACGTATCTTGCACGATGTTATTCTATAAAACTGGGAAAAATCAAACAGTTTCCTAGTATATTACTACACAGTGATAAAATTTGAAAAACATTGTATTTCACAGCATAACCATTGCTTCAAAGTAGATATAGTTTCATATTTTTGTATGATTAGGCTGAAGTAGAGCCTGAAGTTTTGAGAGCCACTCAACACTTACTAAGGAACTCCCTTTGCAGTATCTATTCCTCCATGGCAAGAAGGAATCAGAGATTTCGACAGCATTTTAGGGTACATCATAGTTTAGATAGAATTATGCTTTGTTTGGGATTACATATCATTCAGCACTAGTCAAAAAGTTGACAGAAGCAGTTAGAAATGTGTCCTGCAAAAATGTGACCATATCCATTTGACAACCTATTGGAACTGTGTTGTTATCAGCAACTGTGAACCATATGCACTCCCATACACATTTTCCCCTGTGAGAAGGGGATTTCTTCAACACCAATGCCTCTCATTTTACCACGGAGTGAATGGGTCAGCTCCTTGTCAAGAAGAAAGTGGCACACAGAGAAATCTACAGGTGTAGAGCTTAGTAATCTATAGATTTTTATTTCTAGAAAATTTAATGATGGAGGTAAAAAATAATGCTCTTACTTCTTATGGAAAGATGAGTATAGAAGCCTTCATAGAGATTTGTGTAAAAATATTTTGAAGAAAATATCAAGTCCAGGAAAGATTTTTTTTTCCTTGTTAACATGGCTGTGCTTGTCTTTTTATGTTTAATCCTTTCTTTGTTTCAAAATAATACTTTATGGTTATTACATACAGAAGGCTGATTAAAGTTGTTCATGATAAACAAGGGGCAGAACCAATGAACTGCAATACATTTCAATTCCCTCAGCTGTAATCCATCAGTCCCTATTAGCAGTATTTGGATATCTTCTGCATGACTATGTGGATACATGTAATTACCGGTTTTGATAGTGAAGAAATATTTTCAAAGGCAATATGTGAAATGCCAGCCAAAGACTCTAGAATACTAACATAATATTTCTTTATTTTCAGAAACTTTTGTGCTAGTTCGCATTGGACTGGTGCACAAAAATCTCCAGTGAATGCAGCCCTTAAAACTTCTTTTGAGATAGTTCACAGCTTGAGAATACTTTCTAAATATAGGAAAGTATCTTAAAAGAAGGAATTAAAGTAAAAACTCGGTGGTCCTTACATGTTTTGTAAGGGAAAAATGCTGCTGGAAAGTCATAGCGGTGTTAAAATGAGGAAAACAGCTATGTTAAACACTATAAGATATTATTTCATCAAAGAGAAAAAAATCAAAGAAAACCAATAAAATATTGCATGGTTGAAAAAAAATATTAAAAATGAGGTTTTCAAGTTTGTTTTCAAAGAAATATCTGTCCACTTGGGAAGTGAATATACTGTGAATGGTAATCAGCACTGCTCAGCATTAAAGGTTATCTGAGAAGCCATTAGGACTATCTTCTGGGAAGAGAGATAATAACTACAGTCACAGGATGGAAGAGTAGTTAAAACTTCAGGCAAAAATTCCGACCAGTTCAGTTGTCTCTGTTTTGCCTCACAGCACTGATCATGCAATTATTTGAGGACTACCACTCCCTCATTCTCAGGTAAATTCCTCCCAATCCACTTCTAATACCCATTTGCCTAAACTGTGAGAAACAAAATATGTAGTGAGAGTACAAGAAGCTATCTCAGTTTATACAATTTGTTCTGATCTGATAGTTTAAATAAAATCACAGAATAAAAATAAACCAATGTTTTCTCTCTGTGATTTTGTCTTTTCTTCAACTCTGTCGATTCTGCTACTGATAAAGGAAAGAAAACTCTGTGGGAGAAAAACAAAGCAAAGCAAACAAAACAAAACATAAATACAAGGAAACCCACACATAATGTTTTACTGTTAAAACAGATATTTTGTTTAAGAGAAAACTAATTGTTTCTGTAAAGCTTGGATTCCAAAATCAATAGGCAACTTACTTGATATGAACCTGCTTAAAACTAGCAAAGATCTGCAAAAGCATAAGAATTTCAGAGAAGCTGATCTAGTTGTTTATTCTCTTACTAATGCTAGAGCATGAGCCCAGAATACTGTATTAGTACAAAGGTCACTAATATATATGGAGTGAGTTTTCTGGAGAGCTGACTTTTTATCACATTAATGAGTCACATTTATCATTGTCTTATAGTTATCAGTTCTATGAAAATACATTATTTAAATCACGAAAACCTCAACCAGACTTTGAGCCCAATTAGCTTCTGAGAGACTTGTTACTTTGCTTCACTGAAACTGATGTAAGTAATATGAGAATCAGTGTCTTTGCCTCTAAAGGTACACTCACACATTGTGTTATGCTTAGATTTGATCCTATGCTTTAGGTTTTCATCTGACATTTTGTGAAATTTTAGATTTCCTAGTCTAGGCACTCCACTGGGTTCTAAAATCCCCAGCTCTCCTAGGGTCAGCTGTATGGTAGTATAATGAAGCAACTTGCATTGTGTTTTTTTACATAGTTTCTAGTCTAAAGAAACTCCATTTTAAGTAGTTTCTTTTTTTGTGCAGCACCAGGTGTCTTTCACGTTAATTTTCTTTCAATTGGCTAAAAAAATTACTAGTTTGCCTTCCCATTCTCCTCGTTCAGTCTTTGTGGCCACCACTGTCTACATAACTGTCAACCCTTTGAACTCAGTCTGTGAAGACAGCAACTAATTAAATAAAAGGGAGCAAAGCTGGAATTACATAAATGGTATTTATTAGATACCTGTGGATGTTGCAGATCACCAAAAATTATTTAGCTACATGCTTAGATTTCACTATTTTGTTCTCAGGAAAAGGAAACTGCAGAAAACCTATATAGACATAAGGTGAGATTTAGCTTGTCTAACTCAGGCGTCTTAAAGTATAAAGTCACAGGGAGTCTAGGTTCTTTATACAAGCAATGAATAAAATAAAAATCTCTAAAGGGTGATTCACCTCATCCTAAAATGACGTCTAAGGTAAGTAAACTGTGTCACCAAAAATGAGCTGTCTGGAAGTAGCTGTGGGTTTCATGGGCAACATAAATTGCATGAGGCAACATAAGTTGAGGTAAGACTGTGTTGTCTCTGGGACCGTTCTTCATCTGCCTTTGGCTATACCTTTCTACTTTCTCCTTTGTAGGGGCACTAACAGTCCCATGGTTCTTTGCTCAATCACAGCAGTTTGTTAATCTTTCTGAAAATGAAATCCACAGAAATGGTTGTTCTTCAGCTAAGTTAGTGGGCTAGTGCTGTGCAGCTCCCGCCCCTGAGCTTGAGGAGGGCAGGATTACTTGCAACAAGATGGTTGTACACTTTGGGCACAGAGAAGCGGGGCTTCCTTTTTCAGCAGCAGCAGCCAAAACCCAGTTTTGAAACTGATACATTTCACAGCACTCTTTGTACACTGTGGTGCTTGCAGAAATGATAGAGCTGTGGAGAGAGAGGCCAGCAACAGCTGGAAATGAGGTCCCAGTGCCTGGGAGGAGCCAGTGTCCAAGACCTAATACAGATCATGTAATTACAGTGTAGGTATATGTTGAGGCAACAAAATGAATTCTACCCTAAATGCCTTGCTTGCTCTCAATAATGTGTAATAAAAAATAAATAGTATTCCTGCTCATAATGAAATGTAAAGAGTTGAACAGAATGCAAAAAGAGATGACAACTCATTGTTAGAAAATTACCCAGTTAATGCAATTAACCACTAATACTGAATGCACAGGTTAGCATGGAGAAGTTTTCACTGCTTTTTCTTTGACAGAGGAGTTATATGGATGATCCTCTTGTCAGTCTTGACCAGAAAAACATGCTACAAAAAAAGTATGTAAATAATCAACATTGAATTTTATTTTATGTTGTAAAGTCAGAATAAACTACGGAGCCAAAAATGTATATTTTAATTTGTAATAGTCCACATTTTAAAAACATTGATGTAAAAATTCTCATTAGTAGCTACTATTAATATAATATTTGAAAACAAGCAAATAATTTTATTTTATTTTTATACATTTGGGACAATAAAATACTGAAAACTATTAAAACCAAATAATTTCCTCAAATTTATTTTGTAATGTATATTTAGAGGCAGGAGTAATGTTGAGAGATTGACAACAAAGTTCACCTTATACATGGAGAGGTAATTATCCCTTGTCGTTTAGACACTAAATCACTGAGCTACAAGCAGCTGGTGATGCATAACCATCATTATAATTTCAGACTGTTGTACCATTTCTTCTAGTTTTATTCAGCAGTTTTAAAGGCAGGATAAGATATTTTTATGGCAGGAAAATTAGTGAACATGTGGAAATGAAAAAAAAAAGTAGAAGAAAGAGGACTATAATTTTAAACTGGGATGATAGTTATGCACCACCAGCTGTTTATAGTTCAGTGATTGAGAATCTAATTGACAAGGAATAATTATTGCCTCTCTAAACAAGGTGAAGAGTGCCTTTGCTGTGATAAGGTTGGACAATGGCCATATAAGGAAGGACCCAAATGTTTGACAGAAATAGTTTTGTCTTTTCCTTCTGTTTAATAGCTTTAACATTTGAGGTTAAATTCTGCTCTGGATTGTATCTGTATATCTCCACTTATGTCAGTGGGTTTGCCTTTGCGTAATGGAATTTGGATAGGCGAACTGACTTTGCATGCATAATTGAAGCAGAATACTACACTCATGATGTATTTGCATGGTGATCTAGCATCCCAATCAAATACAGACCTTATTCTGTAACTATGTTTAAACCAGAGAAATTCTGCATAAGTCAATATAAAGACAGAAGGATCTATGACATTATGTGACAGACTCTTTTCCCTTTTTCTAACTGAAGAAGAGTTTCTGGCTGATATTTGACAACAAATCTCTCAAGAAAGTCAGGCTGCCATGAAAGGAAAATACCACTGAATCATCTGACAGCACAATTTGAATAGTCATTGAACTAAGGTCCTATGAACATTTAAATATTCGGCTAGATATGTCATTTGGGAATGACATGTAAACCAAAGTGAAAAAATTCCTGTGACAGTAAGGAAAAATACCTTAAAAGTAATTTGGGATACTTGTAGAAAAATGGCATATTTCATAAAGGCCGCTACCTTCAAAACTGCAGTGCAGAACAGCTAAATATGTCTGAAACTCTGCAAAAGATCTTGAATGAACAACTTGCATAACAGAGTTTTCTACAGTAAAGGTAAAAGTCTACCTCTACCTTTGCAAGGAAAGGTACTTTCTTGGAGATCAAAGGAAATAAGACAATTAATTTCTTCAGGAAGCCACATGGTTTTCAGCTCCAAGTGTAGTATACATATCTGTGAGCTTGCTTTCATTAATATATACAGCACCATGTATGTTTATGCACTATATGCAACAAGCTTAAACCGTATGTAACCATATCTATAACAGTATGTATGAAAAAATAAATCCCTACTAAAATAAACCCTGACTCAAAGTCCACTTTCTGAGGAAAAGAAAAAAGAACACATACCAGATGATAGTCATGCAATTTTATTCACTAATAGCAAGCATTTAGAGTGCAGTGTAAGAACCTATACAGACTCTTTATAATTATCATAAGTATTCCTTATAATTATCATAATTATCTCACTGTTTTCAAGCTTCAGGCCACAAGATAAATTCTAAATAAGAGAGATCAGTGACCTAATGGTCACTTGTTTGAATTCTCTGATGAAGTAGCAATTGCTTATCTCATCACAGTTTCATCGCTAAAGGATTATTAAGAAAACAGACTATGTGATGAAAAGTAATAAAGTGAAGCCATTGTCTCTCTTAGTTATCTAAACAGTTGTATCATCAGTTATAAAACTATTTAAAATTTTCAGCCAAGAGCTAGATCCCTAGCTGAATCCAGGAGGTCCTTGATACAGCTGAGGAGGAGTGATGAATGCAACTCTGAAGTGAGATTCAAAGCTATGTTCCACAGGCTACTTGGTTTATGAACTGTGATGAATAGTGCAGACTGAAAGTGTTGTGGTCAATGCAAACTGCTAGATTAATAAGCTGAAGAAGATCTGGTCTTCTGCATAATACCTGGTATTTAATAAAGAAGCAGAGACAAATATGGTTCAAGTTCATTTTCAAGTTGTAGCAATTGAAATGCAATTCTCTTACTTCCCAGGAGAGTATTTTAATCACTCGGTTAGTAGCTAAAAAGAGAACAGTGGTCCTTCCAACATCTGTCTTAAAATACTGAGCCCTTCTCTGTAAGGAATTTCAGAATTTTCTATTCTGTGTATCTCAGGTGAGTGGAAGCATTAGACATTTGGTTCTCATCCAGGAAACCTGAGCTCAGAGAGAGATCAATGTCTTCAAATGTCTTTCTGTGTGCTTAGTGTTTGCATTCATCTGCTCCTGCTTACTAGAAGAGATCTTGGACAGATATCACAGACTGGGGTAGCTTCTTGGTCATCTTTCAAATAGTGGCTTAAGTCTATCGTTGTGTTCTACAACTCTTACTGTAATATTTTACAGTTAACTTATTAATTCATTAGATATTTTTTGTAAAATGAGGCTGCAGGTAGTATATTGTGCAGTTACATATAAATAGGATTTCTAAAACATTTTTTGTAAAAGAAACCAATTACATTGAAACTTGAAACAATTCTACTTTTATCCTCGTAAGACATTTCTATTCGTTTTAGATGAAGTGTGATTTGATATTAAGCTGCATTTTGGGATTACTCAGTATCATTTGTGATTTTAAAATGTTGATTTTCCTTCCAGAAGACATTTATAGATAAGAGGTATCTTTTCTGGCTTTCTTTTGCCTTCTAGCTGACAAGACTGCAAGGTCATACATTGATCCTATGATGTTAGCTGTCACATCCTTACTTTGTTACCCTAATGAAGAATCTGGTGGATGGTGATTCTGACTCAGTTGCAAGATGCTGATGTTTCTTTAAGACATTTTCTACATTATCCTTTTGGGAAATAATTCTTTTTATGTTTGGACAGTCTATGGTTCACTGCAAAATGTCTGCATGAAATCAAAGGACCTATCAAAATGAAGACGACCTACTGAGTTAAATTTATTAAATATACTTTTTTTCACAAGACATCTCTTTGAGGTTTTGCCATCCTTTCCCATTTGCATTATAAAAAACATCAAGCGCACAGCATTATAAGTAAAACCTTTAAAAGGTAATCAGATGAGTATTTCAGAAATCACCATTTTAGTTCCTATTCGGAAAACATAATAAAAGTGCATTGGGGAGGAACGCTGAAGCTCAAGAAAATAAAAGGGAGAAGAAAACCTGGAAAACATAATAATTTTGTTGTCTCCTAAGCCAGAATGAATTTCACAAAAAGATGTACTCTGATTTATACTTCTTTGAATGCAACAGCAGAACCCTCTGAACCCTGCTGGGGGAACACAGAAAGATATCAAACTGACTAACCCACTTTGCCACTCATGAGAAAAACATCAGACAGAAGAGGTGCAAAACTGGCTGCCATTGCTACCTCTCTGCATTCCCTCAAAAACTATTCACTCCTCACACCACGATCCTCATACCCCATACCCCAGAAAGTTTCACTGAACAGCAGTGATGGTCTCAACCAAGCTCTGCTGTTACTAACTTCATAGCTTATTAACCTGCCAGAGGACCCAATCATCTTTACTCAGATTTACCATCCCTCACAACCCACCCTTTCTGAATGAAAATTATTTTACAGGTCAGTAAAAGATTTAGTCATCTAAATTCTGCATCAAATATGGGGAATAACTCCTGATCAGTTATCCCAATGATATGTGCCTTACATAACTGTGGATTTCCTGAAATTCTATTAATGCTGTTTAGTGACTCTAAATTTGCCTAAAATTGCAAGTCTGTGTATACCAACTTCTTCATCACTGTTGACAAGGCTGGATCAGCAGGCTTATTCACTCCTGAGCTGAACTGACTTCAGAAACATGGTGTTCTTTTCTGCAGAGCCTCTGAGGACCTTAGGTAGTAGCAGTCTAATGTGTGCAGCACTGAGGTTCACACAGAGGCAGCAGATTGGCCACTGACATTGTTCTTTGAAATTATAGAGAGAAGATGACAATGATGCTGTTCACACAATCACAGAAGGACTGGTTGAGGTTTTATGGGACGTCTGGAGATCATCTAGTCCAAATCCCTTCCTCAGCACAGGGTCATCTAGATCAGGTTGCCCAGGACAATGTCCAGTGGGGTTTTGAATATCTCCAAGGATGGAGACTCCACAACTTCTCTGAGTAACCTGTCCCAATGTTTGATCATCCTCATGGTAAAAAAAAAAGGGGGGTTCTTATGTTTAAGTGGAATTTTCTGTATTTCAGTTTGTGCTTGTTGCTTCTTGTCCATTTACTGGATACCACTGAGGAAAGTCTGGATCCATTTTTTTAACTCCTCTTACCCTCTGCATCACGTATTTATACACTTTGGAAAGATGTCCCTGAGTCTTCTCTTCAGCTTTGCCTTTTAATATGAAGAGAGCAACAATCCCAGCTCTCTCAGACTCTCCTTCTATGACAGATGCTCCTGCCTCTTAATTATCTTTGTGGGCTTTCACTGGACTCACTCCATATCCTTCCTGTATTGGGGAGCCTAGAACTGGATACAGCACTCCAGACTTGTCTCGTCAGTGTTGAATAGAGGGGAAGGCTCATCTCCCTCAACGTGCAGGCAATGCTCTTCCTAATGCAGCCTAACATGCCATTGGCCTTTGCTGTAAGGACACTTTCCTGGCTCATGTCTAACTCATCCATGGGGACTTTCAGGGTATTCTCTGCAAAATTGCTTTCCAGCCAGTTGGCCCCAGCATGTATTGGTGCCCTGGTTTATTCCTCGTCAGGTTCAGGAATTGGCATTTCCCTTTGCTGAACTTTATGAGATTCCTGTTTGCACATTTCTCCAGCCTGTTGAGGTGCCTCTGAATGACAGCACACCCATCTGAGGTATCAACTACTCCTCCTAGTTTTGTCTTGTCTGCAAACTTGCTGAGGGTGCACTCCGCCTCATTGTTAAGGTCATTAATGAAGATGTAAAAACATAACTGGCCCCCATATGGACCCTTGGGGTACACTACTAGTTACTGGCCTCCAGATAGACCTCATGCTGCTGATCAGCATCCTCTGAATGAGGCAGTTCAGACAGTTTTCAATCCAGGTCACCTCTTCAGTCCCAGTATTTGCACTGTGATGATATGATACCATGCGATCCACACTTTGATGCAGCCTGTTCTCTGTTTTACCAATGTTAGTTTGTCTCTCTTCACAGTGCTGAGATAAAGCCTAATCTTGTGACTTCTGACAGTCTGCAAGAGGGAAATGCTGTGTTGCCGGCAATTGGCAAAACCACTCAAATATATTCATCAGCATGTATCAGTATCTACATGCCTGCAGAGACCAGGAAAGAGGCAGAGAGGCCTAGAGAACAGGTTGATTCATGGTGAAAATTCATGGTGAAAATATTTAAGTGCCTTATTCATATTAAGCTGAAAGGAAGAATCAGGAAAAGCAAACGAGATGACAGCTCAAGCTTTGACGCAAGAACATAATCAGATGTAAGGCGAATTTCAGAACACCATAAAGTCATTAATGTTCAGCTCACAGAGCTGAAACAAGTAAAAGAGGAATCTGTGCATCAGAGAGAGTTTGGAACAGAGGACAGGCAAGATCTGGAGTCAGACTGGCAAACAGAAATAAACATCAAGAGCCAGGATAAAATTTTAGGCTCCAGGCACTCTCCAAGCTCATGTGCTTTTCAGGGGTGGCACAGGTAGCTGTGTATGAAACTTTGGTATGAGAGTGGGGAGCCTTCTTTTGTCTCTGGAGGCCAATGAATGGATGGTTGAGAATGGTCATTCCACTTTTGCAGGGCAACAGTCATAAATTTTCAGTCAATGCCATCTGCTAATTAGGATATACCCTTATGCATACGAAAGCAAATAGATAAAATTGAGCCTGTTCTTGTCTTTATTGCAATGTGAAAATCTGCGCCTGAACAGATTACAAGAGATCCCAGGATTTTCTCTGTGCTTTGGTCTTTATAACTGTGTAGCCCAACCACAGGATGCACAACAGAAGCTGCCGTGTTCTCTCTAAACAAGACCACCATCTCTCACCGTGTACTTCCACTACCTGTCTGAAGATACAGGTAGCATGAGTGTCTCACATGTGTGTCTTTCATGCAGGACTCAATAATTAAGTAAATTATCAGAGTTCAGCTGTCTATTGCCTTTTAGTATAAATGGATTTCTTATTTTTATAATTATTCAAAACCTGTGCTTGATATCTTTCATGAAAACCTGACAAAAGGTGTTATCCAATCATCTGTATCATTTGCTAGTGAGACTATCCTTTTGCTAAGAAAGATGGTCGATTGCATCTCTGGGTGGGCACGTATATATTTAATAAAATAATAGTATCAAAGCAATGCCCTCTGCTGTAAGGTAGGTGCTAAACCCTATATCAGCGGTGCACTCTCCTAGATAATATATATGAGGATGAAGAATAGAAAGTTTGTGTATCATCTGTATCGCCACTTTGAATACTTGCTAGTTCTCTCTGGGTTTTATAATGTCAGTACACTTTCAGCTTTTCATAAATAACCTCTCAAGTTGCAAAGTAGGTCAGTTACCATCTAAGTATATATAGCTTTATTAAAAGTGCCAAATGACTTGCAATGTGTGCAGGTGGATCTGGAGAAGCTAATGATATAGAACACAAATGCCAAACTAGAGAAGTGAAAACTTGTATCTGTCAGCAGTCAGACTTCTGGCACATGGATCTCCCTTCGGATGTTGCACAAATTGCTACAGCAGACTCTATGACATGTCAAGGCATGCCAAAAATCACTGTGACAGAACACTTGGAATACTCCTGCTCTCAATATCCTGAAGCAACCAACTTTTGTCCTTGATCTCTTAGACCTTTCATTGAATCATCTCACATATGAAGGCAATGTAGCCATTCAGGTCATGAATGATCAGACTAACCTCTCAACACAGTCCAGTCTTTTTCGTCTAAGGAGGATCTTTCAAGAAAAGGAACTGATCAAACCATAGCTCAATATTCAGTGCAATTATAAAAGACATCCACAGTTTGTGTCCCATTTCAAAGTTATTTTTCTCTCTTTTAAAGTCTGAGCTTCTAAATTCCTCTGTGCATCACAGGAAGCCAGTGAAAAGTTGAAAAAGAATATCTGAGGCTAGTCACTGTGGGTGGCATTCACTTTATTTCATTTTAGCTATCTGAAATCTAGATAGGTAGGCCTTCACTCAGCACTTTATTATAGATAGCAGAGAGAGAGAAAAAAAAAAGAAAGAGATCTAGATAGCTAGTCATCCCATTATCTTAGACACTTAATGATGGATGGTTTGAGGAGGCGATCCCTGTTGGATGTGATTATATTCTTCTGTTGGCTGTAGAAAAAAAATAGATAACTAGCTTTTCCTAGATTCACAACTTCTAGATGCCAACCATCATCCATGTGAATCCCATTCCCAATGTCTGTGCAACACAGTCATTCTTACTGTGGCCTTACTTTCAGCCTGTCCAGGCTAGCTGCTCTTCATGTCCCTATGAGCTTTATTCATTCCTGTTTCTTTTTCCCATATTATGTCTTGTTTACAGAGAGCACTTTTTGCCCTTTTGAAGCCTTATCATGCTATTAAAAAAACAATTCCTGAAAGAATTATTTAACATCAAATATAGAAACAATCCTTAAAGAAGTCACGTTCCTTGCACGATTAACTGGTGACAGTTACATCACTTTGCCACTACTCTCAAAGTTTCATTTGCTTAAAACCCTCAGTATTTTCATGTACCTTGAGAGTTTTTCATGTTTTGTTGATGGATATACAGTATCTCAAATACATTTTAAAAGGCCAAAAGTCTGGTTGATTACTTCAGTCTAGGATGGTACAGACATGTGAACAATGAATGAAAACTAACAAACTGTATCCTAAGATCAGTACTGTAAATGAAAGAAGTAACTGTATCTGACATTTAAGGAAAAAAAAAAAAAAAAAAAAGACAACTTTTATGATTAGAGCCTGAAAGCCTGATAAAAAGACCAAGGAGCTTAGACTTAAAAATTATAGTACCTGTTAAAGAATTCTGAATCATCTCTATTACCCTGGATCAAAACTGACAGTCATCATGAATTTACAAAAATCAAGCCATTTTGTAGTTTTCCCAGTCCACCATTATTTCCGTGAACTGCATATATTGAGAAATATTATAAAATTTAATTTCCAAATAAATGGAAGGAGGAATGCCTACTAGATGTCAACAAAATAGCCATAGTAATAGATGGAAAAGGACAACGTTATAAGTTTGCCTTCCAGAAGGGTTTCCAAGAAACAGGAAAAAGCAAAAATAAAACAAAAAAAAGTAATGTTTTATTTTGCAAAGGAAAAACATCACATAGTAAAATGGAATAGTTAAGTAGAGTTGTCTGTTTGGGGTCTGAAAGTAAATCAGCTTTGTTGCACACACACAGTGGAATAACTAAAGGTTTCTGGTACCAGCTGACTTAATACTTTCTCATAAATAACCTCCATTCATTATCCCTCTATAAAACTGTCATAAAAAGTGTGTGCTATTCATGTTCTGCAGCTTCCTTACAAATCCATTAAGGTTAAAATTGAAAAACAATGCTCGTAATGTCTAAGACACAATATGTTGGCAAACGTTTACATTTAAAAATGTTAATTAAAACTAGATATTTTATTATGAAAGACATTTTATTAAGTTAGAAAGATTGCTAGAATAAGGAGATGAATGTAGAAAATAATTTTGTAAACAATGCAATCATAAGTATTCAAGATTTAGGATTAATTCTTTCTCTGTTTACACCCAGTTTTCAAGCTGAAGTCAATGGGGCAGCAAGGAAGGCTATGAAATTGTTATGATACGTTGATACTAAACTTGACTTAAGGTATTTTGTTTTTTAATTTACAGATACTACACAAAACATAAACATCAAAAAAAAAAAGGATTTATCCCTAAATTGTTAGCGTAACAAAGCAACTCAAAGGTATTGTCTTCATTTTTACTGTCTTCTGGACTTGTGTGGGAAAAAAATCCTAGGCTTTTTCTGTAGTTTCCTGTATACAGGAATGCTGGTCAGTCAGGTTTTTCTCATAACTTAATCTCATATGTTTTATCTTAGCATAGCTGTACTCAGTATCACTATGTATACTTTATGTTTTATTAAGCAATAAGACAAAAACATTCCATGCAGCTATTACGCTATCTTATTTTAAACGTAGACATGTAAGTTCAAGTGGAAAGACATTAACTTTTAAACATTTTTTTTCTCAACTTTTATATAAATATTTTGGGATCATTCAGGAATCAACTTTCTTCACTCCATTTTTTCTTCTGTAAATCCATGGTGATTTTGTAACCATAATGGAAGTCATCTTGGTTTAGTGTTTTGTTTTTTTTTTTAATAATATGCTGTCTTCTGTGTAAGTAATGTGTCCCATAAATCGTCTCTATGCCTGAAAAATGACCTTTCTAAAAATACAAATGTATTAGATATAGATACAACAGTAGACATATTACTGTTTTTACTATAAGAACATAAAATAAGACTTGTTCTATGGCTTGCATTCTCAGAAAAGCAAAGTAAACACCAAGACGTAGTCTTGGATAAAACAAAGATTTAATGCAAAAAAAGGGTACTTAGCATAATGCCAGAAGGTAGCTTCAGTTTTCTTGCTTGAAATTGGACATGTTAGGAATTTGCCATCACATTTGGAAAATTCAGACTATTTTTAAAGATTTTCGCAACTCCAGTAATGGAGTCACAGCAATGAAGTCACAAACAGCTATGATTTTTGCCCTGTCAATCTCTTTATGAAGTCACTAGTCATGAAGGCAAAGAAGAATATCCAGCAAACATACCACCAGTTTTGCATAACAATGTGAGATTAAAAGAATTGAATTAGATTAATAATTCATCTTAACATTCAGCACACTTGACCTCTTTCTCATTTCTGATTGAAATAGAAAATCAGAAAACTAATCAGAGATAATTTCTGATTCAAGATATCTCCATTTTCAAAATAAGTGTTTGGATGAGAAAAACATGCATAGCTCATTTGATACTACTTGGTATTTGATACCACTTGGTATAAAAGTGCCTTGGAAGTGTACAAAGTGAAAATTAGATCTATTAGTCAAGCTTTTAAATAATATTATTTGATTTGCAAGGATATTACAAATTAACACAGATAACATCTATTCCTCTTCCCAAGTCTGTATAAACAAATCTGCAAGAGTAATGAAATGAGGCTAATTTGCTTCTTAATGCATGATCTTACATGTGGATTTTTATATGACCATTAATTTCAGTAACTGAACACTACAGTTAAAGTAAAAGCAAGAGAGAAGTACACCTTTGTTTCCTCCACAGTTCTACAAAACTTGGCTTCAGTTTCCATAGTTTAAGCAAACATGGTTTAAGTACTTTAATTTAACAGTTGTTTGAGTTACTAAGTATTCTTTTTAGTTTCATATTTGAACTAAAACCCCAAGTGATACAGCCAACACCTCTTTGTTGGGTTTGGTCTGCTTTCTAAATGGCATCACAAGCTGATGAAAAATGGCTCAGATCAAATGACACATAATCTTATAATTTGTTGGGGGAAAATTTTAAGAAAGTCGCTGACCTTCAATGAAATCTGAAATTGGGAAAGATGGCATTCAAAACACTAGAAAAAACACTACAGAAGTCTTATTTCTACCCACAGCATTCTAAAATATTGCTTAAAGTAAAAAATGAGTAAATAAATGCATCCAGTGATTTTCTTGGTTGCTGACTTTAAAACACTTATTCACATATGTTCAAGTTTTTGGGAATTTCACTATTACTGTGATGGACATGATAGGAAGAAAAGCAAAGAAAAAGATTTATGACTTATCCTTACATAATGGGATTTCTGGCCAGACTTACCAATTTTTTTCCAAACCCACATTTTTCTTTGTCTCCGTGTCTTTCTATTTCTTCTGTCAGTGTTAGAATAATCAAACTGCAGCAAAGATAGCAGCCTAGAAATCTCAGAGTGCCTGTCACTAGCCTGAAATCTTGCAGTACCCCTACAGTTCATCCAATTAGGATTTTTTTTCAGAGCATGTTCTGAGAGTCTGACCCCTGATATACAAGCTCAATTTGCAATAAATGCCTGGAAAACTTGGAATGTTCTTGTGAATTGAACAACTCCATAAAAATTACTTTGCCACAGCTGTTAGGTGTCTGACCCGCTTTCTAGTGTGTCATATTTATTTTATATGCCAGAACCAAATCTAAGTCAGACATTTTTTGTCATGGGCCCATTGTCAGGGCCTGGCAAAATATCTGCTTAGAATTTTTATGTCAGTTATGTTCTCTATATTTAAAAGTGTATATATTTGCCACAGAATACTTTCTTCATTTTCAATATTTATTCAAGCAACAGAAAAACAGGCTTTGAAGTGAATTGAAATCCATCGCAGCTCTCCTGAGCTGCTAAGCTGTATTCTTTAGGAAAATGTTTGCCCAAGCCAGCTGGGGAATGCTACAGAAATAAGTAGTAAGACTGGATGTTTTTGTTACATAGTAAATGCCATAATACCAATAAACAACTGTAATTTCCAAATACAATTGAAAAAAAAATGGTCAAAAAAAGAGAATTAATTTGTACTGATAAAAATTCATTCTGACTTAGACTTTTGCCTGCTTTATATTCCGCAATATTGGATACACAGTTCTTAATGGAAAAAAGCTTTCTTTCATCACCCTTCAAAGTTTCTTCGAGATTGGTACATTTCCACAAAACACTTCCAATCATTCAACATTTTTAGACAGGAAAATCATCTCCTAAAAAGTCTCTGGCAAACTCTAGAATACAGTGATTTATTGTTTGTCTAGACCAGACAAGCTTCTTAAAGGAGAGATTAAAACTACGTTCAGACTTGATGAACATTTAAGGAAGATCTAGCTTGTGTGGAAAGAGGGTTTTTTTCTGCCTAGTCATCTAAATTCTGTGTGGCAATCTTACAGTATCAGGATTTTTATTTCCCATCATGATACCTTGACATATATTTCTTTCCTGAAATATACAAGAATGTACTGCAAATCAGGTCAAGAAATTACAGGGAAATATTTTTGAGAAAAGGAATAGAAATTGTTTAGTTCACTGAGACACCTATTCCCCAAAGACAGTTATTTTAAAATGAGTTTTAATTATTCATTCTAAAGCAGCCATCCAGTTCCTGAATGTAGCCATAAAATATTCAAAACTTGGTGTGAGGAATGACAAATGAAAGTCTTGTACTGTACTTTTAAAAGTGCATGTCTGACTTCAAAGTTGTTACCAAAAATGTTTCTCACTAGTCATTCTGAGATATAAGAAATAATATGTCAGCTATAATGGAATCATAAGAGGAGTCTTAAGTCCTAACAATTTAAATATAAAGTTACTAATTCAATTTCTACCTGAAAGTAATTCTCTGTTATGCACAGAAGACAGAAAATATGTATGCGCCATTCTGAGCATATATAATTTCATTTCTTTGCCTATGACATTACTATATCAGCCTCCTACATCCTCTAAGATTTCTGATGATCTAATTTTTCCCCATGTCTGGGACTTCCACAAGACTATTGCACTCTGCTGGTGCCATAGCTCTTGTCAGATGGCACATGGATTGCAATCAGGCAGTAATTTTGTCCAACAGTAATTTGACATTTCTGAGTATGAAAAGAGATTGGTTCTGAAATCCAAACAAATACCTTATTTTGAACATGGGATGTGGAACCTGGCTTCAGAGGTAACTTGTTGCTGCTTTCTATCTAATCACAAAACAGTTAAGATATTTAATTATTTCTGATTTAAGCACAGACTCTAAACACATCTTTTCATCTGGTGGAAGTGCTCACCAAGCCACTTTCAATCATCTATCAGCAGTCCTGCCTAACTGGGGAGTAACAAATGTGACATCCATCTACATGGAGGGCCAGAAGGAGGATCTTGGAAACTACAGGACTCTCAGCCTGACCTCGGTGCTGGGGAAGGTTATGGAACAGATCATCCTGAGTGCCATCATGCAGTATGTACGGGACAACCAAGGGATCAGGCCCTGTCAGCATGGGTTAATGAAAGGGAGGTCCTGCTTCACTAACCTGGTCTCCTTCTATGAAAAGGTGACCTGCTTAGTGGATGAGGGGAAGGCTGTGGATGTTGTTTACCTGGACTTTAGTAAGGCCTTTGACACTGTCTCCCACAGCATTCTCCTGGAGAAGCTGGCTGCTCACAGCTTGGATGGGTGCACTCTGCACTGGGTAAAAAACTGGCTGGACAGCTGAGCCCAGAGAGTGGTGGTGAATGGAGTCAAATCCAGATGGTGGCCGGTCACGAGTGGTGTTCTCCAGGGCTCAGTACTGGGGCCGGTCCTGTTCAACATCTTCATTGATGATCTGGATGAGGTGATCGAGTGCACCTTCAGTAAGTTTGCAGATGATACCAAGTTGGGTGGAAGTATCAATCTGCTGGAGGGTAGGAAGGCCCTGCAGAGGAACCTGGACAGGCTGGATCGTTGGGCCGGGGCCAACTGTATGAGATTCAACAAGGCTAAGTGCTGGGTCCTGTGCTTGGGTCACAACAACCCCATGCAACGCTACAGGCTTGAGGAGGAGTGGCTGGAGAGCTGTCTGGTGGAAAAAGACCTGGGGGTGTTGGTCAACAGCCGCCTGAACATGAGCCAGCAGTGTGCTCAGGTGGCGAAGAGAGCCAATGGCATCCTGGCTTGTATCAGCAATAGTGTGGCCAGCAGGACCAGGGAGGTGATAGTGCCCCTGTACTCGGCACTGGTGAGGCCACACCTCGAGTACTGTGTTCAGTTTTGGGCCCCTCACTGCAAGAAAGACATTGAGGTGCTGGAGCATGTCCAGAGAAGGGCAACGAAGTTGGTGAAGGGTCTAGAGCACAAGTCTTATGTGGACTGGCTGAGGGAGCTGGGGTTGTTTAGTCTGGAGAAGAGGACGCTGAGGGGAGACCTTACTGCTCTCTACAACTACCTGAAAGGAGGTTGTAGTGAGGTGGGAGTCGGTCTCTTCTCCCTAGTAACAAGTGATAGGGCGAGAGGAAAAGGCCTCAAGCTGCGCCAGGGGAAGTTTAGGTTGGATATTAGGAAAAACTTCTTCACCGAAAGGGTGGTCAAGCATTGGAACAGGCTGCCCAGGGAAGTGGTTGAGTCTCCATCCCTGGAGATATTTAAAAAGTAGTGGTGGACTTGGCAGTGCTAGGTTAATGGTTGGACCTGACGATTTTAAAGGACTTTTCCAACCTAAATGATTCTGATTCTATGATCTCAGTTTTTGTGAAATTATAAACCAGGACGAACCAATACATCAGTACAGCCCTTGCCACTTGTATTAAGAACAATTGATTAAAAGTTACAGGATATTTTATTTTCTCTGAAAGCAAACATTGGTGTATGCATTAACATGAAAATGGATATCTTTAATCTAGGCTGATGCTGATACAGGGTGAAGAACAGTGAAGTAACACTGTGTTACAAATTAGCCATTCCTCTTTTTCTTTGCTTCCAGACATCCGTAGACCACTAAACTACACTGATCACTACAATTCACAGGTTCTAAGAAAATAGCAAATAAACTCAAATATATATATAATATGTTTTTATACATATTATATATGTATTTACACATATTATATATATAAAGTGCTGGAAGCAAGGACTTGCTGAGAGACAATCAGCTGCCTCTGCAGGTGTTGATTAGTACATGGAATAAGAACAGAAAATGTGGCTTAATTCCTTCATTGACCTTTACTGCATTATGGTAAAAGATTAATGAAAACTCAAGTGTTATTATTGGTATGGAGAGTTGGGGACAGAATATTTTAGGAAAGGATATTCTTGCTAATACATGTCATTAAACGGAAGAGATGCAGGACAAGTATGACTTTGCATTCCAGTAGTGATTTTCAAGCATATTTTAAAGTAAATTAATATAGACAAAAAAGCATGTCCAAAACTGTAAATAACGGATGTTTGCTGTGTCTCATAAATCTACTAGTCAGTTAAACTAACTGAAAAAGTAGCCAAGGAAAGTTGGGTAGCACTTTTCCATCTAATACTGATAATGTGAGAGGATTTGTTATGTAGAAATATATCACGTTTATTTCCAGATATCACTGTATAGAGCTGAAGTTTTAATACATTGTTGCCAAAATAAGTTTTGATATTAGAATTTAATATTGTTCCACTTCATGTGGAGGATAATTTTTAGGAAAATATTCAATGGAATACAAAGTTATATTATACATAGCTATCACTAATGTATCAACATTTATTTGAAATGAGATAAACACCATGTAAAAATGTCCTCACAATTCTGGAACCATTTTTTGGCACAAAATTTTCTAAGGACTGATTCTTAGTTTACGTGACTCCATATTGCTTTTGCAATTGATATCTACATAGCTATAACTTTTCACTACTTTGAAGCATCCTTTTTTGCCCAGAGAAAGAAAGACTCCTCTTTGTGAACAGTTCATCAGCTTTACTCTGATATTGCCAAGGCTCTTTTTTTAATTTTCAGTTTTATCTTTTTCCCAAAGACACCTACTTCCTGTTTCTAACTTCTCCCTTGATTTTAGGGCAAACATACAATTCTGATGTAATACTCCTTTTTTTTGTTTTTCTTCACAAATGTTTCTGATAGACAGAATTTTGAATACCAATATCCCATCATTCTAGTTCATTCTACAAAAACATTAGTAGTAAAAATTGTGTCAGGTTGGTTATGTACTAAACTTTCAAATTATTTTTGCTTTTTTCTCCTCTATTCCAGTGCTTGATTTTTAAAATTTTTTTAATATATATAAACATACCAAATATTCAGTAGATTTGGCCATTATTTTTCTTCTTTCTTCATGTATAATTCTATTCCTGTTTCCATGGCCCAGGACTCATAGAGGTCATCCCTTTGACCATACGAGTTTATTTTATTCACTGTGAACTGCTTCCCTTCATACCTAAGCTAAAAGTTGAGAGGTGATGTTCTAACACCTCTTCCTCCTTGTGAATCAGATGGACCCATTGTTGTTTCAGCATGAATACCCTTGATAGACTTTTGTTGATTCTTGTAAAAAATTACATCTTTTCTGTTTTCTTAGGGAGACACTCTAATGGACTACAGCTGTGCATCAGTACATTGTGTCATCTATGTCTTTAGACCAGTTATTTTGCCTGTGGCATTATCAATTAATATTTCATATCTCAGAAAGCTATACAATTTTTAGAGTTTCTAAAACCAGCCCATCCTTTTTTCCTGGTTTTGTATCAGAGAAAAAGTTATTAATTATATTTGTGAGTTGGAGAGCCATCATAAGCAGTTTGGTCAGTATAATAGTCAGAAAAGAATCTTGGAAATAAAAATTATTTTCAGTTATAACATTAATTCAGATTAATTCAATTACAAATCTACACAGCTTCACTTATACCCAGGATCTTCTTATCTTTCAAACCTTCAGCTTTTTCTGGCGCTCTGCAATAAGCACATTACAAACACTCAGGAAATGTTTTACTCAAACAAGTCCTTTTCTTCTGCTCATTAGATGTAATCACAATATTTTTGGATATGCAGGGTAGATTACTTCATGTAACTTTATGCATATGTGTATGTCTGTTCTGGACTGCTTCTCAAACCCATGCAATGGTCAATTAATCCATGTGTCAGCCATTCATTCTATAATAGATTGCATCTCATCCTGAGATGCCTTTCTCTATATATAGACAGTAGAAAGAATTTGTATGATTGTCATAGACTAAACATTTGATTTTAGAGAGCTAAATTTGGTAAGATGAATCCAATACTTGCTGCCTTGAAGAAAGCTAACTATTACATTCAAACACCAATGGAAAAAATGTCATTAACACAGCTTCAATTATTTGTTGCCTTTCAGCCTCTGTTTAAATCCATTTCTTGAGTAACATCCGTACTTTTGGTTATCAGTATGTATTCAAATCACCTGGGTTTTAAGAGATTCTAGACTGCCTTTAAATCTGGGCCTTTACAGAACACTGATACATGAAAATCACCGTCTGAAATTCTTTCACCAACATTAATCTTCTTTAGGATTAAGCTCCTCCCTCTGCAGAACTTTCAGCCCAAGATCAATGCAGTAATACATTTCTGTACTTTCCACAGAATTGCTGAAAAATTTAGGCTGGAAGGGACCTCTGAAGGTCAACTAGCAAACCCTCCCCTCCAAACAGGCCTAACTTTAAATCAATCTTCTCATACATAAGCATCCACATTCTCAATTTACTGTGGTTGCTCTGGCTCACAGTATAATACTTTAAAGACAAATCAAAGCTAAAACCAAGCTTTTGGAATTTATACATTTATTACAAAGTAGTTAGGTTGCTATGCATAATTATCAATATCTACCAAATGTGAGAAAGGCTAAGTTTCAGTAAGTTTCACTTCTTATAGTAAGACAAAATCCATTCTGACCACCTTCTTCCAGCTAAGCTGTCTTTTTATCATGGCTGCCTTTGTTGGCAAGGGCTTTCATTGAAGGCACTGTCCTACATCCCTACTACCTGTTCTTGCACTGATGTTATTTAATCTCCTACTATACCCAATCCTGGAGGTAATCAGCAGCTGCTTGTCACAGAGTCATTAACAGTCAGTGCCTTTCCTAATGCTAACCACATTTTCTGAACAGAACAGGACTATTCTGTTTCGATGACTCCTGGATGACTTTATTCATCTTACCAGACATCATCTACTCTTACTACAAAATGGAGATCCTAATCTGTACTGAAGGTTACTATCATAAAGAATAGTTCATAAAACAAAAAGGAATCCATGGACTGACACATAGCCCCCAGACCATCATGATTTTATTTTTCTTTTGGTAACCCAAATCAAATATTGGAAAGTTTTAGGCAGTTACATAAATCAGACCTTTTGAACAGAACCTATGGATTAACAACAGCATTTCAAAACAGGACAAAATGGCCTCTAAGAAATCTGATTTTTTATTTTGTTTTGAAGATTCATTTTGTTCAATAATTTGTGACATAGCACCTTTCAGTACCTGGAAATACACTACTGTTTGACACCCACTTTCTGCGGAAAGTTTCCGGAGTAAATTATATAAAAAATGAGAAGGTTCCACATATTTTATGTGGAATCTTCTCATTTTACAGATGAGAAAACTTACTGGCAAGGTAGAAAACTTTAGCAACAACACAGCATGAAGAAAAGTCCTAAGAGAATGAAATATGCTAGGAATACTGATACATGGCATACTAGGCATCACTAAAATGCATTTACTTAATCCAGGAACTAATTGTTTTCATTGTAACTGAATTCAAAGAGATCATCTGAGTTAATAAATTAACTCTTTTATACCTCCAGCTACTGATTTTATCTATGATATTATAGTTTTTAAAGTCTTAACTATACAGCAGTAGCTCCTGCTAGAGAAGTAGTTTTCAATAACACAGAATATTCAGTATACCAATATTTGATGCCTCTGACATATTTCTGGCATACTTTTTTTTCTCACAGTCTATTTACACAGAATTTTTTTAAAATCAAAAGCCATTCCCACAATGGGCTCCTTAGATAGTGGAAATCAGCATAGTTACCAATTATTGTGGAAGTGTAATAGTTTCTCACAAGTATATAAAAATGTGGATATTTAGGTTTTCTACTTAATTACCTAGTCAGCCTTTGAGTAGGTACCCCTCACACTGTTGTAAATATAGAATTTTGATACAGCAATGGAGTTTGCTTCAAACTGTGGACCTGAATCTGCTGAAGGCAAGACTGTACGAGTAACACCCTCTAGAAGGAAACATGAATGATAATTAGATTATTTTTTCTAAATATTCCTGCTCAAGTGATTTATTTTTAAAAAAATACCTCGTCTTTTGTCAAAAGAATATTTAGTTTTATTCTGTATTTTCTGTAATGAAAACTAGTTTTTAAATTTACCTGTATTTCTGATTAATTTTAACAGACATTTAGGGTTTTTTAAAAGCTATTATAATTTTACTTCACCATTAACATTGGAAAGATTTGCAAGGATAAATAATTTCCCTGAAATAAAGTTAATCATGGATAGAGACTTGCTGTTGACTACAATAGAAGAGGGAGAGAGACAATGTTCTTATTTAAACCACTCTATAAAAGCTGTTAAATTTATTGCTGAGACTCTAGCAAATCTGATCAGCCTTTACTGAAATAGTTTTCCCTGAGAATGGTGCTCATCTGTCCATTAATCACCATTTATGTGGATATAGGTAAGTCACTCATGAACATACAGAGAGCAAGTTTTTGATCAAGTGTGTTATTGATTTCACCATCACATTATACCTATATACAACTTAAATCTACTGATATTTCAGGTTTTTTTATGTCATTATGTAGTCAAAATATTCAGTTATCTTACTAGTATTCAGATGGTCAGATATTTTATATAAGAAAGGGATTATGAAATAGTAATAAGCTTGTATATTTCCAATATTTTTTTTCCGATTCCACAGAATCATGTTTCTTTGAGGAAAGGATTATGGTAGGGAAATAAAAAAGTGAAAATAATATCTTCGTATGTTTACATCCTCCTCATAAGCAGAATTATAATTTGTATATTACCATGTAAATAATGAGATTCCCTTGAAATCATACTGACATATTTCTGTATTTAAAGGAGTCACTCTAAATCTTTCTTGAAATGTATATTTTAGTCTAGCTTTTTATATTTGTTAGAATGTCAAAATTTCTGTACTTTGTTCCCATGTGGTCTCTTACGATGTTTTTTTCCAACCTAGAGTTCAATTTTACATCAGGACATTTTTCACAAAAGCAAAGTTCTGTGCCATCTTTTGAGACTTCGCGTTTAACTTCTTTGGCAATACACTGAATTGTCCAAACTGTCATACTGTGGCAATGACAAGAGGAAAAAATCTTTTCCTTTCTGTCTCTTTCTGTGATAAATCTTCCATTGCCTAAGCTCTCTTTGTGCAATGCAGTATTCAATACATTCATGCTTTACCACTCTTATCAGTTCCTTTCACAGAGAAACCATAGTCCCTGTTAGACATTTACTTCTTTTGGAATATCTTTCTCATGCAAATATGACTAAAATAAAACAAAAAAGCCTCTTTTGTGCCTGTCAATTTGGGGGAGTGCCTAATAATCCTTTTCGCAATTCTGCCTGTGCAAAGTTGCACAGAAGGAGTAGTGAAAACAAGTTTTATCTGTATTATGGATGTGCTGCTTGCTAACTAGTTTACTTATTCTACCCCTTGCTGCTATTGCTGATTTTGAAGAGTAACAGAAATATTAACTCTATTTATTAATTAAGGATAAATATAAACTCTACTTGTAAATATATGACCAGATTTCTGTATCTGAATAGATTTCCCTCATTTCATCATCAAAGTACAGGTTTATCCAGATGTGAGCTAATGCCACTGTTTGTCCTCATAAACCATAAGGTTTAGGGGTTTTTTAATGGGGTGCAAATTTTTGTTCTGATTCCTGGATAAAAGATCCTTGGCAAAATCACCTAACACTTGATTATTTTGCTTCAGGCTGCAATAGTGACTGTCTTTAAGTTCATTTAAAGCTTTGCGGAGAGGAAAGAGAACTTCCAGGCAATCTTATTTCCTTGCCTAAGCCACGGGCAATAAGAAGTGTAAATGGGGCACTTGGCAAATCATCTAGTGAGCATTTAGACTAATTAAAACGTGATGAAGGCTGTTTTGAAGATTTCAATTTATAATTTATATTGCAGTGGAAGTGAAAAATCTTACAGCTGTTTTTGGTAAGAGTAGCTCACAGGTCTGATGTGGTAAATTTCCTCTTTATCCAACAACCACATTTTTTTTAGAATGTTATCTGGGCAGAAATTGAAAAGAAATGCTATGTTAGATCTTTGTCATCACAGAATACAGATTAGAAGTCTGCTTGGAAAATTTGGATATTTGGAAACCTTGGAACATTTTCTTAAGTGAGGAGAAAAAGGTCAGAGATTGATTGGAACAACTGCTTACTTTTATCCCTGAAATACCACAGACTGGATGAACTACTGCCTGTCTTGTCATATGAGGACTCCAGGAGACAGTATTGGGTAGAACATAATATACATGGAAACACATCCAGAGAAGAGTGAAAGCTTTTGCATATTTGCTCATCCTTGATTTCTCCATTCTTCCATTTCCAACCTCTAAAACCCTTTACTTCTCTTTTTTAAGAGAAGTCATACTGCTTTGTGGAAAAAAACGAGGTTAATGATAAATTTACTTAGGTCAGGGTCCTCAAAGCATCCTCTGCTCTGGAAACACTGGGCAATATGCTTATGAGCATCCACAGGAATCATACCCTCTCAGTGTCCCACTTCAAGAAACATGAAAGCGTGTAGTTGTGCAGAGCATAAATGGCTTCCAGCTAAAACACACAAGTTGCTTTTTTTTTTAAGATAGTCATTTATTTTACAGAAAAAGGGAAGGGAAGGGAAGGGAAGGGAAGGGAAGGGAAGGGAAGGGAAGGGAAGGGAAGGGAAGGGAAGGGAAGGGAAGGGAAAAGGAAAAAGGAAAGGAAAAAGGAAAGGAAAAAGGAAAGGAAAAAGGAAAGGAAAAAGGAAAGGAGAAAGGAAAGGAGAAAGGAAAGGAAAAAGGAAAGGAAAAAGGAAAGGAGAAAGGAAAGGAGAAAGGAAAGGAGAAAGGAAAGGAGAAAGGAAAGGAAAGGAAAGGAAAGGAAAGGAAAGGAAAGGAAAGGAAAGGAAAGGAAAGGAAAGGAAAGGAAAGGAAAGGAAAGGAAAGGAAAGGAAAGGAAAGGAAAGGAAAGGAAAGGAAAGGAAAGGAAAGGAAAGGAAAGGAAAGGAAAGGAAAGGAAAGGAAAGGAAAGGAAAGGAAAGGAAAGGAAAGGAAAGGAAAGGAAAGGAAAGGAAAGGAAAGGAAAGGAAAGGAAAGGAAAGGAAAGGAAAGGAAAGGAAAGGAAAGGAAAGATATTCCATTCACTTATGGAGTAGATATAAGACAATAAGAAGTCTTCCAGTTCTTCCATTTCACAAAAAAAAAAAAGTCCAATTTTATTTTCTTGAACTAAATGATATAATTTTTGGCACTTTGGGCTCCATCCTACAGCATTCCACCAGTTTTCAAGACCTTTTAAGGGAAACAGTCATTTTACTTTCTCCTGAAAATTTGTCCACTGCATGGTGAAAGGACTAGAAGGCATGACTTATGAGGAGTGGCTGAGGATACTAGGTTTGTTCATCTCAGAGAAGAGGAGACAGAGGGATTACCTCATTCCTAGGATGTGAGGAAATGGCTTAAAGCTGCGTCAGGGAAAGTTCAGACTGGATATTAGGAAAAGGTTTTTCACTGAGAAGGTCGTCAAGCACTGGACAATCCCAGGGAATTGGTCATGGCCCCAAGCCTGTCAGTGTTCATGAAGTGTTTGGGCAATGCTCATAGATATATGTTTTAACTTTCAGGCTGCCCTGTGTGGAATAAGGAATTGGACTGGATGATCCTCACGGGTCCCTTCCAACTCAGGATGTTATATAATCCTATGATGGTTAGCTTGATCTTACTGTTGTCATGAAGTGGTTTATTCATTTACATTTGGATATTCTTACATGTGTCTGCTCCTAGTCATTTTTATACCTGGCAAGGGGTATGCATGCTTGGCTTAGTCTTGTGAACTGTTTCTTTTATGATCTAGATTTTTTTTCCCATGGAGAGTATTACATCTTTTCTTTTATTGCACTGCAATTCCTATTTCTTTTACAGACACAGAAAGGGGAATAAAATCAGTGAGGAGAACTTTCATTCATTGCTTACTTCTGAACACACAATAATTCAGTGTAAAAATACAAACAGCCAAAATTAGCTGTTGCTTTTTCTTTTTTGTGTCTGTAAACATACCTGAACTTTTACATTTGCTTGAATCATACATTGAACTTTCAAATGACAACTGTGAAGTACCTAGTATCAATCTTCCTAAGACTATTTGGTGTATGGACTATAAATCTTCACCTATTCTGAGGAAAAAGCTGTTTAGAAAATAGATTCAGGTGAACTCTTAAAATATCTGCACTGAAAAACTCTAGAGGTCACTCAGAAAACCTGTATATCTTGGGTATGTTATGTTTGACTTAGCTGCAAAATAATCTCACTCTTGGTGCTTCTGTACAGCCAGTGTTGCTGAGAATCAGAGCTGAGATGACCAGAACAATAAGTGGATTTAAAACATTTTCCTCCATCTTTGGATGAAGGCTTTCAGGTTTTTACTGTTGTCATGTGTTCACCTGTCCATATTTGATCAAAGAAAGATGAATCACATTGAAATCAAAATGCAGTTTTTGCCCCATTAAGTCAACAGTCTGACTGAAGCCAATCAGTCTGTTGATATCCTTTCATTTCCATCACTTTCCTGACTTCTCATTCCCTTGTTTACCTTTTAAACTCTCTTACGTTAATTAAATTACCTCCCTCCAAAGCTATTTGCTCTCATTCACTGTGTTAAATCATATTAATCCTTTTGCATACAGCTTTATATCATGCTATTCCAGAAGCCACCTTTCTCACATTATTCAAGGCCTCTAATTCACCTGTTTTCTGAATGTCGTGCCATCAGACTCAAATGGCAGTGGAGGTACTCTGAATATGGTTGCTGCTTAGCTGTCAAGGCATTCATTTTTGAAGAGAATTAGACTAGGCAAGCATGCAATTTTAAATACTTTTCTATTGTGAGATTATTATACAATACATGATGTATTTAAAGAATTGAAGAAATGTTGATTTTCTGCTTGTTTCAAATACCTGTCTCTGATGAATTTAAATAGCTTTATTGGTACTTTTTTCCATAAGTCAAAAATTTATTTAAAAAAAATCTGATTGTGACTTTTGGACTAACATTACACTTTGATTTTCTGTGTTCCAGTGATTTCCACTGTTATCTAAAACATTATGTTTATCATTTGTTTTCTATAAATTTATTGGTCTCTCATTTTTCTCCTGCAAAGTGGTTCTTTATGAACTGAAACTTTGCAAACACTTATGAAATTATTTTATAACAAAAGTTTACAAAAAATGAAATAAAAATAAAACAATGCATTGCTCCAAAGCCTTGGAGTACTTAAGACCCCAAACTTTGGAAGTACACTTGGTCTCCCGTCTCTCATGTATTCTACTTATAAAGAAAAACAATGAACAGCCACAGCATTCATTTTCAGTTATCTTCCCCACTGTGCTACTGTTACCATTGACACTAAATTGGGGCTTCTCAGAGATTTTTTTTTTCCTCCAGTGCAGGCATTACTTGATTTTCTGCACACAATGAACCTCTTTTTATGTGTGTAGGGTGGGGAGGGCACGGGGACATTCTGTTGCTGCATCTCACTCTGCAGTTCCTTCTCACTTCTCCTCCTGTATGTTTGAAGCTAGGACCATCTGTCAGTCATTAGGAATGTTGTTAGCCTTTTCTTTCTCATATGCTCCAGTTCTTCTATCACTGCCAATTTAAACATGCAGTTTTTCTGCATAATGATGTCTTGTGATTTCTTTATGCCAGCAATTTAAATGGCTTGAGGTTAGGAGAAAAAAATGTAATTTAGAATGAGAGCCCAATAGTTGAAAGAAACAAACATTGGGCTAACAGATTAGTTTGCTATCTGATCTGGGGAAAGAGATAACTGAGTTTTGGCCATCTAACTTACAAGAGAAGAATGTAGGCCTGGCTAGTGAGAACTGGGGGCACGGATATGAAATTCTTGCTTACAGAAATAGCTGTCAGTTTTCCAAACAATTAAAGAGCGTAATCAGCATAGTTTGTATGTTATGGGGATGTTATATTGTATCTGTACTTAACTAAACAGAAAATTTTGAAGTGCTCTGTCTTAATTATTGTCTCATAAATCATAGAAGGTTAGGTTGAAAGGAAGTTCTGGAGATCCAGTGGTCCAACCCCCTGCCCTGCTCAGAGCAAGGGACAACTTTGAAGTTATACCCAATTTCAAAGTCAGGTAATGTTCAGGATATAAAGCCAACTGTTAATGTCTCCATGGACAGAGATTCCACAAACTCACTGAGCAACTTGTTCAAGTGTTTAATCACCCTCATGGTGAAAAAATTATTTCTAACATCTAATCTGAATTTGCCTTGTTCCAGCTTATAGCCATTGCTTCATGACCTTTCACTGTGAACTTCCAAGAAGAATCTGGATCCATCTTCTCTATGTCATCCCATTAGGCAGTCGAAGTGTACTTTGTCATCATTCTGCAGTCACTCTTGATGTGCTTGGGGTCTTCCTTCACAGTATTGTTGGTGCCACATAGACAATAAAGAGTAATAGTTTGAAAGCCAGATAAATCTTGGCAATGCCTCTGCAAACATTCTGGATCTGAACTCCTGGCAGGCAATAAACCTCCTGAGACAGATAATATGGTTGACAGATGGATGTCTCCATCTACTGTCTTCCATTGTTTCCTATTGGTGCTGACAAGTAGATCAGGTTCAAGCAGCTCTGATGCTACCCTGAGATTTGTTCCTTTTCAGCTGTTGCCAGTACCCTATACCTATTCTGCTAATGCACATCTGCAAATGGAGAAGGAGCCTTCCTCCTCTTGCTGATTTTGGGACTGTCCATCCCAAACAAGTGTTTGAATGCAGCCTCTAATTGTTCCTTTCTGTATGCAATATGGTTTTCAGATTTTTTTCTTTTCCAAGGTCCACTCCAAAGAATCTTTCCACTTTCTCTTTGTTCTCTCTTATATTACAGTGTCTGCTTGCTTACTTTCATTGCTCCTTCACCTGATGGCTCAGTGCCTGGGCAGCTCCCTTTTGGAGCTCCATCTGGGTTAGGTCTCCAGTGAGCCAGGGGTGATTACTCCAGCTTGTACCTGGGAGTGTGCTCTGTAACACATAATCACTTTCCCACAGTGACAAGGCAGACCAGAGATCCCATGACTCCAACTGAGGTCCTCACCAGTTTAGTACATGGAGACATAGGCAGGAATCCTCACACTTCTCTGCAGTGGTGTATTAATTTAAGAATTCTAAAGGATTTTCTCATTTTCAAATCACAATTAGAACTAAGTAAAATTAAGTTCATTATCAAATACACACACACATATATATATGTATATACATATACGTAAGGCCAGATATAAAGTATGCACTCAGTAAGGTATTCATCATGTTGATAAATTTAAGCATGCTTTAAAAGTGCTTGTGAAAACTTTTATTTCAGTTCACTCTGTCATAAAGTCATTTTTACGTAGGAAAGTCAGACAACTGCATGTTCTATGCTGTTTTGGGCTTCCTGTTCAAAGATGTGTTTTAATTATAATTTGCATATGTTTTTGAAATATCATTGTGCAGCATTCATCATTGTCAGAGGGTATATCAGAAATGCTGCAGCTTTTACATGAGTGTCAATATTTTCTTTACGTATCTCAACTAATCTGTGTTTTTTTGTTTGCGTTTTAGCACTAACTGTGTTACTACCTGAAGTATTTTTTTTTAATTATGTCAGAAGACAAGACTATGTATCTGATGTGAGTTAAAACAGATGCTATTTGTATCTCAGAAATCAGTATTAAATGTATTTCAATAGTTTGCTTTGCTGGACTTGGAAGCAATCCAATGTAAAATAGTACATTGTCATGATTAAGTGCCAAAAGCAATCCTAACCTCAGCATAAAGTTTTCTTTTCAAAATCAGCAGAGCTAATGGAGGAACCTCTTGGTACTAATGGAAAATGTATGACTTTGCATTGGCTATTCCTAACTTTTACCTGGACCAGTGGTTTCCAAAACATCTGATGAAGAATCACTTGCAATCCTTGCAATGTAAAATAATAATAATAATAATAGAAAGTTAAAATGTGCAATTATAAGATAGTGCTTCAAGTTTCAAAGTTCCTTATCTTACAACCAAGCACACAAATCAGTACAAATCAGTTCTCAAGACTTCACAGAGGATTTTGATCAATTTTCTTTCCCATTTATATTTTGTTTGTCTGATTCTGGTAGACATGAGTGATGTTTTGCATTCTTGCCTAAATACAGCAGCAACTGGTTTCTAACAGCTACTTTTAGGGTCTACTGTATTAGTATAATACAGACTTTTGTTATATTCAGTAGCTGGAAAAGTGTTACTTGTCTGAAATTTTTTTTCCACTCAAGGTTGACCAAAGGATAAAGGAAGATCTCTTTCATTTAGGGTTAGGCCAAGTGTTTAAATTTACAGATTAAACTATCTACTTTATATGCAGGAAATAGGGATAAAATATCTCTGAATCCTTCACTGTATAGTGGTTTTTTAATTGGGTTGTGAATGTGTTATGTGCTGTTCACTTCTTTTTATTTTTACAAGAAGTTACATCAATACCTTACCTTGGATATTTGCTGTACTGGGAGCAATTCCTACAAGATGGTGGTTTCACTTGCTGGCATCAGGCAGGATGTATTCAGCATCCTGGGAGTGCCTAGAATACCAATTATCTTTAACTTCTAAACAGTTCACCTGACACCAATCTGTTATCCAGTGAACATAATTTCATCTTTTTTATAAAATTAGAAGTTAAATTTGCAACTTTTTCCCTACTAGACTTTTTCTAGTTTTAATTTTTCATTTGTTCATTTAATTTCCTAAGTCACATACTACATTGTGTCAAGCCAGTCACATCATAGTCTGTTACATCACATTACAATAGTTAATGCATTTTGGCAAGTGTAACCCTTTGGGCTCATCAGTCACCGAATTATGTTCTTTATAAACATCTTTATTATTCTGTGCATGGTATGCCTCTTCTTGTAATGAATGCAAAATGGTGTGTGACCAAAAAGTAAGCACCCTGAAAAGAGGACAAACAGTAAATGATGAAAAATTTGTGGAGTAATTGAAGAGGTTTCTCACTGAAGGAGAATGCATTTCCACAATAAAATTATTACAATTTCAATAGTTCCTGTGATTCCTGTTTGCTATTATATTTCAAATACACATTTGAGTGACCAAATTATAATCTAAATCAATTTAGATTTACCATATTGGTAATGAATATTTCAGGTGTAATTTTAAAATGAGAGCATGGCCTCACACATAAAGAAAATCAAAGTCATAGCCATTGTATACTTTCATTTAGTGTCAAAGGTGTTACAGAAAAACAGACAACCTACCTTCACACATCCTCTGAGAACATATAGTTGTTGAGAAATGATAGCCATTAAGATTAGGGATTTTAACCATCACCTGTGTGGTGAGTTGACCCTAGATGGATGTCAGGTGTGCACCAAAGCTGCTCTATCACTCACCCTCCTCAACTGGACAGGGGAGAGAAAATATAATGAAAGTCTTGTGGGTCAAGATAAGGACTGGGAAATCCCTCAGCAATTACCATCACAGGCAAAACAGACTTGACTTGAGGAAATTGATTTAATTTATTGCCAATCAAATCAGAGCAAGGTAATGACAAAATAAAACCTAAATCTTAAAACACCTTCCACCCACCCCTCCCTTCTTCCAAGGCTTAACTGTACTCCCAATTTTTTCTACCTCCTCCCCCACAGCAGCACAGGGGGACGAGGAATAGGGCTTATGGTCAGTTCATCACACATTGTTTCTGCCACTCCTTCCTTCTCAGGGGGAGGACTCCTCACACTCTTCCCCTGCTCCAGCGTGGGGTCCCTCCCACGGGAGACAGTCCTCCATGAACTTCTCCAACATGAGTCCTTCCCACAGGCTACAGTTCTTCAGAAACTGCTCTAGCATGGGTCCCTTCAGGACCAGACTGCTCCAGAGTGGGTTCCTTCCACAGGGTCACAAGTCCTGCCAGCAAACCTGCTCCAGCTCCTCTCTCCATGGATCCACAGGTCCTGCCAGGAGCCAGGTGCAACCACCGTCACTGATTGGCTCGGCCTTGGCCAGTGGCGGGTCTGTCTTGGAGCTGGCTGAAATTGGCTCTATTGGACATAGGGGAAGCTTCTAGTAGCTTCTCACAGAAGCCACCCTTATAGCCCCCCCCCGCTACCAAAATCTTGCCAAGCAAACCCAATACAACCTGCCACCCAAAGCAGATAATGAAATAATGCCTTAGAATTTTAATGCTAATATTCAAAAAGTTTTGTTACATTTCAGAAGTTCTAAGGAACAGGAAGAAAGTTAAAATTATATTAGTACTTTAAAGATGGATGATAGTGATGAGAACCAGATTATTAGAATGACTGATAGCGGTGGGTTGACCCCAGCCAGCAACTAAGCACTCACCAGCTGCTTGCTCACTCTTCCCCAGCAGGATGACAGAGAGAATCAGAAGGGCAAAAGCAAGAAAAACTTGTGCGTCGAGATATAGTTTAATAAGTGAAGGGTAAAAAAAGAAAAAAAAATTATATAAAAGCAATCCCTCACCACCTCCCTCCAGCAAACTGATTCCCACCCAGTCCTCAAGTGCAGGCTAGTTTGGAAAACCAACACCCCCCTGCCCAGTTTTACAGCTGAGCATGACTCATACAGTATGGAATATCTCTTTAGTCATTTTGGATCAGCTGTCCCAGCTGTATCCCCTCCCAACCTTTTGCCTGCTCCCAGCCTATTCTTTTGCAGGGGTAGAGTGAGAAATAGAGAAGGTCTTGATGTTGTGCAAGCATTGTTCAGCAATAGTTAAAACACTGGTGTGTTATCAACATAGATCAAAAAACAGCATCAAATGGGCTGCTATGAAGAAAATTAACTCTGTCCCAACCAGACCCAGTACATTGATACCAGTACATTCAATCAATATGAAATAAGAAAACATACGCTGGTCAATATGGTCCTATCAAACTTAGTAACCAGTGTTTCAAAAAGTGCCTCAGAAGGCAACACACTCCTTTCTCATAAAGACATCATGTACCCAAAGGATGAAACAGGGTAACTAAAGAAGGACACTGACAAAGACCTATATATAGCAAGCAAACAGCATGTTTTTAATATAGCCAGATAGATGTAGTCACACAATAGGGAACAAGGATATTAATGAGTGATCAATCCACAGCAGATTAATTCTCCAAAAGTGAGCAACCAATTTGAGCCATATTTCAGATGGGACTTAAGTAATCCTTCTATGTTTAAACAGGTAAAAATGAAGTAAGCAATTAATTTGCATGGTCATTGATGTGGATTCCCACAGTCCAGGAAAGCAATGGATACACTTGAATAGGTTCAAAGAAGAAATACAGGATGCTTAAAAATTGGAAAATATGTCGTAAAACAAAGGACTGAAGAGTTCAACCTTTTTTACCTTATTATTGAGAAGGTATAAGGAAGTTCTGATTGTGGACTAGAGCTGCCTGCAATATTCCAGGTAACTGTGTGGATATAGAAGCAGATAGAATAATAGAACTTGCACCAAATGTCAGAATTGAATTTTTATGTTATTAACATCTTGAAGTTTTAAGTGAATCTCAATTCTGAAATGACCTTCTACACAGAATTGGCAAATAGACAACATTTTAAGCAATTCAGACTTGTTCTGGGACTAAAATGCTGACTGAAGGATCTTACTGTGGGATTTGCAAGACTGCAAGCAAATATTTATATTCACTATGGCATACTAACTCAGGCAGAATAATGTGGAGGCTATGCCACAATCATTGTTGAGTGCAGTCTTGAACCATATACTACAACACAACATCTTCTAAATTCTGCATATGTTTAGGGAGCAAATATTTGGCTAGCCCTGTGTTCTGCAGCAGAAATTGACTATGATGTCCAGACCACACTCTTTTTCCAGATACTCTAATTAACATTTCCTATTTTTGAGAGTTGTCCTTTCATAATAAATGGTGAGGCGCAGTATGATTGTCTCAGATTGACCTGATATATCTGTCTGCAATCTGTCAACTGAAAAGATATATGCAAATTAATGCATTTTTGTAAAATATAGCTTGGTGGGCACCTGTCAGCCAGCCAAGTTTAACTCACCACAGCTCATCAAGTGCTTTCACCATTGTATTTACACCAGTCTGGGCCATGACTTTCATAGGGCTGAGATTTAAAATTCAATGTAGCCAAGAGCTTCTTCAAGTAAAGGAAGTTTGTTGGTTTTTTGTTTTTTTGGGTTTTTTTAATGTAACCCTCAGGATCAGCTGAACAATTATCAAATGATGCTGCTAATTTACATCAAGCTACTGTCTATAAGCTAACATTTAAATAAGTAACTTGATTTTCTGTCCAACCAGTGTCACAGATGAGTGGTTAGGCTGCTCAAAGAATCACCATCAAAGATATTTGCAAATACTGACTTTAATAGAAATCTATAAAAGTGTGATTTAACAGAGTTTGATGGCAAGGTTCACTCTATTACTTATTAAATGAATGGAATATTTATCTATATATCTGAAGAGAAAGAAATAGGAAATAGAGTTTGAAGAAAATACAAGGAGGAAAAGGGGAGCCCTCCCCTTGAGTAATGACATTCAGAATGGACCCCTTTGCTTTCTAAACAACTTCTCACAGAGGAGCCTAGGTGCGGCTGGATCCAATCCTCATCTCAGAGCTGGGCAATGATTTATGTCTAAGGATTATATATGTTTAGCAGCAGTTTATGGTTTGCTTGCAGCAAGGAGAAAATCACAGGAATTTAGCAGTAACTAATCATTGATTAATTTGGCATCTACAAAGTGCTTAAATGAGGTTTACTACAATATTTATATCGATACACACACACATGACCACACAATAGGCCTAAATACTCGTTATATATGCAGACGAAGGTACTTATTGAAATACGCACAGTTAAAGGCACCAATAAAAATTCCCCGCTGGGTTTAGTGAAATACTCACTTTAAATGATGGTCTCAATGGGTGAAAGTTGAACCTCAAGGAGCAAAGAGCACCGGAGATCAGGCAAAAATCAAACCTCAAGGAGCAAAGAGCGCCAGAGATCAGCTCAAGTTTTGTTGCCAGGCCTCTATGCAAACTTAAGAGTTTGCAGGTCTCAGAGGCGTCCCACTCAGAGCGAGATTCTGATGCCGAACACTGCAGTCCAGGAGAGCTCAAAGGCTCTCACTTGGTACCGTACCGCTGTTTTATAGGGTCACAAGATGATTGACTTTAGGCATCAGTAAATTTCCATTCTACTTTCACAACCCATGTTGGAAATTACTAAAGTTCTCAGAAATTCCAGTGATGCTGGTACAGATCCTCCTGAGTTACAGCTCAGATAAGATAGGCCCCAAGGCTGCCGGGTGGCGACTGGTGCAGATGAAACATATGTTCCAAGGTTGTTAGGGCTGCCTCCCTGGAACAGACAGGGCTGCTCCCACCTCAGCTGTGTAAGAGTTTCTGATACGGTCAAGGGATGCTTAACTGCCAAACTGGTTACACAAAGGCCAAGTTTTGACGGGACTTACTGAGATTGTAAAGCAGCTTCGCTGCCCATGCTTTGCCAGATGCATAAGAAAAAAAAGGGTGAGGGGAATGCACCACCGCAACCAGGTTTTTAAATGTTTTGTTGTTTGTTTTTTTTAAGTATATATATAAATGCAAAAGATTGATCATTTCTCTTACTATATCACTTTCTTTATCTTCCTATCTTTATAGTTAGATATCATTATATAAAAATTTCCAGTAGTTCTTCTTAATCTCATACTAAAGGTTAAAAATGGGGAAAGGCAAAGTCATTATATTTTACTTGAGTAAAACTTTGAGCAAATTAGTTGAAATAGAAATCTTCCTTATTGATTTGAGTTATTTTGGTATTCACATAGCTTTGTGCAAATGACTTGACAGGAACACATCCTGTGCAATTATTCTAATGCTAATGTACTACCTTTTCTCTTTTGACCTTAATCTAGATAAGAAAAACCTTTTCCACTGAATTTCTCAAAAATTACCTTTAATCTTCAGCTGTTCTCTACTTTCCTTGGAGAGTACCTGTCCATACCATGCTCATGAAGAAATAATATATTGCCACATTTGATTCATTGTCTTCTTAAAGAGACAGAAATGACTTCACTTGTTCATATCTACATCTGTAGCTGTTATTTGGAATCAAAAAAAGAAAAAATGTAGTAGCTGAAGGGGTAGATGAAAAAGTCAAATCAAATAAAATCTAGACATGGACTAAAGCATTATCATAGATAAATAGTGCAATAAAATGTAATAAATGAGGAGGTCTTATAGTTTAAATTACACAATTGAAAACCTAGAGATTTCAGTGACTCGTGGACTTTCTCTAACATAACATCAGATTTGAGATTAAAACAATTTAAGGTGAATATTCAAATAACAGCTATCACCAAAGCAGTTATATCAGATACAGCCTAATCCGGTTCTTTTAGAAATTTATATAAGTGAAAAGAGAAATCAAGGTGTAATTTTAAATGAATGCAAAAAAGTCTTTTCAAAACACAGTATTACCTTAACTTTTCTAAATCAAGTTATCGGCTCAGGCAGTTTTAGTTTTTATTTCCTCACAAGCTACAGGAGTTATTTCATGTAGTTGAAAGGGCAAATGTGGGTAAAATATAACAATTTCTCATGCTTTTTCTCACAGACTGTAAAAGCTTCTTTGAACTGTCATGAAGTTACAAATAGCACCACTTAGGCTTTCTTGACAACAAGTATAAAAAAAAAAAAAAAAAAAAGATTAAAATTTGCTTTATGGTCACAGACATGTCTTTTAGACATGGTAATCTCAAAGTGATGATGTAACATGAAACAAAGACCCAGAAATCAAATTCGTTAGCTTATCTTGATCCTAAGTCCATAATACTGTGTTTTAAAAATATGTAGTTGCCTGGGTAGAAGAACCTGAACATCCAACTATATTAAGAAAAAGGAGTAAAAAGAAACTAAAAAGAAATGGGAACTGTGTCTGTACACATTTATTTGAACCTAATGTTACTTCTTAAGAAGGTGCTATTTTGATTTTCTGTCTCACTGGAATGTGAAATTTGGTTCTTTTATTTCCCTTCCCATTTCTTTTAATGGTATATATTCCATTAGCAAATAAAATAGGCTTTGCTTGCTCTATTTCCTCAGTTCTGCCAGAAAGAAAATTTAATTTCATTTCAGATAGGTTTGGTTAGTTTAGGTTTTTTGTTGTTGTTATTGTTGTTTGTTTTTTTTTTTTTTTGTGAGGGTTTTGTGTTGGTTTTTAACAGGTACGCTTATTTACATTTAATATGTTGTACTTTTCAGACTTAACCATTCTGTGTTAACATGATCTATACTGACATCATCACTATTTTAGCAGAGATTTGGTAAAAAGAAGACTATGCTAACTTAAATAGACATCAGTACACAATTGCTAAACCTGTTAGCCCCTAGTATATGTAACATCTTGTGAATGTAAAGAAATAATAAGGTTATGGAAAGTAAATGATCATTAAAAGGTCTTTGAGACCATTATATTTTGTCATTTGTAAGATAAAACGAACACATGGTATCCAGAATTTTTTCCTGTGTAATATATTTTAGTATGTTTAACTCTATAAAATAAATCTAGAAGTAACTTTCCAAATTAAGAAAGGATGAGTCCTAAATATAGTCTAGTTTGTAAGCAATTTTCAGATGCAGATGCAGAAGTGTACTTTAAATTAAACTACATTAACTTTAAATTAAACTAGATTTTTTTAATATAAAAACTTTAGTGGTACTAGGGAGGAAAATAATTTCTCCAGCTAATACATGAGCTTCATGGATTTATAACAGTGAATATTACATGGATGTAAGAACTTTTAAATTGGATCACAATTTTCTGTCCAGTTCAGAATTCTGACTACAGAAGTGGTCAGTATACCAGGTGTTTAGAGTGAAAATATGAGGAACAGCATGAGAAAAATTGATCCTTCCTCTGCTATTTTCTCTAAGCTCTCTCTCAGCACATCATGTACTTCCAGAGATGGAGGTCATTGCTTTTGACACTACCAACTTCATTAATTCCTTAGTGCCTTCTTTAACCTTTTTATACTTATGGACTTTTTGTTATATTGTGACAGTTATTCACCCAAGTTCAAGGGAGGTCATTCTGCCCCTCTCCACTGCCCTGGTGAGACCCCACCTGGAGTACTGTGTCCAGCTCTGGAGTCCTCAGCGGCAGGAAAGACATGGACCTGTTGGAGCAGGTCCAGAGGAGGGCCACAAAAATGATCAGAGGCATGGAACACCTCTCCCCTGAAGAAAGGCTGAGAGAGTTGGGGTTGGCCAGCCTGGAGAAGAGAAGGCTCCAGGGAGACTTTATTGCAGCCTTTCAGTACTTAAAGGGGGCCTATAAGAAAGATGGGGACAAACATTTTAGTAGGGCCTGTTGCGATAGGACAATCAGTAATCGTTCTAAACTAAAAGAGGGTAGATTTAGACTAGATACAAAGAAGAAATTTTTTATGATGAGGGTGATGAGACACTGGAACAGGTTGCCCAGAGAGGTGTTAGATGCCCCATCCCTGGAAACATTCAAGGTCAGGTTGGACAGGGCTGAGCAACCTGATCTAGTTGAAGATGTCCCTGCTCATTGTAGGGGGATTGGACTAGATAACGTCCCTCCCAACCCAAACCATTCTATGATTCTATGATTCTTTTCATGTTGTGTTGAAAAATATGTCTTCTTTTTTTAAGCCTGCTACCTGACATGGTCATACTGGGATCATCAAGTCCTAGACTTGTTCTTTTCCCCCCCACCCCAGCCTTTTCCTTGCTATTCTTTATTATACAGCTTTCTACCTATAAAATACTTCTGTCACTGCCTCATTTAATCTCTTCCCACAAAGAAGCTGTTCAATATCTGTGATCATCTCATTATTCCTCTTTTTACTTTTTCTAGTTCTTTGATATCCTTTTTGAAATAAAACACGGTACATACAGGTTTTAAGGTATATTTTAAATTTCAGTAATAATATCTGCTGTTAGGAGCACAGGAAAGCATACTTTTAGAACAGAAAGCATGATTATTCTTACTTTATTTTGTTTCTCAAAGGTGCTACTGCAGTGAGTCACAGTAGTTGTTCCTTGTTTACAGAACTGCTAAAGAAGAATCGTAACCACAATATTGGTTCTAACAATGTTTATTTGCAGTACCTCCAGCTATATTCTCTTTTAGAAGCCCATGGATTTTCTGTAGTGAAAAGAACACCCATGCATCCTTCAAAGCTGAGGAATGTTATAGAAAAGGCTGTGATATCTCTTCCATTTGAAATATCTGTTACAACTGATCTTCACAGAGGCGCACACTGCAGATTTAAAGTGGTATTTAGGTTTTTTTCTAAAAAAAAATGGTCTATTGGGGTTTGTGTGTTAAAAGTAGTTTCAGGACCAACTACAAGGACTTCAAATGTAGAAAAAAACCACCCTTAGCTGAGTTTGTAAGCAAACAGCCTGGTGTCTGTTCATATTGTGAGCGGAAGCTGTTATAATTTTAAAACCTTTCATTGTTTCCAAATTCACATTAATGTGTTCAGATTTAAATTTGCTGAAAAATTTGATTAAGAAAGGATAATCATCACATGAACTGCAGAACAAGAGACCACCCTGGCTTAACAATGAACTTTTGGGTGTGCTTAAAAGCAAAGAAGCAGCATGTTGGCTATAGAAAGGCATCCAAATAGCTATTGAGGACTACAAGAATCTTGCTTGGGCATGCAGAGATGCAATAAGGAAGGCTAAGGCTCAGCTAGAACTGAAAGTGGTCAAAGATGTCAAGTACAACAAGAAAGGGCTCTTCAGATACATGAGCAGTAAGCAGAAGCACAGGGAAGACATAGGTCCATTACTATACAGGGCAGGGAAACTAGTCACTAATAATGCTGAGGAGGCAGAGGTTCTCAATAGATTCTTTGTCTCTGCCTTTACTGGCATAGCTGGACCCCAGGACACAAGATCAGCTAGCTACAACAATGCATGTGTTGACCCACCAGTAATGGAGGAAGGACTGCTCTGAAGCCTCTTGCAAGGGCTCAACCCACATAAATCTACGGGCCTGGACAGAATCCACCCCAGGGTGTTAAGAGAAGTGGCTGACATTGTTGCAAAGCCACTGTCTATTATATTTGAAAAGTCATGCAGATCCAGGGATGTCCCTGATGACTGGAAGAGGGCAAATGTCATACCCATCCACAAGAAGGGCCCAAAAGAGGATCCAGGAAACTACAGGCTCATTAGTCTTACTTCAGTCCCTGGGAAAGCAATGGAATAAGTCCTCCTGGGAAATATTACTAACCAAATGAAGCAGGTGATGGGGAAAAGCCAACACGGATTTAGCAAGGGAAAATCATGCCAGACTAACTTGATCACCTTCTACAACAAAATAACATCTTTTGTCAACATGGGGAGAGCAGTGAATGTTGTTTACCTGGACTTCAGCAAAGTGTTTGAAACTGTTTCCCACAGCCTTCTGCTGGAAAAACTGGCAAAATACAGATTGGATGGGTAGTCTGTGAGATGGGCAGGAAATTGTCTAACAAGTAGTACTCAGAGTGTGGTGATCAACATTTTTTACTGAGGCTGACAGCCTGTCACAAGTGGGGTCCCCCAGGGATTGATACTGGACCGCATGCTGTTTCAACATCTTCATAAATGGTCTGGATGATGGGATTGAAACCACCCTCACCAAGTCTGCTGATGACACTAAACTGGGTGGTGAAGTGAACACATCAGAAGGGAGAGGCATCTTACAGAGAGACCAGGACTGTATGAAGTTTAACAAAGACAAGTGCAAAGTCCCACATCTGGGTCGGAATAACCAAAGAGATGCACACAGGCTAGGATCTGTGTGGCTGGGGAGAAACCTTTCTGAAGGGGACCTGGGGCTCCTAGTGGACAACAAGCTGAACATGAGTCAGCAGTGTGCTGCTGCAGTGTCAAGACAAATTGGATCCTGGGCTGCATCCAGAGGTCCATTACTAGCAGGTATAGAGATGTGATCATCCCACTCTACTCAGCGCTTGTCAGGCCGCACCTGGAGTACTGTGTCCAGTTCTGGTCCCCACAATTCAAGAAAGACACAGACAGACTGAAGAGGGTCCAGAGGAAGGCCACAAAGATGATCAAGGGGCTGGAGAACCTGACCTATGAGGAAAGAATGAAGGAGTTAAGTCTTTTCTCCCTGAAGAAGAAAAGACCCAGAGGGGACTTCATCAAAGGATTCTAGTACTTAAAGGATGGCTACAAAAAGGACAGAAGCTTTCTCTTCACCGGGAGCCATATGGAGTAGAACAGGGACAATGGGTACAAGTTGCACCGAGAGAGGTTTCATCTCAACATACGAAAGACATTTTTTACAGTATCAGTCACTGGAACAACCTCCGCAGGGACGTGGTAGAGTCCCCATCACTGGAGGTTTTCAAGATGTGATTGAGCAGGGTGCTAGATAATCTCATCCAGCCTCCCTTTCCCACAAAGGTTGAACCAGATGATCTTTCAAGGTCCCTTCCAACCTGGGCTATTCAATGATTCTATGAACTGTGTAGAATTTAAAACACTTGAACATCTCTTATTATGACTCAATAAAAGTCTCAATTTTATATAATAGAAAACCATGTGATTCATAATATTTTTTTCCCAACTATAAAACATTTCCTCTCTAAAAGATTCAAAGGACATGAAAACATAGACTCAGATTCAGGCATGCTGCACATCTTGTTGAGAGTGGACAACATGAGAGAATATTTACTTTAGTAAACTATTAGGTTGGAAGAGCTAGTATTGCTTACATTGTAGAGTCCAGTGAGAAAACAAAGGGAAAACATGTCTGAGTGAGAGGACTGAGGACCTGAGCACAGTGAATGTGTGAACTTTCTAGCTTTTGCCTTCTTATACTCATACTGCTTGAGATATCTGCTAGAACATACGGTTATCGAACACACAGAGCATTACCATAATCACATAATCATAATCATATAACACCCCAAGCAGCAAAAGGACTAATTTCCTCAGTAATCATCATCCCCTTGATCTATTCTACAGACAGAATGCTGTTTTCTAACATTGTCTGGTTCTCAAATCAAGAATTTGACTTAGTGTAACTTACCTGGAGGGCTATCTTTATGTTCAGTGAAACCAATAATCTTTAAGCATAAAGTCCTCCATAATTTTTCTAATTTCCTTTTACTTTAATCTTTTGTCATGATTCTGGATGTTCAGTGGAAAAAAGGTATTTTATTGCTAACATTATTATAATATCTCTTTCAACAGGTCCTAGACTGAACTCTCCAGACATTACTGTAGTATAAATAACAATAACAGAAAGCACTGAAAAAAACCCAAAGAAACATTAACACTTCATGCTTTTATTTAATTAGTCTTTAAATAGTTGGCCATTACATATCTTAAATTACCTTACTAATTTCACAAGTTCATATAACTTTAAGAACTTTATTTTGTGGATTTTTATGCATAACTCATCAATAGGTTGTTGACAAATAAGACTCCAAAACTAAACCAACTTACTTTCAGAAATTCCCAAACTTTGTACAATGCATTTGGATCAAAAATTTACAGCTCAAGTCTATCTCTAATTAGAACACAGAGATCATCCAAAATAAATATTTGATATATGACTTCCTTTGTACATTTAAATTATTTAAGTAGCACTTGAAAACTGTAGTTCTAAATTTGTGGATGGTCTCTTTTAGAATGGCTTATCAATGTGCAGAAGTGCCAATATGCCAAAGGCTTCCTCTTAAAGCCAATTATGATAGCTATTTTCTAGATGTGCCTTACTTCCTAAAGAGCAGGAAAGAGCCACTCAACAACCATATGTTCTATAAACAAGAATAACGAGGCTATGAGGAGAGAAAAACAAATTATCGCACCTTATCTGTGAAGTTTGTATCAGATTACTTGAAGAAGATATAAATAAGGGTAATATTATATACTTAGAAATAAAATTGTACATTAAACTAATATTTCATTTTATGAGTCTGCTCGACCTTAATTCTTCTCAAAATGTAAGCAAGAATACTCTAAAATTATTTAAGATTTGGGGAACTTAGTTCTGTCTATTTTGTCAGAAATATTCACAGAATTTCATTTGTATTGAATGCTTTGCATGCTGAATGTCAAATGTCAAATATAGGGTATCAGTAAAATATGGTATTAAGGAAACACTTGAAAAACTTATTCTGTAAATAGCCTAAGCAATGTTTCAGTGGTTTGCAAACTTTTCAGGGTATGTGTGAAACAGTTGAAAATGGCTGAATTCATCTCCAGAGTGGCATCAATGCAAGGACTGGGTTACTTTAAACTTGATTTAAAAATACAGTTTAGGCTAAGCATGTTGTGTAGCAAATATGTGTCTGCTTTTACACAGCAAACACCAATCAACAATAGTGTATCTGAATTTTCTGTGAAAATAAAACACTAATCTATTACTGGCTTTACACATTCATGTTCCACATGTTTCATTAAAGAAAGCAATGAAATTTTTCCCACAGAAATTGCTTCCATGATAATACTCAGTTACAGAATTTATTGTCTCAAAACACAGTGGCATCGACTAACATATTTTATCTTTTACTTACATTCTGAATGTTAAGTATAAAATATTTTGCTGTGATCATTCATTACACTTTTAAATTTATTTCAAGTGTGCTTCTGTTGCACTGGTGATGATCAAATTTTGAAAAGAACAAAAATATATAAAAATAGAACAACATAAGAATTGAAAACTCTTTACCTAAACTTTGGTGATGTTGTCTTTATAGGTGGAACACATTTGGTCTTTTGAAAGTCATATTTCAGCAATAGTATCCCCAGGTAGCCACATTCCTTCCCCAATTTCTGCTGATTTTTTATCCTGGCAAAAACTGCACATGACATTTGTATTTGTGGATCAATATAAAATGCTGTGAAGCTGATGACTTCACTTATTTTTTACATTGTGGCTCCCATCGAGTGAGTAATGAGAATGACAGGGCAGAAAAGTAAAAGTAACTGAGACTAGATTTTTCAGAGCAGCTTTGTATAGGCCAGAAGTATAAAGGTGAGACTTTCAAAAGAGTGCTTCCCCATATGCTTCTGGTAAATAAGTGACCAGAACAGCATCTCTTCTCCCATACTCTGTTTGCCTGTCTTCCAGATCTCATTCTTCCTGTTTGTTTTTTTTTTTTTTGTTATTCGTTGTCAATTATTGTCTGCCACTCATTTCTTTTTCTTCTAATTTAATAATTTTTATTCCATGAATCCCTTTCCTGAAATGAATCTCTTCTTTGCAGGGTCCTCCCGGGTCCTTTGTGTAGTCATGCTTTTTTCTCTTCTACCCCCTCATTTTCACTGTTGCTTTGGTACTTTCTTGTCTTTCTCCACTCACTCCTTCGTCTGGTATTACATGCACTGCTATTCCCTTTCAGTGTTGCCATCTCAGTTTCACCATTTGGTCTCTGTCCACCTATGATAAAGACTCACAATACAGAAAAGGCAGAGAAGGCTCCTCACTGATTACTCAGAAAACATGTAGAAGCAGAAGCAACAAATATCTTCATGCTGGCACAGCTCAAAGTATGCAGCCAAAAAGCTCTCTGCTGCCTCATGTTTCACTGAGCTATTAGAGGAAGGACTCACTTCATACCTTCATAGAGCATTGGCTGGCTCTTCTCTCCTCAACCTGTTCCAACAGTAAGCTCTTTAATGCCTTTTAGAGGTAGCAGCTCAAAAGTACTTTGTCACAGTAGTAGATGATGTATGTTATGAATTGCTTAGAAAAGAACTGTATGTTCTTCTTTAGGTCAAAGTGGCCACCTAATTTAATGGGTTGTGTTGTCAAAGAAAACTGAAGATTGCTAGAAATAAATTTACAGTTATATTGCACTTATCATATATCTGTCATGCTGCATGGACATGTATTGTAAGCACAATGTTGGAAAACACAGAGATTACATTTGGTCTAATGGAACCTGACAGACATGGAAATGGTTGGCATTCACTAGCTGTCCTTCGTGTTTCAGATTTGGGGACTTTAATATAACTCCAAGAAGAAGACAGGAAATCCATAGAAATTTAGCTGCTATGTTATCAATATATTGATAATCTCCATTGAATTATGTGTAATTATGTGTTTGCTCCATTAGTTACTTTATAATCTACTTAGATGGAATTGTTTTAGGAAGTGTCTTCTGATGTTGAGAAGATGAAAAACTTGTGATGAATAGCTATCACATGTAGCAAAAAACAAACTATAGGCTACACATAGCTATAGCAACAACATGATGCTAGCATATAGCAACACAAGATGATGTGCTGGTTGGTTAAAATAATCCAGCATTTTAAAAACTAGCTCTGTTTGAACATCCTCACATTTTGCTGAGTATGACAATAATTCCTGAACTTTCTTCATGCAATATCGTTATCTGACATACTTTCTTTCTTTTTCGAACACACTGAACAATGGTTGTATAACAATAACTAAACACAAAACTTTTTTTTTTTAATTTAAAATATATGAATTGGATTCTTTAAATTAAACATCCTTGTAATGTTACAGATAGTTTCTCCATCATTTTCAAACTGCAATGATAATGCCGTTTACCAATACACTGTAATACTAATTCAAACCAAAGGTCTGTCCCCTCACTGCTGGACTTCAATGCTGGCCAGCAGGAAAAGGGCAACCCTCCTTGCTTTCTGCTCTTCATGGGTATGGTATGTTAGCTGCAGTCAAGAGACTAATCATATTTCTCAACCTTTTTCCCTTATCTGTGCACCGTTCCACCCAAAAAAGAAAACCAGAAATCCTCCCCAGCTACTGTCACTGCATCACCATCAGCTCTCTGTGACCTCTGCTGCTGCAGATACCACTGTCAGTACCAGCCACGTGGAAACAGAACTGCCAGACACACAGGAGCTAGTGGCTCTGGGGACATGGCGGCTCCCAGGATCCCACCAGTGAAACCTTAGCATCCATCACTTGAAGACACGGGGCAAATATGGAGAAACATGGGGAGTCTGTGGCCACTCACTGTTCCTTCATATGAACACCTGCTTAGCAATTCTTATTAATTGCATCGAAAGACCACCTTCCCAAATAACTATTTTTATGGCTCATAATAATTCAAAGTTTACTTTTAAGGCATACTATTTTTATTTGTGAAAATGTGTGTTGTGACCAGGGAACTAAGGAAAGTAATGGTGATATTTGCTTAACAAATGATAAGACTCTATTTTAAACTGTATTGGGTTTATGTGGCAAGGTTTTGGTAGCAGGGGACCTTCTGTGAGAAGATACAAGAAGCTGCCCCCATGTCTGACAGAGTGAGTTCCAGCTGGCTCCAAGATAGACAAAAAATGCTGTGCAAAAAGCAGCTGGGAGAGAGGAGTGGGAATATGAGGGAGAAACAACTCTGCAGACACCCAGGTCAGTGAAGAAGGAGGGGAAGGAGGTGCTCCTCGTGCCAGAGCAGAGATTCCCCTGCAGCCCTTGGTGAAGACCATGGTGACTCAGGTTGTTCCTCTGCAGCCCATGGAGGTCCATGGTAAAGCAGATATCCACCCTGAAGTCCAGAGAGGACCCCACAATGGAGCAAGTGGATGTACCCTGAAGGAGGCTGTAGGCCGAGGAGAGCCCATGCTGGAGCACGCTCCTGGCAGGAACTGCAGCCCATGGAGAGAAGCCTGCTCAGGAGCAGGTTTTCTGGCAGGACCTGTAACCCTGTGGGGGATCCATGCTGGAGCAGTCTGTTCCCGAAGGACTGCACCCCATGGAAAGGACCCACGCTGGAGCAGTTCATGAAGAACTGCAGCCCATGGGAAGGACCCGTGTTGGAGAAGTTCATGGAGGACTGTCTCCTGTGGGAGGGACCCCACACTGGAGCAGGGGAAGAGTGTGAGGATGAAGGAGCACCAGCGGCCAAGTGTTATGAACTGACTGCAACACCCATTCCTCATCCCCCTGTGCTGCTCAGGGGGAGGATGGAGAAGAGTTGGGAGTGAAGTTGGGCCTCGGAAGAAGGAAGGGTGATGAGAAGATGGTTTTAGATTTGTTCTTATTTCTCATTATCCTACTCTGTTTTTAATTGGCAATAGATTAAATTAATTTATAGATTAAATTAATTTCCCTAAATTGAGTCTTTTTTGCCAGTGACAGTAATTGCTGGGTGATCTCCTTGCCCTTATCTTGACCCACGAACATTTCCTTGTATTTTCTGCTGCCGTCCTGTTGAGGAGGCAGAGTGACAGAGTGGCTTGGTGGGCACCTGGCAGCCAGCCTAGGTCAACCCACCACATAAACATATGGATATTAAATAGAAGAAATATGTACCCATGATCTTGTTACAGGAATTCTTACCTCCATCCTTAACGCTTAAGGCAAGAGAAATATCATCCTTTTAATCCAGTCTTCATTTTGTAAGATATTGCCCAATTCCTGGACAGTGTTGCTTCAAGGTGCTGGAGCGTGTCCAAAGAAGGGCAACGAAGTTGGTGAAGGGTCTAGAGCACAAGTCTTATGTGGACTGGCTGAGGGAGCTGGGGTTGTTTAGTCTGGAGAAGAGGAGGCTGAGGGGAGACCTTACTGCTCTCTACAACTACCTGAAAGGAGGTTGTAGCGAGGTGGGGGTCGGTCTCTTCTCCTTAGTAACAAGTGATAGGACAAGACGAAATGGCCTCAAGCTGCTCCAGATGAAGTTTAGCTTGGCTATTAGGAAAAACTTCTTCACCGAAAGGGTAGTCAGGCATTGTAACAGGCTGCCCAGGGAAGTGGTTGAGTCTCCATCCCTGGAGGTATTTAAAAGAAGGGTAGACGTGGTGCTTGAGGACATGGTTTAGTGGTGGACTTGGCAGTGATAGGTTAACGGTTGGACTCGATGATCTTAAGAGTCTTTTCCAACCTTAACGATTCTATGATTCTATGATTCCATCTGTCAAATAACTACGTGCATGGATACAGTCTCTAGAATATGAAGGAAAACTTTTAATACAGCCAAGCTTATCAACAGGATCACTCTCAAAAGATAAATTTGTAGTTTCAGCTTCCCATGAGCAAATATAATTAAGATAAAACAAGAAGGTGAAGCAAACAAAGACATTTAAACTTTTGTAATGGGACAGCTAATAAATCTGTTCCCTGCACCCGTCCTTGCACAGCAAATCCATTCAGTAAAGTACATCATCTTCTTTTAGGCACTCACCGAAGAACAAAGCTAATGAGATACTACAAAGAGGCTTTGGACAGATTGGAGGAGAATCATCTGCTCAAAAAATTCAGTTGTGTTTTATCAGGTGAGAGTCAACTGCTGTTTTTCACACATGTTGATAAATCTAAAATCAAATACAGTATTCAGAACATTGCCTTTTCATGATAGCAAGCCATGATTTGTTGAAGGAAAATGGCTTCATTGCACTGTCTATTATTTATTGTATAAAAAGGGCACACTGAAATGTATTATAAGAGTAGTAGTTGAGAAATTAAACCTTAAATGTATCTCTGACCCTTTTAACAAGCCTCTCTTTTTCTTTTTAGTGTTCTATTTCGGAAGTTCAGATCAATATAATTTTCCATCCTTTAAGATATCAATTATGATACTTAGCCAATTTATATAATTTTTCATCTTACATCAGTAATTAATCCTAACAACATTCTGTGACAGAGTTTTAGAGTATTATTATATCAACATTTTATCAGTGAAGGTAACAATTACATTTTCAGACAAAGCTTTATTTCATTTCTTAATGATCCTGTATTCTTTGTTGCTGATTTTATGTAGTTTGTAGTACCATTGCTATGGTCAAGACATAGTTGCAACAAATGGCTACTCTGTCTTTCATTTTAGTGAAAACAGTTTATACTGCCTGCAGCATCACGAAAAATGACTCGAGATAAAAATGTATTGTACGTTGCTCATATTATGTACATTGTAAATTTCCTCTAAAAGACTGAATATTTTAAAACTACAGCTAAGATAATAAGTGGAAAATGAATCTATCTTCTTTCTCAGAAGTGTCACATTTTGGAAATGCTTGCTATAATGTTCTGAGATGCTGCTAAGTGTGATCATATTTCAGTGAACATAAAGATATACAAATTTCATTTTAGTGGTCAGTTCAGGAGGAACAGAAATTATGTGGGTGAAAGCTACTAAATCCAGTAAAGGGATTTGCAGGATTGGTTTCAATTCATGTTAATTACGTCGTATTGGCAGTTGCTGATTGATGAAGTGGTTCTTAGATGTGCATACACGTCTACTGCAAGGGTTGACAGAAAAATGTTTTCTTTTTGAAACCAAATATTTTTACAAAAAACTATCTATTTCTGCTTTTTCAAGTTTGAATTTGAGATGTGCTCACAGTCAGAAACATCTACAATTTGATTTGGTCTCACTAGTAATTAACAGAGTTTATTGGAACTAATTATTTGCTGGCAAATACGGAGTTGTTAGAAAGAATAAGGTGTCAGTTATAAATAGTAAATCATCTTGTGATTGATACACTTTGAAAACATAGGACATGAAGTTTAAGTCCTTTAGCTGAGAAGAGAATGGTAAACTTTTAATCTGTGAAGTGTTCCAGTTGAAATTTGAAAGTTGTATGACATGTGTGCCCACTGCTGCTTAAAATAGTTAATTGTTTTAAAATGAGATGTGATTTAGCCCAGGGGCCTATAAGGTGACTATATTTGCATCCTTTGGGAAAACAAAACAAAACAAAACAAAACAAAACAAAACAAAACAAAACAAAACAAAACAAACAAGCAACAAATCCCACACCAAAAAACAAACTACACAACCCCCAGGTCTTTAATATCTAAATTTGAATCCCCAAAACTCTTGCACACTCTTAACCTCACTCCTATGCACCTGTCTTCATCAGCAAAACAGTATAAATCATCATCATTTGTCTCATAAATACCATAGAAAATTTCAGAGAACCATAGAAAATTCCAGAGAAAAAATATAATGCAGAACATGCTTACTTACGGTTTGGATCAATAATTATTTTTCATTCAAAAGTTTCTTCTGAAAGACTTAACAATTGTTTGGATTATCTTGAAATTCACTTTTAGGCCCAGAGCAGTATCACAAATATACAATTTGGCCCTAAACACAATGTATTTTATGAAGCCTGTAATTTTTTCTGCCACTATTTTTGTTTACACAAGTTCAGTCCACGTCTTTGATCCTCCTACCACTGATCTCAGTTTTCACTACAAGGACTACATAGTGATTTTTAGTTATTCAGGGCTAAGTTTGAAAAAAGTAGATGGGCCTAAATCTTGTGAAATGATAAAAAAACCCAAACCCAAACAAACAACTACTGCTATAATTGAGTAAGGACACAGAAGCCAAGTCAATCAGGTATTCCTGGGGGGGGGGGGGGGAGAGGGGAATGGAAAAAAGGTAAAAGTACCCACATTCTCCAACCTATCTCCACAGCTGCTCCCATTTTCCTTCCAGCTGAGCAGGCCAAGTGTTTTCATCAAGTTTTTGTTGTCTTTAGAAGTTTCATTTACTCAGAATGCAAACAGATAGTGTCATGTGATAAATTAAAGACCCATCTCATTGTGAATACAAAGTGCCCAAAATATTATCATTGATAAAAATGTTTGAATTGAACTGCCATACAGTAATCTAGAGACATAAGCAGATTAATTAAAATTTGCATGGTTGCAAACAGGTCACAATTATAAAACCTGAAAAATCAATTGCATTACAAGTGGCTGAAATATATTCATTAGTCTCACAAATTTCACCTAGGTCTACTCATATCTGTCGAGTTGATAAGCATTAAGACTCTGCCTGTCTGTCTGTCTGTGCATTTCTCTGAGGGAACTGGAACTCAGAATTTTCTGTTGCATTTGTCCTAGCTTAAATTAATATATTCTCTCTGTTATTCAGGAAAGGTACTGTAGACTCTCAAGATTTATTTTTTTAGTCAATATGAAAAATACATTATGTTCCATTATGCCCTAGATGGGAATTTGTTCAGACTACTCTGTTCTAATTCTTAATCAACTAACCTGAAGAAACTGTGAAGAAATCTGTTCTGGGTTAATTAATTTTGGATGCAGTTACTCAAAATATATAACAGCATACACTGAAAATCAATTATCTAACTGTCAATCCCCATTGTTATCACATTTAAAATAAAGAGTGTATAACAGTGAGAATTTCACAGAAACAAAATTTATCATACCCTCTCTCGAAAAATGCATCCCTCCCTGCAATTTAAGTAACACTATGGGAATTCCTGCCCCTCTTAGGCTCTTGATGAATAGAATACATTATTAACTTGTGTGTTCGTTAATATTTCTGTCTTGCTGGAGCTAGTTCTTATTTCCCCTCAATTTGAGATGTCAGAAATTAATTTAGCACTGCCCTTGAATATTACCTCAATTATGGGATTGAAATAACTTAAACTAACCTCATGAATGTAAATGTTTTAGACAGAAGTTTTCATGATAAGTAATACAGGAACACTGCAACACACAGATGTGCTACTAAGACACTGCTTTCATTTCTAGTACTAATTACTTGATAGAGATTTTATTAAAATATGTATTTTCTCCAATCACATAAGCAGAGTCAGTATTCAATGGCTACTTTTCTATATCCTCCTTCTTCCTTCTTTGGAAAATCAAATAAATATTAAATATACCTGACTGAAGTAGTTAAGCTGCTAAGATAATTACATTTACACAAGCAGAAGTTGTGGTACGACCATGTGTCATAAAAAACATGAATAGAGATTGATTATTCATTTCTTTCCATAAGTACGTTTTTGAGCATTATAAGAAATTCTAATTAGCATGTTCAAACCAAATCAACCCCCCCAACTTTTTTTTGAAAAAAAGTGCAGAAAAGGGGAACTCATTGCCACATTATATTGTGGAAGGAAAATATTTATATGAATTACAATCCAACAATTATTCACAGTCATTCACAAGGCACTGATCTGGATTAAATAAAATTTGAATAATTTTCCTGTTATATGTTATTGTGCAGTTCTGTGAATACTCATACTGGTACAAGTGTGGCTGGGAGTAAGGCGGCAGAACAAACAGGAAAGGATGCAGAGAGAAGGACAGACTCTTTCAGTCTTTACCTCAATGTGATACACTTACCTACCGACCTACTATTGGCTGCTGTCTGAGGCATGATACTGGGCAGGAAGGAAGGACCCATGTTCTGATCCATCATGGGCCATTCTTGCGTTCCAATGTGGTGTATACGACTGTGGTTAAAAGGCAACCTGAACTCTTGGATAGACTAGAAAATTATTAAAGATACACTCCATGACCTTTTAATTTTAATGATTTTACTTTGAGAATCCTTCCATTTTACTGATACTCACTTGGTATTCTTAGGTGTATTAACTTCAGTGCAGTTATATTCTATTTATCCGCTATATCTAAACCAAGAATTTTGCTCAATATACTTTTTAAAGTAATCGAGATCTCTGAATTTTACTGGGCCTGTGTTTATAAAGTGACAACTATTTTCAGAAATAATTCACTAGCCTATGTTGTACCTTTTATCTATGGGTTTTTTTTACACTAATGGAAGCAGGAATAAAAATCTCAGTGCTTATAGTTCAGCCTTTAGGTCACCATGGAAAAAGACTGATACTTAAAAAAAAAGTCCTACAGATTCCTCCTCCTTAGCCCGTAATTCTTCCGTCTCAGAACATCCAGGGAGCAAGACCTGCATGTACTGAGACACTGCAGTCATTTAGCACTTTCACAATTCAGGTTTACTTAGCTTTGTTTTAAGCAAAATGTCTCCAGTGTATTTTGGAAAAATCTCTGTAAAAATCTAATGCAATCCAATGGACTTGGTTTTCAAAACTACTAAAGGTAGTTTTGAATTTTTTATATTCTATTGTCTTCAGTTGAGTCACTTCCTACTTACATTGCCATGTCCTAAGCCAGAATTCAGTTTGTTATGTCTTCAAAAGAAAAGCTGAAAAAGTCTATTCATAAGATATTTTCCTGCCAAAGTGATTGATAGAACATACTGCCAAATATTTTAGTAGAAGTTGTTTTGTTTGTGGTTTTTTGTTTTTTTTTTTTCCCCCAGCTTAGTTTGTATAGCATATGGCTGTGTACAGAAAGAGGAACACACACTATGTCTTTGAACTCAGGAGAAAACAGGCCAACATCCTGAGACACCAGGAAACAGCACACTTCAGACCAAATGAAAGCAATTCAGGAAAATAGGGGAATGACAAACATAAAATGCTCCTTTAAGGAAAATATCAGTAGAGGAGTATATTTTTCTGAGTGGTTCTCAAAGGTACCAGATACTTTGTTTTGTTCCTGTTTTTGAAGGAGAGTCTTGCCTTTGCTTCTACAACTTTCCAGCTTGAAAAAAAAAAATATAGCTTTGATGTTTTTTAAATACTTTGTAGAATCTGCTAACACTGTGAAGGGTAACTCATTTTAACAGCAAACATTTGCTCCATACTTTCAGGAAACAAGCATTGTCACACAGGAAGAATGCCTGTAGAGCATCTGCAGTAATTTTTAACTGTAGGGATGCAAAACATCATGTCAGCTTAGGCTAGCCACTCTTAGGATTTGCAAGTTGCTAAAAGGCATCTGTATTCAAATGCTACAGCTGAAACAGCTGCACCATGATGATCAGCATAAAGAAGAACTAAGCACATCTGGTCTAGTTGCTAAAATAATTTTCAGCTCCACTGTTGAATTCCTTTTGTCTGATCTATATATTTCATGCATTTTTTATCTTGGAATCTGACATCATTGTTGACAAACTCCTATAGTTTGACAAGATTCTATGCTTATTAACTAAAAAAAAGCAGAAACTATCCATAGCATCTCTGCTTATTCATTGGATGCACAGCATATTACCTCAAACTAGATCTTAAACCTGAACCAGCAAGCTTTGGGAGTGGAAACTATATAGCTACATTACATACGCCATTGACCCAGCTAATTAGACTGCATATGGTGCCACACTAATGTATCAGAGAGTTAAACTACTATCAGAAACAGAACTAGCTCTTCATAGACCTGGGCTGTGACAGCTGGTTCAGCATGCTCTGGTGTTGTGAACACCTGACTTCAGAAAACTATGGATGGTAAAATCATGTCTGTTCTGTAAGCAAGAGCAGAAGGTCTAACTTCACAACTGCTCACTTCTGATTGTAGTTTTGGCTAGTAGTTACAAGCCTATACGGAAAGACCTGCTCTATCATTAAAGGAGACCTCTGTCTTCATGGCTGATAGGAGCCTGAGATCTCAAGATGATGGAAGTGCTTTCCTACAGCCTTGGGCAAGGTACCTAATCTAGGAGAAAATGCAATAGTCCTCCAGCAGAGGATGAGCAGTCTTCCCACACCGGGCCTGTGGGTCTCATCCTTTCTTCCAAGCTATCTTCTGAAGATGATTATTACCACTTTATTTATTCAGTTTGGTCCAGTTGGGCATGTCAGGTGTTCTCTGAGAAACCTTTATAGATGGATCCCTTAGGGGAATTTGTCAGAGTGATGACAGGTTGCTAGATCTCCTCAGATGTGGGAAAACAGACGTCTAACTGACAAACCAATTAGGAGTGATTTGGAGCTCAGTGTAGGAGGCAGAATGGACCTGGTGTTCTCCTGGTCATAAACCTGCAGCTAAGAGCCAAAACCTAAATGAAATAAATTTCCTGACAAGCAAAATCTTGTGCATCATGGATAGAGGTGCAGAGCAGGCTTCTGTCTGGCTTCCTACAGAGCTAGCACCTAGGCAGTGTCAGCAGCTGGGAGATGAAAACAAGAACTAGAAAGTTAATGCAGAAATTGATGAAGATACAGAAATTGGTAAAGTACAGGGAAAATGGAGGTGGTGTTTGAGGCTGTATGCAACTTCCAGAGTCAGTGCTATGAAGGTGGCGACATGCTGCACTGGCTGGGGTGGCCACCCCTGGGAGGTGTTGTGGTAGGCATCTGTTACAGACAGCCTAATCAAAAAGAGGAATTGATCCATGCATCTTTAGGAAGGGCAAGATGGAGGGTCCAGGAAACTGCAGGATGTCCAGTCTCATATAAGTCATTTGGAAGATCATGGAGCAAAATAGACTGCCAAGGAAGTGGTGCAACCACAGTCCCTGAAAGTATTACAAAAACATATGGATGTGGTGCTTAGGGACATGGTTTAGAGGTAGACCAGGCAGTTAGGTTAACAGTTGCACTTGAAGATCTCACAGGTCCTTTCCAACCTTAATGATTCTATGATTCCATAAAATGGAACAAATTCCACAGAAAGCCACTTTCCATCACATGAAGGACAAGCATGTGTTTGGAGACAACCAATATGGATTTACCAATGGAAAATCATGCCTGACCAACCTGTTAGCCTTCTATAAGAGGAAAGCAGGGGGTGTCATTCCCCTTAGCTTAGGAAGGCTTTCAACACAGTCTAATATAGCATCCTTGTATGGTCAAAGGTGAAGCAAGAGGCATTTCTTCCAGATATAATTAAAAAAGAAAAAATCTTAATGAGCATACCAAGTATTAGAACATGTTTCACTAAGATGTTGTGAAATCTCTACCCTTGGAGATTTTCAAAACTTTTGGATTAAACCCTGAGGAACCTGATATAACTTAGAAGTTAGAGTGCTTTAGACATCCAGAGGCCCTCCCAACCTATTGTTTTTTCCCAGTGATTCCATGACTGAAGTGTAAAATTCAGAAAATGAAGATGTTTATCTGTCTTCAAAGGTGGGTGAGATGACAGATGAGATGAACAATTTAAGGATGAAATAATAAATATTAGAACTCCAGTTTCAAACTAAAACATTTGGTGCCTGAGTACTTGTTTTAGATCTATTCTTTCAATTTTGTACATTCCCAAAATCTACATACAGATCTAGATGCAGACGATCTTGATCAGAACACTATCAAAACATGTATATCAGATGTATGTAAAAGTAAATTTCCATAAATAGGTATGTCAGTCAAAAACTAAAATGTTGGTCTGATCCCATTCATTCTGTATTCAGTATAGGTTTATATGTTGGCATCTGCCATAAGAGTTAAAGTGGACTTATTTGTTTGAACTGTATTTACATATTCAGTATTAACACTTTTTTTTCAGAGATTCTTCTGAAGACCAGAGAAGATCTTTCTGGAGACCAGAGAGGATCTTTTTCACCTTTTCAGCTTTCTTACATAACTTGGTGAAAAGAGCTCAGAAACATTTTTGTCTTCATACTGCTGTGAGCAGCAGACATTCAGAAAGCCATCCTGAGCAGGACACTGATTCCGTGAATGTCTGTGGTTACAGTAGTTGCAATGGACCTAGATGACTCCTTCCTTTTCTGTGTTCCCATAAATAGGAATTTGACACAAGTTCAGGTTCATATGGGGAGCATCACTATGCCAATGTGAGTATATGAGAATTGCAAGTCATCAGCAATCTTTTATTTGTGGATGAAATGGTCAATTTCTAGCAGTAACTTTTGGCAGAAACCTGGACTACATCTATTGCACAAATTTAAACCGTTTGGTATGTCCATCAGTCTGCTAGTTTTATGTTCTGATTCTACCGGATCCTAAGCCACATGGGCAGATCTCTAGTATCAGTCTCATATCAGGCTGTAAATTGCTTTGGGTAAGGAAAATCTTTTTCAGTCTGCACTTATACAGGTAATAAGATCTTTATTTAATGCTGGACATACTAGAGTCTAAAATAAACCAAGTACATGACATGGGGTCCTATTGGAGGTCAATATAATTTAGCCTCATATCATACAGTAGGATAAAGATTATTGTATTCTTGAGAAAAGTATACCTTTAAAATGCCTGTCTGAGTACAACCCAGGGTACTGTCTAATAAATCTAAGGCACAGAAGTATTATCAAATACAGATGTTTCTCTTTAGCTTTATTTTTAGACAGGCTTAGGAATCTTATTTAGTCTCCAACAATTATAGTGTTTTGATTTCATTTATTTTACTAAAATGGATTATAAAAATTCTAAGATAACATTTATGAAGTTTTAGCAATTTTTCCTAAGGGAGTTCTGAGAAGAAAGATCTTTGAAGACTACAGTCAGCCAAGAACACATAACTTCAGGTAGAAAATGGTAATCCAAATCTTTATGTTTTATCACTAAAACTGAAAAACTTCATCTTGCAGTATTTCCTATTCTGTTTAGAAAGCTGCTTTATAGATCAGGTTCACTTCAGCTCTGGAAACAACAACAACAAAAAAAAGATTCCCACTTAAACAGAAAATAAGTTCTACTATTGTGTGGGTTGTTTGGTTTTTTCCTCTTTTTTTTCTTCCTGGCAGTCTCTATGACAGACTAATGCTGTTCTGAAACAGCATCTGAAGGTCATGTGCTTTAGTTATGCAGCAGGCTCATCTATTCAGCAAAAAAGCTAGGAAAGCTGTTTGAAGCTTGCATAATTTATGCAGGTCAAGGCTAGACAGGATAGGAAAGGAGAGTTTTAACTAATGAGATTTTTACTAATGAGCTCATTGTGCAGATCTTTCCCTTTGCAGAACATTGCTCCTGATTCTTCAAATTCTTAGCTACACATGCATGCATGTATTTGTACATGCACACACACACAGATGTCTTCTTTATATTAGAAAATGGCTTTGATGCATGCTGGCTTATATTTTTACCAGTTATATGTCTGATTTTCCTTGGTCACGTGTATATCTATTTACATATCTTAATTCCTTCATACTTAAACATCATTCTTCTTATTTCTTTCTTTTTCTGTGGTTTTTTTTTTTCTTTTTCTTTTTGATCAGAAAGGAATCATCTCCTTCTATTTTTATTTCAGTGGCGACAGTGTAAACTCTCTATGATACATCCCAGGGTATCAGTCTCCAGCAAGCCTTACTGTATAGCTATAAAAGGAGCAACCTAGTAACTGATCTACTACCTACTGGGAAATAGTTTTACCAAAGTTAATTTAAAAAAAATATTCTTTTACATAAAAATATATCCTTTCTGCACCATTCTATCCGAGAACTAAAAGTCTGAAAGGAACAAATTTTCCTTCTGAAGGTCTTCAGTAGACTCTCCATCAGGTACACAGGTAAGATAGTAATTTACTGCAGGAGTAAAGATTTAGAAAGTGAAACAGGCTAGATCCCAGCTCCCTGTGGGTGCCTGAAATGCCTCTTCAGCCAGCAGGTGATCTTGCAGCAACAGCAGTTTCTTACTCTGCTGGTTACACTGAGCGGTTCCAATTAAGGAGGAGGATTATCCCTTGCATGGGAGCTGGCAACGGCTCTAATGTCAGAATTGTCAGGCTGGTCACACACAAAAAAAATTGTGAAGATGAAAAGCACTGGCCTGATTGCACTCCGGCCAAGAAAAAGTAAATGGCTACATAGGGTAACTAGCAAAAGCGACTCTGATGACAGGAGGTTGGCATGGAAGATAGTTGGCATGTCTTTTAAATGCATGCCTGAGTATGTCCCTTTGCATGACAATGCTGCAGTTTGTGCTCAGAAGTATCTAAGAACCACTCCTTGTACAGACTCTGCAGCAAAGGAAGGAGGACTCTTGCCCATTGTGCCCAGTCTCTTTGTTTACTTGTCTAACCACACTAAAACATACAGTAGTCATTCGACCTCAGTCATTTGGTGCTCAGTTGAGATATCTGCCCATTCTTAGATATCTTCCTAACTGATGATAAGGAAAACAGAGGTTCTTCAAAGGGCAACCCAGCCTTCTTATAATTGGAGTTACTTAATATTTGAATGACTGTTGGAAAACATCTGTCTCTCTCTGCTGACTTTTGAAAGACTGAAAGTTAGACACCTTCTTGACTAAAACTGGCACAGTGAATGCAGGCCTTACTGGATTCCTGCTGCTAACATAAAGTTATTGGTCTACTACACCATTAACTTGGCCTTGCAGAAATCATGTGATGATACATCAAATGTATGGACATTTAAATTGTAAAATTATTGCCACTTCGTACATTTGAGTCCAAGATAAACTTGTCAAAACACGAGCTGTAATTAAAGTCCCACGACTCGCCTTGAACTTCCCGCACTAATTGTTAATTAAAAAACAGACAAAAATTATAAATAAATTTTCAGGTTTTACAGAGATAACCTAAACAGTTTCTTAAGCCTACAAAATATAATTCTAATATTTCTTTTTCTACTTAGCTATACAGGAAAACAAAACTAACTGGAAGTATTCTGTGCCTCGCCATGCCATGCCAAGCTCCATCTAGTTTGATGCATTGCCTCAGTTCCTCAAAGAAACAATATTACTCACATTGAAATCAGTGGGAGTTCACGTCTTTAGAAAGTAAAATTTAATTTATATAAATGGAAATCTGAAGAACCTGCTGATATTACAGATTCACTACTGTATAGTGAACAATTCAAATCTGGATGGGCCAGGCAATTTATTGGTTAGATAAAAATGAGAATTTTTAGCATTTTCATTGTGTTCAATATACATTACTTACCTTATTTATCAGGGACTTTGTTTCTGTAATGACTGACAGAAATCTTTTACTCTTCTTTGACTGTTGAGTTCTTTATGTTTATGAAGTGAAGACAAATCTAAAACATTTTTCTTATGGGCAATTTGATGCTACAAGATATACGTTAGTTTGATGCCCCTGTAGCAGGGGTCCTTTATTTTCGTCCAGTATTTCCTGCTGCACATATTTGATGTGCAGCACATATATAGGTGATTTCATAGAACAGAAAAGATGAAATGTTATGAAAAGACATATAGGCATGTGAGTCTGATGTGCCCTTAATATGTTGCATCTATTACCCTTTGACAGATCGTTGCTGCAAGAGCTGGGAACAATATTTTATACTTTTCATAGGCTCCACTAAACATGTTTAGTATTGCCAGATCTTCTTTCAGCCTTGTACAAACTAGGCCCTAGCAACTTTGTCAAACTGAATTGTATCCAGTCATTTCCAAGAATGCAAGTTCTTAATCTACTGGTGTTCAACAGCTGATCCACAGGCCAAAGTTAGCCCAAAATATCTTTCCATCTATTGTGTTCCCATTCTTTTCTCCTGATTTAGGATGGGATTCAACTGCTTAGCCATGAGAAACTTCCCTGGAGATGCCCTAGAATAACTCAGAAATTCAGATGAACTAGAATATTTGGAGTTCATGGCTACAAAACTTTAATGCATACCTATATCTAGCAATCTATATCTATATCTATAGCTTCCTCTTGTGGTCAAGAGTTTTTCAAATATTTAGCAAGAAGTCTTTCCTGTTCTGCACAGAACTACAAAGACCTTTTGCCATCCAAAATGACACCTTTTGTTCCCCAAAGCAATATAAGTGTCTAAAGGGACTAGTGAAATTCTTGTTGTCTGATCAGTTCCCAAATTGCCACAGATCAGGCAGTCTTGTTGCCCAAATTTAATTTGCATTCAACAGTTGTTAAACAGATATCAGATCCTTGAACTCATATTTCTCAAGTTAAAAGTAAGGCTTCTTATAAAACAAGGATCTGATTCTATCTATGAGATTTTACAATTCAGTCTTCAAGCGCTGCCGCTAAACATGACCTTGAACATCTGGGGATTCTTTCTGTTCATAAATATGTGCAGAAGATGCATACAGAAATACCACAGTCTTGACGAAAGAAAACGAAATAAACAGAAAAACCTCTCTTACTAACAGTCCATGTGGATGTATTCATGTGTTTTTGTCTGACTCGCAGTTTATCTAGTTCTGGCTGAAATTCTTGTCTCTTCTGTGCTTATTGTTACAGAAAAGATACACAAAAGATTTTTTGAAAACAAAACAAGACAAAAAATCAACAAGAAGTTGGGAACATCTCCACCTGGAGGAATACCAGTAAAATTTACTCATTAGAAAGTTTTGTCTGGAGAGTTTTATTAAAGTTCTCTTTTTGAAAATCCCCTCATCTCTGCAGTAACAGCTGGCTTTAGCACTCACAGGATGATCTGATAACTCTAGACTGATTGCCTGTTATGGACCTGGGCTTTAATGATGTTGAGGTGAACAGCAAGTTTCTGTATTTGTGCTGTTAACAGACAGAATCACTAAGAGTTTTCAGAGCATATTGGGAAGAAAAATAAGCCTTACTTTACTGCATGATGACTATAAGACCCGGAGCCCAGAATTATATAGGAGGAAAGAACAATTATAGATAAGTAAAAGAAATCAATATGTAGTCTTTGCTTTTCACAGGATGGCAATGTCCACTGTGGGAGAATGGAATGCACAATTGCTAGTGTAGTCTACAGATGACTTTTTTGATGAGGAAGAAGATTATTTTGATGCTAGGTTGAAAGATTTAAAAGTTATTGTAGAACTGCTCAAATAAAGTCCCTCTAAAAGTGGGCAAGGAAAAGCTGAACCAGATGAGGCACAGCAGTTGTGTCAAAACAACCATCTCTCATTCTCCAAAATGCTTGAAAAACATTCTTCACTTTTTCCTTTTTAGCAGGCAGTAGCTGGTCAGAACTAGTAACAGATTATCAACAACAGAAGCTGTGAAGCTGCTTGCACTGATTTGATGGCAAGCACCACCAGGAAAAAGAAAATCCTAAGCAGCAAAAATTATAAATTAAGGTCAAAATCAACCATGGTATGGGGACATGATATTCCAATGACTTTTTATAAACATTGCCCAGTTTAGCAGTGTCCAAATGACATTAACTACCAAATTCCAATCAAAATTATTTAAAAAGCAAGGAAAGCACTTGAGGCAAAGAAACTATTTTAAATTTTGCACTTACCATAAATAAACTTGCACTAGATTTTGGAACTTTAACCAGTGGTGTGCAAATAGTTTTTTAGCCCTGAAGTAATCCTAAAACTAGTTATATCTTTCACAGACATTTTCCAGTTTTATCTGTTGCAGTTTCAAGTGTTTGATTACATTAAAAGTGGATTTTGTTAGTTGAAGCAAAAGGTATTCAAAACAACCTATGTATATTACGATAGTGCTTTTCTTTCATATGAACAAATATATTTTTAAAAGGGTAAACAGATTTGTGTTTCTGTAACCCAATGTATTGATGTACATATATCCTATAAGCATTTGTATGGTTACCAAATGAATGAATTCATTAGAGCCTGCAACTTCTACATTAAACATTGCCCTAGATATTCTGTTAGAATCATCTTTCAGTAATCTTAACTGAAGAGGAGGATATAATGCAAGTGACAAATAAAACAAACATTCACAGGTACCTTTCTTTATGTGAGCAGGTCTTTTAAACTCCAAAGGGCTAGTCATACATAATTATGTGCATGCATTTGCAGTTACAAATTCCTGTCTTTAGACATGAGAGAAATGTCATTGTTGTTAGCCTGGCACTGGAAAAAGTTTCATGTCCCTAATTAAGCAAACCTCCCTAAGAGTTTTCAAAGGGTACAGTCCTGAAAGAAGCGGGGGTGTGAGGGGTGGTGAGGATGGGGAGGGGTAGAATATATGGGAGAGCTCAGTTCCCTTTTTGCAAAGCACAATGACTGTGCGCAGAAATGCCAGTCTGGTCTGATAGTTTGTAACCATAGCAACTCCTGCAGAAGCTAGAGGTGAAAACAGAATATTAGGGGTGTCCTCTCTCCAGACCACTGCAGTGGAAAATGAGCAAAAGGGAGAAAGAAAGACTGTAGAGATTTATCCTGCCCCAGGAAGTTCACCTTGTAAATTTCAAAAGATATTATTTCCCATCCTCCTCTGCTGAGTCCTTAAAAGTTTGTTTTTGTTTTTGTTTTTGTTTTTGTTTTTGTTTTTGTTTTTGTTTTTGTTTTTGTTTTTGTTTTTGTTTTTGTTTTTGTTTTTGTTTTTGTTTTTGTTTTTGTTTTTGTTTTTGTTTTTTAAAAGGAGCCATATTCCAAAATAATATAATTAAAATATTTGGGTGGAGGACCTAAGGTTAGAAGGGTAGAAGAACCTTCATTAAAGCATTTAATTACATACAGAATTTATGCATAAGGAATGTTTTCTTCCTTTCTTAAATATATATAGCCAATTAAATGGTAGGGAACTAATCTTTTTCAGTCATGAGATGCAAATGATAGTAATAAATGCTTTTTTTTTTTTTCTTGTAGAGCAACTAGTCTTCAGAATTAAAATAAGTACTGCAGTTTGCTGTCTTCTACTTGTGTGCACAGAGGCCTTTGCTTCAAACATTTTGGAGAATATATTTTGTATAGGCAATTGCTTTTAATAAGCTGATTTTGTAAGCATTTACTCCTCCAGTCAATTTTCTGGAAAGCCTTGTATTTTTTCGTTCAAGGTCTTGCAGCTCAAAACTTCCAAAGGGAGTTTTGCTTATCAAAATCTTTTGCAGTTTTCACAGAAATGGTGAATGTCAGCTCCCAATTAGCTCTATGCCATGCTATTGGGTTCATTGCCTATCCAGCCAAAGCACACACAGAGCAGACATCTGTAATCATAGAATCCCAGAAAAGCTGAGGTTAGAAGCTACCTCTTGAGATCATCTGGTCCAACTCCCCTGCTCAAGCAGGGTTACCTATAACAGGTTGGCCAGGACTGTGTCCAGTCAGGTTTTGAATAGCTCCAAAGGATGGAGACTCCACAGCCTCCCTGGGTAACCTGTTCCAGTGTTTGGCCACCTATTAATAAGATTCCCCCCCTGACCCTTTTCTTCTCCAGGCTGAACAACCCCAGTTCTCTCAGCCTCTCCTCATATGATTGGTGCTCCAATCCCTTAGTCATCTTCTTGGCCCTGTGTTGGACTTGTTCCAGTATGTCCATGTCTTTCTTGCACTGGGGAGCCCAGAACTGGACACAGCACTCCAAGTGTGTCATCAAGGCTGAGAAGAGGGGAAGGATCACCTCACTCGACTTGCTGGCTCCTCCTAATGCAGCCCAGGATGCCACTGGCCTTCTTTGCCACCAGGGTGCACTGCTGGCTCATGTTCTGCTTGCTCTCCACCAGGACCCACAAGGTTCTTCTCTGAAGAATTGTTTTCTAGTCAGTTGGTCCCCAGTGCGTACCAATGCCTGGGGTTAATCCTCCTCAGATGCAGGACTTCACATTTCCCATTGTTGAGCTTCATGAGATTCTTATTGGCTCAATTCTCCAGCCTGCCGAGGTCTCTCTGAACAGCAGCATACCCATGTGGTGTATCAGTCACTCTTCACAGTTTTATATCATTTATTAACTTGCTGAGGGTCCAGGTCCTTAACGAAAATGTTATACAGTATTGGTCCCAGTATCAAAACTAGTAACTTGCCTCCAACTGATCTCTGTGCCACTGATCACAACCCTCTGGGTCTGGTAGTTCAGTCAGTTTTCAATTCACCTCACTGTTCACTAATCTAAACTGCACTTTTCAGCTTGTCTATGAAGATGTTATGGGACACAGTGTCCAAAGCCTTACTAAAGTCGAGGTAAACAACATCCACTGCTCTTCCCTCATCTACCAAGCTAGCCACCTCATTGTAGAAGGCTATAATGTTGCTTTAGCGTGATTTCCCTGTCATAAATCCATGCCACCTACTCCTAATCACTTTCTTATCCTTCACATGTCTGGAAATAGTTTTGAAGAATAATTGCTCCATCAGCTTCCCAGGGACTGAGGTGTGGCTGACTAGCCTGCAGTTCCCCAGATCCTCCTTTTTGTCCTTCTTGAAAATAAGAGTGACATTTTCTCTCTTCTAGTCATCAGAAACTTCTTCCAATCACAATGACCTTATAAAGAAAATTGACGGTGGCATTGCAGTAACATCAGCCACTTCCCTCAGCACTCATGGGTGCAACCCATTTGGCCCCATGGACTTATGAATGTCCAATTTGTTTAAGCGCTCCTTAACCTTGTCCTTCTTCACTGAGGATAAGACTTCCTTGCTCCAGACTTTCCCTCTTGTCTCAAGGACCTGGAACTCCTGAGTGCTGGTCTTACCGGTAAAGACTGAGTCAAAGAAGGCATTCAGCATCTCAGTCTTTTCCATGTCATTTGTCATGAGGTCCCCCTGCCCCATTCAGTGGCAGGCCCACGTTTTCCCTAGTCAGTCTTCTGTTGTTTATGTACCTGTAGAGTCCTTTCTTGTTGCCCTTCACATCCCTCACCAGATCTGACTCCAGGTGGACCTTGGCTTTCCTAACCTCATCTTTGCATGACTGGACAGCATCTCTTTGCTCCTCCTTTGTCACCTGCCCCTGCTTCCATCTCTTGTATACTTCCTTTTTGAGTCTGAGTTCAGTTAGGAGTTCATTTAGTAGCTCCTTGCTTATCCATACAGGTTTCCTGATGCTTTTGCTTGATTTCCTGTTTGCTGGGAGGGACCTTTCTTGAGTTTGTAGGAGATAATCATGTACTTAATTAAAATGCTGAGACAGTTGCAGATGATTACTTGGCCTTTATAGTGACACACAGGTGATAGACTCAGGGTAGGGTAGATATGACATCCCTGCATCAAAGCCATTCCGGTACATCAGGGTCACAGAACCACATTAATATGCATTGACACCCATAAATAGGAACCCAAAGTATACAGTGCTCTCTTCCCATGTTACATATGTAACTTAAACTTCACATTAATAGTAATAATGCTGTTCTGGTTATTACTTAGCTCTTTTCAGTCTCTTATCTCTGCTCCCTGGTTTCTTCAAAAATATAATTTGATTATGCTATTGGATTGGAGATGGGGAAAAAATTAGGCATTATATGAAAATAATTGATTGTGATTAATAAACATCATGGAAATCACTGTCAGGCATTTTCCGCAGAATGCAGGACAAGTCTCAGAACTAAGAAATAAAAACAATTGAAAAATCTTCAATTTCTTTTAAATAAAGGTAATTTCAGGCAACTACAATCCATGCATTTGTTTTCTACATGGAAGAGTGAGGCTGAATTTATTGAGTAATCTATTTAATGAATTATTTTACAAATAATTTGTTCTGTTCTGGACAGTATTTTGAATGTAAAGAATGCAAACCCTAATTACTAAGAAAAAAATAAATAAAATCCAACATACATGTAGCAGTGTCTCAGTTTTTCCCTGTAGTTTTAGAACTCCTGTGGAGGCATGGCTTTAAGCTGAAAAAGACGGCATGGCATGAAGCAAAAAAATGCACTAGAATTTGACTAAAAGATAAATAAACATTTCAAGAATCATAGAATCATAGAATCATAGAATGGTTTGGGTTGGAAGGGACCTTTAGAGGTCATCTAGTCCAATCCCCCTACAATGAGCAGGGACATCTTCAACTAGACTAGGTTGCTCAGAGCCCTGTCCAACCTGACCTTGAATGTTTCCAGGGATGGGGCATCTAACACCTCTCTGGGCAACCTGTTCCAGTGTTTCACCATCCTCATGGTGAAAAATTTCTTCCCTCTATCTAGTCTGAATTTAACCTCTTTTAGTTTAGAACCATTACCCCTTGTCCTATCACAACAGGCCCTGCTAAAATGTTTGTCCCCATCTTTCTTATAAGCCCCCTTTAAGTACTGAAAGGCTGCAATAAGGTCTCCCTGGAGCCTTCTCTTCTCCAGGCTGGCCGACCCCAACTCTCTCAGCCTGTCCTCAGAGGAGAGGTGTTTCATGCCTCTGATCATTTTTGTGGCCCTCCTCTGGACCTGCTCCAACAGGTCCATGTCTTTCCTGTGCTGGGGGGCTCCAGAGCTAGATGCAGTACTCCAGATGGGGTCTCACCAGAGCGGAGTAGAGGGGCAGAATCACCTCCCTTGCCCTGCTGGCCCAGCTTCTTTTGATGCAGCCCAAGATACTGTTGGCTTCTGGGCTGCAAGCGCACATTGTCAGCTCATTTCCAGCTTTTCATCCCCCAGTACCCCCAAGCCATTCTCCACAGGGCTACTCTCAATCCCTTCATCCCCCCAGTATAGATACTGGGGCTTGCCCTGATCCAGGTGCAGGACATTGCAGTTTGCCTTGTTGATCCTCATGAGGTTCACACAGGCCCACTCCTCAAGCTTGTTCAGGTCTTTCAATTTCTTCAGTTGCCTTTTAGTTTTGAATTAAAATAGGGTATTTCACGGCTAGTTCTTATGGAAAAAATTCTTCGGTGTTGCAAACTTTTGCAGCCAGGTTAGTGTATAAATCATGAGTGAGAACAGGTGTACTTGTCGGGACAACAGATTCTGTTCTGCTTTATCGGCTGCCACCCAGGGGTTCTTTTCCCATTTTCCACTATTCCTTTTTTTATATTTTTTTCAAAACAAAATGCCCACATTCAGTTTGTAACGTTCCCTTACTTTCTCTTTCCCCACTCTCTCTCTCTCTCTCTTTCCTGAGAGCTTAAATAAGCTTAAATTTATAAAGTGAGTATAGCTCACTTTTATTCCCCTGAGCTGAACATGTATGAAATACAGGTAATATTTTGCCAGGCATTAGATAGAACATTTTTTAGTTTTTTTATTTACCAAGATTTATACTAAAAATGCTGGTAGTTTAACAGATTAATTAATTTAGTGTTCTGTAACCCTTCATAAATGTTGCAACTTATTTGAATTTTTCACCATACAAACACAAAGTTACAACCTGCCATGCAGAGCATAAAGAAGTATTTGAACTCTACAGTTCAGGTTCAACTATTTAAAATGTCACAGACTATGCTCATGCTTAAGGAATGCATATATATATATATATATATATATATACACACACACATTACAAGTAGGACAAAGCAAAATCTAGACAACTGTAATCTACCATATCCCACATCTTACAATTGCCGATTTTGGAGCTTGTTACAAAATTGAAACTTAAAAAAAAAAAGAGCCCATCAAGAAATCTGAAATTCTTTTGGGAGGAATTTGGCTTCACTTTGTGCAAACTTGAAAGTCATAGCTATATACTAAAGTCAATAGAAATTCATCAGCGTTGAAGCTTCAGTATTGCTAGTCATTTTTCACAAATTTTGTTTTGGGTTTTCAGATGGGTCCAATTTCAGACAATAATGTGAACTTTGGGTTATATCTACGTAGAACAATGAATAAGCAAATTTTCTGCCAAGTGTTCCATTTGCTAGGCTGAATTTACACAGATATACAGCTCTCAGGATCCAAACAAGCTCTGAACTCTGCAATATAGATTTATCCCTAAAGACTGATGGGAACAGAAGAAAACATTTGTAGAAAATGGAAATGACACTGCAGTGAATTTTTCAGCTCTAAAGATGAGAGGAGAATTGTTATTATTGTGTCTGCTAAGGAAAGTGACAGCAACTGAGATAACAGGGACTTTGCTTCATTTGCTGTATACATTTCAGTGTGTTTTCTCTACATTCACACCTGTATTTTCTTTTGTATTTTTTTAACAAAACCAATACAAAAATATCACTATGAACTGTCATTTAATGTCTGAAAAATAATGGCCCTTCTGTGGGATAAAGAAGATAAAAGATTCCTTTATTTTTCACTTAAAACTTTAAGGATGTGTACCTCGGTTCCATTACAGAGCGGTCTAATTAAATGCATTTGGAAAGGTCCAATTACTCTGGCATAATGGACACCATAAAACTTTGGGTTGAATGCACATAAACATTTGTCCTAAATGGCCAACTCTATTTCTTTATCTGAATCTGAACCTAGCCAGATTTTTATGAGATTTGGGTTTCCACTGTCAGGTGACCACGCAGCTCCACCTTCCTCAAGATATTTGCATTTTCTCAGTAGCTGTTAGTTCTTGAACCTGAAGGAAGAAAAGATTCATGGATGTGTCAGTGACAGTGCTCTGAATGGAGCAACTAATGTGTCAAGAGTCTACTATGTGCCAGCACTATACTCTAATTTCCTCCAGCGCCAAGGACTGCTCTTGAAACTCACTGCCTGACACATCGGCAATGTACCTTGTGCCAGCCTTCTGTACTGCTCAAATGCTGGGAGTAACTCCTGACCCTGGGAACAAGTGCATCAGAGCACACTACTAGAGACCCAACACCATTTCAGAATATCTGTAAACTACAGGAGCAATGGGGACTGCAAAAGGTGTGTATGGGGGAGAGAACTAATTCCATGTCACAGCAAAGGCTCTGCTTGTGTGGTTTCAAGCATTTATGAATGGTTAATTGCCACGTATCTTTATTGCATAGCAATGCTTACTGGCAAGAATGTCAGTAGTCTTAACCTTAATGGTGTTATTTGGTTTACATGTTCATTTTTGTGCCCATAACCAGAGGTCACAAAGGGTCTTATCTCCCCCACTCCCCACCTTTACAGTTCACCCTCATGATTGCACATGCAATACTGGCATTGCCTTCATCAATATCTAGGTTTCTCTGCAGGAGAAACAGAGCCATACCATCTGTTCCACTTGTCTAAATATAGTAGCTCAAGGGGAACGTACAGCTGCTCATTTATCAAATTTTACAAGTACCTGTAAAACAAAATGTTTTGTCTGGCTGAAATCCCTGTCTCAAGCTCTAGAGATTTTTTTTCTCAAATATGATTGAATAGTGTAAATAGCTGATCTCAGCAAGTCACACTCTAGCCACTGAGAGTTTAGGGACTTATTAGAGAAAGTAGGATTAGACAACTAGCAAGTTCCTAGCCAAGAACAGCACTGTCTATCCCCATTATGTATTTATTTTTCAGCTGGAAAATATACTCAGCAACTCCCCAACCTGAAAGAAATGTTTACAATTTTCTTTTTTGACAGGAAGCAGTATTTTCTCATTTTGTCTCATCATCTCTCTCACATTGCAAATGACATGATGATAATGAATCACATTATTTGCACTGTGATGACTTGACTAAGTAATGGAATCATAGCTATTCTGAAGAAAGCTGAAAGTAGTGAATCTTAGATGTTATTGGGAAAAGGCAATTACTGTTATTTGGCAGCTGAACTTTCCAGTTGAACAAACAGGAAATACGAAAGGGGAATGCCTAAATCCGAGGCTGCAAACTATTTCTTAAAAAAAAAAAACAAAACAAAAAACGCAACCAAACAAAGCCCACATTAATGAAACATTTATATTTATGGTGAAGGAAGAAAAATAGAGAAAGTTGAGGGAGAAAGCTAAACTTAACACATTTGCAAATATAGTGGGCACTGAGAACTCACGCTGACTTCATTGACTGCAGTGGCACCCAGAAAAATCAGGCTAATTCATCTTTACATAGCAGAAGCTAAGAGAATAGAATGTGTTTTTTATGAGAAAATATACTGATATAAATCTAACTGGAATAAAAGCACAGCACAGAGGATTGAATTATTCAAGCATATATGAGAATTTTGAGGATGAAGGAACAAATCAAAGTTTAAAAAAAAAAGTTTAAAAAGATTTCTGTATGACTGGAAAAGACTATTGCTAAGAAAGCACACACACACAGAGTTATCACAGTCCAGCTGTTATGCAGAAAATTGTTGCACATGAGTTATGTACAAATTCTTCATTTTCATGCTTAGTGTATATGGATGCTTACTGCAAAATGGAGAAGAATAGGAAACTTCCCAGTAGCCAGGCACACTTGCAAGCCAAATGAGGACAGTTCCCTCTCTCAGAACATGTTGTATTCCTCTGAGCCCAGATCTCAGCAGAGAATCCTACTATCTGGAGTGCAGATCATGAGAAGCTTAGCCCCTTGTGTTTCAATTAGCATTTCAGCTATCAAATGACAGTGCCATAGCTTCTCAGGCAAGCTGCTGGAAATATGAATAGTTGCACCAGTATTGTGTTTAAGCTGAAGAATAAGCAAAAGAAAGATACAATATCACAGAATTGTAGAATTACAGAATCATGTAAGTTGAAAGGGACTGCAGGGAGGCTCTAGCCTGGGAGACTTCGTAACTGAAGACCCAGGCAAAGACAGGAGAGTACCTCAGCCTTGTCTGGGTCTGCTGTCACTGAATCACCCACTCCATTCAGAATGGTCGCACATTTTCATTGTTTAGTCTTTTCTTAATAATGTAGCAGTAGGAGATTTTTTTTACTGTCCTTGATGTCCCTTGCAAGTAACAACTCAAGTTGAGTTTTGTTTTTCCTAACAACAGCCTGACATGCCTGGGTAGCATTTCTAAATTCCTCCTTTTGTTACTGACCCTGCTTCCACCTCCAGCATACTGCATATCTAAGTGGAGCATTTTCATAGCTTTTGGAATTCAGAAAAGTAAGTCTGACCAGTTGTGAAGTTGTGAAGGCAGAGCATTTTAATGAGTTCATCAAGAACTGAAGCAATATTCCCTAACTGGTCTGTTACAAGCTGAATTTGTTGGCGTTGAGGTAATTTTTTCCCATGGCCAGTCATAGATGACAGAGAAGCTGATAAGAATATTTGCATGGGTTTAGGATTATATTAGATTCAGATATGCATTTCAGATCATATGGATCACACTCACTATTAAACACATTACAGATTTTCTCTTTATGGAAATGGAAGCAGAAAAAAAATTCTGTAAAGTTTATTTTTTGAGGCACTTAAGAGAAGTTAATGAATGTTGTGCATGTTCATACTAAAAAAATTCATTATAGATTAGAAATTACCTTATCTGTGGTTGAAGAGAAAAAAAAAAGTTTGCTAAGTTAAAAATTTGCTAAATATTGAATTGGTTTTATAATTTTTTTATTAGCCATCTATAAATACAAATTCTAATAATCATGATTTTCATACAATCTAGATCTGATATAAATTTCTCATTAACATAAATGATATATTAGATATCATAATTAATTAATCAAATATAGATTAAGAAATGCTTAGTGAATGAATACTTAAAGTAGCTAAAATAAAACATCATGTCTATTACGTTGATTTCTTGGAGAGGTTCCAGGGCAATGGTTATTAACATCTCAGTGTCCTATTGCACACAGGAGCTAAAAAAACCAAAAGGATGAATATGGACAGTGGGGTGGAGTTAGCCTCATTCTATTTCTGTGTTCTGAGATTTGGTTGAATAAACAGCATTCATTTCAACAACAATGAACTGTAACTTATGTCTTAACTTCTGCTGATATCAACTTGTAAATTCCTGCAATAATTTCAGAGTGACTATTCTGGGCAAGCTTAGCAAAGTATTAAGTGTCTAACTGACCATGTCTAAGTAGACTGGCAACAGCATGGACTCAAAATTGACAGTATTATATTTTAAATAAGCTTAATGATCTAAGTAAATAAAATTGGAGGTCACTTTAAAAAAATTTTTCCACATCAGTGGGTTCAGCCTTTACTAAGATCAACACAGAACAAGCTCCTACGAAGTCTATAAGGTTACCACTTCCACTCATTTACTAGACAAAGTGCTTCTTCCATGAAAAATATGTAAAGCAGTTATAAACTTCATAAACAGGAAAGCAAATCACCCATCAAACAACTCAGATATATATTTATTAAAGAATTGCCCTGATGAGCTTGTGGAGCTTATCTGCTAAGTAGAAATAATTCCCACTTAAAATTTGCTATGGTATTTTGTGGATGGTAGGTCTGCATGCAAGGTGAAGAAGACAGCAGAGGTAATGGTTTATGAAATGTTGCTCATACTCCATTGTGTGATCAACAGTCTCACAGATGCTGAAAGTGGAGACCACAAGTCTTTTTTTGCCTGTCTATCTGTCTTTCTATCTATCTATCTATCTATCTATCTATCTATCTATCTATCTGTTTATCTGTCTGTCTGTCTGTCTATCCATCTATCTATCTATCTATCTATCTTTCTATCTATCTCAAAGTTTCCAAAGCAATTATGTTCAAAGAAACAAGCTTTCTTTATCTTTGCACAGTATTTGGACTGTGGTGGTGCATTCTCTGCTCCCTGTTCTTCTTGTGCACCTGGCAGAGCATGGGAAGCAAAGCTGCTTTACAGTCTCAGCAACTCCTGTCCAAACTTGGCCTTTGTGTAACCAGTCTGGCAGTTAAGCGTCCCTTGACCGTATCAGAAACTCTTACATGGCTGAGGTGGGAGCAGCCCTGTCTGTACCAGTGAGGCAGCCCTGACAACCTTGGAACATATGTTTCATCTGCACCAGTCGCCACCCAGCAGCCTTGGGGCCTATCTTATCTGAGCTGTAACTCGGGAGGATCTGTACCAGCATCACTGGAATTTCTGAGAACTTTAGTAATTTCCAACATGGGTTGTGAAAGTAGAATGGAAATTTACTGATGCCTAAAGTCAATCATCTCGTGACTCTTATAAAGAGCGGTACCAAGTGAGGTCAATGGTTATTAACATTTGAACTCTCCTGGACTGCAGCGGGCTGCATCACAGTCTCCCTCTGAGTGGGACACCTCTCAGAGCTGTGAACTCTTAAGTTTGCATGAGCTGATCTCTGGTGCTCCCTGCTCCTCGAGTTTTGACTTTCACCTGATCTCCGGTGCTCCTTGCTCCTTGAGGTTCAACTTTCGCCTCTTGAAACAGTCATTTAAAGTGAGTATTTCACTAAACCCAGCGGGGAATTTTTATTGGTGCCTTTAACTGTGCGTATTTCAATAAGTACCTTCGTCTGCATATATAACGAGTATTTAGGCCTATTGTGTGGTCATGTGTGTGTGTATCGATATAAATATTGTAGTAAACCTCATTTAAGCACTTTGTAGATGCCAAATTAATCAATGATTAGTTACTGCTAAATTCCTGTGATTTTCTCCTTGCTGCAAGCAAACCATAAACTGCTGCTAAACATATATAATCCTTAGACATAAATCATTGCCCAGCTCTGAGATGAGGATTGGATCCAGCCGCACCTAGGCTCCTCTGTGAGAAGTTGTTTAGAAAGCAAAGGGGTCCATTCTGAATGTCATTACTCAAGGGGAGGGCTCCCCTTTTCCTCCTTGTATTTTCTTCAAACTCTATTTCCTATTTCTTTCTCTTCAGATATATAGATAAATATTCCATTCATTTAATAAGTAATAGAGTGAACCTTGCCATCAAACTCTGTTAAATCACACTTTTATAGATTTCTATTAAAGTCAGTATTTGCAAATATCTTTGATGGTGATTTTTTAAGTGGCTTAACCACTCATCTGTGATAAATTGGCATAGTCGGCAGGATGGCAAGTAGTGTCACTGCTTACTTACAAAAAAATGGAATAAGTCCACTTCCTAAATTCTTGGATGAATGGGCTTGTGATAACTGGCATGACTGGGAAGCTGTGGAAAAACAACTACAGGTGGTCAGAGCTCATATAAAAGAGGGTAAAGGAAAAGGAATTATTTGCAAAATGCTGGATACCTGGGAAAGGCTGCGGCTATATTAGATAAAGGAGAACTCAGGCTGACACCTGGATATGGAGGCAGTAGTCCAACGTATCTGTGTCTGAAAAGAACTAAGTTGACAAAGGGAGTTTGGCAGGGAGGGAGCCATCAAAGGTTTAAGGTCTAAGGACATTTACAAAGAACAGTTCTTCACAGCAGCTCCCAACTCAGTTATGTATGTGCCCAGTGCTAGTCACACTAAATATACTCTCACAAATAACAGTTTGTAGCAAAGACCCTTCTGAATTGTGATAGCCTTGCACAGACTAAATGGCAGCATATCAGGCCATAATGCCTCAGATTTTGTATTCCACTGTATTTTTAAATATAGATGACATCTATATATCTATAGTATCATCAAAAATAATGTTCAGAAAAGAAAATGCCCATGTATATATATTTTAACAGTTAGATTTAAGGCCTCTGAAAAGTTCCATAGTATTATAAATGCCCATTGCCTACGTTGTTTATGGCTGTTTCTGCTTTAAGTGGAAGTAAACACCCTAGACTCTGCAAACTACAGAACTGAGTATACCTGTGACACTTGCATATGCCTGGGAAATGAAGTTGTTGTTTTGTTTAACTCTCTGTTTTGCATGATCCTTGTGTTAAATTGTGTAGATTTGCATCTGCTTATGCTGTATTATGTGAAGTGTTGAAAACATATTTAACCTAACACCAGCTCACATATGAAACCTATTTGTCTAGTGGAAAGACATGAGAAAAGACCTACAAAGAAAAAAGGAGAAAATGTATGCATTTTGAAACTGCTTATTATAAGGGCCTGATTATTACCACCAAAACTACCATCCAAAAAACTGTGTAACCAGAATTCACCATTAATGGGAATTCCATCAGTGCAGACAGCGTGTCATACATGAACATAGGCTGTTATTCGCTGTCAGCAATAATGCTGATTCCAAGCATTTTAGTGATAAGCCTAATACCAGATGCCTCATAATTTGTGGTGTAATTAGCTTTGTCTAGTTTAGTAGGAATATGTCAAGTGCTATAAGCAACACAGAGAAGAATCACTTTCAGCAGCTGTGAAAATTGATATAACTGGTATAATTCACTTGTCCACACCTTACTGAAGAGACAATGGATTGCATACATTTTTGAAGAGGATGTGGTTCGGTACCAGAGCAGACTGCTATCTGTTTATATTTCTGTGGCAGCTGCACCGTGGATCAGATGGGCTCTTCTGCAAGGAGAGGCAAGGTGTACAGTTGTTCACTGAGGTGATGTATTCAGCCAGGGATCCCTTGAGCATGGAGCAGAGGGTGCAGAAGGGTAACACCAGGCTGCAGGGAGCCTGACCTTTGATAGTAGGCTCAATCATTCTAGACACTCTCTCTGCAACAAACAGCAGAATCATACTAGATTTATTTGTAAATATTTAATTTCAAATTTAACAGAAAATAATTCAATTTTCATTATTTACAGATCTATCATGCTCTAAAACATTCCTTTTTACTCTGATAAAATCTGACTTTAAAGATTGCAAGTCTTCAGTGCTTCATTCGATTTTATTGTAGTCCAGCACTGCACTATCCATCACTGTCATCTGGGAAGGTTAGAGTAGAAAAACACATATAAATACACATACCCGCCACTCACCCGCCAGTCCCACATATGGCTTTAAAACTCTAATTTGCTCAGCCCCATAATAGACTAAAAGATAATAGTTTACATGTAATGGCTAAGTTGCAGCAGCAAAGTGCAGTGAATGGCAAACAAAAAAGCAGCACCCCCTTCGCTAAGGAAGGTGACAAGGGACACTGCAAAGGTGACGGCGGACATGCTGGCATTTAAGTAACAATGTTGATCAGTTTGGCATCCTTAACCCAGAGAAGCAATGTGGAAGGAATTCTTTCCAATCCCATTCAATTAGGATCTTAAAACACCTTTATGCCTTCTTGTTATCCTCTCTGTTTTCACCACATGCAGGATGTTTTAAGTATTTTGGACATACACTCTTTGTACTCCTTGTTGTGCACTAAACTTGGTTCAACTCTGGTCTCAAGGTTGCATTCCTATAGTGACCAGCAAAAGATCATTTTCAGCTTGTGCTTATACCTTTGGAGGCCTCTGGTACAATCCTGTGTCTGTATTAAGGCCTCTGCCATCATACTACTGGGGGTCTTTGCTACATCAGAATCTTTTTTACTCTATCCAAAAAGATTTAAGAAAAGTAGATGAGGCAAACTAGTCTCCCCTCATGCTGGCTCTGGCCATGGTCCCATCACACCCACCTGGCAGTATATTAACATAATAAGTTGCTATTTTTTGACTTAATACACATTTTTTTCTTCCAGCTCACTAGAAACCACACTTGTTCCTTGTTCCTCTACCAGCAATCCATTGCTGATTAATTCCCCTTAGTTTGTACATAATAATGTTGAAGTCCATGAGGATGCATTTTAAGCTTTGCCCTCTATAGGGATCACAGGTGTAACATAAGCTGTAGAGAACAGAAATTTCACTAATTCAATAATGATATAATGTGGACTTCAAATACCTTCCTAGATAATACCAAAACTAAGTTTTCCTTTCTCATGTGTTGGAAAACCTTAAGAATTAAAAATAGGACAGTTGTACTCTATCTGTGGGCTAGCATGACTAGACACAATGGCTTGTTTATACCAGGTTCTTTTTGTAATATGATCAAGATCAGGACATGGACCCAAGCATCTACACAGAACTGCATATACTATAAACTATTACCATGGTCCATGAGACAGTTTCATCTGGGATAAACTGGGCCAGGAACCGTTGGATGCAGCTATCCTACTCAGTAGGAGAGTTCTGTTACACGGATGTAAACCACGCTATCTCTGCTGGCTTCAGCGTTAAAGAATGGTCAACAGTCCATTTTAGTTACTAATGTCGGCATTGTTGACTATATACATCATATATTCAAAAAGCCTATGTCCAGAGAACGTTACTGCTACAGTTCTGGTCTTTTATATTGCCTCTTCTTTACTCAGAGCAATTTAGTGTTGCTTCTTTCCTCCTTTCTTTAAGACTTTTGTTACCTTGGAACCCTGAAGTTGTTCCAGCTCTTACTTATTCTTAATTGTTCTGATTTTCTGGTACATTTTAGAAAACACTAAATTAATTTTAACAGTTGTTTTTTTAGTATAGTTTTTAGTATATTTTTTTAGTGTAGTTATACTTCTAATTTGGTTTTGTGTGGTTTAGTTTCATCTGGTTTGGTATGTTCTGAATTTAGTTTGGTTTGGTTTGGTCTGGCCAGTTGGACAATTTCTTGCCTCCCTTCCAAGAAATCTAGATTAATTCTTATAAACAAGATTATTTATAATTTGCTGCTTTTTTCTCTTTTTTATTCAAATTTTTTTGCTTGCTTTTTTCCCCACCTGTTTTCTTCAAACGAATTTAGTACTTCTGAGAACAGACATTTAACAAATAAATGCTCTGCTTTTCCAAATAACATTCTACTTTCCCAAAGAATACATACAACCTACTAGAGCAGTTCAAAAAGACAAGGTTGATTTAATTTTCAGATACTTATCTATGTTCCTGCCTTGTCTTCTGGCTACCACAAAGAAAGACTGAGATCGCATAAAAGTGTTGATGATACTTTTCTGAAGCAGGGGCACATTAGGAATAGTAGAGCAGTCATTAGCTGTTTTTGTACAGACTGTGAATTAATCTTCAAATAGAAAAGAAGCTGTTATGTTTACCATGCAGTTGTGAAAGTGTCTCTCCCTGTCTCCCCTACTGATACAGAATCTCAGAACTTGCAACAGGGAAACTTGGAAATACCCAGGCAAAGTTAGCACAGAAATTCTTCCTCTGCCATATTACATCATCTGTCTCTCACTGCTGTCTCTAGGTGCCCATAGAAAAATCCCACAGCTTTTTTAGTCATATCATAGATCAGCACTTTCTATTTAATAAAATTATAAAGATCTGTTGTTGCTGTTTGATCATTGTTAATACAAAGATGTAATTCAGGATTTCCACTGTAAATGCACCAGACTTGCAGTTCGATGTAAGTAAAATCAAACTAATGTAATGTAAATTTGACAAATTTTCCTCTCCAACAAACCTAGAAGATCTGTTCATGTGTATATTCATGGCCTTTGAAAGTTTTGGACCTCACTTTCACATCACACATATTAAGCATTACAATATTTGAGAAAGGAAGTTTCTTAAAATCCTATTTCACAAAGTAAATAACAAAGGTGGTATCTGTCCTGGACTGACATAATAACCATGGTCATATATTTATTGTTCTGTCTGGAAGTATCAATGTATTCAGTTCATGATCTATCTTTTTGCACAGAGATTTTTGGTTAGACAAAGACATTTATGACCATCCAGGATGCCCTGTGTTGCCTACACCATAGATTTTCATCCACTGTGACTAGCATCAAGTCTGCAGTTCTTTCTTAATGTTATATATGTGAAATGATGATTTGGTGGGAAATTAGGGAAATTACGTTGCCTCTGATTTTTTCTTTCTTTGAAATCAATGAGTTTTTTTTTTCTTTTGATTCATTATTTTCAGCTTATTTTTCAAAATATTTAGCATTCAGTGTCTTTCTTCCACCACCACCTTTTGTTTAAATCAACAAATTATTTTCTGCATGGAAAATATTTTAATTCAAACACGAACAGTACTTTCAATTTCTATACCAAGAGGCATAGATTACGGAATAGTCAAAATGCAACTGAGAAACCTTCCAAAAAGGTATTTCTGTAAATGATTTTTAAAAGCTTTTTTCAATATGTCATTTTTTCAATTCTGTCAGGACTGTGAATCTGTTCAGTTACATTAACCAGTTTAAATACTAAAGATACACCTTAAATTGCACTACATAATACACTGCAAGATACAGTGTCCTAAAATACTTCATTTGCATTATAGAATTCACTACTTAAAATGGAGAAATGCCCAAAGGACATTTTGGAAAAAAATCTCCAGGATAAAAAAAAAGGAAGAATTAATGGAAACATGTTCATCACTGTAATTTTGTTCTCCCTTTCTTCAATACATGTGATGATGAAAATGGTATTTACTCCTGTTCTTTATGAGATTGATAAAAAATACAGTTAATTTGTGATAAAAAATACAGTTAATTTGCCTTTTGTTTGCTCTATGCTGTGATCCAGCTGAACAGTATGTCCATCAGCTCTGTGTTAATTCTTTCTACTCCACAGTAGTAAGATCTGAGTTGTCACCTTATGCGACCATGAAATTCTTAATGACAAATTGGAATGAACTTATAGTTGGGAAAAATTTATGTTATTCTCTTTATCATTCTCTCTTCTCTTTTTATTTTCCTTTTTCTCTGCTTCCTTCTCAGTATTCATCTTCGTTCTTCATTTATTCTGCATTCGGTAACCAGTGTGTCCTTTACAGTCAGATTGGCCCTGTAACTCAAATAATTATGTCTCAGGTGAGAGGAATACCTTATATTTTGGCAAGAAAAATAACAGTTGGTAGGATTTTTGTTTATTGTAGCTTGCAACTCTTCTTTCCATTGTGGGGCAAGACATGTTTGATGATGGTTAGGAAGATCTTGGTGGTACTATATCATGGTACTACTATGGCATAAGGGAGGCTGAGAAAAGGAACGTGTATCATACCTCAGGATCTACGTATTTTCTGCTCATGATGTGCTTTGAGCCTGGCTGTAGTTCAGCTTGTCTCCAACAAGCTTAAGAAGAACCTACCTTGGGATAAAAACATTGTGGGCTGGGCTTGGTCTTATCTGCAGCTTAGCTCTTCCAGCTGCTTAGACTGGTAGAAGCACTCTGTGTATACCTGAACTTTTCCTGGTGTCGTGGTTTAACCCAGCCAGCAACTAAGCACCACACAGCCACTCGCTCACTCCCCCACAATGAGATGGGGGAGAGAATCAGAAGAGTAAAAATGAGAAAACTCATGGGTTGAGATAAAGACAGTTTAATAGGTAAAGCAAAAGCCGTGCACGCAAGCAAAGCAAAGCAAGGAATTCATTCACTACTTCCCATCGGCAGGCAGGTGTTCAGCCAACTCCAGGAAAGCAGGGCTCCATCTCACATAATGGTTACTTGGGAAGACAAACGCCATCATGCTGAACGTCCTCCCCCTTCCTTCTTCCACCAGCTTGTATACTGAGCATGATGTCATATGGTATGGAATAGCCCTTGGGCCAGCCTGGGTCAGCTGTTCTGGCTGTGCTCCCTCCCATCTTCTTGTGCACCTGGCAGAGCACAGGAAGCTGAAAAGTCCTTGACTAGTGTAAACTCTGCTCAGCAAGAACCAAAACATCAGTGTGTTATCAACATTATTCTCATCCTAAATCCAAAACACAGCACTATACCAGCTACTAAGAAGAAAATTAAGTCTATCCCAGTTGAAACAAGGACACCTGGTGGTAGCGGTTGAGATTCTGACCTGGTCTGAATGCATGCTTAAAGAGTATGAACTTTAATCAATTCTGTATTCTAAAACAAATACAGATCTCATCCTCAACTAACCAGAAGATGTACGCTGAGTCTGCTTGAGTATTGTGGCTAAACTGTTGACTACTGCACATAGTAACACTCCACAGACTCCATATATGTGAGTACTCTGGTTAGTAAAGGAACAAGAGCTCCATATTTCCCGCTGGCTCCCTAGGCACTTTGTGTTCCAGCTGGTATGTGACAACCAGCACTGAAGAAATGCAAACCACTTTTTGAAAACAGGCTTAAAAGACTTTATGCAGCACACCTTTTTGAGGTGCTTCCCTTGTGTCTGCTCTGCATGGACAGAATGTCTCAGAACATCTCATCTGCCTGGTACAGCTGAGCACCTGAACACAACACTCTGGAGGAAAGCACCTTAGCCTGCAGCATTTTAAACAAGTTAAGACTGTAGATTACATAAAAGCAGGAAGGCATACAGTCATTTACATAGCCAGACAGCTGGCATTTCAGAGAGAGAGCTCTTGCACACATAAGGGATAAAGACCTTCAATTGTCTATAATAGTCAAAAAATATTAGGCTGTTTGATCTCATGTAAAGGACAAATATGTCAATATTGGAGAGGTTACTTGATAAACTCTGCTTGACATTGCAGAACGGCTGACCCCCATTCTCCTATGCTGTTATGAATGTCTTTTGGCTGTAATTAACATATAACTTGTACAAATATTTTCTTTCTTCTGTTGCCACAAAATCATTGTTATTTCCAAATGCATATAAAAAGGCTGAGACATCATGTTTACTTCCTTCAGTAGATATGGCTCCAAGCATAAGAATTATTTTATTTATCTACTAATTATCTGGTAGCAGAACAGGTAGAAGATGCTAAAACATTTGCATTAATCACTTTTCTGAACAGATTTTTAGTTCTTCAGCAGCACATTATAAATTATAAAATATCAAACATTAATTTTGTGTTTATTCATTCAAAAATAATGCTATACACTGGAATTTTGTCCCTGATGATATGGCAATATTTTATCCTTTCCTTATTATTGCATACTTTTCTGATTTTTTTAGCATTATACTTAGTCATTTAGACATAGCCAGTTTGAAGTGACATTATGACTTGAGTATACTTTTGTATGTGTTTTAATGCCTTGCAACTGGACTGTTGTCTCATAATTTTTGTGTAACATGATGTTGCAAGGATGCTGGTACTGGATTACCTACAATCATCTGAAACAATATGGTTCCTTTCTCTGTTGGAAAACAATAGGTTTTCCACTTCTTAACCAAACTCATGCTGCAGGGAACTACTCAAAGGTATCACCACAGACTGTTTCTATATGCTTTTAGGAATTATCAAGTTTATAGTATTAGTTTTAATATCAGTGTTATCAGCCTATACCAAACTCATTACCCCTCAGTCATACCTCTCAGTTATTTTTGAGCTAGCTAATACAGGTATTAGAAGCTGCATGTCAATGGGAGCACAGATCTCTACCTGGCATCATCACTTGACTATTTATCCATCTACTCTAGTGACATTTGCAGCACAATGGGTTCAGCAGCCATGCAACTATGCAGCATGAAAACTTGGGCTACTTACTTAGATCATCTGAGCTCAGAAATGTCTAAACATATTGTAAGCATCACAAGACAAGTATACTTATGAGTGGCATTTTGCTTCATCCCTTAAAGCATTACAGTGGTGCTATGGCTTCAAGGTTTTCTAAACCTTGTCTGATATTTCAACAACTATAATAAATGAACACCAGAACTGCATGCAATATTTTGGTATGTTTGTTGCAGTACCAGTTTCACCATAACTGTGTGAAGAGAGGAATCACCTCAGTATTCCTACTTGCTGCATATCCCTTTCACAGACCCAGTGACTGTGCTAGATGATTTTTAACCACAGCACTCTAAGGGTTTACAGAGATTTCTTAACCTTTGTGATTATTGCTAATGTTTTCCCATGGATCATCATTCATTTCTCCCAGAAATATAATTTTGCATTTTGCTATATTTTTAAAGGCATTTTGTTCCATATGTGATAGTTTGGGAGGGATGTCTGTGTAAAGCATAGGAATTCTGCTTAATTCTGTTCACCTATTTCTTTATTTAGAATATGTTAATTCACTGAGAACTTGAAAGGTTAGTTGTAGACCCACAGTGTATGGCTGAGCCATTGGGCTGTCAGTATGTTTTCCTGGTCTCTCTGATACAGGATCTCTTTTAGCCGTCCTTTGCCATTATTTATCTTTCCAATAAGACTTGCATTATCTGAAAGTATCATCAGAAATAAGTCTGATGTCTAGATAATTGATACAACTGCTGAACCTTATCAGGTATAAAGTCAATATTAGTAAGACCCTACCAGAAATGGTAGGATATTGTGTGTACTGCCTACTAACAGTTTTGCAAACTGTTTAACACGTTATTCATTGATATTTACATTAATTCTTAATCAAAATAAAATGTAAATATAATACTGAATGTATTCCAAAAGCTTTAGTGTATTATATCTTTTCAGTTACCAATTTTAATCTGGTCATATAATAAAATCAGTTGTGTTTGACAAGATCCATTAAAAAAACATTCAAATGACACTCTTCTTTCAATTGTTTAGCAATTTAACCCTCCATGAATTTTCCTTTATCTTCCTAAGGATTTAAGTCAAACTAGTCAACTTCTAGCTAGTAAGTCAGCCTCCTTTATTTTTTCTGAGTACTGACACAATAGCTTTCTGTCTTCTGGTAACACCAGTGGGCCAGAGGTCTCTTAGAGATTTTGTCATTCAAGTTTTTTGAGACAGCTAATTTAAAAATGACTATTAGTGAATCTTTTTAGCATTTCCATTGACTAAGTGGAAAATAAGCAACTTGTGGGAGTTTTTTTGTTGTTGTTTTTTAAGCAAAATCAGGATATTGACTTATGCCTCTGATCATGTCGCCATGCACAGGTGATAAATTCTTGCATCAGACTACATGATGGAGTAGTTCAGGAAACCCATCTGGTGTGTGTCTCATTTTCCTTGTGGCACTCTGGATGAGTAAATTCTCAGCTCTGCAACTTCAGAAGGGAAGATACGTAATTATGTAATCTTTAAGATGGGTAAAAGGGACAATAAATTATTTCTAGGGTTGTCCTATCCAGTCTAAGACATCACGTCTGTTAAGGGTTTTCCATTGCTCTGAGATCATAACATTGTGTGCATTGGGTTTTCTTTGTTTATATTCTTCCTGTTTTAGGAGGACATGGAAAAGGGTAGAAATAACATGCTACTTGTACTAGCAAAGTATCGGATATATATTATAGTTAAAGAGGTAATGGATTCTTCTGATTTTCAACATTCTTATTTTATATGAGATTCCTATTTATTTACCTTTACTCCATTTGCTTTATACTTCTAATTGTTGCTTCTATTTCACAATGAACCAGGATGAATGTTTAGATGAACTGTACTCCTGAATTCTGCAATCCTATCTTTCTTCTTCAAGTGTTACTCATTTCTATTAAGATTTTTCTGTCTGCATTTTTCCTTATAGCCAGTTTTCCTTGTAATTTTTCTTGTCTTTGGGAAGTGCTATTGAAAGGCATTTAAAGAACAATGCAATCCTTAGGCACAGTCAACATGGGTTCACAAAGGGAAAATCCTGTTTAACTATTTCAATACCCTTCTACGATAAGGTCACCCATCTAGTGGATGAAGGGAAGACAGTAGATGTAGTTTTTCTGTATTTTAGTAAGGCTTTTGATACTGTCCCTCACTACATCCTTCTAGACAAGTTGTCCGGCTGTGGGATGAGCAAGTGCACTGGGTGAAGAACTGGCTGAATGGCAGAGCTCAAAGGGTTATAGTGAATGGAGTTACATCTGGCTAGCGACCAGTCACCAGTGGTGTTCCTCAGGGCTCACTCAGTTCTAGAGCCAGTTCTGTTCAATCTTTTAATCAATGATCTAGATGCAGAAGTTGAACGCACCATTGGCAAATTTGCTGATGATACCAAACTGGGAGCTGCTGTTGACTCTCTCGAGGGACAAGATGCCTTGCAGATGGATCTAGATAGATTGGAGCATTGGGCAATCATTAATGGGATGAAATTTAACAAGAACAAATGCCAGATTCTGCACCTACAATGGAGTAATGCCGGGCACAAGTATAAGTTGGGAGAGGAGTGGCTGGAGAGCAACCCTGCAGAAATGGATCTGGGGGTGCTGGTCAACAGCAGGCTCAATATGAGTCAGCAGTGTGCCCTGGCAGCCGCTCAATATGAGTCAGCAGTGTGCCCTGGCAGCCAAGAGGGCAAACCGCATCCTGGGGTGCATCAAACACAGCATAATCAGCTGGTCAAAAGAGGTGATTATCCCACTGTATTCAGCATTGGTGCAGCCTCACCTTGAATACTGTGTGCAGTTCTGTGCCCCACAATTTAAGAAGGATGTCCTTGAATGCAGTGTCCAGAGGAAGGCAACGAAGCTGGTGAAAGGGCTGGAAGGAATGTCTTATGAGGAGTGGCTAAGGACTTTGGGCTTGTCTAGTTTGGAGAAAAGGAGGCTGAGACATGGCCTCATTGCTCTCTACAGCTTCCTGAAGAGGGGAAGTGGAGAGGGAGAGAGGGAGGTGCTGGTGTCCCTGGTACACAGTGACAGGACTTGTGGGAATGGTTCAAATCTGTGCCAGGGAAGGTTTAAGACTTGACATTAGGAAGCATTTCTTTACCAAGAGGGTGGTCAAACACTGCAACAGGCTTCCTAGAGAGGTGGTTAATGCCCCAAACCTGTCAGTGTTTAAGAGGAAGTTGGACTAGATGATTGTTGTAGATCCCTTCCAACTGAAATATGCTATTGTATTGTACTGTACTGTACTCTATTCTATTCTGAAGTAAGCCCTTCTGCAGAGCCACATATACATTTTTAGTTTAGAGAGTATTTTCCCATATCAAATATTACCGAATTGTGAATATTGTTATCAATACTGGATGCCCCTGCATCCAGAATGATGACAAATTAATCTTTCTTAAAACTGTCTTCTGTTACAGTGTCTTTGTTATTTCATTGTACACGTGGAAAATAGTGCAGGTGGAGGAAACAATATCTTGCTTTTGAATATCAAGGAAACATGAGAGACACTCCAAATAATAAGTACACGTGGAAATACTAAGACACACTAAACCAAGTTTACATTATTCATACTAAACAAATAATGGCTTTGACAAGTGCCACTACAACAGGAAAAAAGAATATTGTGAGAAATGGGAATCTGCTGTATATTGCAGGAGAAGACCTAACTTCAGGTATGTAGCACTGTGGGATCCTCTGAAAGTCTACTAAGCTGTTCTAAGAACAGCAGAGCAGTCACAATTCAAATTAAAAGGACTGTTCAGCATTTACTTTCTAAATGGACCCCTAAAGAACAAAAGCTAGCCTTGTTTTGAAAGCAGTGCTTAACAACAGCCCTAACAACCTATGGATTTATCTTTTTAATCCTTATTTTCATCAAATGTTTTCTGGACCTGGGATTTAACATTAACATCTGAATTGTCATTTGGTATGTATTGCAGAATCATTAATTCTAGCAATAAAATGTTTTGTTGCACCTGAAAACAGTAAACAGATTTTTCAAGACCACTAATTAGCTGTATATGATCTCTCTGGATGATATTGCTTAAACTTCAGACTTTAAACGCTTCCATATGAGCAGCAGCAACTAAATACCACCACCAGTTCTCTCCTCATTGTCTGGGCTGTCCCAACCCAATCAATGGTGAGTTTAAGATGTCATAGGACAGTTTGATGGTGAATCACTAGCGGACTGTGTGATGGCTTTATTACCCTTTTTTAAGATTAGGTGAGAGGCCTCAGTATCTATAGAAGCTGCACAATAATGTAATTAATGACACTTCGGACATATTTGTGAGATACCGCACCTACTGCTTTCTCCTAACTTCAAGATTGCAGCAAGGCTTTATGAATAGCAATTAATGACACATTTAAAGAAACTAGGTAATGAAGGGGACTATGATTTGTCTTGTAATTTGTCAATAATATCTATATTTTTAAATATTTTTTTAGTGCTTCTGTACATACTTATGAAAATATGTAAAGACAGTGTGGTTCCTCAGTCACCTGAATATTTGGCAGTTAAGAGCTCATTTTCAAAATGGCAACCTTAAATGAAGCTTTAAAATTCTGACAGTTTTTATACACTGCTTCACACAATTTACTGAACACATATAGCATTTCTCCATTTTCTCTTATGTTAATTTGTCACTGATACTTTCTGTTTTACATCTCAAGCTAAATCTCTCTATCCTGTTTCAGTTTACTTAGTATAACACAACAAAAATAAAATCTATTTGCTTTTACAACAGATGCGAATATTCCTATGTGAATGTTCATAAAAGTAATTTAAAGATGAGAATTACAAAAGTCACAGTAACAAGAACCTAACTTCGTGTATTGAAAGAAATTTTGATAAACGTAAGAGAAGACGGAATTAGTGACAATGAGAATAATAATAAAAAAATCTGATTAAATAACAAAGGGCTAAGCTGAAACCATGTATCATAAATTAGACAAATAGGGGAGCAAAAATCAATGCACCTAAAGTGATATGTTAAAAATTTCCCCAGAATGCATTTTCAATAAAATATTGAGCAGCTGAGCTTTTTCATCTATTGCTCTGTTATGAAGTCTTATAAGTGCCTTCATGAGGAAATCTTGCAGCAAACCTCAGTCCTTTCAATTTCCACTCACTCAACCATCTCAATTGTCTGATCTTTAGCATCAAAGATTCTGAAAAAAAGGTACACTATTCATACTATATTGCTGTCTTCACTGGCTTTGGCAAGATCTTGGACATAATCTAGAGTGTAAAAATTGGCTGCATAATGTTATGAACATTTTTACGTGCTTTCTTTCTCTACCTTATTGTTTTCTTCTTCACTATCTCTGTCTTTTTTGCCTTTGATAAAGAAAGCCAGTTTAGTGAACCAAGACTATCGTTATCACACTGCTGCTGTGAGCCACAGGGAAAGAGCAGCTAAAAAGAAGTCTCTTAAATAGACTGATGCTTCTATGAGTTTGGAGAGTCTTAAAGGAGCAGCTCAGACTGCCTGTTGTGCGTGCCGTTCATTTCTTCAGCCTTTTGTGTGATTTGTCTTGTTCCATCTTGAGTGAAGGAAGATCTGACTTCAACAAGGACAGCAATAAAATCAGCTTTTGACCTTCTCAGTTAACCACTGGGTAGAACGGATTCTGCCTCAGGGCAGGAATTAGATGACCTTTCCAGACCTATATTGTAAGATTTTCTACTATAACGTTTTCTCATTTTCACAAAAAGACAAGTTATTACCACCGTTATTACCATTTAAAAGACTGTCAAATGAGATGCTTTCTTTAGAAAAACTCTTAACAGCTCAGGTAAAATGAAATAAGGGATATTGCAAAATGAAAGCCTTATGGAATACTGAGCATTTTAAATACTTTAATGAATTCTTGTTCTAGGTGTCTAAGAAAATTACACAGGTTTTTAATGGTGACTGTAAATAGGAAACCATATTACTACGTGAAACACAAAACCACTCTGAATTCCTTTCTGTTTTACAATGACCTTGCAAGGACTTACAACCTGGTTTTGGGGCTCATGTAAGAAGAAGGTCGCTGCTCCCATTCTAACAAACTGGTAGAAGAAACAAAATGAGCATGTACTGGTATCATAGGCTATTGCTGAAGTTAGTGTCTTTATTTTTATCATTCTGTTTAAAGTTTATGCAGAGCTTGAGATAATGAAATAATTGTGTAACTATGAACCAACAAAAATGTAATTAATGTCCCCTGAGTGGCTCTGTTCAGAAAACCCTCAGCTCAACCATCTCTGTAGCAGACTTATATGTAAATAATGCTCGGTAACGATGTATGCTTATATTTTGGAAATAATATGTGTTTGTCATGTGTATGACATGAAAAGATCAAAGTAAAATTCCAGATCTGAACTGTTTGATGGAACTCATGGAAGTTTTCTACTGAAGATACAGAATACCACAAAAACTGAATGAACTATAATGAAGGTTTTACATGGCACATTGCAACACAAAAATCTATGTAACTGGAGGGATCAGAGATGGCAACAGTCATAAAAAACAACAGCAGGCTTATTAATCCAGGAAGAGCATCCATGCTAACCATGTTTCCTTTACACCAAAATAGTCTTGTGTAAAGAATCTCAACAGTAAATGGAGGCTGGTGGTAGGGAGAAAGGAGCTGGGCATCCATTTGTCATTCTGGGAATTTCTTGACTTTGGACTGTAAACCGGGAACATAAAGGGAAAGGAAAGGTATAATGAGGTTCAAAGATATTTGTTCAAGGATGGCAACACTGAGACCTGTGGAAATCGAGGCAATGGACTGCCCTAAAAAAATGTTAGAGTGGGTATTTCATTTATTATATCTATACTGCTGATTCACTAGTTTTATGCTTTTCTAAATTTTTGCAGTGTTTGCCTTACATTTGATAAAATTTTTGCCTTATAAACAGATTATTCTTTTTGACTGAGGAAGCAGCACCTAATGTTGTTTTTTTTTTTTTTTTCCATGTATCCTAGGTGGCTCTGCAATCTGATTAGATTCTACAATTCAAAAAATAATAGTAATAATTTGTAGAATCATAGAATCATAGAATCGTTAAGGTTGGAAAGGACCTTTGAGATCATCGATTACAACCGTTAATCTAACTCCCTGGTCCACCTCTAAACCATGTCCCTAAGCATGTCCCTAATTCTCCAGTCCTAGGTATTTAACCCAGCTCTATAGCTTTATTGTCCATTTTTTAGATGTCCTAACTATTTCTAAACAAAGCAATGTGCACAGAAAAAATCCCTGATCTGCGGTCAAGTGCCAAATCAATACAGAAATACTACTCCAGCAAAGTGTAGCTGCATTCACACAGAATTTGCTGCTTAGGATTCCAAACCAGTAAGCCTGGAGTTAGTTACATTGTGTATGCTGAAAGGAGATAAGTCCATTCTTTTCTTGAATTTCTTAGAAATCAATTTTATATCTGGAATTTTATTTTAAGTCAGATTTGAATTCCTAAACACTGCATTATTCTGGCTCAGAAGAATTAAAATTCACCTAAACTTTCATTCTCAGGTCATAAAGATAAAAATATTTGTTCAAGATTTTGTACAAACTCACTGAAGTTGTAATACAAGAATTTGGAACAAATATTCATGACACAAGTAATTTTTGAATTATCAGTATACATGCATATGAAATACTTCAGAAAGATTTCTGTTTTCCTATTTGCTCTCATCTTCACTGTTATCAGTGTCAGGTTTTTTAGCCATGCCTGATTTTTCAATTAAGAGTTTGATTTTCTATCTATAATTATTAGAAAGTTGTTTTGATTTTTTTCCCCTGAAATTGGAAGAACCTGGATTCAAAACTATGAAAAATATATTTTGTTGGGGTTTTTTTAATAAAACTGATTAACTTTACATTTCTTACTGAATGAAGACTCAACAATACCTGCAAGAAGAAAAGGGTACTTTATTTAAATACAAAGATCAACTCCTAGTGAAGTTGTATTCATGAATCACATTGTATGGTTCCAGTTGTTAGACCACACCTGGAATATTGCACCAAGTTTTGCACTTCCATTAGTGGAAGGATGGGGATTTGGATAAACTGGAGTGCATTCAGAAAATGCCACCAGGATGGTGGCAGCTGTCCTGTGAGAAGTGGAGGGAGCTGGGCTTGTTCAGCCTGAGCAGAGATGGCTTCAGAGGCACCTAACAGCAGCCCGTCCATGCCTATGAGGAGGTTGCTAACGAGGAAGAGCCAGGCTCTCCACAGAGGTACATGGTGGGAGGATGAAGAACAGTGGCCACATATTGAAATAAAAGAGATTAAAATTAAATATAATATACTTATTCACCAATACAACAGCCCAGTAGTGGAGGAGGTTGCCCAGAATACATCCTTGGAAGTTTTCAAGACCCTTCTGGATAAATCCCTAAGCAACCTGCTTTGAGCAAGAGGCTGGATCAGAGACCTCCTAAGGTTTCTCCCAACCTGAAGTATCCTATGATTCCATGACTCTGTGGTTCCTACCTAATTTTTGTGACTGCATCTGTTGAAGAAAACCTCATTTCTTCGTATATATTTTGAAGAATTTCTTGCTTGAGGTCTTCAGTGACTGCAGCCACTTTTAATTTTAATACTATTTTCATCTGTCAAAAGGTAGGATAAAGATGTTCATTTTTTTATTTATACATGTCGTGGTTTAACCCCAGCGAGCAACTAAGCACCATACAGCCACTCGCTCACTCCCCTCCCCTTGACGGGATGGGAGAGAGAATTGGAAGGGTAAAAGTGAGAAATTTCATGGGCTGAGATAAGAACAGTTTAGTAACTGAAGTAAAATAAAATAGAATAGTAGTAATCATAGTAGTAGTAGTAATAATAATAATAATTAATAATAATACAACAATAATATACAAAGCAAGTGATGCACGATACAATTGCTCACCACCTGCTGACTGATGCCCATCCCATCCCTGAGCAGCGATTGATGCTCTATGGCCATCTCCCCCAGTTTATATACTGAGCATGACATCATATGGTATGGAATAGCCCTTTGGCCAGTCTGGGTCAGCTGTCCTGGCTGTGCCCCCTCCCAGCTTCTCACTGGCAGGGCAGGGGAAGCTGAAAAGTCCTCGACTAGTGTAAGCACTACTTAGCAACAACTAAAAGATCAGTGTGTTATCAACATTATTCTCATCCTAAGTCCAAAACACAAGACTATAGCAGCTACTAGGAAGAAAATTAACTCTATCCCAGCTGAAACCAGGACAATACATTAAATATCTTCTGGGAGTTTTATATCTAGGTTGTGAGAAAAACAAAAGACTATTCTGACACTGTTCTTTTCAGCAAAAAGTGTATTAGCATTTTTTGTTTTAACAATTCTATTTAAAGAAAAAAATTAAAGGAATGAATCCTAAAGTGCATCTATATTAACCCCAGACTGTCCTGCTTTTATAAGGCAAGCTCACTCTAGGGAAAGCTGGCTACCCATGGGAATACTGTTTTTCTAGAATTAAACCGAACTGAGAGTAGAAGTTAACATACATCATGCATAATTGTCTGAGGGTGGAAAATGTATGCATTGTTTGAGAGTGGGCTAAGTGCTAAAGCCCTGTGTGGTGTAGAAGTCAAATGAGATACAGTCCCTTTGGGAGATCCTCTTGGAGTGGGTTATCCTCTGAGATCCCAGTGAGAGATCGTTGGAACAATTCAGAACTGCCCCGTTATAGACCAAGCTAAAAATTAAGTGGCATGGAAGATAAATGGACCAATACTACAAAAATTGAAGAGTTCCTTCTCTTCATTTCAGCTGTGATAGAGACAGAAACAAATTGTACAGTTATACAAATGATACAACTAAGAAGAAAGTGAGGAATTCAGTTAACAATGTAATATTAAGCTATAATTGGACAATCATACCATCATTATGAAGCCGTTCATAAGAACAGCAGCCTTGCAGTAAGTTAAATATGATTCAGCAATCACGAACTGATTCAGTTGGTGTTGAACTGCAAGATAGACAAAAATAAGTCTGTAAATAATCCTGAGAATTTTAGCAAGGCAAACTTTGGGATGCTGGGCAAATAAATTAATTTGGTTGGTTGGTTTGGGAAAATTAAAAATTTGAATTCAGAGAAGACCTGGAGGAACACTTACTTTACTTTTAAGTAAAATGTGCCAACACAATTAGAGAACATATTCAAAGACAAAACTAAATACTTGTATGAAAGGGCTTTTCAATATGAATAATCATGTGAAAAAGGATTTAAAAAGAATGGAGACAAAAAGAAAGGGTAAAAGGGATTCATTAAGAAGAATAAAGACAAAAAGAATGGAGAAAAGGGATTCATTAGGAGAAAGACAATGTTTCAGAGGTTAAAGAGGTAAAGACTAAATACTTTGAAGGTCTTGCCCTAGCATTAGAAACTAAAATATAACAATGTTTTTTTACACACTAATTTTATACATTATTCTTTACATAAATAAAGAGGGGAAACTAGAAAAGAAGGAGGCTTCTGTATACTTGGAATTAGAAGGCTACAAGGAAAATCTAGAAATGGCCAAAATTTTTAATTAATCCTCCACTTGGTGGGTTTTTTGCCTTTTTTTTTTGTGGTGTTTTTTTTGTTGTTGTTGTTTGTTTGTTTGTTTGTTTAATTTGAGGGTCATTGTAAGGGTAATATACATTATCTGCTTCAAATGAGAAGACCATGATACAAATTACAGTATGAAAGTTAGAAGCAAAATTGTTATTTCTAAGTGTGAAAGAATTAAAGAGGAGCTTGATAACATCTATTCAAGTCAACTGAATGAATTAGCACATGGTATTGCAAATCTAGTAGAAGCCATTTAAAATTAATCCATAACTCTGGTAGTAGTAAATTTGGAGAAGAACAAATGTAGTATCAAGATAAAAAGCAGTTGGGAAACAACATGATCCAAGCAGCTAGTCTGATTATAATGCTATGAAAAGCATGAGAGCAGATTTTGAACAAGAACTAATTAGGGGCATAGAGGTAAATGGAACTTACATTACAACATGGTTTTATCTCATACAGATTGTGTCAGACTAACTATTTTTTTAGATAACTGATTTCCTAGAGAGGCTAATAAAATAAAGCTACTCTATTCAGATTTAAGCTAAACATTTGATAAGATTTCTCGAAGGAAAACTAGCATCGAACATGGTGATGACAGTGATAAACATGAGGAGTGAAAGAAGCTTGTTAGGAGGGAAACTATCCTCAGCTATACTCAAACAGCTAGACAGGCTGGCGAAAAATCAGTACAGATACCTCTCAAGCATCAGTGTTGGGACTAATCATATGTACTATATTTGTTTATGACATTGAGATGAAAACTATGTCTATACTTGAGAAATATCTAAGCAACAAAGTGCTAAGACTGCATCAAGAGGATTTGATCATTCTAAGGAGGGACATAACACAAAAGAAATGCAATTTAATACCGCAAAGTTCAGAGGCCTATTTTCAAGAATTAATAATAAAAAATAGCTACAAAAGAGACTTTGTCAATCTGATGTGATGAAATGCGTAAAAATATCTGGGTATATTTGGTGGTGTTGAATATGAACTGCCAGAGTGATGTAGCTATGAAACAAGGCTATTGCTATTGCAGAATGCATCAAGTCACGGGCTCTTCTAAGAGAGAGGAGAATGTAAATACCACTACAAAAGGTATCAGCAAGGCCTCATCTGGAATATTGTGTACATCTTTAATCACTTCTCTCAGGAATGATTAATTTAAATTGGATCAGATTCAGAGAAGAGATAAGATTAAAGGAATGGAATATTTACCTTACAAAGAAAAGATTAAGGAGAGCCCTGTTTGTCTAGCCTATCTGGGGAAGTTTAACAGGGGATATAATGACTTTTTATAAGTACATTGAGAGGGGATATATCAAGGCAAGAAAAATGCTTTAATTTTAAGAATAATATTAGCACATGATAAAAGGCTATGAATAAGTTTAGGCTGGATATCATATAAAGTTTCAGATCATCTGGCGAGTGAACTTCTGAAATAACCATCTGAATATCTTTGCAAGGTAAAGAATCAAAATTACTTTAAAGTGTAGTTTGCTAAGCTGTCATGGTTTAACCCCAGCCAGCAACTAAGCACCACACAGCCGCTTGCTCACTCCCCCCCGGTGGGATGGGGGAGAGAATCGGAAGAGTAAAAGTGAGAAAACTCACGGGTTGAGATAAAGACAGTTTAATGGGTAAAGCAAAAGCCGCGTGCACAAGCAAAGCAAAGCAAGGAATTCATTCACTACTTCCCATCGGCAGGCAGGTGTTCAGCCATCCCCAGGAAAGCAGGGCTCCATCTCGCGTAACGGTTACTTGGGAAGACAAATGCCATCACGCCCAATGTCCCCCCCTTCCTTCTTCTTCCCCCAGCTTATATACTGAGCATGATGTCATATGGTATGGAATAGCCCTTTGGCCAGTCTGGGTCAGCTGTCCTAGCTATGCTCCCTCCCAGCTTCTTATGCACCTGGCAGAGCACAGGAAGCTGAAAAGTCCTTGACTAGTGTAAACTCTGCTCAGCAAGAACCAAAACATCAGTGCGTTACCAACATTATTCTCATCCTAAATCCAAAACACAGCGCTCTACCAGCTACTAAGAAGAAAACTAACTCTATCCCAGCTGAAACCAGGACATAAGCCTATAGAGGCATTTGCAAAAAAATTCCCGGAGACAAGAATACTTTTTGAAATTGTGTTTTACTGCCTCTGTTCAGTTTGAAAAGATAGTGGAATGTGGTTGGGTTTTTTTGTTGTTGTTTTGGCGGGTTTTTTTGCAAGCCTTGTGTATTTTATTGTATTATGTAGAGTTCACCGCCCAAATCGGTTGCCTGTTTAGACTCTGGATTAAATTATCCAGTCTGGAGTCAGAGTGTAATTTTTTCCAAGACTGAATAGTCAAGGACTAGTAAGGATTCCTTTGTTTATTCTTGAGTGTTGGGTAAGATCTTTACATAAAACCGTTATGAATTTTATTTCATAAATACCTGAACGGATCTAGATCAGCCTTGATCTTTCCTCTTTCTGTAGCTCACTGGAGATGTAGGGCTTCATGGTCTTCTACTGTATGTTTTACATTTATTGAAGGTATTGAGGCTTTATTTGGCTTTTGCTGTGTGGTGTAGTTGTTTTGTGGGCCCTTCCACACTCAGCACCTAAGATATATTCATTTTACCTAATTTTAAGTCTAGCTCTGAGCAACTCATTCTTGACTGTCTTATAGTCAGTAGATAGAAACAAGGACCTCCAGACAGTGTTTTATATGGTTTAATTTATCTGTATAGCCACCTTTTAGACAATTTGAGCAAAATCTTATTCCTTTATTATTTTATGCTTGAAATTTCAGAAGACAGGATTGAGCAACCCAGGAGGTCATCTCCACTCCTGTTTTGCTGCATTCCTAAGTGGTGGAACATTTAACTTGCTCTTCATTTCAGAAGAGTAGAAAGAACTTTAGTATTACCTTGCATAACATGGTAGAAGAGATTATGGAGTGGACAATATTGGTCAAGTCTCTGCTGTTCTAATAGAAAGAGAAAAGCAGAGAACCTGGAGTATCTGTAGCATTCTTTGGTGCTGTGTACTGCCTTTCTTTTTAATTTCATACTATCAGTAAACTTAATCACATAGCCATTTACTTCTTTTTCCATGGTCCTTTTAATTGGTTGTGTAGTATAACACTGAAAAAGTTAGAAGAGAAAGGAGGGCTGCCTGGAATCCTAGAAAGCAAGATTTGTCTGATTGGGCTGTATACTTGCCTTTATTCTTATCTCTCCCTATCTAGTAACTTTTCTGCCCATTCAGTAATTTCAGCCAAGGGGTAAAGGGTTCAAAGATTTGAAATTTCTAAGAATATTATGAAAACCAGGAGCTGGGCACAAGATAAAGATCCAAATCAGTGTCTCTAGTTGGAAAAAGTTAATTGTAACTCAACCTCTTATCTATTTCATGAGACAGCCTCCAGCTGGCAATATACTTTCTTATCAAGCTGTTTATCAATATGCTTTCAATATACATTGCATGTTGTATTCCTGTGTACTGGGTCTGGCTGGGATGAAGTTGTGCTTTTAAATGTCTTCATGTTAGCCTGTATGGTGCTGTGCTTTGCATTTGTGGCTAAAACAGTGTTGATAACACACAGTATTTTGGCTATTGCTGAACAATGCTTGTGCAGTATCAAGACCTTCTTTTCCTTCCCACCCACTGGCTCCCAAAGTCAGTAACATGAAGGTGGCCAAGAGGTTGGAAGTGGACATAGTCAAGACAGCTGACACAAACTGTCAAAAGGGATATTCAATATCATATGATGTCACACTCAGCAATAAAAAAACTCAGGGAAAGGAGGAGGAAGTGGGGACATTCATGGTTATGGCGTTTATCTTGCCAAGCAACTGCTAAGTATTTGGAGGCCCCACTTTCCAGGAAGTGGACATCTGCCCGCTGATGGGCAGTAGTGAATGAATTCCTCTGTTTTGCTTGCAAGCACAGCTTTTGCTTTTATTATAAAACCGTCATTACCTCTATCCATGAGCCTTTTCACCTTCCTTCTATTTTTCTCCCCATCCTCAGGGAGAGGGAGGAGTGAGCGAAAGGGAGGGCAGGTGTTTGATATGCTCACAGGGGTCAATCCACCACATCCTATAAGTGAATGCATTCCTCTGAATCAACGATAGCTGCTATTGACCAGCTGACAGGATGTGTGAACTGGAGACATGGGGGGAAGAGCAAACTGCCAACAAGAGAGAGAGGTGAGAGTACTGGAGGAGAGAGTATCAACTCCCTGTCAATAAACAGAACTGTCTCAGATATTCAGCTGTTATTACTTATTTATCTTCCTAGTGGAAATGGAGTTGTAGCTAACAACTTCAGTCAAAGACAGCAACTTTAAGAAAACAGGGAAAACAAGATCCCAATTTTAGTTACACTTGTAGTTATTAATGGGACTGATATCAGAATCTGAATCAAAGTCTTTACATTAATAAAAATTATAATAGATTCAGTCTCCAAAATTGTAGGGAAATATATTTGTTTTCCAGTCTGTTTAACAAACATTTGCATTTCAAAAAACAAGCAGTGGGTACATCAAAATGCTTCTAAACAACTGAGATATTTTCATTAATTATATTTACTTCCATCTTTCCATAGTACAAAAAAAAAAAAAAGGTGTAGTTTTGTAAAAGAAATGCACACCACAAATGTTTATTTACTTGAAAGGGATGTTTCACCCTATGTTCCCTGAAGCCAGAGAGAATATGATATTTCGAAACTTAGATAAAACATATCTGTTAAGAACTCAAGAAGTGGACACATTTTGTCACAAACCAGAGAGATTATTAATAAAAACAATCAGGGCTAGGAAAGATGCTTCCTGTTACAGCATATCCTGCAGGGAAGGGATGACATTACCATCAGTATGGATTTACAGAGTATTTCTTATAGAAATTAACAATTTCATTCTAAGACAAGAAGGCATAACCACAAATGAAAATTGAAAGTATAGGATTAAAATATCATACATTGCAAAATATCATCCTGTTAGGCACTGTAACTTCACAGTACTCCACTGTCTGTGGAAGAACTGAACCTTATTTTCCACTGTCTTGTCTTTGGAGATTAATAAAACCATTTATATCCTTTTAAATAGTTTGAGCTGTGTGAATTATCCTTTGGTTTGTAGCTGATTCATTCTTCTGTATAAATACAAAATAATGCAATTCAATAGAACTGCAGTGAATATTTGTGACCATCAGTAACTAAAGATTTGTGAACATGAACACAGGAAGAATCAAAAGAATGCTCTAAAGCCATCCATTAATTTTCCAGAGTTGCACTTACTTGAACAGCAATCTGAACATTATTTGGCAGCAGCAAATTATTATGAACTCTTGTGTTAAGCTTCCAGTTAAAGAAAGTGATCCTTATAATATATTGCAAATTAAATGTTAGCAAAAGTTTGTTAAGTCTCTATTATTTCTGGTTTCCACTTATGCAGAACAGCTGGTTTGCAGACTCCTTATACAGAATCCCAGAAGAATCCAAATATGTGCACAGTGTTATTTCACCATCTTTTCCAGCTAAAATGAGTTTCAGCTTGTTGTTTGATCTAACTTCAAGTGGATGGCCAAAGCAAACAAACAACTTTTTTGGGAAAATCTGTTTAGGTAATTCATTATACTTGTTCTTGGTATCTCTTTAAATGCAACAAAATCTTCCTTTCTTAGTGAGGAAAAGGAGGAGTGGAACAGATGCTGGGTCAGGCCTGACCAGTCTGAGGCCTGATGTGGTGGGGTGTGGGACCAAAGCCCTGTGGAAACCATCAGACATCTTCTGCTTTTGGCCCACTTTGTCTCTGACTGAAATGACATCTAAAGGCAGGGTGAGCTGGGGTAGGAGGGGAGGCAGAGGAAAAGGTAGATGGCATATTTACAAACAGTTATCTACTACCTTAAAATTGTAGTATATCTTGTGATAAAACATGCTGTATTTTTCAGACTTTGTGTATGTACTGAGTGTAGGTGGCCAGGTTTTGGCAGCAGAGGGCGGGGGGGGGGTGTGCTGGAGGGCGGCCTCTGTGAGGAGAGGCTGGGGCTGCCCTGTGCCAGACACAGCCGGTTCCAGCCGGCTCCAGCCGACCCACCGCAGGGCACGCCTTGTTCTGTTCCCTTTTCTGAGAATTATTTATGTAAACTACTCAATCCTTTGCTTTCTTGTTGTCTGACCTGCACGCTGAGGACACCGTTGTTAATAAAAACTTCCTGTAACTGTGGGTTTATAGGAATGCAAATGTTACTTTGACTGCAGAGGGGTTTTTTTAGTCATTTAGCAAATAAGAAAAACAGAGTTAATTTTGTTCAAATGCATATAAATACACAACTAACTATGTGCAATTTGCTCTAGTCATACCATGCCAGAGGGCCATGACAGAATAAGAGGCCACATATTTTCTTCTAAGCTATTCAGATGTCTCCCTGGGAATTTTCTTTCTATTCAGTCCTAGTTTAAGTAAAAAACCGACATGTTCTGCTTTTACTTACCCTAGTATATATTATGACATTATCATAAAACTTAAATTAATTCGTCTGAGATTTGAAGCAGTATGGGAGAAAAAATGTCCTTTTAAAATCAATTTACAGAAATGCTACATTTGTACTTAGTTATGAGTAGAATTTAGCTTTTTATTTTAAACTCAGATTCAGACTCACTTTAAGCTCCCAATTTACTGTGAAGCATGATTACATCTGAATATTTTTATACCTAACTTATGCTTTTTTTACAGAATTAAAATATAATTTTTGCCTTGTTCTATAAACATAAGTCCATATTTATTCATGACATTCCCCAACTAATACTTTTCACCTGATAAGGATATTAAAATTTTGTTATGTTTTATAGCTACCCTACTCTTTCATCTGGTTTGAAACCAGCTTTAATGAGGGAAAATAAATCCTATTTCTAGTGTAATGATAGAAAGTTTTATGATATTAAGGTCTCTTCATTTACTATTCATGATAATGAGGTGATGATTGTTAAATGTGGAAAAATGTGTCTTTATTTCCATCAGATGTTGAGAATGAATTTTCTGAGAAGCAGAGCTAGTCTTGTGTAAAGTCATAAGTTTATGAAGCTAGCTTTGTATTTGATCATACATATATTTATATGTGTATCTAATAATGCTTTTCTGCTTGTTGCTTAGGATATTTTCCACTCATTTGAAAAAAAAATAGTTGAGATAAATGTTTTTGCAAATCCATGTTACATATTAAAATGCTCAGAGTATTATTTCTCTGTATAATTTAAAAGATTATTGAAAAGTCATCCTCTGATCACTAATAACAAATTTCCCTTTTGTGAATCATTAGTAATTCAGATCGGTCAGTTAGTGGAACATAGGTATTGAAATTGATGCAAATAATTTAATTTATTCTCACTTAATAAATATCTAATTCATTAAAGACCAAACAGCTTGATAATTTTCAGTTAAATCTATCTGAAAAGGATTTTATTTGTTAGAAAGGCTTGTAATGTCCTGAATAACAGCCATGCAGCAGGTAGCTGCCAAGCCACATAAAACTTGTTTTGGCATCTACACTTGAAAGCAAAAATAAATATTACATTTATTAAAAACTGGAACCTACCTGATATTGAAGGGGAATATACAAAGAACTTTCTCATTTATTTTAGTCACTAAAATGATACACTACTTGGGAGATACAGAAAAGAAAAATTGCGATGAAAGCACAATCTTCAAATACCATTTCTAAGATCTCACAGAGATTGGCAGAGTATTTGTGCCACAAGATACAATTAAATTAGTTGCCTGTGCCCACAGAACCTTTTGGGGTTACAGCATATGCTTCTGCTCAGAATTTGCTCTCCCATTTCACTGTCTTCATCTTTCCACTTTCCAAGCAGATTCATAGGAAATTATTTCGTTCTGATGTCATCATAACTGAATCACGTAACTTTTCCCTTATTTTCTGCTTACCAGATCTTAAGCATCTTTTTTTTTTTTTTCACAGAAGGCCCATCTCAAAAACCTGTTCTTACCCAGAACTAAAGATATACTGGGACTACTTATGGAAATTGTGTTTCTGAAAAAGTCTAGGATTGGCCCACTTCAAAACATTCTGCAGAGTTGTAGAAATCTATTTGTACTACTGCCCGTTAACCTTAATAGGGGAAAGGTTAACAGCTTCAGACTGGTTCATACAAAGTTTCAGCAATGCAAATTCATGCCTGCAAATACATCCTGAAGTTGCTCAAAAGAGGAAGACAATGGAAATTTCCACTAGTGTCTGATCCCTTTCTTACAGGGCAGTAACACCTTAGATGAGATGTGAAGATGCCTGCAGGGCTTTTAGGGCTTTAGGGCTGTAAGGTAGCTAGGTTTTAGCTTTTGGGTTTTTTTGTTTTCTTTTGTTTTCTTTTCTTTTGTTTAGTTTTGTTTTGTTTTTCCTTCCCTAGTCCTCCTGGAAACAGGCTAAGTAATTTTTCTAATACTATAAAATTAACTTCATGTAATAGTGGATATACTCAGTTTAAAGGCATGGATAGCTCTCATCTACAGATTCACAAAGCTCATATCCTATAAGTGATAACAGGTGGCAGAATCTCATCTTTAAGAAATGATGGTCATCTCTGGGGAGCATTGTGAGAGATACATATGCAACAAACGTGAATGCTCAAAATCCATTTAAGTAAATGAAAAATCTCACAAGGCACAGTTGACATCAGTGGGTTTTGTACATAACAGGTAGAGGGGAATCTTTAGTGGATGTAAAACTTTTGGCTTGAAGAGAGCTCTGACATTTCTTAGCTGTTGAGAATTTGTACAATAACGTCCAAAGGAACTTAGGGAGTAGCCACTGGCAAAAGATCAGTTTTTATTCAACCACTAGACCTCTAATAATGGAATACAAAAACTTTCCCTCAATTTAAAGTGAATATGGCATTCACAATACTTTATCTCTCTCTGTATTATGTGTTTTATGTGTAAGCTGTCTTTTTTCTATTCATCCTGATTTTAAAAAACATGTAGACACCAAGAAAGGTTGTATTTCTGAAAGTAAATAATTTTTTAAACTCTACATGCTGGTTTTACAAATACATCCTACAAATATCCCCTCTTGCACTGCTGGGGAATGCATTTAAAATGAGATGAGATATGCAGAGCAAAAATATTCCCAGCTCTGCACAGCATGGAGGAGATGGAAATAACACACATTTCTCCAAAGGCTCAAACATTGCTGGGAGGATGAAAGTCAAAGCAACAGTCACCTCTCTACAGGAACATCAGTACCATTTATATGTGCCATCAAATAGTTCTTTACTGAAAAATCTATAAGAAATCCCTGAAGTCTGAATAATGCTGTAAGTGATTCTGGTCACCAGTGATCTTGGAAGAGGGAAGGACAGATGATCATGTTACGGGAACCATGAGCAAGGACAGCAACAAAACATGGAAAGATCAAACTACTACATTCTTTTCAACACTCCCAGGGAAGTGACTTACTAAAAAAAAAAAAAAGATAGGGGAAGCAGGGATTGAAAGTCCAGACCACAAGGATACAATCAACCCTTCTATGGGTTGCTGAGAGAAAAGCTAGACACAGGTAAGTTCATAACCTGTAGGGCTGCTATGCTGAAGACAGTCCAAGACAAGACAAAGGTAGTAAGAGAAATTAATTTGCTAGACGAATGACACTGAGTTTAGGGAACACATAAGTAAGGCCTCTTAACTTTTGCTTATGAAGAAAGATATTTTAGAGCAAAAAAAATGAAAGGGACCAAAAAGAGGATTGAATCACAAACTAAGCACTGCTACAAGCTGTTCTTGAAAACTTTGCGACTTCTGTAGTTTTATTATCTGCTTCCTTCATCTTTTCTTTCCTCTTCAATTCCTCCTCTCCTGGATGATGTTTATATCATCCTGACAATGCTTAGTGCAATAGACTGAGTGATGTATTTGGAATGGAATGTCAGATTATATCCCTGCTATTGATTTTCTGAAACAATGTTGAGTCAACAGAAAGTCACAGATTGGTAGTAGCTAGTCTTTTAGAAATGCAAATGCTTACTGAAAATTTTTATATTCTAAATTCTGCTGCTTGAAAAATCAAAATTTTGTGTTATAGAGGAAAACTGAGATCCATCAGTAATCAGACAAATGTAGAGAGAACACACCTTATCTGTAAAATGAGGTATTAGAGCTTATTGTTTAATTAAAATTGGAATAGTCCACTTACTAGATACTTTTTGCTCTCTATGGCATTTGAAAATGTAGACAGCTGACCACCTATTTTCTGTCCCTTATTTTGAAATTTCTAGTTTCTATTTACAAAATTATTCTGAAAAGTTATTCATTTTAATAGCCTTTTTTAAAAATGTGGAAGATGGTTGAAAAGCCAAATCAATTTAAAATTATTTTCAATCCATTGGTTGACATGCTCCAAGAATTCTAAAATGTTAATGGGACACAGCTAGTCTAGTTCTTCACATAGTTGTGTTCTTAAATATTAAGGGGCACATATAAATACCTACAAAACTACATTAATTTTCTACAACATTTTTAGAAAATGTCTCGAGCAACGCACATATTATATTTTTTGTTAATATTTAAGAATTTGCATTAAAAGCTAAGGTGATTAATTTGTAGAAGGGAGAGATGGGAGGTCTTTTTAAAGAATACCATTTTCCTTTAGAAATTCTGTGTACTTCCTTGAACACTTAACATCAGATAAAAAAGAAACAAGAGGTTCTCAAGTTGTCATTGCCTAAACTGCAGATATAAAAAGATTTCATGCAATTGCACAATATTGTTTATTTTTAAAAGCATCATAACAGTCTATTTCATACAGCTCATCCACTTGAAGAGAAAATGTGTCTTCTCGAACTCCAGAATGTCCAGTCTTCTGTAAGACTGTCTTCTGTGTGCACTCAAAATTCCCATTAGCATTATTAAATCAGGAATATAGAAGAATCACGATGCTCTTCTCTGTTCTGAAGTACTGAGAAGTTAATAATCTTGATTGTCAGTAAATCTGTAACATAGGGCTGGGATTCATCTGACTTGACCACAGCTGTTCAAAGTTTGACAGCTAGTCTAAGATAGTCTTCTAGGCTTCCTTTATCACCTCTGGAGTTACCTCTCTCCTTTGGGCACTTCATCCCATTTTATATTAAGCACCAAAAGCTGTGGGGTAGAGAGACATTCACTTGCCATTCCATGCAGGAAGACTGTGTGTAACTAGTTTAGACTTGGACATCTTACTTTTTAGACAGCTGGTGTTGGGTAAGTCACATCTTCAGTGGTTTTTGCTTCCTTATGTAGATCTTTTAAAAATACTTTTTCAAAGATAATAATGGAAAAATTAAGAATATGAATAAGTAATAATTTGAAATATTAATACAGTGGAAACCTTTCAGTAATGTAACAGTGCTTTGTACTTTTAGTATAAATTTGGGGTTTAAAAATATTTAATCTGGGAATACTAGCTCAAGGCTCCCCCCTCATAGGTGAATTATCTTTTGAACTATCTCAGAAATCACACTTTACATCTATTCCTCTATTTAATCACCTCACTCCTACTAAGTATACAGAAAAATTCAACTAGATTATTAGGAAGAAGGTGAAATACTAAGGAATACTAAAGAAAATGGTGGAAGGGAAATGGTGGAAAGGATTGGTTTCAGTATTGCTATTGAAATGTTTATTGAATAACTATGTGTTCTGAATTGTCTCGGTGTCCTTTGTAGCTGAAAATAACTGGACAAAACAATTTAGTTAGCTACTGATTCTTGGACAGTGGTCTTTTTTGTTATAGAACTGAATAACCCGGTATGGACATTTTTGTTCAGAAAGCAGATTTCTGTGAACAGTGTCTTTTGAGGATCAGATCTGATTTCTCCCCTGCTTGGCCTTCTCTTCATATTCGTTAAAGAGACCTGAAAAGGGAGAATGTTTCAGTTGCTTCAACATATATTGGAAGACACTTCAATATGCTCAGTTATTTATAAATAAAAGTTTCCAGGGTGAAAGTTTGGAAATGGCAACAGAAAAGTGCACTAAGATAAGCTTCAAAGAAGCAGGAACCATGACAGAATAAGAAACCTTATAAAGTTTATTTTGACCTTTAAGGCAGCTTCTAATCCTCATCTAAACATATGTTTTTGTTCAGCATCTCCCTGAAATTCTGAAAGGATTCTCTAGAATGAAAACTGCAAGCAGATTTGAATTAGCTGTTATGTTCGTGGCTCAAACTATGATTTTTATGCCCGCAAACTTTGCATTTGTCTGGATGAAGGACTTGCAACTCCACCCTTTTAGAAGATAATGAACACAAAACAATGTACACCATCCAAATACAAGATTTAGCATGTATTTGCCAGATGAAAGCAAGCAGTACCTTACAAAAAAGCAGACCTGGCTGAAACTAAATGTTCAGAAATTAATTTGCTTTACATTTATATCTCAGTGGCATTGTTTTTATCAGCCGAATATCAGCAGAGAAAATTGGAGGAAAAGGGGAGAAGGGCAAGTGAAAAGAGAATGCTGAACTCTTTCAATTGTTTTACACCTGCTTCAGTTGATTGCATTGTTAAACAAATCACTCCTGCTAAATTACATGTATACTGCTTATCAGCTACTACTTATGAATAATTAATATTCCTTATAAATCATGTTTTTAATTGTAAGGGACACTTGCTTAAATTTTAAAACTTGGATCAAAATGTGGTTTATGTGACTGGCTGGGTGCCAGTATCTAAATACTGTGTACATTACAGTGACCCTGAACACTTCACAGTCTCCAAGAGTCTCTCCAAGGCGCTCTCTGCATAGACTTGGGTGGATCATAACCATTACCTTAAGGTCATCTTTGCTCAGGTTTAAATCAATATTGTCAGGTCATTTGGCCATGGTGACAGCAGGGCAGTGTATGAGGTTACTTTACTGCTGCCTGCGTTACCCACTGGGTAGAAACACCATGCCCTTAAATCAAAATATTTGGACCAGCATGGTCCTATCTATTGCTTCACTTCAGTCCTTTGAATAGTGATGCTTCCCTCTTTTCTCCTTGCACTCAGATGACACATTTCTAGCCATGGCTCTCAGTGGTAAACAGCAAATGTTGTGTTTTCCTGTTATATATAGCCTGAAAGAAGTATATACATAGATTTGCACAGTAGACTTTGGCCACTGGGCTGCTGCAGAAGCACAGCAATTCCCTGAGGAGATTGTGGGTTGCAAAGCTCCTCAGATTGGCTAACCTGAACAGAAAGACTGATTACTCTAAAACATTGGAGAGACTAAGTTGTGACGTAACCTGTGGATCCAGTCAGGTGAAGTATTCTCAGGACCCTCAAACTACAAAGCAGAGTCTCTGGTCCTGGGGTTATTATAGGCAAATGCTTAGATCGTCCTTGCAGCAGAGAGATGGTGATGAGCCACTTTGGCCTTTTTGTTAGTCATTGCCATACAAACCTTTTGAAATTCCTTTTACACAAATGACAAGGCTGGCTTGTTGCACAAAAGAGCTGCTTCAGACCTTCACAGTGAACCCTATCAGGTTTTCTTTTTTCTCTCTGATCATCTGGTTTATTAATGCCAGTTATAACCAGACATTGTGATGCCAAAAATGTCAACATTTATGGGATAAAATTAACACAAAATTGTGTACCCTCACAAGCTCATTACAAATGTTTGTAAGCTCCCAGTTCTCATCCAGAACCGCAGTAACCCTATTGTCTAAGACAATTATAACAGGAATATATTGCCCTAGAAATGCTTCACAAAGGTTTTTGTAAAGCCCATACTCCTTTATGTAGGTTAAACATAAGGCTACATGTAAATGCTTATTAAGTGATTATTAGGAAGAAATTTAAAAGACAGTGAACCTTGCTAGCATAGTTTTGGCTTGCCTGCATTATCCCAGTCTTCCAGCCACATAGTCGTTATACTATTTAGAAGTGTGAGCCTTAATTCAAGTTATTGCAAAGCTTGTGTCTAAATTTCTCTGCCAGAATCTTTTCCAGTCAGGCACATTAATGAAGCATACAAGCTAGTGGGAAGGCAAATGGATAATCAGAGGGCTAACATGAGTTCAAGCCTAGCTAATATGGAAGAAAGTACCTAGAGAAGGTAGGAAAACCCATAAACAACTGTCTTTTACCATGGCTCCTATGAGGTTTGCAGCACTGGGAACTGGAACTGCCTCATCATTTTAAAACAAAGTAACTGTTATGAAAAGATATCACAAGAAAAATAAAATTACCCATATGAAGGCGTAGAAAAACTCTGGCACTGACTTGATGACAGTGTAAGCAGTTAAGTGAGTTAGTAGCACAAGCTAGAAATGGCATTACTATATCTCATTGTTAACTTGAAGAATGAATGAAATACATAAAAATTATAATTCTGTATTGTTTATCTAAATTGTGATATAACATAGTGCTCAGTGACAACAGATCAAGGGAGATATTTAAAAGACGTGTATATGTAGTGCTTAGACACATGGTTTAGTGGTGGACTTGGCAGCGCTAGGTTAACGGTTGGACTTGATGATCTTGAAGGTCTTTTCCAACCTAAACGATTCTATGATTCAATGACAATGAAAGTATTAGCATTATGACAAAAATGTCATCTGATGAGACTTTTAATTTGCTTCTTTCATAAAGTCCTGTTGCACACTTTGAAGGCAATAGAATAAAGGTTGAAGCAGAGGACAGTAGTTCAAAGTGAATAAGGGGCAATCAGTGTGACGAATCAAGACAAAAATGTTTAGAAAAGTCCTAGAAAATTGAACTTTTCTGGACATATAATCATGATCTGCTTAAACCTGTATAAATATATATATACACACATATATAATCTATAAATATTTCTTGAAATAACTGAAAGAGATTGACTTTATTTTACTAATGGCATGTGACGGTGAAATCAGGTACAATACCTTTATATATATTTATAACCTTACTACTTCTATATTTAATTATAAAAATTTTATTAAAGCTTTGAATTTAATAAAAATTCTGGATATGCTGTAAAACACACTCGGACTCCAATTTTATGGGAGGAAGACCAAATGCATATTACAGTTTTATGAAATCAATGTAGCTAACAGAATTTAATGCTGATCCCAGGGACATAAGATATCCTTGTTCAGGTGCTAAAATTTTCCTCCAGAACACTTCTTTATGGAAGGAATTGTGATGAAGGTCTAATTCTATTTTTACTTTCTAACTAATCAATATTGTTTCATCTCATTTCTTTCATGAAGCTAAAAAAATAAAAAAGTAATCTGCTGGGTTGTGGGTAATTACAATGAGCGAGACAATGGTGTACTGCTTTATTGCTCAAATAATAAAGAAATAAAGCAAGATAACAATAAATACATTAGATGTGCTTTGCAGAGTAGTAACAATTCCAGAGAAAAGTTGAAGGTTTGAAAACTTAAAACTGATCGAATGGTCCATGAAGAGCAAGTCAGTTATTAGAAATTTAGGGAATAATTTCTTTTGAAAGGGACCCTAGGAGGTCATCTGGTCTAAGCCCTTGCTTGAGACAGGGTCTTAGCAGAGAAACAATAGTCTGCTTATGAAAACCTCCAAGAGGTTTCACACTTCTCCTGAGCAAACTGTTTCATTGTTTGACCAGCCACATTGTGATTTATTTTTCTAACATCTAATTGGAATTTTTATTGACATATCTGTGTCTACTGTCTGTTGTCCTTTTGCTGTGCACTTCCAAGTGGAGGCTTGCTCTGTCTTTTCTATAACCATATATTTGACTGTTAAAAATATCAATAAAACACTCCCATAGTCTCGTTTTTTCTAAAGACTGAATTAATCCAGATCTCTCAGCATGTCTTACTACATTATACTCTCCACCTCCATAATCATCTTGGTGGCTGAACTCACTCAAGTTTACCAATAATTTTCTTGCACTGCAGCACCCAAAACTGTATTTTAGTCCTGTACTTAAATCCACTGCAATGAATGAGTATATGCTCTGAGGATCCTGGTTGCACCATTTCATAATCCTGCATGTTTTGTGTATTTAGTGTGTATCAGTTATTCCTCCTGTAAGTAGAGCTTACCCTTAAAACTTCTGCAGCTGAAAATAAGTTGTGTAAATAAATAACACACATATAAACATTGCCTGTCAGGAATATCTCTTTGTTAATATTTTTGTTATCTGCTAATAACTTATTTCTTAATGTTTTCTAATCGCATTTAACACAAGCTGCAAATGTAATACAAATATTTTCAAAATATAAATCATTAGTTTTGTAGCCAGAACTCCTTGATAATCTATGCCCTATCTTCTGAAGTACCTACAGCTAAAAGGCTAAATGTCTGCTCCTGTAACTTTTGTTACATCAGATTAATCCAAAATTTGGATTTGGATATTTCCAAGAATCTGAGACAAAGATATGTCCCTATAGCATCTGCCCTTACTTCAGGAGAATCCTGGGAGAATTATTATGAAGGGTAACTAACACAGTTTCAAATAATACAGAAAGATGTGAATTCTAAGGATTTTCCTGGAATTTTCTGACTACTAACATTTACTTCATCAGTCATAGAACTGGTTGTGCGAATTCTTTTTATTATTGATTTTTCAGGTAGATGCAGGGATAGAGAGATAAACACCCTGAAGAACAAAGATTAGAACTTTAATAACTTGTAATCTTGCAGATGAACTTCACCTGCAAGCCCTTTGGTATCTAGTATGTCTTGGGGAACAGCTTGCATAAACCAATATTTGATAGATTATTATAAATATTGTATAATTTGAAGTAGCTTTCATCTTTGGAACATGTAGCAAATGATGGCACCTCCAAGTAGGAAAGTGCAGATCAAAAGGCTAAGCCTGTATGTCAGTTAACTTACTTTGATGTATACAAAAAGAAGGCACTGATATGTTTAGATCTATATTAACTGCTTAATAACAGCCATGTATTTAGTTGCACACATGTTTGTAAGACACAAATAGTTAATACAACCTGGTTAAAAATCAAAAAAGCCTAGGGGAATAGAGAAGTTTATGCTGATTCCATTTTACACTGATTGGAAAGAAACACTTTCAATGTTTAGGAAAGTTTCATTTTTTATCTATATGTCTCTTTATTCCACCAAGTCCACTGAAAATTAACTTATTTAAAAACAATTTTCACCACTTACATTGTCTTGCTAGTATTAAATTTTCTCAGAAAATTTTCCAAGTAATTTTTCCCAGTTTTCATAACTCTCACTCATCATAAGCTTCTGAGGCCTTTGTCTGGATGAAAGATCTCTAAAAATGATAAACTATTGTTTTGCGATCCTCAAAGGACACCAAAAGAAAAATACAGGCAGCCCACTTGGGCAATCCCTTCACTTCATATGAGACTGTTCAGATTCAAAAAGAGATCATGGTCAGTGTTTCAAATGACAGCTATAAATCTAAAAGAATTAATATATATATGTCTTCATCCATCAGAAGTGAGAAATCAGTTGTCAGCACAGTCAGTGCTGTTTCCTTAGCGTAACTTGATCTAATGCCACATCACTTAAGGTCAAGGAAATCTGAAGGCTGGTCTGAAAACAACTGTGCTTACTTTCTCCAGAATTGCTGAAAAGCAGAACTTGAGACAGGCACTGAAGAGATGTCCACATAAAGAGCTGGCCATGGGGAAGAATCATTTGTTTGTGTGTTTATTTGTCTACTTATTACTTACTTATTTGGGGAAAAAACTATAACAATAACAACTGCTTCTGTAAAGGAAGGCAAACATACTAAAGTTTGAAATGTCAAATAGAAGAAAATCTTATGGTTACTAATAGTCTGGAAGAGTCATACTGGAAAATTTCTGTTGTTCATCCAATTTAAAGATTTCACCCTTAGCCCTGTAGCTACTTCTCTAAATATTTCAAAAATATCTGACCTTTACAAGCATGTCACCTCATCTTCATTCATACTGACATACACTCTTTCCCAAGTGCAATGTATTTTACTATGTCTTTCTGATTTAATACATTTATTTACAGTATGTTCTTGGGACACTAAAGATCTAATTAGAGCCACTTCTCAGGTGATCTTTGAGCTTGTTAGTCAAAATAATTAATTACTATGCTCAATTAGCGTCTGGCTTTAGAGGAGTTGGCTCTCTTTTACTCCTTTCTTTTCCTAAAATCTCTTTGATGAGGAACTAGAGTTCAAATGTCAATTAAAAACTGCAGTCCAGCCACTTGAGAAATCTGAAAATATTTTATGCATATTTCAGCGTTTAAAAATCTATTTTGTTTCATTCCTACATCTTTATTGCCTTAATTTACCTATTTTCTGTCAAAGGGTTAATTACGGAGTTACGACCATAATATCAAGGTATCAGGTTTAATATTCCCTTCTTTGATGTCCCTTCAGAATTACCGATATGATGGGGTATGTATCGCATCTGTAATCTTCATAGGAATCTAGTTCTGAAAAGGAAAAAATAAATATTGCTTCCAAATTATGTAACACTCAGAAAAAGATTTATATTTAATGCTATTTTTCTTTGCTATAACACGTTTTTTGATAACATGATACCTTTATTAATATTTTTACCATATTACTTACAGAAGTTGTCTGAAACACTGTTACTACAGAAGAGTTTCTTACTGATGGCAATGAGTCCTGCATCCATTTTCTGACTCTGAAACTGGAAGATGTTTCTCCTTTCACGTGATTGTAATACAAGGAGAGCTGTGCTTAATCCAACATGTGAAACCCTATTTCTTTAATGCTAGACTTTCAGGAAATAGAGTTGAAGTAAATTTTTACTTCTTATATATAATATGTCCCCTTCAATTTGGAGGTTTCACTTAAGTGTGATGCACTTATAGAAAAAAAGAATGACAGGAATACATTTGTGGCTTTCATAGATTTCCAGGTTATCAGGCATCAACTTAAAGTGTGTCTCTTTTTCAATCTTAGTAACTGGAATATCTTGCTTATGCCAAAATTACTCCTTAATTAAACGTCAGAGAACTCTACTTCTTTGCTGTCTCCCTTGTTCAGGAAGGAGTTATACTCCTTAAATAATTGTGTTCTCTTTGAATTTCCTTCATGATGCCCACTTTCCTGACATCACGATCCAAAAAATTTTGCAGCCTTCTTCAGAGAAGACACAAACAGAGATAAATATAGAAGTGTGAAAAGGACTGCTGAATAGATGCATAACTATGTTTCACTATAAGAGTTTTGATTAAATTTTCTTGTGTAGCCTGAGAATGACAATTGCAGGTTTGGTTATTCAAGGCAGAGATCAGAAATAGAAAGATAGTGAGCTGTTTGACCAAGTTTATGATAAGGTTTTTTATTAATTCAGTAATCAGTGTAGTGGGGCTATGTGCATAAGAGCTGGGGTACCTGATGACAGTAAGCCATGAACAAAAATATATGTTCATTGGACAGAGCACATTAAATTTTCTTCTGATTTCTTCCTGGTCTTATTTTGGAATATCCCACTAGATACTATGCAATTATGAAACCATATTTTAAATACAGTGAAGGAATTTACCTGTCTCTCAGTAACCAGTATTTATCCAAATTGCTGAGGGACTTGTTTGCCTTACAAGTTGGCTAAATCCTTTTATTAATAAAGATGCTAAATATCCTCATGAACCATGTTTCCAAATGTAATCTGAGCTCTGGGAATGCTGTGGAAGCAGCACAGCTAGATTCAAACTTTATTTATCCAGGATGACTCTAGATGATTTAAAATTGATTTAAAGCTCAGTACATAGGCCCAGTTTGGAATTAATTTAAACAAAAGGTTTTAGTGTTTGATTAATTAAATCAGTTGAACTCCCAGGTTCTTTGAAGTACTGTGTCGCTCTGAACAAAGACATGACCTTGTTGTGCAGAGAAAGAATTGTCTGACGGTGGTTTCATATCATGCTTCTCATCTAACTCATATGCTCTGCAGTCTCCACAAACTGTGAGGAATACAACAGCTTTCAGTGCTCGTTTTATGAGATGAAGCCTACCCAAAAGCACCACCCAAAAAAATGAGAGTTCATCGAGATCTTCCCAGCTCTGACTGACTAGATTAACCTGGTATGATCTGGAAAACAAAGCAATAAACAAACTGAAGACTTTTCTAACACATTTGAGGCAGGGGACCAGAGGGTGATAGAAACCCAGTGATGATCACTAATTAATGATGCCAGTGGTGGCTTAAGCCAGTGAGCTGATATTAAAAAAAAAAAAACAAAACCAACAAACAGTTGAAAGGCAGGAGCACAGGGGAACACATGCAGATGTGTCTGGCACCATGGGAAAGGCTGAGCCCAAGGGGGAGCTGCTTTACATAGGAGCCCAGCCACCAGCCAGGGCTTGGCACGTTGACCCTGGAGCGAGGGTCCTGCTCCTCTGGTCTGTGGTGCTGCTCTAAACTAGACCAGAGGGGCTGGTTTGTGTGTGCCACAGAGCAGACATCTCAAAATAAACATCAATAATCACATATTATACCTATTCTGTTTCCTAAATACATTTTAGACTATAGATCACTGATTAGTGTCATCTGTTCTTGCAGCCACCCCACCTAAATACTGTGACAACTTGGAATTGCTCTTGAGGTATGGAGGAAAGACAAAAGGGAAAACAACAGCTTCTTGTAATTCTAGTATAAAAACAAAAACTGTCAAAATAATATTAATAAAATTTGAGCACAATAAACTTTATGTCAGACTGTAACACCTGTTATGACAAAAGTGCACACATTACTAAACAGAACTTCAGCCTACTTTGTTCTAAAACTACAGTCATTATTGCTGATATGAATAATTTGCTTTGATTAAAATAAAAATGAGCATTTATTTAGAAGTGTCAGTTTTCAGTGTCTTTAAAAATAGTGTTTATTGGGGAAAGCCAGCAAACAATTCTACTTTTAGCTTTTTTTGGTGCGTATATGAGTAATCTCAGTTAGAATTTATAGGCTTACTAGTAAGTAATATTTTATTTTATTTTTACCTATTCTGCACATTTAATTCAGCATGTATTCTCTTCCGCCCCCCTCCCCCCCCTTTATTCCTATGTTAGAAGTTTAGCCTTTGGGTAAAACAAAGAAAGTAATTACTTTTTGTCAAAATGGTGCAAGAACATAGCTCTGAGGTTATGAAACAGACTTCATTAGTAGCATATGTCTTCAATTTTTGCTATTATTTTAGCTGCCCTGAGAGACCTTGAAAAATGAAACTTAGCGCTAATGGACCTGAAATAATACTTCTAACTTTAGCACAGAATCCTGTATGGGTTATATTATAAATAAAAAATAGTCTGTCTTTCACATAATAAAATGCCAAAAGTTTTACAAATGAAACATACTTGATTTGGTGCTCTTTAACTGTGATTTTATTTAATGGCGGAAAAAGCATCCACACTGTTCCATCATTAGTAATGGTTTCCAATGAAACACTACAAAGAAACTTTTAACATTTAGTTGTGAAATAATTTTGAATATCTCTAGGGAGGGAAGAAATTATTTGATCCTATTGCTATAATTCTAAATGGTTAAAAAGTCTTAGTATTTAATTTCTATCCAAAGTTCTTTTTCTGCTGATATGGAAAACAGAAAATTTGGAAGCTAGTATAATATATTTGTTGTGGGTTGACTTTGGCTGGATGCCAGGTGCCCACCAAAGCCACCCTATTACTCCCCCTCCTCAACTGGACAGGGGAGAGAAAATATAACAAAAGGCTCGTGGGTCGAGATAAGGACAGGGAGAGATCATTCACCAATTACCATCATGGTCAAAACAGACTTGACTCAGAGAAATTAATTTATTGGCAGTCAAATCAGAGTAGAGTAATGAGAAATAAACCCAAATCTTCAAATACCTTTTCCCAACCCCTCCCTTATTCCTGGGCTTAACTTCACTGCTGATTTCTCTACCCCCTCCCCTCGAGTGGTGCAGGGGGACAGGGAATGGGCGTTGTGGTCAGTTCATCACGTGTTGTCTCTGCTGCTCCTTCCTCCTCACACTCTTCCCCTTCTCCAACATGGGGTCCCTCCTATAAGAGACAGTCCTTCACAAACTTCTCCAATATGAGTGCTTCCCACAGGCTGCAATTCTTCACGAACTGCTCCAGTGTGGGTCATTTCCTCGAGGTGCAGTCCTTCAGGAACAGACTGCTCCAGTGTGGGTTGCCTGCAGAGTCACAAGCCCTACCAGCAAACCTGCTCCAGTGTGGGCTCCTCTCTCCACAGGTCCACAGGTCCTGCCAGGAGTCTGCTCCAGTGCAGGCTCTCCATGGGGTCACAGCCTCCTTCGGGCATCCACCTGCTCTGGCATGGGGTCCTCCATGGGCCGCAGCTGGATATCTGCGCCACCATTAACTTCCATGGTCTGCAGGGGGACAGCCTTCCTCACCATGGTCTTCACCATGGACTGCAAGGGGAATCTCTGCTCTGACACCTGGACCAACTTCTCTCCCTCCTTCTTCACTGACCTTGGTGTCTGCGGAGTTGTTCCTCTCACATATTCTCACTCCTCTCTCTGGCTCCAATTGCACAGGCTTTTTTTTCCCCCTTCTTAAATATGTTTTCCCAGAGGTGCTGCCACTGTCACTGATGATTGGCTCAGCCTTGGCCAGCAGCGGGTCCATCTTGGAGCCGGCTGGCATTAGCTCTATTGGACATGGGGGAAGCTTCTAACAGCTTCCCACAGAAGCCACCCCTGCAGCCCCCCAGCTACAAAAACCTTGCCATGCAAACCCAATGCAATATTAAAAAATTAAACTTCACCTTATTGGGATAGATAACAAACACTGCTTAGTACTTTTTGTGGTCACAGAACATGTTTCTACTAGGTTGTCAAACTGAGGGCTTTTCAAAGCAATGGAGAAAAGCATCTCATTACACATTCAGTTCTTCCTGCTTTCTAATCAAATTTGTAGATCAGCATTGGTATTTAAAATTTAGTGCAAATATTAGTTCATTCTTAGAATATCTATTAGAAAAGAGTAGTCCACAAATAACTTCAAACATGCTTTGCTTTTTAATTAATGCAACCAAGTGCAGGTATGTAAGTTCAGAATTTCAGAGTCTGAATTATTCAATAACTGAACAGAGGACAGCTATTTTAAAACTTTTATTCCCATTTATACGAAAGCACACCAAAATAAAAAAAAATATTTCTCTTCTCCGTACATATTCCTTTTGGTCAAGGATACACCTGTTAGCTCTCAAAAATACTGTATTGCCATAGTTATGAAACAATAGCAGCAACTTCATCATTAAAACTGATGATAACTTTCTATGTGGTACTCAGTTTCATGTAATTTGATTAGGACATTATCTTGTTTTTTGAAATTTTTTACATTTTAAGTTATGTTTTACATGCATTTTACATGCATGACAAAGAAATAGTAATGCTAAGAAATTGTGCATTTCATGTTGGTCTAACTTTTTTATAAGATGCTGGTCCCTCAGGCAAGTCCAAAAGCTTATCTAGTTCAAAAAAATAGCTTCTCAGGTAATGAATTTCACATGAAAAGCAAACAGCTCCTCTGCTTTTCAGTTACAGATGGATTTCTGAATAGACTTTAAATTGTAGTCTTTGACCTTTTTTAAACCTAACGACTTAGGTCCTGAACCTCTAAAACAAGAACCCCCAATTTCTAAATGTTTCAAATAGGAAAAGACACAATAGTGTCCCCAGTGAGATACCTTCAGTTCTGAAACTGACAATTGTTCTGTACATCCCAGGCAAATGACAAGACATATGTTGTCATAAGATTTTTCTTTTTGTGGCAGCATGAGCATGACAGATAAAATCAGAATTTGGTGAATGAGATTTAATGTTCTAGCATTATACTAGTCTTTCAATGAAAATGAAAAACCAAAAACCAAAACCCCACAACAAAACAGAAAATAAAAAACAAAATCATGTAGTCCATCTGTTCGCGCACCTATGCCTAAAAACTTCTGATCCGTTGACAAAATTCTTAAGTTTCTCAAAGACCTACAAATCTCAAAGGGAAATAAATACCTGAAAGTCTGGTGCAAATCGATGGCTATGAGCAGAGATACCTATATTAGTTCCCCCACCAAGGAGCGACAGGAGAATCAGCTGTTAGACCTCGGCATCAGGGAGGCTCCCTGGTGTACCTTCTGCCCTGCCAGTGCTCCCACAGCATTTCTTGCACTGCCTGGTATCAGACAGTAATTGGGGCTATTGTAATGAGAGGTGGGGAGGAGTAAAGGACAGATGAGATGGTGTGACATTAAGCAGCAATGGGTAGGACAATTGCTTCAATATCTGAAGACATACCTTCTTTTTGTTTTGGGTTTGTTTGGTTGGGTTTTTTTTCCTTATGTAATATGTAACTGTAGAATTAGGGTTTTAATCCATTATCTTAAGATACTTATTTACATTTACATTATACATGCATTTATGAAAATATATATAAATATTTTTATCCATGAAAATGATCATACTGGAATACAGTATGATCTAAATCATTCAAAATAGTTATTTCAGAACCATAAGATTGAGCACTATCACAGATAATGGTGATAAAAGGGAAATGTGAATTAATTTACTCAATCAAGAAAAATAAAACACTTTGAAAGTTAGGCTATATACAGAAAAAAGAACCTGCTGTCTGATCTTGCAAGGTATAGGACTGAGAAAGTGAGACTGAAAAAAACCGGCTGAAATTGGGAGACTGGCTATGGAGAAGTACAGAGTGGGAGTTGTATCTATCTGGATATCCAACTTAATCTACAACAGTTAGTTTTTCTCAGATACATAACTATTTATTTGGAGTTTATTGTTGCTCATTGGATATTATACTTAGTCTTCATTAATTTTTGTTTGTTTGTTTGCTTAATAAAATTAAAATGTCACCTTTCTTCTTTCAAAGTCTGTCTTTTCCATCTTCCTATCACTGATTTGCCACTCAATTTCACTCATTATTTACAAAGAATTAAACACTGTTGGCTTGATACTGGAAATACATCTGTTACTTGTCCTGAGTTTTGAAAACTGTTTTAATATTTATCAGTTTATAGTTGAAAACAAATTTTGGTATCATATTTTATGACAACTTATATTTCAGCATTATAATGTTTAGTATCACAGAAATACAGGGAGTATAGTAGATGTTTAGTATCACAGAAATATAGGGAGGCAGGATTATCCATAACTAGAAAAGTGAAATAGAACACTGTGCCTGAAATGCACAACTTTTGATTTTCATTAAGTTGTGAATACATGCGAACTGTGGGATGTTCTTTGCTTCAACATACCCATACCCATATTTAATTGCTCATTATATTTTTATTCTAATACTTAAAATTTCTGTTGCATTCATATGATCATGAGGGAATTCTCCTGTGGATGATTTAATACCAGTTAATTCACAAGGAAGCTGAGTTCCTGATTCTTGTTTCAGGCAGTGTGAGGTAAAGAACTTTCAATCAAGGCTTACAAATAGGGCTTTTAAATGAAATGTGTATTTTACTTTGTTCACTTCTGCCTCATAAGAGTTAGTCTAAGTCCATTATTCCATCTCCCACATTTCTACAGCTAACCTAAAAGCAAAAATCCAAAATTCTAAGAACAGTAGGGCTAAGTGAAGCCTGTATTTTATGGCTAGTGGTTTAACCATAATAATCCCAGCTAATTGCTTGCTCTTCTTCTTTTTTTTTGTTCCCACATCAATACCTGCAGTAACCTGCCATCACCCTTTTCATTATTTATCTTAATACTTCCAACGCTCTTTGCTTTGCTAGGACTTGCAAGCTAGGAAAAAGCATATGTTTATTGTCAAGACATCTGCTGCCATTTGACTAGTTTGTGAGCCTAAAGAACCCTCTCTGCTGCTGGAGATGAAACAATTGTCAATAAAAAGATAGGAGAAAAAAAATATCCAAGAGAAAATGTTTGCTTGGACATTATCAATGACACATGGCTGCAATGGAATCATAGTATCAGCTTCATGCAATAACCCTTAAGCTCTCATGCGACCAATCAGGATAACTCTGTATAGTCTTTAAAAATATATAAATATATTGGTGATTTTATAATGGTGCTTACTTGTTTGTTCAGCTGTCAGTTTTTCAGCTGCAGATTTTCTCAGTTCGTAGACAAAAACTTTTGACAATGATAGCCAACACTTTTATTTTCTTTTGATTTGGGATGATCAGTTTTGCAAAGATATTTAAGAAGTTCTTGAAAATAGATGAATTATTTAATTTGCATTTTCATTTCTGCTTGCCAGAAATAGTATTTAAGTAATCTTACATAAAACCCATGAAGTTATCAATCTGTTCTCTATCACAAGTTATATATATCAATGTATCTATAGCAGTAGAATAAAATCTGTTGCTTGTCAGATCATCTTATTGTCTACTTCTAGGTTAAATTTCCTTTACTCATCCAAATAGTTTTCTAGAAGTAGGAAATAGGCATTCAAAGCAACTAAAACTGGAGATACTCATCAACTGCAATTTGATCAAATAGGTTTTGCAGTCAAGCCTCACTGACAGTTACTGGGTGATCTTTCATTGAGTTTCTCTTATTGTCAAGTGCATGATGATTTATTGAAACGATGACTTGATTATGATGAAAGCAAGTTAGTATTTTTCTAGTAAGTTCTGCAAAGAAGGCTTAAGAGTTAATAGATAATGGCCTCCAGGTGGTTATTGCAAGAATATTACAACCTTGCCTTGACCGAGAGCTAAGTGACTGAACATCACGAGCTGTGGCAGACAGGACAACATAAACAAGAACTGAATGGGATAAGCTGTGGTAGAGGCCCTGGACAGGAGAACAACACCTGAGCCTGCTGGAAAGGTGCAGTGTGATATCACCATGGTCTGACTTGATTGATGGCCTATGCCACAACCCCCCACACCCCAAGGATAGAGACCGAGGGAAACTGCATACAAGCAGAGAGCCCATGTCAGGGCTGAGCTGCTGCCCAGAGCGTGACACCGAGCATGGCTGGGGCAACTGCTGTGCCAGCCCACTGAAATGGTGCCAAGGCTGTCTCAGCTAACTCCCACTCTGTGTGTATGTGTGTGTTTTGCAATGAGGAGGTACCAGTTCTTTTGAGATCTCGGTAAGAAAAGCACCAATACTCAAGGCCGGTTATCTGTTTTATTGTGTAAAAGACAGAAATTATAGAAAAGATTATAGCAATCTTATGTCCCTCCTGATGCTGGGAACCCTGGCTGTTGCAGTGTTGGATGAGACCCTGCTTGTGGACCATGACATGTTGCGCAGAGTTCCAATCTGTGGTGGAGTCGGCCAGTCTCGCTGTTTCTCACATCTTTATAGTATTCTAAGTAAACAAAGCTATCTATCTTCTACCTGTACAATACCAAACTTTCCATGCGGTATATGGAGGTTCGCTTTGGACATTATGCTCTTACACATCTCCATAGGAATGAGCTCACACAGGACATAGTTAAAGGCAGTGCATGCTGACATCACAGTATGTGCTCAAGTTATACAGCAGTCACTCAAAAGGTGTCTACACCTTATGGTTGCATTCTGCCTATATTCTGCTTGAAATCACAATCTGCTCATTAAATGTTTTCCTCAGTGCCCCCTACAGTGTGTGTGCGTGCATCTGCATGCCTGTGTGTGTGCTTGCATGTACACCAAGCTATTCTGGACACAGCCTGTCCCTTGCTTGGTCCACTTCATAAATTGATCTTAGCAGTGTCCATGGATGGGTGTTCCTTTTTGCCACATGGCATTAACTTTTGCAGGATATTTCGAACTAGAATGCTACTGTAGGATGACATCTAGGCCTGGCATCTAGAGTTTCAGTAGTGATTAAATAAACTATAGCAAGAGGTTTCCAGTGTGCTGCATTTGCAATATATTGAAGAGGCATGTAGCACTCTAATAAAGCATCTCATTTTTTTTTTCTTTTCATGCTTCAGAGTTTTTAATAAAATTTTGGCTAGAATTTATTTGACCAGTTGGTTGATTAGTTGTTTTTTTAAGTACTGACATAAGAGCCAGAACTAGGGATTTCATGAAAACACAGATTGCCAGGATCAAAACTTTGTAACACTGCCGTAGTTTGGAGTATCTTTTCTATGATCTTGGAGGAAACCCAAGCACAGATGTAGGCTGAAGATTTTGTCCACAGTACTTCAAAGATCCATGTATATCTATTAGACCATGCTTCATAAAGTGACACTGAAAATAGTGTCACAACTTGGGTTGAAGACATTCTCCCTGGCTTTTTCTATCTTGATGACTGAAACATAAATAGATGTGTCCATTATATACATAAAGCTTAAAAAATTATTAAATTGAAGTTTCTCTAATTCTCAGTTTCTTTTAGTGCTAAGGGTAATGGTAGAAATTATATCCAGAAGTATTTCGTAAGTGAAGTTTTACTTCACAAATTTGTCTAATTATAATGGAAAGAAATTTTATTACACCTCTTGTCTCTTGACATATGACTTATGATTCTAATGTCTATCCTTCCTTGAAGTTTTAAATGAGTGTGTGTTCACTGATCCACAATGCCACTTAAGACAAAATGTTATCTGCATAATTCTGCCGTATTGGCTGTGATCATTGCAACTGTAGTTCCATGAAACCCAAAGTAAGCAAATTGTTGTGTCTTCAGACAGATGACCTGAGACGCTAAAAATAAAAAAACTAATAATCCCAAGTCCCTTTACCATTTTTCTGTAGTATATCCTATTTTCAAGTTAAATTGTCAATGTAGCTTTCCTATTTCTGATTATTCCCCACTTTTTCACTTTGATTTATTTGCAGCTTCTGAAAGTCCTTTGTTTTGCAAGTAGAGCTTTATTATGAAGTTTAGTGGCTTTTTTTTTTTTTTTTTTTGAGCTATACAAAGCTTAAATATTATGGAGCAGTAATAAACAGGGCTGCAAAGAAGAGTCTTACCTAGAAGACGGAAAAAATACTTTTGCTCTATTATTTATAGAGTATACTTCAGCAGTTCAGCAGCCCAAAGGGGTAGAAAAAGAAATGTGGAATTTCAAATTGAAATAATCTGTGCTGAAATACCATTAAGCATTCTGATTTAAAATTCTTTTTTTTTGCAGTCCAATGTCTCTCTCTCCATATGTACACCTGGAACTACAGGCAACCGCAGAGTTTTGCAGTGGTAACTTCACTACATATCGGAAGGAGAACGGAGGGTGTTAATGGCCTCTGAATGGCATCTCTTGCTATGGACAGATAAGGTATATGTTCTCCTGTCACACAATATCAGAAATAAACAGTCTAGGTTCTAGTATTCAACTGAACACCTGAGTTGTTACACAGAAGAGAAAACCAGCAACAATCCTTGACTTATCTTTTCCATGCTACTTTCTATTTGATAGACATGTGTCATGTCATCTGTTTACTGTTTCTTTTCCAGATTGAAAAGTCCTATTTTTTAGGCATTTTACATTTGGAAGCCTTGATACTTGGTTCTGGGCCTCTTTCAGTTCTACCTTACTGTTTTTGAGATGGGGCTCCAAAGTACTCACATTGTTAAAAGGTGAGTATGCCCTGGATTCACTACAGCAGCATAAAGGTGGTTTTAGCTTTTTATTCCATTCCTTTTCTAATATTCCAAGCATTTAGCTTGCTTTTTTTTGATTACTAACTAGTCAGTACTGAGCTAATACAAGTATGGACACTCACAATACATTCCCAGTAATACCTGGATCTTTCTCCTGTAAAGAAGAATGAATTCACCTTTTTTTACGCTGTGCATGGTCAAATGTTGCACTGTAAAGAATACAATGTATAAAGAGGGGAAATGACCAGCAATATGGTGCAAAGCCTCATGTTTTGGTTTCTGGAATCTATAAAACTGAACTGTGCTTAGGGACTGTTGAAAAATATGCAAACAAAAAGTTCTTTACATGCTGGGTGTAACAGAAGTTGGTAAGATGTCTTTAAATTATTTGTAAATTCTTTTACCATGATAATTTCATTTCTTAGATCTAAAATACTGTTAGCTGAGTTGCATATATTTCTAGCTAAAAGTTACATGTCATTTACTCGGTAAAATCAATTATTTCTTTTCTTCATAATGCAATTGTTAAGCCAATGGCAAGGAACATAACACTGATGATAAAATGGACTCCTATAAAATATTGTAAAATAGAAAGTGATTAAAGCCTAGCAAAAAAATAAGGAAAAAACCATCATGTAGCTACTGGGACTGTGAGTAAATTGCTTGTTTAAAAAAGGAAAAAGGTTAATGTCTAACTTGGGGGAAATGGTATTGTTTGATAGCTCAATAGAGAACTGACCCACCTGTATCTCAGGCTTCAAACAATATGAACTAACTAATATCCTAAATTGCGAAAAAAGCTTTGTGGTTTTAGTGAGGTTAATGGTGGTTAACCTTTTTAAGGTGTTGCATAAGCTAAGAGTTTCTATTAAACCAGTGGAGAAAACATTTACACAGATTGTGGAAACTGCACAAAATCACCTAGTCCCTAAACTGCTGGTGCCTTCAGACTGCTTCCACTTCTATAATTTTTTCTGAAGTGGCTGAATTAAGAAAATTAACAGAGCATCGCCAGTTCAGAGAGCTTAAATGATGCATTAAGGGACCAGTTAGTGTGTGTATGTACAAAAAGAAACAACCTAAAAGTGGTTATTAACTGAGGGTAATTTAACCCTACCACATGCCCTAGAATTTCTGTATCAAAGAAGACAGCTACTAATGATGCCGGGGAGATGCAGCTATATTATGGAATCTGTGCAACAAGCAGGAAGCAGTACAAGGACAGTATGCTCAGATGCCATGAGCTTCCCTTGTCATCTCATGATGCAAGTAATTGTCAGTCAGTCAGGGCAAAGTACTATTATAAGTACAGTAATGTGAGGCAGAAAAAAAACAAGTTATTTCAAAAACATAAGCAATTTACAAGACTACAGAAGTGTATATGTAAATTCATGAGGTTGCAAATTAATATTGGATCTAACAGAATTATATAATATAAATTTTATTTGCTTAGTTTAGATGATAAACAACGTGTTTAATTTCTTTTACAATTTAAGAAATAAGACTTAAATTGGAGTTTAAGATAAGGTTACTTATTAATTGTAATTCACCACAGGTTTATCAGACATAAAATAATCCACAGAAACCTGGATTTAAACTGCTTGTTAAATTGCTGTCTGATTTTATCAGATAAAAGTGGTACAGAGCAGGTCATAGCTAAGACAAAACATAAACCAGTTTCTAAACACAAACACAGCATGTTTTTGACTGGTAATGTATGTCAAAATTACCAAGCAGAGAGAAGTACTATATGCTTGATGTTAGCTGCTATAACTGAATCTGTTAGTCTGCCTCTTTGGTTAGTAAGGAGGAAGAAAGACTCCTCCAGAGAAGATTTAAACTGTACCTGTACTATCCTGTTGGCTTGTCTTTTTTGTGCGCCATCCTCTTAGCCTTCTAACTGTCCACATTCTATGTATATTTGTCACATCCAGGCTCTAATCTAGGGTGAGCAAAGCAGTTCTCTAGCCAGAATAGTTTAGTTATTAATAAATAGTTTAGTTATGCCTGGATTCTTTGCATTATTTCTGCTGTGTCCTGGAAAGTAGAAAATTTAAATAAATCCAGAACTCCCATAACTGATATTGGAAACCTTGGTCATGAAAAGCATGCAGTTATCTAACATTTGACTTGACATAGTGCTCCCAGAAGCCATACCTTATTTAGCACACCTTGTTATTTGAGTTTGCTGTAACTATATGACTTCTTCACACTCTTATAAATTAGCTGAAAAACAACTTTTTTTATCATGAAAAGAATTTCAGAAAAAAGCAAAACAAATTGAATGGGAAATTCCTGAAGTAGTTCATATAAAAAAGTGCAAGAATTAGAAGAGAGGCTTAAACCTGTCTTCCTGCAATCACAGAAAAATGTCCTTGCCTCTGACTTACTAGTTATTTTTCTCTACAGAATGCTATCCTGCACCTAAGAAAAATGTCCTGTAGAAAGCTGTATTAAAACTGATACACTTGGCTTCCAAAGAAAAGTATTACAAATCAGTTCCACTTGTAAAGGGCAAAAAAAACCCAACCCAACAGAATGGGGCATAAGCTA